>NC_041400.2:53588028-54330528 GCF_900747795.2 Erpetoichthys calabaricus
GGAACCAATCCCGGGCAGGGTGCCAACCCACCGCAGTAATTAACTAGCTAGTAACTCTCAGTTAAATAAAAATGGGTGCACATTACTGTCACACAGCTGCAGGAGTCCACGATACATTTGTATGTGACCACCGCATGTTCTTTCTGTGTCAATGTGTATTTTTCCCCTAATACTCCAATGTTCCTTCCATATTCCAAAGAACGCATGTTAAGTTAATTTGCTTAAATCAGTACAATATAAGAAAGTCTGTATTATGTAAATTATGTAAATATTTCTAACTGATCTCTTATCAAGAGTCAGTTCTTGCCTTCAGTCAATTGTTGTCTGAAAAAGATTTTTTCCCACATGACCTTTTTTTCAAAGAATAGAAAAATGTAGATTTTGGTTTTTCATGTCCCTGTACTGTAAAAATGTAATTAATTTCTTTATTTTTAAACAAACTGTAAATCATTGTCATTTGTGCAGAAAATATTGTGAGTCTTACGGAGACTGATTTTAGGGCCAGTGTGGTTATGACACAAGCTCTTCCTCAGTTTTTTTATTTTTATACCACCTGACGGCAATAAACAAGTCTGTTGTGGATATCATACTCTTACTCTCATACAATATATTATTTATGCTGAGGTCTACTAATGTGATCATATTTAGTAAATATCTTGCAAATGTAACAGCCTAAATAGATAATATTTCAGTGGTACATACACCTTGAATAAAATAATAAAATTACTAAAAACTGTTGGAGAGATGACATCTAAAAGGTTAAAAAAAGTAGTCTACCTTCTACCTATAAGCAAAATTGAATTACGTTCCATTTCTAGCTTACATAATTGCATGCTGTGCGCTTCACATAATTCTACCATATGAATAGCTACTGCTCAGTCACCATTAAAAACTATGAGATCTCACTCCCAAAAGTAAGCATCACAAAGATAACTCTTTATATATAGCTTGTTTCACACCAATTACAACCAATTATCATGTGACAATCCAATACAATTACGATACAAACTGACTTTGATGCATAAACTCTATAATGTTATAAGTAGTATTAATGTAATAAGTGAAGAGGCAACAGAAAAATACAAAGTTTTTGCAAATGACTAGAAAACCAGACATGCACCTGGGGGCACTAAAGTTGATTTTTCTGTAAAATATCGGTACTGTGCTCATCAATTACTTTTAAATATATCCAGACATGGAACACTTTAGGACTGAGTACAGGGTTTGGCTAATAAGAATATGTGCTTCTTTATTTCCTAAAATAAGCTGATCCAGACAGAGACTTGAGTTCAAACACTCTATATTTAAGCATATTGAAAGAAGGAATACATCTAAAGCAATTTATCTTCAGATGTTGGTATTACTACTTTGGGCAATGGCAGAGATAATAGTAGAATAGATTTGTGGTGGGAATTTTCCTTAAGGCTTGGCCAAAAAAAAAAAATTAAGATTTATTTATTTAATTTTTTAAGAGATAAAACATACTTTCTTCTACCTTTCAGTCATCGGTAAAGCAATTTCAATAGCTATGAGTTTATTGTTATCATCTCAGAGAGATCGAAGAAGGCAGCACAATTAGGAGGTTGTACCAAATGGGATAAGGAATAATCAATGTCAAGATGCAGGCAAGAGGAGTCTTATACTGTATCAGGAAACAGGCGAACACAAGCCAAGTATAAAGAAACACAATCACTAAGGTGTTCTTGGAAGTGCCTTTTAGCTTCCACTAATACTAAAGGGGGTACCCAAAGACAGAAGAGAGCAGATATGGATCACAGTACCAGAAAGAAGTCAAAAGTAGCAATCGTCAAAGACCAAAACACTAAAATAAAATTCAGTGTTGAAAGAGAGCCATCAAAAATCTCCTTTTGCTATCCAAGTTTTTATCAAGCGTTGCAATGCTGACAATCACAACTTAGCAAGAGACATTGTCAATGAAAATAATTGTTGGCACTCTTGAACAACAGAGGTCACAGATTGGTGCTGAAATTACATTAATATCATGATGATTAAGTATTACAAATACATAAAATAATAGAGATGAAGAACATCAAGTTAAAATATGTCCCAAAACTTGAGATATAACAGTTATACATTTTACTCTAAATACAACCACTTTTCATTCCAAGAACTGATAATACTTAAAATTGAAAAAAAGTTTTTATAATCTTATTCACTTTTATTCAAATGTTTGTGGAAATTTGCACCCATCTTTGTCACAATTTGCATTTACTGAGTTGAGAAAATATAACAAGGAAAATCTTGTCCCCACCACTTTCATTAAAGCACATGTGGAAACTGGCCCAGATACATACAGGCAGACATCATTGTTACACCCAACACACGTTTATTAACAGTCCCAGTATTTACAAAAGTGCCACACAACTCCAAAGTCCCCCAAAAGTCCAGGCCAACACACACTGCCTTCTCACTCTTCAGGCCGCCTCCTTGCCTCCTCCAGAGACTCCTGACTCCAGCCACTCTGTGATGGGAGGTGGCCCCTTTTATATGCACTCGGATGTGCTCCAGGTGCTTCCTGGCAATCTTCCACCGGCACCCAGTGTGGCGAAAGTGCCGGCTGCATACCCGGAAGCACTCCGGGTGTCCCCACTCATCTTCCCCCCAGCACTTCCTGGTGTGGCGGAAGCACTCCGGGTGTCCCCACTCGTCTTCCCCCCAGCACTTCCTGGTGTGGCGAAAGTGCTGGGGTCCAGGGCTCTCCAGGCATGGGGGCGCCCCCTGGCGGCGACCACTGGCCCCTACAGGGTTGAGCTTCCCAGCTCCATACTCGTGGCCCCCAAAGGAACCAGGGTGGTCGCCCCCTCGTGGTCTGGAGGAGGCACAAGCCCTCCTCCGGTCTTCCTGGGCGTCCCGGATGGGTACCACCCCCATTGTGCCACACACAATAACAATCAGCATTTTTTAGAAACTATAACATGAAGATCAGCAATTACTAAATTTTAGATTTATTGTCTCATTAGCATTCAAATAGAGGTACTCAAGTGTATGCCTCTACCCTTTAAACACATGTGTCATCTTTAGTACTTTGAAATAATAATAACTTTTGTCACAATTCCAAATGGGTCACTGTACCCTGCATGAACTAAGGTTTGGACATTTTACTGCTCTACTTTTCTCTTCAACTTTTGGAATGAAAGTTACACCTTTATGATCACACATTCTTCTAAGAAGAAATATTCAACATGGTTGAAATATTATTACAAAGTTTGCCTTTGTACTAAAATACATGTAGGAAACAGAGTTTCAGAGGAACAGGTATTTTTATCATTTGGCCAATTATGAAATGAAATCTTTAGTTACTAATTTTCTGCATCATCCAAAATGACTTTGCTTCAGATTACAGTGATGTACAAATCTGAAATATTCAGAAATATGCATTTTCTGCACCAAGAAGCTTTAAGCAAATACATTTGAAGGTACAAGAAATCTCTGAACGTAATTCTGAACATAACACAAAGAATTTCTTTAAACTGGTGGCAAAGCTAAAGTGCTTTGAGGAAATTTGTTTTCCCCTTTGGTTTTAAATTCTTTGAACTTTTGATAATCTACACTACTAAATCACACAATGAATGAAAAAAACAAAAACAGTGTAGTTAACGTAGGGTAACTAGTGATTACCAGTTTTTGCTACTGTCTGACAATGGATGTGAACTTTCACAGTAGAATTTCTGATGTATATAAACATTGAAGCAACCACTTACACAACGTCATGCACTATCATTTGCCACATTTCATCTTATCTTCTCAACCAATTTTCCCAGTGAGGGTTGTGGTATCAATGGTCCAAGCACATCATCCAAGATTTCCTTATCCTCTGCTACAGATTCAATCTGTTCCTGGTTAATTTACCAGGCATTCCCAAGCCAGCTGAGAGTTCTAATCCCCCCAGCATGTCCTGAGTATGCCACAGAGTCTCCGATGGATATGACTTGAGCAGCTCTAGTGGGAGCCACCCAGCTCAATTGGCTCCACTAAGTCTAAAAGCTCTCTCAAATCACTGAGCCTCATGGAGTGCCAGGCCAGCTATCCTGCAAAAAAAACTTATTTCATTCTTGTGTACTTGCAATCTCATTTTTTGTCCATGACCCACAGTTTATGACCGTGGGTGAGGACAGGGATATGGATCGACTGGTAGACAGAGACTTTTCTCTTTAGACTTAACTCCCACTTAATAACCAAGGACAAAGTATAATCCCCACCATTCCAATTGTTGATCTCACAGTCGCTTTACTGTCATTCATAAACAAGATCCTGAGATACTTGAACTCCTCGACTATCATTTGCAATGAGACACATTTTAGAGGTGAATAGAATTGTGCAGTTTGACTAGCTACAGAAATGGACACCATGGTAAAAAAATACTAATAAATAAAAACATAAAAAATAACAGGATTACTAATTTTACTTTATAGTAATAAATCAGGCATGAGGTCTTGTAGACAATCACACAAATATAACAAAGGCAAAAATACACAGGAGGTGCAAAATCCAAAAGAACAAAAACTCCCAAAACCCAAAAACCTGAACATGTGAGGGAAAACTGAGCAGAATCATTGATAACTTTGAGAATAATAGGAAGCACAATGTTATACAGTATCTACTAAACAAGGACTTGCCGTGCTTAAATACCTTGTACTCAATTGCATCTTGCAGATTTTGTGATTGCAATTTAATTAAATAAGGCAGCAAACAGGTATGGTTAAGTCCTAGTTCATAATTACATAGTGTGGGATATGGCTGGCCAATCATCCCGGCCAATACCCCCAGGCCGCTAGATGGAGCCTTCCTTGCAATGTGGAGATGCCCCGAATTCCAGCAGGGCATCATGGACTATGGAGTTTTAATACACAGTCCAGCTGGATAACGTCGGGTCCACCAGGGGACGCTGCAGGGAGACATAGACACGTTTATTTTCCATACAGCCTGGAAGTAAATCCCAGTCACATGGTTGGAAGAAATAAAGTGCTTCCAGGCTGATGAAGAAAAGGAGTTTTCGTTTGACCCGGAAGTGCTGGGTAATCACATGGACTGAGGGCTTAGAAGCACTTCCGGGTCAAGGACTATAAAGGACTCTGGGAAATCCCAGACAAACGAGCTGAGCTGGGTGAAAGGGTGGCAACGTGTCTGGGAGTGGAGGATTGTTTATTGTGTATTTGTTTATTGGAATAGTGGAGTGGAGGGTTGTTTTGTGCACATATTTATATTAATAAAGTCAACATTTGGACTTTTACCTGGTGTCTGACGTATTGTCCGAGGGTTCAAGGGAGCAAGAGCGCCCCCTATCTGTTACAATAGATACATTTTAAGATGCACATTTTGTTTAATTTGTTTTGGTCCTCAATCTCAAAATACATCATGAAGCAGTATGGATTGGGAAAACAAATTTTTGAAATTACTGATGTATTATTGTCATGTGATCAGGCATTAACTTCAGTTTGTTCTGATAGTTCCATATATGATCTCATCTTTACTGTCAGGACTGGCTTTTCTCCACATTCTCTCACTTATCTCTATGGGTATTGCGCCTTAAAACACTGGAGTATTTCACTGTATTTATTTTAGCAGGACTTTCAATCTATTTTTCCAAGGCTTTGGCAATGTTATACTTTCTTGTAACCTTTAAAAGTAGCTGTACTTTATCATCAAAAACAGTCATATTTTTCCTTGCTCTTTGGCATTTTGATTTACTTCAGGTTTGCTCCGTAAAATGGTATGCTTGGCTGATGAACTGCACATGGCCAGTAAGCAAGATTTACACATTTTTGTCATTTCAATGTAGATGACAAACTTAAATGATAGTGTGGACAGAAAACATTTAAAATAAAAATAATGTTTTCATATTTACAGGATCTGTGTGTTAATGTGGACTAAGCCTGATGTAAAATGAGGTGTGAGAGATGGGATTCAACACCAGTGGAGCTCATCACCTACCGTACCTACTAATCTAAAATATGATATGTACTTTACTTTAACATCCAAATAAAACAATTAATCTACATAAAAGCTATTTTATAGTCATAAAGAAAAGTCACAACACATTAAGAAACCAAGTATAAGTATTAGACTAAGTAAATATTACAATATTTTATTTTGTGCAAAGCCAAGAGCAGCAAGGAGATTAAAAATAAACAAAAAAGCTTATGAAAAACAACATTTTCAACACAGACAAAACTGTTGGGATTCAACAATACAGGGTGTGTGTTTTTATTTTTGTTTAATTTTTCTTTAAATATTCATGATACGACAGTTTCTACTAATTTGATGCCGCAAGCGGCTAGGCATATAGGTCGTCATGATAGCCATCATATATATATATATATATTTTTGTTCTTTATTTCGCCTTATACAATTTCTTGTATTAGGAATTTGTTAGTTTTCGCATACACCTTGGGGTCAGAGTGCAGGGTCAGCCATTGTACAGCACCCCTGGAGCAATTACAGGTTAAGGGTCTTGCTAAAGGTCCCAGCAGAGTAGGATCTCTTTTGGCAGTGACGGGGATTCGAACCGGCAACCTTCGGGATACCAGCGCAGATCCTTAGCCTCAGAGCCACCATGGTTAAGCTTTATGTTAAAAGTATAATGATATAATAATTTTTCTGTCAGTTTTCTGCCTTAATAAAAGAATAAATGTCGGTGTGTCTGTCTGTGTGTCCTTTCAGTTGCTATGTCTCTGTCATTCTAATCACAAATACAGTAGTAACACTGTTTTTACGAATGCTGTGCCAAATGGCATATAACAGATATATATATATATATATATATATAAATATATATATATATTTATATATATATATATATATATATATATATATATATATTTATTTCAGGGTGCACTGCAAACATTACCACTGTGGACTACGTTGATTACTTAGATTTCAACCTGCCTTAGATGTGTATCACATCCAGTATTTTTTATAATTATGCTTGTTTATTTTATTTCACCATTTTCTTCCTTGCAGGTTCCCCCATTTTGATGTCCATATTGTTGTAAGCAATGAATTTCTGTTACATGATGTCCACAAGTGGCGTGCCGTGACATTATTACCAGGGGGATATTTAAGATGTCAGTGCACTACTCGTGGCCTTGAAGATTTTAAATTGCATTTCTGGTGAAAAGTAACTTATTTTGAGGCTTGTAGACAGCACTTTCTGCACTTTCTCAGCCTTGACTTTTGGTTAATATTTTTGGCTTTGATGCTTTGTTGCATTTGGTGCTTTCAGGATTTGACCACTCCCAATTTTAAAAACTGCACTTTATGTGTCTATTTTGTAATTCTTCTAATCTTCACGTAACCTTTTGCAACACTGTAGTATAATTGGATTTTCTGATTTTGTTTATATAAAAGGAAGATTGTGATAAACTCCAGTTCTTCACCGTAATATTTCATAGTAAAAAGTTCAGGCTTTGACCCATTGTTTAAGAACCTCAAGTTTTGTTTTGTCTGATAAATTTGATATCTGAATTCTCATTCTTAGTGTTTTGATCAATTCTTACATCTGATTTGTCTCATTTGATTGCCCCTAAAATCTGTGATGCTTTGATATATTCACTATAAATTCAATCTGTGTATGAAAATTCTGACAGTAAAGAAACAAACATCTCAGAAATCCCAAATTCCACAACGAAAATACAAAAGTAAGGACAAAAAGCAGACACAAAGCACTGCTAGCAATTAGCAGGAATGTTGGGGTGAACACTGCTGCAAACTAACAGACAACAAGGTTACATGATCAAAGAAAGGAAAATGAAAAAATGTTTATATTCTTAAATCGGCGGTGCTTCTCCAAGGGGGAATATCCCTCGATGAGTGGAAATTCACTAAGGGAACCTCTACCAACACTCTCCCCCCCACTCTGATGATCATCATAGGTCTTGAAGACACTAAGAAGGGTAAGATTGGACTATGACAAGTTTAAGGAACCCTGCTATAAAGCATTGAGCTAATAGTGAAAAATAGCCTTAAATTAACTGATGTATACAACCTTATGTGAGTGTGCGCAAATAAACTGAATACAGTGAAGGTCTTAGAGCTAGTCATTCTGACATAATACATTAAATGTAATCTTGCAAAGTGTCTTTTATGAAAATGCTTTTCTCATGCCAAATCCGTTTTTGTCTTTTAAGGTTAGAAATAAGAGCATGCCTAACCAGAGGCGGCTTCTCTGCTTCAGAGATAAAACAGACACCAGATGTTTGTCCCGCAAGGACGTCTGCTGAGAGAGGAAAGCCAAGTCAAGATACAGACAGAGAAAAAGGGAGGGTCCGGAATGTTCAATGTTTGTAGTGACAATGGACCTCCAAAATCCACAGCGCCTCAGTTTACACGAAATATAAGCCTCTGGGTTAGGTGAGGCATTCCAGAGCACCCATGGGGGCTCACATACTGTAATTTCCCCCAATTCTCAAAGCATACACACATTAATCTCAGGTTTTTGTTTTTGTGTAGAGTTTCCCCCCACTGTTAATGAGGTCAGGCATTATCATGGTGAAGGGCCAGAAGCTTCCCTTGAATCTATGAATCTAGATTGTTTGTCACCTTAAGGATCTGAATGTATTGTCCCTGGCTGCAAACATCAAGGACAAGTAAGAAAATAGGACACATTTATACAGGATTGACAAAAAATTCTGACAGCATAAAAGACCCTGATTTTCTGATTCATTACTGATGGATGTTTACCTGGTATGGTAGGATATGCCTTTTGGTTATGATTGTCTAATCACAGCAGTCTCTGTGGGTCATTTCTGTTCACATCCGTGGTAGTTATCAGAGTCTAATCACTAACAAGGAGTTTACTCTTCATTTATTACCAAAATCTTGCTATCCTATGGTTGTCAAGTGATAGATTTTGGCAAGAAATGATACATGTTGGCAAGAAACACAAGAAGATGTTCTGCAGAGAAGAGGAGTAGCCACAGTCAGGGATGAAAAAGACACCTGACAATACTCATGTCAAGTTACAGACTGTACCTGAATGTAAAAAAGTGGATTTTTATTTTGATTACTAAGTTCTTTCTAAGCAGTAGGGATCATTAATTCATTTTTGCTACCTACTTAACCAATTCACATCCCGCAGTATGTCAGCAGAAAGCATTAGCCTAATCAGAGACTGCTATTGTAAACTTAATGTATAATTCATTATTGAAAAGATTTACATTTTTGTTAAATTGTATGAAATGCCAAACAAAGTATATTATAGTCTAAGTTTTGGAGCATCTCATTTTTTCATTGAAATGACAGTCACGGAAATTGTTACTTTACAGAATGGACACACTTGCTCAGTTTTCAGAGCATTATTTTATAAGTACTACAAAAGTCGGTTGTAGATGATCAGATCAAGGATAGATGACTTGTGAAGAGCAATGTTGCATTGTTTGAGCTTCTTCAACAGCTCCTAAAAATCCTTTAAGCAGCTGCAGCAGCAACTAATGCAGCTTTACAGAGAGAAAAATGCTAAAAACCTAGAACAGCTTTGAAATGAAAAGTGAGCAACCATATATATGTGAGCTGACTTAAGTAGATTTTATACAATAATAAATTACTGGTGAGAAGGTAGCACATGCTGAATGTATGACCCAACTGTAGCATCAATACTTTAGATCTTATTTTACCTGATGTTCTTTAAAGTTCTCTTCCATGAAGTCGTAACCCAACTGAGCATAGAAATTGTTTCCAAAACTGTACACTTGTCCTCCTTTTGTCCAGATAAAAGTATGTCGTCCACCACAAGCCAGCCCAGTAATTTCTTTACCAGTAGTGTCATTATTTATACTTGGTGGCAAAAACACTTCTGTTGGATCACATTTCATGCCCCTTTCTCCGTTTCCAAGTCTGTAATAAAAAACACATTATTGCAGTATAAGGGTATTTCATGATGTGTCACACACAATTGATTTGCTTCAAAGAATTCCATTGGATGCATGTAATGTTCTATAGCCAGCAAAACCTGTGAATACTGAAGAGTTCAATCTAAAGATAATAAGGCTTTAATTTTTTGGAAGGGGATATAACAGTTTTTGGAAAAGTCATCTACTCTTAGGAAATGTGTACTGCATTTTGTCATGTAAATAGGGAGAAGCATACTGAAGTACTGTATGTTATATTTACTTGAATTGCGTTTGTGCTTTTGAATGCTTTTGAAATAGTCAAGCTTTATAAAAATTGTGACAAACATATAATGAAGAAAAGAATTTCTTATACAAATGGAGCCACAAATCTAAACTGTTGTCAAGTACATTTTTAGGCTGTCCAGGATTTCACATCAGATCTCCAGTGACATAATATTGAGCACTACCCACCAATTACGCTTTTCGTGAACAGTGAAAATATACTGTGTTCATTAACTGACTTGTGCAATAAATAAACTGAGTATTGAGTGTGGCCTGTGAGAAAGTTGGCTGCTTCCTAACACCTGAAACTGCTGGGGTAATAAAGGATGGTATCTGTTTTTCAATAATAAAATTTTTAAAAATATTTTTAATAATACTAAACTGATTCTTTAATTTATGTCATATTATTATAACCATTCTTATTGTATCTTAGAATTTCACATTAAAACATCTAAAATATTTGCCTCAAAATAATTATTACATTCAAATCATGTGATAGATAGATAGATAGATAGATAGATAGATAGATAGATAGATAGATAGATAGATAGATAGATAGATAGATAGATAGATAGATAGATAGATAGATAGATAGATAGATAGAGTGATCCCTCCTCCATCGTGGGGGTTGCATTCCAGAGCCCCCCGCGAAAGGTGAAAATCCGCGAAGTAAAAACCATATGTTTATATGGTTATTTTTATATTGTCATGCTTGGTTCACAGATTTGCACAGAAACACAGGAGGTTGTAGAGAGACAGGAACGTTATTCAAACACTGCAAACAAACATTTGTCTCTTTTTCAAAAGTTTAAACATGCTCCATGACAAGACAGAGATGACAGTTCCATCTCACAATTAAAAGAATGCAAACATATCTTCCTCTTCAAAGGAGTGCGCATCAGGAGCAGAGAATGTCAGAGAGAGAGAGAGAAAAGCAAACAATCAAAAATCAATAGGTGCTGTTTGGGCTTTTAAGTATCCGAAGCACCGTGCGGGAAGCATATCGCGCAAAAAAACAGCCACAAGTAAGCCCAGCAAGGATGGGAGCAATGTGAAGGTAGTCTTTCAGTGTTTTTTGAGGAGTGTCCGTATCCTCTAGGGGTGCGAACAGCCCCCCTGCTCACAATATATTTGAGGAGTTATATTTAATATGTAATACGTGCTCTGATTGTGTAGCTTCTCAGCCATCTGCCAATAGCGTCCCTTGTATGAAATCAACTGGGCAAACCAACTGAGGAAGCATGTACCAGAAATTAAAAGACCCATTGTCCACTGAAACCCACGAACCAGCAAAAAATCTGCGATATATATTTAAATATGCTTACATATAAAATCCACGATAGAGTGAAGCCGCGAAAGTCGAAGCGCGATATAGCGAGGGATTACTGTAGATAGATAGATCTTAATTAAACCACACGGAGGAATTATAATATTGGATTGAAAAAAAAGAATTATATCACTTGTGTAACACTGTTGCAGAAGTCACATATATGAATTTGCAAAGTGCAGATATCTGCAAAAATAAGATACGACCCTCCACATTGGTGAACTAGAATAAGGGATTCTATGAAATGTATGGATAATTAATAAATCAATAAACAAATATACAATATCTCACTATTAATTAGCATATTTATGAAGCACACTAAATTCCTCTAAATTAAATATGAAAATGTACTTTAATACTAAAATCAGGCTTTGAGTACAGCTGTGTAAGACATCTGCACACATCCACATACAGAAAGGTTTATCAGCATTCAAAATATTCCTTACCTCTGCTGAACAATATGAACTACAACAAGTGTGACCAGTGACTTTATGTTAATGCTATTCTGTAGATCTGAAATGTACAGTTGTCAGTGTACAGACCAGCCACTCTATTTAGTATATTTTTAATCATAATATACTTAGAATGTGGCTGGTTATGACTCCATGGAGACCCGTTTTAACTGAGTCAGCCTAAATATCTCCTCCTCTTCTCCCTTGGCAAGATTCAATTGAGGTGAAACCTATTATCTAACGCGAAGACGTTTCTATTTTACCATTGTGATTCATCAAGAGATGTTCCACAACCAGGATTCTCTGTTACTAGAGTGCAGTTTTAGTACTCTGGGGGAATTTTAAATCTACAGACATGCCACAAGTATATGGAACAATTCAAATGAAAAGTGAATATCTAAATGTAAGTTATGCCAAAAGAGAACTGTTAATTTGCCTGAAAAATACCAGACTATAAAAACATTGTCTTTTATTAATTATTAGTAGCTAAATTCTATCTTTTCAAATTCAGGGTTTTCCCAAAACCTTTTCCCTGGTTGCCAGTCATACTATATAGTGTACCACCATTCACCATAAGCACTACTTTAAAATATCAAGTGTTCTTATTCAATCAGACGTTTGCCAAATGTTTTGCAAGTTTTTCTCTTGAAAAGAATGCCTTTGCATGTTGTATTTCTGCTCTCAAATTAAATAAAAAAAAAAACCTTTTCAAGCATCAGTAATATTTTCCAGTGTCCCTCTGGTATCAGTTTACATCAGTTCAGTTAGGCCTTAATTCTTTAATATTTACATCAATTGTCAAAATGCAATTCAAACATTTATTAACTTGGTTCAAAACATTTTTTTTTCAAATCTACACGAGTCAGACCTGCACATGTCTTAGTGGTAAATGCTGCTGTCTCAGAGCTCCAGGACACTGGATTTGAATCCCAACACACTCACAGTCTGCATATTCTCCTGGTTTCTTTGTAGGTTTTCAACAGCTACTCCTAAATACATGCAGTTGACGTACTAAGCAAGTCTAGCATATATGACAATGTGTGTGTTTCATTAGTGCAATGTACAAGATTTATTCCTACCTTATTGTCAACTTCCCACAGCCTTGTGTGTTGAAATTTGGCATATTCATATTCCTGATCAGTAATGTTATATTAAAATAATAAAACACATTTAATTCATAAACTGACCGTTTTGTATATACATATAATTAAAAAGGTGGTAATGCAGTCTAGTTGAGTCTTTCAGCCAAATGTATTCAATTTCGAGGGCCAAGTGGCCTAACCTGGACACTTTTGGGATGTTGGGCAATCAGATAAAAATGTATGCAGGCACAGGGAGACTGTGCAGATTACACAGTGAGGCCACATGGGAAAGCAAACCCAAGCTTGATGTTTTTAATATTGTTGGACCATGCTGTCCACCCATGATTAAAAATTGATATTATAAAAAAGTATTGTCTTGTTTGTTCTGTACATTTTCCTTCCTCCTGGCACATTGATAACTCAGTAATTCCACATAATGTTCTCAAACCATCTTATTCTAATTAAGGGTTGTGGCGGGGCTATAGCCTGTTCCAGCAGGGCTGGGTACATAATAGAAAACCATCCTGGATGAATCACCATTCCATTTAAGGTCTGCATCCACATCTAGATGATTTCAGTTATCAAATAACTTAACGCTTGTGTTTGAGAA
The DNA here is from genome assembly GCF_900747795.2 of Erpetoichthys calabaricus. Classification (NCBI taxonomy): domain Eukaryota; kingdom Metazoa; phylum Chordata; class Cladistia; order Polypteriformes; family Polypteridae; genus Erpetoichthys; species Erpetoichthys calabaricus. Next base: position 53,601,630 of record NC_041400.2, read on the forward strand.
TGTGAGCGTGAAATCTGTGTAAACAGGGGGAGAATGTACTGTATATACTCTACTCATAATTCAAACCTGAGAGACTGGACCCATCATGCAGCAGTATTAACCACTGTGCTCCCTATTCCTACACAATGTATAGTCTAAAAAAATGCAGATAATGAATACTTGTCTACTTTCTTATGCTAGTTTATTTAGCCATTTTTTGCAGCTGTGACTGATTGTACTGCAGGCAAATAATTACTATTTAAATATTTATACTAGCAAGCTGTTAAATAACATTGCATGCATTTTAACATCCACAGAAAAATACTGCTCTACATGTACTGTTTACTCTGTAATTATTTTAGCAACATAACACGCTTAACCGAATACTGGGTCACAGCAAGCTTAATTTCTGTGAACTCTGTCAAACTTGTAACTCTATGCATGTCAAATGTGTGAAGACCCTGCCATCACCCTTTCCTCCACCATTCATTTCACTTCACATACTGTACACGTTTATCGGAGACACTGTATGGCTTTAGGATTTGAATCTGCAAGTTCCTGATTGCATGTGCTCTTCCTACACATAATGTGATTGTGCCTTTTCCAAGTAAATCACAGAAAAGTATAAAAATCTTAGCTTTGGCAGAAGTAACTTCTTAACTGTGCCTTAGTTAAAGTTATTTTAGAAACAGAAATTCCAACATTGGACTTTTTTTTGTTTATTCTCATTTATGTAACACTTTAGAAATGTTTATAGTATAGCCTTGGTTTGAAATTTTTTAATTGAATGTGTATTGCAATTCTACCTCAGAGAATACAGATTAATTGCCTAGTTACATTTTGAATACTACCGTAATTTAACAATAGATGTTTTAATTTTTTTAATGAATATCTGAAATTCAATAAATAAAATGTATTGTTTGTGAAGTTTATGGACATTGTTTCAAAGCTACATTAAGGTCTAGCAAATGATATTATTAGGTTTATGGTGACGTGGCACCTTCATTTGAAAGTTCTGTGGTTAACAGGATTGAAATAATTTTCTTTTCTTATAGAATAATGTGAACAAAACTGGTTAAGGAACTAATTATCCTGATAAGCTTGTTGGGAGACAAAGCCACACTCAACACAATTTTGGAGAGTTAATTATTGCCAAGATGCTCACTAACAGATCCATCTAAACAGTCTTTTCTAACAGCAATAAATAGGTAACTTGTTGAAGACTCTGATGCAAAATAGAAGCCATTATTGGGTGGAATGCCTGTCCATTGCAAAGCCCTCATATACCCAACCATGGAGCTAATGTAGAATCCTTAGTCACTCCAGCACTGGCAGGTGGAGTATGAAGAGAGAAGAATAGCCAAGGAAAAAACCATTTAGACACAAGGAGAACATACTGTATGAAAAATCACAAACAGCAAATGCTGGATACATGATGCTGTGGTATAGTGGGTCTGCAGCTAAGCAACAGTGGTCAGTTTTTAAGCTAATAATTAATAGCCGGCTCAGTCTCCATGGGTGTGCATGCGCTCATGGCTTTGGGTGGTTGTTGGGGTGATTGAGATGGAGTATGCCTGCATATAAGAGTGTGTTCGGTCTTAATTGCTTCATTGGCTTTCCACAGTTTACAATCGAGGCACTGCGCCCACGGAGGATGATAAAAAGGGAGCAGCCACAGCAGAAAAGGAGAGAAATGAAAGTGAAAGGAAGAACAGAATGGAGGTTAAAGGAAGACACAGGCAGGAAGACAGGAGAGAGACAGCTGATGCAAGAGCGAGAGAGAAGGCAGGCAGCCAGCAAGGAGTGTCCCTTGGGGAGTGTGTGGCCGGCGCTCAGGGGCTGGGGAAGGCTACTCCAGTTGCGCAATCTTGATGCTAGAGTAAGCCGTTAGAGGGACTTGACGCGTATGTCTGGGAAGGCAGTGAGAGTTCGGGAGGCTCAGACAGGAAGCCCTGTCGGTGCCATGGATGGCCACAGGGACCCGAGCCTTCTCAAGTTGAGGTCTGAATTGGGAGTCATAGGACAGGAGGGACCCGGACCTGTTGTAGTAGCTGGATGGCTGTGTCTGTCGGATAGCTGTCTCTGTTGTGAGGCCTCGCAGCAGAGGTAAGCAGATTAGATGTTATTTTGAAAGGGCTGGACCAGGGACTCCATTTTAAAACGACAGTTTAAATGCTTTGGGAGTTTTTAACCTCAATTTTAAGGATTTATTTATTGGATTTGTTTTTAACTTCCACACAGACACTGTTTATTTCTATGGATTATTTATTTATTGAAAGAAGAAGCACTGCACTATTTATTTGGACACTGATTGTTTGGATTGTTTTAATAAAAGCACTATTTCACCTTTGCATCTACCCCTTACTATGTGTAAGTGTCTTCATTTGCCCAGCTCATCCCTTTGTTATGTTATCGGCGGTGGCAGGTTCAAGAGGCTCCTGGAATGGTCTGGTAGCATGGAGGTAACCTGCACCATCACAGAGGAACCAGTGCTAATCACTGTGTAAAGCATTGGAATTACTCCTTCCAAAAAATACCAAAAAATGTTAATTGAGAACAGGCAAATCTCCCCATTTACTTTCATTTAACGCTTGTAATGTAACTAAACATTCAAATGATTAAAATAAAAGAAATTATTAACATATATCTAAGTAGGGGAACTAAGAAACAAAATCAGAAAACACAAAAGAGAATATCTTAAACTAGTGCTCCCAAATACGAGTATACTAAGAAATATACTGCACAAATAAATAACAGACATAACAAAATTAACCAAAAGGGAAATGCTGAAAGAGAATAACACAAAGACACAAGAACCAACTAAATAAGACAGAACAGGTATTCAAATATCACAAGCCACACTCCAAAAAATGTATTCAGAACTAAATTTTCTAAGTACAAGGAAACCTAATGAGAAAAAATCTTAAAGTAAGGGGAGAGCCACTGCATAGCTGGAAGAGCATGTTAATGTCTCAAATATTACTAGTACTGCAGCAGTTTATTTTATAGGCCTCAAGTTACTTCCTTAGTAATGGCAATTAAAACAAGTCCTACATAGTTGGTGCAGTGGTAGCACTTCTAATTTGCAGTAAGGAGCTTGTGGGTTCACTTCCTGGGTCCTCCCTGTGTGGCAAATAATTTGAGTAGTGAGAAAAGTGCTGTATAAATGTATAGAATTATTACTATTATTATTAGTAAGGAAAGCTACCGCTCCAGCAATTAATGATTATCAAATGATGGACACCTAAGAACATAACTGTAATTAGAGGCCCCGTCCTCTACTAGTTCAATTCTAATTTCAAAAGGTAAAGGAATGCTAATAAAAATAATGGATAAGAAAAGGAAGGGAGGCAAGGGCATGGGTATGAGGTGCCAGAAGAATTCTAACAAAAATAATTCATATGATATTATTATGTTATGATCAGTATTATTCTGTTGTAGTGCGATTCTATCATATCACACCACTTTTGCCTTCCAGTTGTGTTTAGAGCTGATTTTAAAATTGTCTCCATATATGAAAAGCTTGCTAATAATATCTATGTATGTTGGAGACACATATTGTGATGTCAATAACAAACAAAAGGGTTAGGCTTAGGGTTAGGGCCTTGATCTGTGGAGTGCCCAACTGTGGAATTGAAATAACTACTAACATTAGAAGAGTGCCAGTGGTCTCAGAATTTAATTTTAAAATTTTAATTTTAAAGAATCATTATTTAGAGTATGTACTAAGGCTATTGATATTGCTTTTTTAATTGTGGTAATTGTTTCAAATGCTCATTATTGAGGCTATGTTCACACCACAGTTAAAAGTGAAGCAATCCTGGCTTTTTCACTAATATGAAAAACATTTATAAATAAGGAGATAAAAAAGAAACTGAAAGAAAAAAAGCAGCTGTATAAGGCGCACAAATCTTGTAACTCCAAGGGTCCAAGGGTAACCACAGAGCGTATAAGAGCACGAAAGCAAAAGTTAAAAAGGATATTAGTCGTAGTTAATAGACAGAGAGAATTATTTCAGAAAAGTTAAAAGATTGTTTTAGTATTTTAGAAGTTAAAGAACAATCAAGGAGAAGGTGACGTTTATCAGGAACAATAAGGGAAAGTTACAGTATACAGACAGTGAAACAGCAAATCCTCTAAACTTACACTTTTTTGATGTTTTCACATGTGAAAAAGTGAATAACCTTCCAACAGCAATGGAAGGAAGTACTGAGTGATTTGGAAATTGTAGAGAGAGAAGTGCTGCTTAGTTTGAATAGGACTAGATAACATTTATTCTTTAGTGCTTAAGGAGATTAGTGAATGCATATATAAACCCTTGGCATATATTTTTCTGAAAGTCACTGAACACTTGCGAAATTCCTAAGGACTGGAAAATAACAAAACTCCCATTATATAAAAAGGGTGATCGGGCAGATCCAAGTAAATATAGGCCAGTAAGCTTAATGTGCATCACAGGTAAATTAATGGAAGAAATTGTCAAGGAAAGATTAAATAACACTTGGAAAGCACAGGAGTTTTAGTGAACAGTCAACATGGGCCAAATGGGGGAAAGTCATGTTTTACTAATTCCTGATTGTAATGGAAATTTAACTGGCAGGTTTTTTTTGCACATTTGTATTTCTTTTTGAATTGGAGTCATATTCAGGTAGCTGTCTCCAGACATTGTGGCCAGAAGGGGGTGCCACTGAGCCCCAAACCTCAGACACAATTGCACCCACTCAGTCCTGGAGTCAAGTCAAAAGTATTATGGCAAATAATCACAAAATCGTCCATCCGTGTTTTTTTCCTTCTTCCTTCACTCCTCTTTATCTCCTCCTTAATTCCTCCAGCAGGTGCTGTCTTCTTCCTCTCAATTTCGACCTCTCAAATGAGGCTAGCTGAACTCTTCCATATTTGACTCGGGGTATTTCTGGTGCCATTGAATTACAATCAGGAAGCACTTCCAGGCCAGTTTAAAGCTACAGAAACTACTACGGCTTTTACAACATTTACATCATTTGCAATTTGAGCTGCAGTGGGAATACAGCCTTACTTTTTCCCATTTTTCTTTATTTTTTCATGGCTCATGGTTGCAGTTTGTCTGTGTTGGAGCAGATTAATTATCAAATATTACAGACACATTTTCAGATGTTTTCAATTCAACATGTTTTTTTGTATTCAAATGAAATTGCTGTCCTCTGGTATCGCAATGATCTATGCAGCTTACATAGAAGAATAAGAATATGGAGTTAAAATATGCCCTATGTACTTATGAATAGCCTAATAGTTCTGTGTATATATTGCTTGATGCTTTTCTAATTATGTTTTACATTTATGCTTCTTGTCCTTTACCCATATTATTTTTTAAAATATTATATAGCATATTGGATATGAACGTCTGATATATAGTTATGTATTTAATCGATTCACAAAAAGGCCTTGGCTTAAAACAGTTTGGGCAATCCTGGTCTAGTGATCTTTGCTCTTGCTATACATTTTTTCTATACATGTTGACTAAAACATGAAGAACTGGAATACTGATTGATTACTTAATAAGAAGGAAAGTCACAGACTTGGCAGCCAGAGGTATTATTTGACTTTATAAACATACAGTACTTACTGTCCACTATTTCCATTACCCCAGGCAAAGATCTTGTTTTCAGCTGTTAAAAGAAAAAAAAAAGAATTAAAGGTGCATTAAAACTCTAAAGTACCGTTAAGATCTCACTATTATACTACAGAAGCTTTATAAATACTGTACACATTCTCATACTTCTACTAACTTTCAGCGAATAAAAACAATAGCAATTTGCCCAGTATTCGCAGTATTTTAATGTAAAGACTTTGTTAGATTTGTACATCTATTTATCCATGTCCTTGCTTGTCCAGTTCTGAGTTGTGTCAAGTTATAGTGTATAACGCCATCATCAAATATTAAACACGAACCAAATCTGAATAGGGATCTGTCTATGTTAAGTCACAGTTTTGCACACAAAACTGTTAATCTAAACTTTGTGTCTTGGAATATGGAAGTAAAGTGGAATACTTTGGTGATAAAAACACAAGGACAGTGGGAGAATGTGCAGATTATACTGTACTCAGACAGTGAGTGGGCTATACTTTAAAACCAAAGGTCTAGATTTGCAAGGCAGTAGACTAATCATTGCACTTCCATGCTAACATTGTTTAGGATTTAAATTTTTAAATACACATTCAGACCCACAGTTTTGTTATAATTTTGTAAATGACAAATGTAATATCTTAGCGCTGCTGCCTCGCAGTTAGGAGACCCGGGTTCGCTTCCTGGGTCCTCCCTGCGTGGAGTTTGCATGTTCTCCCTGTGTCTGCATGGTTTTCTCTCCAGGTGCTCTGGTTTCCTCCCATTGTCAAAAGACATGCAGGTTAGGTGCATTGGCAATTCTAAATTGTCCCTAGTGTGTGCTTGCTGTGTGGGTGTGTGTGTGTGTGTGCACCTTGCGGTGGGCTAGCGCCCTGCCCAGGGTTTGTTTCCTGCCTTGCGCCCTGTGTTGGCTGGGATTGGCTCCAGCAGACCCCCGTGCCCCTGTAGTTAGGATATAGCGGGTTGGATAATGGATGGATGGAAATGTAATATCCAACAAAATTACAGGAAAGCCTACAAGTCACTGACTGCAATGTGTTAAAAAACAATTTACTAATATTCCTCAATAAGAAATGCTGATATAATTTTGCTAACCCCAAGGATTTTCTACCACTTTTGTCCAATATCTGCTGTACAATATTGTTCCATTTTTCAATTTGGGCATTTCTATACCGGAATATAACTGCATTTATGTGAATTACTGCTCTACTGTATTATGTGAATTATTAAAAAATAACTCTAAGGAACCCTGTCTAGGTGTAAGTTAACTTTCTCAGCATAGTCACAAAACTGTAGTTAACAGAACAATACATATATCAGGAATTTAATTATCAAAACAAAAGCACAATCAGGAACTGATACTATGAAACGCTATGTCGTTATTTCAGGACACATTTTTTTTGTTATTTCAGGGTAATTTGTTGAATATTCATTGAATATGAAATCCACACTAGTATATGTTTAAATATTTGCATTTCACAGGACCGATTTTACTGAAATACTGAACAGGTTCTGTATGCTGTAATCACTCATTTTTAATGGTTGAAGGCTATGTGTCATTTTGGTGTGTAAATGTAACTGTCATTGCAGTATTAGGTCCTAAAACTGGTACAGTATCTATTTTATAAATATGGAGCTGTACAGTGATTTTTACAGCTTTTTTTGCTGTTTTTCACCTGCATAAGGTGCAAAACTAACTCTGTGAGTTACAGTGGCCTAATGGGCTTCTGTTTATTTTGGAACAGTTAGTACTTGACTGGAGTTATAGCTGTTTAACCTAAAGAAAAACATACATACCCTTGGAAAAAATAAAGCATGATATAGAAACTATACTAGATTGAGAGAAGAGGGAGGGCAAAGTGTATATTTAAAGAGTGTGACAAAGGCGCTATATTGGCACCTGACCCGACACAGACAGACATGGGAGGCACACTGAAAAAACAAATAAATGTTTTATTTCTATTTCTTCACCTGTGGGCAATGCCTTCCCTGTTCCCACAGGCACAACACAGTTCCACAAACACAGCACCAAACTCAATTCTTTTTCTCTTTTTCTTTCTCCACCACTCCAGCAAGCTTTGTCTCCCTCCTCCCGACTCTGGCTCCTGGAGTAACGACTGCTGGCTCCTTTTATAACACCCCTGGAAGTGCACCAAGTGTTTGTTGACCTACTTCCAGCAGCACTCGCGGGTGTGGCAGAAAACCTGCCCATGAGGGATCAGCAGCTGTTGCAGCACTCCTTGGCTGCACCCTCGGATCCCAACAGGGTTGTAACCAACTCCAACTCCTGTGAAGCCCTGCAGGAGTCCGTGGCACCGCTGCAACCCAGGGGGGCTAGCATCCAACGACCTGGGGGAGATATTAGATAGATAGATAGATAAATAGATAGATAGATAGATAGATAGATAGATAGATAGATAGATAGATAGATAGATAGATAGATAGATAGATAGATAGATAGATAGATAGATAGATAGATAGATAGATAGATAGATAGATAGATACTTTATTAATCCCAATGTATTGTGCAGCTCATGTCTGTTCCCCTGGACTGCATACAGAAGGGGTGTCCTGGCTGGGCATGGGCCCCGGCCGTCCGCCACAAGCATTAGGGGAAGTTTGACCAAAATCAAATATAGTCTATGCACTAGTAATTGCGCTAAAGAGTAAAAGTTTGGTTTGGTGTCATGAGGGAGCAAGAAAGAGCCATGTAAGAAAGAGAACAGGACAAAGAGGTAAAACGTAAGGAGCTGCAGACAGAACAGTAACACTGTGAGGTAAAGGTCAAGGGCAAGTGAACGTTTTATTAACAGCTGATGCAGGCGCTTAGAGAAATAATGACCATTGTTGCTTTAAATATATATTCAATTCTACTGTATTTGTATTTGTATTTAAATATATACTACTAGCTGTAAAAAGTCCGGGCTCCTAGAAACTATTAAAATCATCAGAAAAAAAATTGAAATGCAGAGTCGGTGGTTTCGTTTTGCAGATGTGCTCGCCCCCCTTGTCTATCAGAGGCTAAGCAAGTTTCTCTCTCCTCTGAGGTTTCGTTTTGCTGATGTGCTTGCCTCGCTTGTGTATTAACGGCTAAGTTTGTCTTTCCTCAGCAGTTTCACTTTGGCCTCATATTTCTTTCTTCTTCTGACTCGTTAACTTGTGGCCACCTTGCCGGCTCTTTCAGCTTCATGTTGTAGCCTCGCACTTCCGGGCCAGACAGACAGACAGACACACACACTACCACGTGTAGATGTTTATATATAAGATACTTACTTGGTCTACTGTAAATATGATAAAATTTTATTTAGTTATATTACTATATCTGCGGTGGGTTGGCACCCTGCCTGGGATTGGTTCCTGCCTTGTGCCCTGTGTTGGCTTGGATTGGCTCCAGCAGACCCCACGTGACCCTGTGTTCGGATTCAGCGGGTTGGAAAAGGGATGGATGGATGGATATTACTATATTGTGTTGTTAGAATTGCACTTTTTTATTGGGTAACACGGCATTTACCTCCTCCTTGCACTCAACTTACTTTATGTCACTCTAGGGAGAAAGTAATGGGTGCTGAAGAATTTATTCCAAGAATTCATATGATAATTAAAAAGTCTTGAAATGGGGCCATTACAATGCCAGCCTTGTTTGATGTTGGACTTTTCAGGTGCATGTTTCAAGTAGTTGTATATCTACATGAGAAACTAGCTAATCCAGAACCTTGAATACATAGTTGGCAGACATAAAAAAGAACAACTTGACCAGAGATCAGAAGAGACAGTGTGTACACTGCATTTCAGAGAAGTCAAGACAGTTGGGTTATGGTCAGACATAAGTGCAAAGTAACAAGTGGATGCTGCCCAGGAGCATCAACCTCAGAGTAAGTGGTGACCAATCATTTTCAGCTCCTTGACGAGGTTGAGAGTGTGTTTCAATACCACTGAGGATAGTAGTCCACATTAAGGAGCCTCAAGGGGTCAGCTCTAAACTAGCTTTCAGAAAGAGAGAAGCAGTGAAAGAGAGTTATTAAGGTGATTGACATATGAGTTGGCTGCTTTGAAAAGGAGACTCATTTGATATGTTTTGTATGTTTCAGTAGTTGCAGAATTACGTAGACAACGTGGGGTCTAAGAGAGAGAGAGAGAGAGAGAGAGAGCTCAGCTGATGTCACCGGTATGCTCTCCGCTCACAGCGTTCAAAAGCAGTGACTGTGCAGCTGACACAAGGAGTTCTCCTATTAGCTTACACTATGTGGTATATGGCCGGCCATTCATCCCGGCCAATACTCCCAGGCCGCCAGATGGAGCCTTCCCTGCAGCATGGAGGTGCCCCGATTGCCAGCTGGGAATCATGGACAATGGAGTCTTTATTCACAGCCCCGCTGGATACCATGGGGGCCGCCAGAGGACGCCGCAGGGAGGCTCAAGGAATATTTTCCCTACAGCCCGGAAGTACGTCCCAGTCACGAGGACAGAAGAAATGACGTACTTCCGGGTTGAAAAAAAAGGAGTTTTCATCCAACCCGGAAGTGTTGCAAAGTCACATGGACAGAGAGAGAGAAAGCACTTCCGGGTCAAGGACTATAAAAGGACTGGGGGAGATCCCAGCAGTGAGCCGAGTTGGGAGGAAGGGTGACTGAGCTGCTGGGAGGCGTGGAGGATTATTGTTATTGTGAATCGCATTGTGATTATTGGATTATTGATTTATTATTGGATAGTGGAGCTGGAGGTGCTTTGTGCACGTATTTGTCCAAATAAAATAATTCATTGTCCAAATAAAATAATTCATTGGACTTTTACCTGGTATCTGGCATCTGATCTGAGGGTTCAAGGGGACGACAGCACCCCCTATCTGTCACAACTAAAAGGAGACAGCTTTTGAGCCAGTTGTTGGGGGCTGTCCACCAGTGGTTTACCACAGTGCAAATCTACCAGCTGAGATGCTTTGTGGTGTGAGTCCACAGCAATACAATTGGCAACAAGAGGGAGATTTGCACTGTGGATGGGTGTAGTGGAGATTTTGAGCAGGAAAAGTGGGCTAGACAGAGGGTAAACTTAACTGATGTTACTAGAATGTGCTATGCTTGCAGTGTTCAGAAGTGGTATCTGTGCTGTTGAGACAATGAATTTTGATATTAGCTTACACTGCAAGGAGACTGCTTCTAAGCCAGATGTTGCAGGTTTGCAACTGACCACCTGCAGTTCACCAAAATACCAATCTGTGGATTGAATTGCTTCATGGCATGAGTCCGCAGTAATACAGTTGCCTTCCACGTAAACAGGTTGGAGGCTGTCCTGTGTATGTGGATAGACTGTGGACAGATCCAGAGATTGTTGTATGCATGAGAACAAAGTTACACAAGTGATGGTATACTGCCAGGACAAATTTAAAGATCTAGATGGTAAAATGAAAACCAGAACTGACAAGGTGGTCTTCTCTGAAGTTCTGCCTGTGCCAATACAAATAAAAAAGAGAAGGTCAGAAGGTTTAATACATGGCTCAAATCTTGTTGAAGAAGCAGTACAAGTTTATGGGACATTAGGGCACATGTTGGACCAGCCCAGACCCATACTGCTGGGATGAGTAACATTTGAACCAGAGGAGATGATTAGCTAGATTAAATGACAGGCCAGGTTTTAAAGTTCATGTGCAGGGAAAGGCAGTGATATTGATAGAAATTAGGTTTTATAGTTTAAATGGCAGAAATACATTTGATGGCTGTAATTGACTATTATTGGCTTATGCTTCGACCTAAAATAAGAGCTATATTATAGAAAAGTCAGAAGGTCAGATGTAGATCTAATTTGATTATTTTAACTGATGAACCTTTATACCAGCTTTTTAGTACACAAACATTCCAATTACATTCTTTTTAAGGGAATCAAAACATTTTGTAAAGAATAAGCATAATTATTCTTATTCAAAAATGTATTCACTCAATTCAAAAACAGTGTGTCAACCTTTAATTCCAAATCAGTCAGTGGCTATAATGCAGAACCTTCCCAGCCTTTTTTTGTTCTCTTGCTTTATTTAAAGACAGACCAGGTTGAACAAGATCAATATCATGGTAAGTTGACAATATATCTGAATTGAAAATTTACCATCGATCACTGATGATTTTGGAAACTACATTATTTGTGAAGTAAATGAAAATGCCCTGCAGAGCTGGGTCATCATAGGACTATGATTTTCTGTTCCTATTCCTGTTTATTATACAAAATAATTTTTTAAATTGTTGGTCTTGCATTTTAAGTGTGAAACATGAAGTTTGATATGTTTTAAGCAATAATTCCAAGAATTGTCCTCTTCAAATAAATCCAGTCGGACATGTTACACTTTCCTGGATCATGGAATAAGATAAAGTTTTTTCTTTTCTGATCTTCTTCCATTTTTTTTAACATTTCTATATTGGGGCACCATGAGTCTTGTCTTCTAAGGTATTGATTACATACATTAACTCATTACCACTGTATCAGGTAAATTCAATGTCCCGTATTCCAAATTTGAGCCATACTGTATTATTATCAAGAATACATAAACAGGGTTAAATTCTACACTAATTCAGAAAGCAGAAAAGTAATAAAACAACAATGTTCAAGCTGAGGATGAATGCATACTAAAAAAGAAAATGCAAAAGAAGAAATCTGCTTCAATTTGTATGGTGGGGCAACTTGCCCACTTTTTAAGTAGTATTTTAAAACACTCCCTTCCAAACTCCCATATCTATCTCTATCTTCTGCAACCTTGGCTTCTGTCTTACACAAGGGATTATTTGACCAAAGATTTCAGTCAACTCTAGAGTATTCAAATCACAAAAAACTAGTTACTTGAAACTATGTCCTTAGGTCAATTTTTGGCCAAGTTCTAAACTCAACTTTTTATCTGATACACCAGAGTGCATCACCCTTTAGTGGCTTGTGGATCCCCAAATCCAATGTAGTATTTAAATGTTTTCCAGTCTATTTCTCTTAAATGGGCAACATGGCCTCTCTCTGACCATTCAGGAGACTCCACACTTGGTCCTAATGATATGAAGCAAACAAAACAGAAATAAGTGAATTTCTGCATAGAGTTTACATTTGTGAGTATTTTTCTGTGAGTGTTAGATAAATGAATGAGCTTGAATTGGCCAGAGTGAATTAAGTATGAGTGTGTGTATTATGATCTCCAATGGTTATTAATTAATTCAATACTGTTTGAGATTTTTTCATCTGTTTTTAAATTTTGTTTTTATTTATATTTCATGATCTTTTTCTGCAGTGGGCTGGCGCCCTGCCCGGGGTTTGTTCCTGCCTGTGTTGGCTGGGATTGGCTCCAGCAGACCCCTGTGACCCTGTGTTAAAATATAACGGGTTGGATAATGGATGGATGGATGATCTTTTTGTTGCATCTTTGATGACATCATCCACTGTTGGCACCGTGCTGGTTGATTTGTTGGTCTACACATTGATGTGCATATATCAATTTGATTACAAACTAGTTGCCATATAACTTAAAAGCAATGGGTTACAGTACCTTCTTGTCTGAAATGTTCCTAAAAAATAAATACTTTCTTATTTAAGGACTGAAATTTTTGTTTGGTTTAGAATTTCCAGTTTGTTACTATGACTCCTGTTTTGCTGTATCATGAAAGTTTTCAAGATTTCTTTAGTTTTCCGGTTTCATTGTCTGAGATAGATAGATAGATAGATAGATAGATAGATAGATAGATAGATAGATAGATAGATAGATAGATAGATAGATAGATAGATAGATAGATAGATAGATAGATAGATGCTTTATTAATCCCAAGGGGAAATTCACATACTCCAGCAGCACCTTACTGATACAAAAAACAATATTAAACTAAAGATTGATAATAATTCAGGTAAAAACAGACAATAATTTTGTATAATGTTAATGTTTACACCCCCGGGTGGAATTGAAGAGTCGCATAGTTTGGGGGAGGAACAATCTCCTCAGTCTGTCAGTGGAGCAGGACAGTGACAGCAGTCTGTCGCTGAAGCTGCTCTTCTGTCTGGAGATGATACTGTTTAGTGGATGCAGTGAATTTTCCATAATTGATAAGAGCCTGCTGAGCGTCCGTCGCTCTGCCACAGATGTCAAACTGTCCAGCTCCATGCCAACAACAGAGCCTGCCTTCCTTACCAGTTTGTCCAGGCGTGAGGCGTCTTTCTTCTCAATGCTGCCTCCCCAGCACACCACCGCGTAGAAGAGGGCACTCGCCACAACCGTCTGATAGAACATCTGCAGCATCTATTTGCAGATGTTGAAGGACACCAGCCTTCTAAGGAAGTATAACCGGCTCTGTCCTTTCTTACACAAAGCATCAGTATTGGCAGTCCAGTCTAATTTATCATCAAGTTGCACTCCCAGGTATTTATAGGTCTGCACCATCTGCACACAGTCACCTCTGATGATCACGAGGTCCATGAGGGGTCTGGGCCTCCTAAAATCCACCACCAGCTCCTTGGTTTTGCTGGTGTTCAGGTGTAGGTGGTTTGAGTCGCACCATTTAACAAAGTCCTTGATTAGGTCCCTATACTCGTCCTCCTGCCCACTCCTGATGCAGCCCACGATAGCAGTGTCATCAGTGAACTTTTGCATGTGGCAGGACTCCGAGTTGTATTGGAAGTCCGATGTATATAGGCTGAACAGGACTGGAGAAAGTACAGTCCCTTGTGGCGCTCCTGTGTTGCTGACCACAATGTCAGACGTGCAGTTCCCAAGACGCACATACTGAGGTCTGTCTTTAAGATAGTCCACGATCCATGCCACCAGGTATGAATCTACTCCCATCTCTGTCAGCTTGTCCCTAAGGAGCAGAGGTTGGATTGTGTTGAAGGCGCTAGAGAAGTCTAGAAACATAATTCTTACAGCATCACTGCCTCTGTCCAAGTGGGAGAGGGATCGGTGTAGCATATAGATGATGGCATCCTCCGCTCCCACCTTCTCCTGATATGCAAACTGCACAGGGTTGAGGGCATGTTGAACCTGTGGCCTCAGGTGGTGAAGCAGCAGCCTCTCCATGGTCTTTATCGCATGTGATGTCAGAGCAACAGGCCGGAAGTCATTCAGCTCACTAGGACGTGATACCTTTGGGACTGGGGTGATGCAAGATGTTTTCCAAAGCCTCGGGACTCTCCCCTGTTCCAGGCTCAGGTTGAAGATGCGCTGTAGAGGACCCCCCAGCTCCGATGCACAGACCTTCAGCAGTCGTGGCGATACTCCATCTGGACCCACTGCTTTGCTGGCACGAAGTCTCCTCAGCTCTCTGCTCACTTGCACTGTTGTAATTATGGATGTCTCTCCTATGCTGGTATCAACAGAAGGATGTGTGGAGGGTGCAGTACTCCGAGGTGAGAGTAAGAGTGGGTTAGGGTGGTCAAACCTGTTAAAGAAGTTGTTCATTTGGTTTGCTCTCTTCACATCTCTCTCGATGGAGGCACCCCGCTTCGAGCTGCAGCCAGTGATGATCTTCATCCCATCCCACACTTCCTTCATGCTGTTATTCTGCAACTTCTGCTCCAGCTTTCTCCTGTACTGCTCCTTCGCCGCCCTGAGCTGGACTCGGAGTTCCTTCTGCACGCGCTTGAGCTCATGCTGATCACCTCCTTTAAAAGCCCTTTTCTTCTGGTTCAAAAGGCCCTTGATGTCACTTGTAATCCATGGCTTGTTGTTAGCATAGCAGCGTACAGTTCTTACTGGAACTACAATGTCCATACACAAGTTGATGTAGTCAGTAGTGCAGTCAACAACCTCCTCAATGTTCTCACTATGTGATCCCTGCAGGATATCCCAGTCTGTAGTTCCAAAACATTCTCTCAGAGCCTTCTCTGCCTCCAGGGTCCACTTCCTGAATGAGCGTGTGGTTGTAGGTAGGACTCTCACTTTTGGTTTGTAGTGAGGCTGAAGCAGAACCAGGTTATGATCTGCTTTCCCAAGCGCAGGCAGCGGGGTGGCGCTGTATGCGTCTTTAATGTTTGCATACAGTAAATCAATAGTCTTATTTCTCCGGGTGTTACAGTCCACATACTGGGAGAAGGCAGGTAATGTTTTGTTCAGCGGCACATGGTTAAAGTCTCCAGCGATTAGCACAAGCGCCTCAGGGTGCTGCATTTGTAACTTAGCAACAGCAGAATGGATGATGTCACTCGCTGTCTCCACATCCGCCCGAGGAAGGATGTACACTGGTTTGTATATTCAAACTCTGACACTTTTTTTATAAGAGTTGTTCTCGTTGGTCACAGTGAGTGAATGTGTGCCAAACCAGCCAGAATTGTAGCCTATGCCAATGGTTAAAAACACAAATTTCAACCAACCTTCTGCAGTACAGAAAAGGCATTTTCATTTTGTAAACTGTGCTTTAATCATGCAGTTTTTTTGAAGGAAACCATTCATGTACTTGTATCCAACCGGATTAATAATGTTTTGGTCAAGTTTGACTTGTATGATATGACTTGCATTTTTTTTTTTCATATGCAATCTGGGAAACACTTTTCCACTAAAGGTAACAGGCAGGTGAAAAATAATGGATACAGAAGCCAGAAACCTGCTGGTAAAAGTAATTAAAAATTCATACAAGTAACACATAAATTCACCAAGATTCTCCTGGGTAAAAGCAATTTTTAGTCCTTGGATCAGCGTGTTGAAATTTCCTGTCAAAAAACTCCATGTTGTATTACACTTTTCAAAGGCAATACATTCATTACTGTTTTCTGTGACATGAATAACCTTTTTCCCAATGGCAGATGTTTGTGACATGTTAGGGCTACATAATTTCTTTTTGTATTGTCTTTTAATGCCTTCAACCACTCAAATTCTCAAAAATTCACAAACAGTGGTAGACTTGATAAAGATAAGATCACATTATCTGTCATCAATCCTTGTTCATATGCCTGACTGCTCCTTTAATGCAGATATAGAAACATTCCAAACATATAACATGTTCTTGATGCTTCATTATTTTTTTATGGAAACAAAGCCCTTCAATCACTTTCATTAAATTTAACAATATACTCCTTCCATGCATAATCACAATTTACATTTCTGAAGAAATAGAGAATTTTCTGGCACACTTTGTAACTGAAGTATGATATAGAAAAAGCTAATGCTAAAATGTACTTAACAAGCTGCATATGGAAATTTTTGATATAGTATTAATTTTAAGTTTTCTTCAACTACCTTTAATTAGGTTAAACATATCTGGGCAATAGATAGATGTATTTTATCAAGACGACACTTTTCTAATAGCAGCTTATTGAGGTGGCTCTCAATGGCATGTTAAGATGTACCTATTTTTCTGATTACACTGGACACCAACTTTTTTCAAAAGATTTGCTTTCAAAAAACTTATAGGTGGTTATGAAAGAAAGTTTCAAGCTAAACACAAATATAATTTCAGATTAAATTTGTAACATAGGAACTTGGAGAAACATGAAAATAACTTTTTTTGAATTTAGTATATTTTAATTGATGCTGACATGTTGCATTAGTTCAATTCAGCTGATACATGTTTTGCTGCTGATCTTCATTTGTATTCAGCATTTGATGTTACTCATTTCAGAATCCAACCAAAGTCAGCCATTATTGATAGATTCCACTTGCACTAATACTGCTTTTCCACTGTTGCAAAGTCCTGGTGAAACCTTTCACCGTATTCATCACTGTTTGCTTCAAGATTAACAGGAAAGAAGTCCAAGTGTCATTGCAGAAAACTAATCTTTACAGACTTGTTGCAATTCATTATTTTGTATGCTTGAAGCATGCTGCCAACCAGCTGGGCATAGTTTGGTGCTTCATATTTTCTAAAAAGAATTCTCATCAACATCCTTGAATGCCTTCTATACAATTTCCTCTGGCCCCACTAGTTGATCTTCAGAATGCTTGTCATTGATGACATGTGTGATTTGTGGACCAACAAAAATTCCCTCATTATTCTTGGCATTGGCTATTCATGGCAACATCCATCTCAGGTGCTGAAATCCTTCAATTTTCTTGATCATTGTTTTCACAAAATGTTTTGTGAGACCAAGTATTATATGAAGAGGGCACAAAAATATCTTTGTTGGGTTGACTAGTAGTCCCACACTTTTCTGTTCTGGAATCAAATGACAATGGAACAGCAAGATCCTTTTAATGTATTGAGTCTCTTTAGTAAGGTTGTTCCATTTGCAAATGAAACAACATCACTTGGTATATCTGAGGTGCATTTGTAGTAGCAACGCCACTACGTTTAGGTCTTAACAGATGTTCCAGTTGTAGCTGTTGTACTGCATATGTTTCAACAACAATTCCATGCTTTCATAGGTTTCTTACATGTGTACTACATAGTCAATAGGTATAGAAGGGGCATATCACCATTTTAAACCAAGATAGATTTCAGGCTTAATAGTGAAAAATCAATAAAAAGTTGCCATTGTTGTGAATCATACTTACAACCCTGCAATAAGAAGAAGTTTGTGGTGGAGCAAGTTTAAAGATAATGCAGTACATTTGTGCTCAGCGTGTGGCGTAGGTAAGTGGTAGTGAGGAGGAGCATCTCCATGGCATAGGTGCAAAGACATGCTGCAGCCAATTGCTTCATTAGTGCTCTGGGGTTTGTTATTATACCAACTGTGTTCGCAGAGGCAGTTTAAAAAGAGTAGTAAAGGAATAGAGGTGAAAAGAGGCTTTGGAAAGGAAGCTAAAGAAGATACATATGAGTGGGCAACTGATCAAAAGCGGATGTGAGGAGGCAGTGTGGTAAGGGCCCTGTGCAAAAATGAAGACATGGTGATGCAAGGAGTGCACATTTTCACATTTGGGTTTTGAACACCATGAGACTGATAGAGTGAAAATAAAAGCACTTTTCACAATTTAAAGCCATCTTTCTTGTGTAAGAGTCCTCATTGCACTGGCTCATCTCAGTTCAAGCTGCCTAGAACCATGGAGCCAACCCAGACCTTCACAAACCTGGTCTAAACATAACAGCTTACTTTGTAGACAGTATATTAGTAGACTTGAAATATGACAGCAAATCACAAAAATAGGCATTAAAATGAAATATGATAGAACACTTTAAAGGAGATTTTTTTCAACAGCAGGCCAAAATCCATAAGCTACACCCAAAGTTGCTCAAGAATCAAAATCTTTATTGTCCAAAGTTATTGGATCACCTTCTGTGTCTGCCTGTTGGTTTTAGTGTTGGCAGGTGTGCATGCACAACAGAACTCAAGTAGAACAAATTAAGTAACTTTGATGCTATGATCCAGATTTGCAATGAGAGGTAGAGTGACAATCACCTAGTCGTGGAGTTTGAGATTCTGGAGAGAGTGTGGCAAAACTTGAGTGAAATGAAACTGCTGGGGGAAAAAGACACCTTCACAAACAGAAAGATGAAGAGTCACTATAGCAGATATAATTCTTTGGCCGAATTTGCTCAGGTGGTTTATTTTAATTTTCAAAAGGGAAGAAGAAACAATCTTGATGTTTGAGAGTCCAATGGTAGTGATTACTACCTAAGCACAGAGAACCGATATACGTATGTGACACCAATAGCATTGTTTAAACCAAAGAACAGCTAATCGTTCTGTAAAAAAACAGCACTGTTTTTTGCAGAAATCTCCAGCTATCCTTGAAGAACTGAAAAAAGTGTGATGATCCAAATCAACAGTGAAATACAGTGTAAAAAAGAGGAAATACAAACCTTACTACCCTTCTGTTGATATGGGAATTATAAGATCACAAAAAATTAAGTTTGAAGAACTTGTGGTATTGAAGAGAAATGAGAAGGAATATCCTGAATGTTGCTTCATTTGTTTCATGGAAACAGGTTACTGGATCAAATTTCTGACTTGACGACAACAAATAAAGGGTTCCAGTTTGTCCTGAAGATACTTTAGAAGTCAGTGCCGCATTGAAAAGAGGTAAGATGATATATTTCTGTGTTCGTTAACAACAGATGGTGTAATCTTGACCATATTACAGTTAAAGTTAAAGTTAATGAGTCTGTAACTTGGAAATTAAACAATTGGTTTATGTTCATGCCACTTCCCTTAACAATTCTTACCCTTCATTGTTATTGTGTAAAAATTGTTATTTCTGTGCATAACCAGACTTCTATGACACAGCAAAAGTGTCAGGCTTCATGTGCTTTGTTTCTGTCAGGCTTCAGGCACAGTACCCAGTTGCATTCATAGCTTTTGCTAGTGGCTTTAATCATGTCCCCTTTTCCTCTACTGTGCCAGTACTGATAAAGTGTACTGAGTGCTCAACCAGAGGAGGTTGCACTTTTATCTTCTGTAAGTGAATGTTATGGGTGCTTATAGTTGCACAGCATTGCTACCCATAGAGAGGTCAAATCACAAAATGGTGTTTCTTCTGTCTATCTATTTACCACAGTTGAAAACAGTGAATACTAAATCAGTATGGTGGTCCACACTGATGAAGCCTTAATGAATGTTGTGGGACAGCAGATTAGCAAGTGAATGTTAGTATAATCCAAAAAAAAAAAAATATATATATACAGTATATATATATATATATATATATATATATATATATATATATATATATATATATATATATATATATAGTGGTGTGTGGCCGGCTAAATATTCCAGCCCTCACCCCCAGGCCGCCAGAGGGAGCTCTCCCAACAGCGTGGACGTTTCCCAAATTCCAGCAGGGCCTCATGGACTTTGTAGTTTATATGCACAGCCCTGCTGGATACCTTGGGGACCACCAGGAGTCGCTGTGGGGAGACTGCCGGACTCTTACTTGCCCTATAACCCGGAGGTGCGTCATGATCACGTGACAAGAGTAAACGACGTGCTTCCGGGTTGAAGAAAGGAGCTTTTTATCCGACCCGGAAGTGTTCATGATCACATGGACAGAAGGGAGAAACACTTCTGGGTCCAGGGGTATAAAGGACTCATGGGTACGCCCAGACATTGAGCTGAGCTGGGAGGAAGGGTGGCAAAGTGTCTGGGAGTGTGGAGGATTGATTATTGATTGTTTATTGTTTATTATTGAGTATTGTGGAGAGGAGGGTGCTTTGTGCACTGTATTGTCCAAATAAATATAATTATTGGACTTTTACCTGGTGTCTGGAGTCGAGTCTGAGGGTTCAAGGGGTCACGGAGACCTCAAACTATTACAATATATATATATATATATATATATACGTACAGAGAGAGAGAGAGAGAGAGAGAGAGAAAGAGAGAGAAAGAGAGAGAGAGAGAGAACAGACGGGAACTCTGTGTCAGTAACGGCCTAAGTCAGCTTCACTATCTTGTACTGCATGGCAGCCCTGAGCTAAGAAGGTGTCTTATCAGGATCTTATGTAGTATGTAAGGAATGACTCCAGTGAGCATCCCATAAACTGGTTGGATTAGATGAAGGCATCTGAACTTTCTTCAAACATCTGAGAACTTAAAGGCATAGGTGAGTTTTCTTAAGATAACTGCCTACTTAACAGGCATACCAAGGTTTGTAAGGCCACAGAGCTACAGTATGTGTCAGAACAGGTGGGCAGGAATTTGGAACCCCAAGGAACTACTCTGTCTCACTTTTTATTACACCTTAATACTTCCCATTTAAAATCAAATTTGTATATATGCGATCAAAAAACAGTTCTCAATAGGATCTAAAGGAGGAATACAGAGGAAGACTTTATGAAGAAGTGGTTTAACCATTATATTAGCAAAGCTAAAAAGATATTAGGAAAAAGAAAGGATTCTCTGACTTTCACGAACAAAAGTTAATTTATCACTGGTAGGCAATAGGTGATTGTTAATGTTTAGCACTTCCCATATATATACAAATAATTCAAGTAAAGGAAAATCACATTGATTAAAGTCTGCGATATAAAAATGCAAGCTAAAGTTTAGGTAAAGAATCCCATATTTCCCCTAAGGGTAGTAAACATTGAAATCAAAAAACAATTATTTAGTGCTTTACTTTTCCCAAATCTTTTCAAAAAAACTAACAATCATGGAATCACCATATGCTTATTTTAGCTTTCTGACGCAGAGGCCAACATACTCCCACTGTATATGCTACAACTGCTGCTATTTTGTTGAACCATAAAGAACACGGTTCACTGGGTCCTGTCTGGCCTCAGCAGGTGTGTGTCTGCTTGTGGTAGGTCAAGTGTGACAAAGACAATGGTCACAGTTCTTATCTTCCAGTCTTGAGCTCAAATACTCTTTTCTACTTACTCCATTCCTCCCAGTGGTAGACATCCAGCAAATTTTTACCTTTCATATTACCATCACTTTGATTTCTGTGTGGTTATACTGTAGCACAGTGGTTCCCAAACTTGGTCCTGGGGACCCCACTGTGGCTGCAAGGGTTTTGTTCCATCCAGTCTCATAATTAGTGATAACAATTGATAATAATTGATCTCATTTAATTATCTGGTCTTTTTTTCCTTTTCTCTTATTCTACATTCAGAAAGGCACAGCAGTATGATTTTTAGATTTATAAGACACTGAGAAATCTTTCTGTTTTTTGCTATAACTTTAAATGTTTAACTCTCTTTTGTTGATTTCATATTATTTTGCCCTTTTTCTGCACAATTTGTATCTGAATAATGACAATTAAAAACAAGCAGAGCATATGTCACAGGTGTCTGGTCACACTTATAGGTAATCTAACTTAGAGACCATTAAAATATCCGACTACGCCGCCCAGTTTTATTAAGAGACTGGGAACTCCTGAAATTTACCAATAATAGCACACAGGTTTATTTAAATTGGGCGGTGAGTAAGCACACAATGAAAGACACAACAGTAATTTTAGAAAAAAACAACAGTAAGTTCTATTACACAAAACAATATAAGGTACATTAAAAAGATAAACGAACATAACAAAAACTAAACATATCAGGAATCAATTTCCTTTTTTTTAAAAAAGTAAAATACACAGTCCACCCTCTAAAAGTCCGTTAAAAACAAGAATTGGAGGATACAACCTTTAGTGGTGCAGAGACCAAGTTGCTCACTGTGTTACCCCAACACTTAATTGTTCAGCTGTCCATGGATGCACTCTGTTCCCCGGACACTCGTTCCCCTACAGAAGTCGTGTCAAATTGTTGAATCCCTGTCAGCGTCTCTTCGTTGTTCCTATTTCTTCCACTCTGGGCTCCTTGTGTTGCTGGGACCTAGGCACGCCTCATTTCTCGTCTGTCAGCTTCGCTTGGCCCTTTCATGCGGATTCCCTCTCTCGTTGAACTCACATCCGGTGTCTCTTTGTGGAACTGTCTCTTCCTCCCTGAAAGTGTTGCCGTCCTTGTGCCTCATGTCGTGCCAGCCAGGTACCCTCGTCTGCCTGCAAGCCCCTGTGCTCTGTCCGAGTGCCTTGGCAGCGTTTTCTGTGGACTATCCCCCTTTGCCTTCTGCTGCCAGGAGTTTTTATCTACTTCAGTCCCTGCCATTATCAGTTCTGGACAATCAGATTAAACAATGGTACATCTGCATTCCCTGGGTTTAACAATTAATGAAAACACAAGTTAAAAAAAGGAATTGTTACCAATCATGAATAAGTACAGATATGCTGATTAGAAACCAATATTTCCAAGTCAGGTAAATAAAGACATCCTCCAAGGCCAGACTTCAAAGCGACGCCTCCTTTGCAAGACAGCAAATACTTACATCCTGCAGACAGCCTTTTAACTTCTCACCCCCCAGTCCCAACAATGGGTGCCTAATGGAACCACCCAGTGCACAAAACAAATGTCCCCCTCTGACACATACACCAGGACAAACATAACCGAACAATGAAAGGCTGCAACTACTCTAGGGTCAGACCACTACTTAGTAAATAATGGATCAAATAACCAGAACAACTGAACAAGGAGAATGAAAATCAAGATGAAAACATTATTAAAAGAAAAAAACTCTTCATTATTCCCATATAACTGCTTAGTACATTTTAATAAACACAATTTTACCAAACTTAGTTTTGTAATATCTACATTGTCCCCAAACCATGTAGAAACTCAATAATAAACTAAACTGACATAAAATACACGGAAAACAATATTAACATACAGTAAATGATTGTAATAATCAAAAAAGATCAAAAAAGACATTTGCGCTTAAGACGGGTAGAAACCCTAACACATAACGCTAATCACTGAGTCACTGAAGAAAACAAAAACCCTCAGTTTACAAAGTGATTACAACACTGTATTAACCACTGTAGTAGTATAAAACCTGATAGTGTTCAAGATTAGAATGTGGTATGTGAAATGAAGTTTGTTTTTTGAAAAGTAAGTATATAAATTAGTTTCCTTCTTAAATATTGTACATAACAATACAATACAAAGGTGGCGTCTTTTCAATAAAATTGAAGTGTGGCTTAAATGGAACAAGGACACTGCAAA
This sequence comes from Erpetoichthys calabaricus, assembly GCF_900747795.2. Classification (NCBI taxonomy): domain Eukaryota; kingdom Metazoa; phylum Chordata; class Cladistia; order Polypteriformes; family Polypteridae; genus Erpetoichthys; species Erpetoichthys calabaricus. The sequence goes on from NC_041400.2 coordinate 53,625,573, forward strand.
CTAGAGATATTTTCACAGACAAGCACCCGATTAGTCACTTGAGCCAACGGAAGAATGAGCACATTCACTATAATTTCCTTCTCTGTAAAGTGCAGTGGTTTTGCTGATGAGCAGTCACTTATGAAAGGCACACAAAATTTACTTAGCCCTGCCTGACCTAAGATAATTAGTTATTGACAGGACTTGTAAAGGGAAGGGGATATAAATGACCAGGAGGATGAGCTCAGTGACCAGGTTTCTGGGAAGCATGCTGACCCACTGAGATACAGCTGGTAGACCTCTGCCAAGAGCAACAAGCTAAAACTATGCATGCTGACAAGCTATTAATTTTCTGTGCTATATTATGATTCATCATTTCAATTCAAGGAAAATATCAAGATTTATGTGCCTTTTTTTTAATTCTGGAAAAAAGCATCATAGAATATTAACCATACTTTGTTTCAGTTAAAATGTTCTTTTTGACTGTCACAAGACCTGTTCTTTTGTTGTGCCAACCTATGAAATTGAATGTGCCGCTTCATTGCTCATAACAAGCGATATTAATTCGTTTATACTTTACTGTTTTAAAATGGTTGGAGAGATAGAGACATCAATTCTATTAAACAAATTAATTCCATGCAAGAACTGTAAAAGTCAAGTTGCAGAGGGGGTTACATTAAATAATGTGCTAGTTAATGGTGTTAGAGGCACGCTTTAAAAATAAATTACCCATAATACCCTCCGTACGTTAGGCTATAAATGTATTTTTGTTCCCTGCTAAAAGCAAATGCCTACTTGGCACTCCTCTGAATCCCATTTTCTTTGTATGTTTTGATTAATACTACTTGGGGTAATTTACACTGCCTGGTCTAGGTTCACTAACCCCACTGTAAAATAATGAGCCTTCAAGAATAAAAAATATGCTCCCTACAAACTAGCATATTCAGAGGAGGCTCTGAACATATTCAAATGAAATGAGAAAATGAGGCCTTCACTGATTAAATTTGCTAGAAAGTGAAACTTGCTGTTTTCCATCTGTATTTAACTGTCAGCTCCTGGCTCCAACAACCGGCCATGCCTTCAACCTTTTTTGCATGTGTGTTCTATAAATATATGTTCTTCTGTGATTTTGTGGCATATATCTATGCAAAAGCAGAGGTCTTAAGGGATCCTAGCAGCAAGCAGGCTGCAGCCAATAGCAGCACAGTTTTGCTCATCATACAGTGTCCTTTGCAAAGAACCAGCACTCATAGATTATAAAATATGTTACATGATTTAGCTCAGCTTGTCAGGAGAGAAAAATTTCAGGCATATGCAAGGTAATAAATTGTAATACATGCCGCATATGTTTGACTTGTAACCCTTGGCATTTTGAAACAGAATTCTATTCAAGAATTTCATTTTGGAGCACAGCAAAGACTAAATGTACTATTCTTTTTTTGTTCATAGAAATTTTTCAACTTCTGTTTTTTAAATAGCAAAGCAAAAAGTCTTTAAGGCATTTTAAAATGTTCTGTGCACCTGTATGAGGCTTATTAAGAGTTTGATGACTCTATTTTCATCTTTTTATTTATCATACAAGTGCCCCTAGTTTAGTCAGTTCAACAATGCAGTGCATTTCTATAGTTAGAGGAGGGGTGACAGATCCATGAGTTGAAACTGGAAGCCTGATGTTCCTGGATTCATTGAACTTGAGATGGTAAATCCTGTTGCCAAAAGCAAAAAGTTGCAGCTAGGTGTTTCCTCACTCCATTAAGAATAATTTAGTCATTATGGCAAATGAGGTGCAGATTATATAGGTAGTCATCAATGCTCTGGAAAACCCAATGTTAAATTTCCCTGCAAACTGGGTACACCATCCCATGCCAATGATGTCAACCAAGCATTCTCTGTGATATGAGGATGAAAAGGGTTTTAGGGTTAGCAAGTCTTACAATCTTGAACATCTCTATTACAATACTGGAGCAATAATCCTCAAATCAGTTTACAGTGAGGAAGCTGAGTTACTCCTAATCTAACCACAATCAAGACAGCCTCAACACCACATACTTCTGAAGCACATCCATGTATTCATCCAAACAGAAAATCAAGCAGCTGATGGAATGGATAGCACATAGTGTTATTAAGTGTTAGGTTGAAAAAAAGTTTTGTGATTACCATAAATATTTATTAAAAGTGATTGAAAGTCACTATACAAGATATGGTGAGAAAATGTAGATTGGCTCCCCATTCAAGGCTGTTTCCTACCTTGTGCCAGAGTCGCACTTTGGCCAGTGCAACTGTGAAGTGATTAAACATGGTTGACGGGTGGATGACTGAAAGGTGCATGTTCAAAATTAACTGATCTTTTGTTTAATATGTTGTGGCACATATATTAGCTGGTATGACAGCAACCAAGTGTCAGTGGCTTATATTGTCTTTATCTTGAAGGCTTTCTACATTTTCTTCCTTATGCATTTTGCTTCAGCTATTCTACAACTGTTACCTGTTTCATGGACTATCTGGTTCAGGTTTAGCAACATTGGTCTGTTCCTTACCTAATCTGTTTTTTGGTTGACATACTGGAAGATTCAGGATCACTGTTGTGCTAGTGGAACCAATGATGGTTTTTGTTAAAAAGAACCTCTCGTTCTTTTCAATAATACATTCTCAAAGACTGTGATATCTAGATCCTTGGGCAAAAAGACAATCCCAAGACCAATACACTGTGAGGAGTGTTTTTATGATTGTTCTTGTTTTTATCGTTATTTTGTTGGAATCATTTGTAATGATTGTTTGCTTGTTTTTAAAGAGCTCTGCTATTTTGGAGCTCTGAACACAGTCTGATGCTAAGCAAATGATGTGCATGCTACTTGGCATACAATGTCATGACAGACATCCTATGAAAGATGTCTGCTAACATAAGACATCATCTGAACTTACAGAAATTAGAGGACAGACTGAGCTATGTAAGTAATTAAGTGAACTTTATTGTCATTCATACCATAAAACAGTACAACAACGGATGCATATCTGAACAAAATTGCGTTTCTCCAGGCTCAATGTGCGGACATAAAAGACAGGTGCATAAAAGACAACATACAGACATTACAAACATTTCACTTCTTACACAGAAAGTAGGTAAGACAGCGTAAGACGGCACAAGGCAGCACAGTACAAACAATAAAAACAAAAGATATATATAAATGTAAGCCAGTCAGTGGGTGAAATATAATATGAAAGAAAATATTGCACATCGTTTCACAGTGATTGTGATATTGCACTATATGGATACAATATATATACATAATATATACAATATAGACAATGTAATATTGTACGATATTACAATACAATATAATGTAAACTTAAGACTTGTGGTAATAAAGTGCACAGTAAGTAAGAGACCAAAAGGACAAAGGTTATTTAACAGAGTTTAGTATTCTGATGGCCTGAGGGAAGAAGCTCCTGTTAAATCTGGTCATTCTGCAGTGCATACTGCGGTAACCATTTTCCAGAAGGCAGAAGTTCAAACAGCCCATGTGCTGGGTGTGTGGGATCTTTTATGATCTTAATGGGTCTGCTCTGGCAACGTGAGTAGTGTAATTCTTGAACAGATGGGAGTGAGGACCCAATGATTTTCTCCGCTGTCCTCACCACTCTTCGAAGTATCTTCTGTTCAGCGGCAGTGCAGCTACCATACCAAACTGAGATGCTGCTGGTCAATATACTTTCTATAGCTAGAGTATTGTGTTCAAATAATTTACACTAGGTTCAGATTCTGGTGTTGATTTTGTTTGGTTATTGAACTTCAGATTTACCATAGCTCCTCATACTTTTTTGTTCTAATGTTTAGTGTAGTAACTTTTGCAAACAACTCTGTTTATTCCCTTGATGTAGTGTGTTCTAAAATAAAATGTAACTGTTCTGCTATAGATTTAAACCAGCAGGCCACAAGCGCAGGAGTAGATGAAAGAACAGGACCGGAACTCTTTATCTTTAAGACAATTAACAAATTGGAATTCATACACGATAATCAAACCGTCAACTAACAAAGCCAAAAACACAAACCAAAATCAAAGTCTTAGAGAACTAGTCAAGAATTCATCAAACTTGAAAGAACCAAAAAAAAAAAAGGTTTTAGGAGTCATCCACAAACTCAGATACTTGAGTCCCTCATTGACTTAAATAGTGATATGCTATAAAAATGTATTAAATCCAGAATAAATTAGAGAACAGGTTAATGTAATATTAACTTCATCTCTCTACCATTCTAAATTTATATAAAATCAGCATTTCAGTTCTTTTTGAACATAACAAGCACACTACCAACAGACAGATGGGACACATTTCCTTTTTGTTAGACAATGCTATATTTTTACCAATTGTGGCGCTTTCTTTCATGGAGAAGAATAAAATTAAAGTTAAACTCGTCTATTCATATTACTTTGGTCTAAATATCTCCAATGCAGCCCAGACTGTCTTTTGCAAACTTTGAGTTGCAACATTCTTTTCCAAGAACAAAATTTTTCTTCTATATATCCTTTTGTGAAAGTTCATCCTTTCCAATTTGCCCTTTTGAATTCCTTAAAACGATAAAAGATAACTCTTTACAGACTGATTAGCAACTCCAAAATTTTTATATGTTTATCTGATGTCTTTTTAGATTGAGATGTTATGCTTGTACATTATTCTTCACTGGTATTACCAGATTGAAGAAATTTAATGGACAGCCTGTCCACTGTTGATACCTGAGATAATGAACCACACTCTTATAGTTGCACATAAGCTAATTCTTATTAACCTATTCCTTATTAATGCATAATCTCTATAAAAATAGATTGAAGTTGTGGCTATAAATCTGTAAAAATGTATAACTTTTAAAAATTAAGCAATGCCCCTTAAACGAGTAAAATAAATAAACTTTATTCTTCTCAAGATACTGTAAAGTCTTTTATCTTTATGACTCTCAGTGTAACTCAGAGTGACAATCAGACTGATGTCCTGAGTCTAGCCTCCCTCTACATAAGAAATTAGCTGGGGCTTCACCCTTAGCTCTTCCCTTTTGTGTATGACTTGGCCCTGCCAGAGAATAGGGAGCTCAAATATAACTTTGTTCAATCATTTATATTACACCTTTGCAACAGTATATTTGAGCTCCCCTCTCTTAGGCAATCTTTATATATAATATGCTACCGTGGATGTCCATTTGTCTGTCCAGGATTTTAAATCACCTTTAGCTCGCAAACCATTTGACCTATTGACCTGAAATTTGGTACACATATACTATGTGACGTCTACTATCTGCTTTCAGGGTGATGATTGACCTCCAAGGTTATTCCTCTTTTTATTTTTATTTTATTTTATTGTAGAATCAACTCTCAGCAGTGGCCAGCAGGGTGGCTGTGTGGCGCATGCGTACGGGCCCCTACCTCTTCATATCTTAAATCATTCTTGAGACACTTTGAAAAATGAAAGAAAACGTACAAAGTAATTGCAACGTAAACATTGACTTAATCAGTTTTAACGCAAAAAGATGCCGACAAAAGAGGAGAAGAAGTGGACCGCTAGGGTGGAGAAAAGAAGAACTGCTTAGGGAGCAGCAAGCGCATCAATGTCTGAGCAAACAAATGCTAAATGTACAGAGAAAGAGTATGAAAAGTATGAATGCTCAAGTTAAGTGTATTCTGCGCCGTTATTGGTTTCCATATAGTTTCCCAGAAGCTCTTTGACTTTTGGCTTTATTTTTTTTTCTGTTTTTATGTATTGGCTGTTTTTTTTATACTAATTGGATATCCTGTTTGTTTTTGATTATTATTTTTGGATGTTTTCTTCTGTGTTATGTGTCACTTCTTTTTTTTAGATTTCATGTATGTTGAAATAAATGATATTCACCCTGTCTTCTTCATCAATGGCTCTGATCTGCATCTCTGGGTGTGGAATGGAATGGCAAGCTTGATATCAAATTAAAGTATTGGTTTGACCACATCTAAATTGTTGGACCACTCTGATGGTAGCCCATTTAACACTTTGAACCCTGACTTAAAGATGTTAAACCTCTGCAACTCAGGTCTACAGTAGTAAATACTTTTTATTTATAATTTTTTTGGTCAGAGCAAGCATTTTTAAACAAATGGCTTTGGCATTTACAAACTACAGCATAGAATGATTAGCACAATTTATTCATGTCTCTGATGACAAAGGCTTACTTCAAAGCTTGGCCAGTGTCTGAATTGGGTTTGCATGTTATTCTCATGTTCAGTTTTGTTTCATCCTGGTACGCTGCTTCCCGCAACATTTTTGTGATGTGCTTGTTAGGTCTCAAATTTGCTCAAAGTTGGCCCAGTTTGAATTTGCAGATGAGTATAGTCTGTGAAGTGTCTCAATCATGTTTTACACTTGATGCATTGGGGTAATGTTTCGGCTCACAGCGGTCTATTGTAAAAAGCAATTCAAGCAATGAATTGATGGACTGATGAACTGTCTACAAAGGAGTGAGGAACATCAAAATAACAAAGCCGCAAAGCAGTATGGCAGTTTACCAGTACCAGGAAGTCTTCCAACTATTTGTCTTATCTAGTCAACATTTGATTCTTATGTGCACCATCATCTGATAAATACTATATTAAGAAGAAAATTATTTTCTTGAAATGAATAGTGCATCACTAAACTTTGCTGAGGCAATATCAAATTCCACAGGATACGAATGTTTACTGTCATCTTAAATTAATCATATCCATTCCTTTTTCCCTTTGGTATTCACAAAGAAGGATATACTGTAACTAAAACCAGCACAAATAAGCAATTGCTTCATAACAGGGTCTCAATACAATTCCAAATAATAAATTAACACAATTTAAATATCCCACAAACGGTATCATATTTTGTTAGAAATTGAATAAAGAGTAAAACAACCGAAAATCATTTTCAGCATGTGTACACACAACATAATTAATATGACCACAGCTAACAAGCTTGTGATTATCGTATAATATAGGATTTCATAATCTATTATCCTTTATTATGCCATGGAATGTGCTTTGTTCTTGTTGACTGCTGATGAATGCACAAAAGTTTGTCATTTCATAAAAGAAGATAAAACTGAACTTCACTCTTCTGTAGTATAATTTTCAGCTTCTCACTGGCTTACTTTAAAGTAGCTCATACTTTTTGTTAACCTATTAAATCCCATTTAACTCTTCATTGGATTTGTCCCCATCCAAATGGGAAATAATATTTCACATGTATATTAAATTTTTATTGCTTGGTTCTATAAACAAATAAGACTCCTTCACATCAAATAAAACACATATAACATTAGATCACATTTTCTGCTTAAAGAAAAAGGCATGTCTATCTGTTTGCAGTTTGCACAATTTCCTCATTTCCTCATGAGGATGCAAAGATAAATGACATTTCTAAATTGGCATTGTGCGTCTTGCAATAGTGCACTGCCCAACTAGCTCTGGCTCCCTCCTTGCACCTAATAGGGTCCTGTTTCCTTCACCCTATAAAAGAATAAGCGAATTCAAGAAATGGATGATGGATGGATAATACAAAAATAAAGTGATAAATCCTACACCTAATTTACCCTTCCAAAAGACACTTTCCAGATTTTGAGAACAACAGTTACTATATTATTTAATAAAGTAAATTAAAAAAATCAAATATTGCATTTTGTAAAATTCAATATCACATACTGTATATTTACTCAATGTGGGTGGAGAGATAAAGTCATTGATAAGTCTATACACAATCAGGACTGGCATGTTAAATAATGCAGCACCCTATACCTAACTTTATTAGGCTTGAGACAATACACTTAATCCACCCATCATACTTAAGCAATACAGGCTTCACAATACAGTAATACACTGCATCCTCAGAACAACAGAAAAATAAGACACAAGCAGTAAAAACAATAACCATGTATACATTCTTTACCACTTCTGTTTGTCCCAGCCCCCCAAAAATATTTTTATTGATTATTGTAATTGTGAAATGGAATGCAAAACAAACCTCAACTGTCTGTGCACTTCTGTAAATGTCCTGCAAACTTAAAAGGCATCTCTCTGTCCTTTTCAACTAAACACACACAGTAGAAAAATAAGGGACATTGAATAGACATTGCACGTATGACATTTTAATAACCTTCCAAAAAGTAACATAATTTTAGAAAATGATATAATCCGCATATATAGTACACAATACAATATGTGAAAATCAGAAACTGAAATTGCAATATCATGCACTGTAGTTACAAAGCTTTGATATTTGCATGCACTATTGTAATTTTAAGAAGCACACAATGCTATGAGCATGGGCGTGGTGCATTAATCAAAGTTTGACATCTTTATTATGAAAATATTGTGAGGCTCCATCGGCCGCCGCTGCCTTGGCACAACCACAAGATGTGCTGCCGAAGGCATATTGATATGGATCGTCCTGCATGAGGACAGATCCAGGGCTTAGTGGACCTGATTCAAAGCTGGATCCACGGAGACCCTTTCGAGTGCATTGTGGAAATATATTACAGACAGTATATAAATAAGACACTGCTTATGTGTGTAATTCTTAAGTTCACACTTAACTCTGATTATTTTTGTATACTTGTTTTGCTACCAGCACATGCTCTCAACCTCTCCTCTCTCTGTTTTGTAATGTTTTACAGATATGTATATATAGTAATGGGCAACATGGGTTGGCATCCTGGCTGGGATGGATGGTTCCTTTCCTGGCCAGGAGGCTCTATTAATGGAAGGATGTAGGAGGATGGACATCCTGACTAGGTTGGTTAGTTGTTTCTTTCTTGGTTGGGAGGCTGTTATGTACAGGAGGAGACTGCTTCCCAGGACCATGTGCTTCCCCAGTACACTGGGTGATAACATCCCTAAGGTGTGCATCCCATTTGGACACCTGCAGGGCTGCACTGGAGTTATAGTTTTGGTAGGGCAGCCCTTTTGGGTTTTTCAGGTGCTGATAGGGAGTAGCTGTTGGAGGCAGACTATCTTATTACAACTAGGTTCCACCTGACCCAGAAGGGCTTCTTTAATGCAATGTGGTAGCGCTAGAAGTATTCCTGGTCCGGTATAACAGGAAGCTGCTCCACTTCACCTGGGGGTCACAGTTGGGAGTGTAGTCAGACTTGGACGAAGCTCAACTGGGTGGAGTTGAGAAGGGAAGATTGTTTTTGGAACAGAGGAATACTTTAAGGAATTTGTGGAAATAAAATTCATTACTGGAAACTGTCTGTACAGTGGTGTACAGGGGTTTGGGGTGCTGCAACGCCCCATTGTGGTTCACTAAATATAAAAAATTTATGGTGTTTATTTATATCTTAACACAATTGTATTATATTATACATTATCATATATATATTTATGGATGTAAAAATATATATATATATATATGTGCGGTGGGTTGGCACCCTGCCCGGGATTGGTTCCTGCCTTGTGCCCTGTGTTGGCTGGGATTGGCTCCAGCAGACCCCCGTGACCCTGTGTTCGGATTCAGTGGGTTGGAAAATGGATGGATGGATGGATATATACAGTATATATAGTATATATATATATATACTGCTAAAAAAAATCAGAGTATAGCATCAAGTCAATCAAACTTCTGGGATATTGATCTCATCAGTTTAGTAGCAGATGTGGTTATTAATCAGTTTCAACTGCTTTGGTGTTAATGAAATTAGCAACAGGTGCACTAGAGGGGCAACAATGAGATGACCCCTAAAACAGGAATGGTTTAACAGGTGGAGTGAGGCCACTGACATTTTTCCCTCCTCATCTTTTCTGACTGTTTTTTTCACTAGTGTTGCAATTGGCTAAAGTCAGTGTCACTACTTGTAGCACAAGGCGATACAAGCACGTGGAGGCCATACAAACTACTGAGTACGATTTTGAGTTGCTGAAATGAAATTTCGGCAAAATGGACTAGCCTGCTGCATCATTTTTTCACTTTGATTTTCGGGGTGTCTTTGAATTCAGCCCTCTGTAGGTTGATAATTGTCATTTCCATCAAACGATGTAGCATCCTTTCGTTCCTAATGTTCCTAACACATTACCCAGTCCATATCAGTATAGATATCCAGCATGATTTTTTTCCCATTGAGATATGATGTGTTTTCAAAGTGTTCCTTTAATCCTTTAATCTTTAGAATATATATATATATATATATGGAAGAGAAGGTCTGTGATACGGTTTGCATATTTGCAGTTGGAGATCCACGAGGGGAGAAAAAACGAATCACGTATCATAAAATAGTTTTATTCCTGAGCTTTCAACCCCTATCAGGGGTCTTCATCAGAGGATAATGCTTAGACTTACAAGAATCAAAGGCAATATATAGCAATACATTCCGTGGGGGGGTGGGGTTGCTGTGACTAAGTCAGTATGATCAAGGGGGGGGGGGGTTGTATAGTTTAATTATTGTGTACATGTCCTTCTTAGGTTGGCATATGCTGGATTTATGTCCAAGTGTCTGTTGATGGCGTTTTCATCTGATAGCCAAGACTCGGCCAACTCTCTGGCGCTTTTAGTACTGGCCTTAAATTTTACTTTTACGTTGTCCCAGTTGAATGTGTGTCCTGTTGATTTAGTATGTGCATATATCAAAGATAGTGCATCCTTTCTTCTGACGGCGTTGCGATGTTCCTGTACACGTGTTGAGATTCTTTTTGACGTTTGTCCTATGTATACCGCTGAGCAAGAATTGCATGGAATACTATAAACTGCGTGTTTCGGCTGTCGATTTCTTGTTTCTAGCACTAAACAGGACCATGCACAGATTGTTCGTGGGTTTATGTGCTATTCTGATGCCCCACTTGGTCAGGGTGCGTGCCGTGCCTTCTGACACATTATGGTGATACGGGAGTGAATGCATTACACAATAATTAAACTATACAACCCCCCCCTTGATCATACTGACTTAGTCACCTACAGCCACCCAACACGGAATGTATTGCTATATATTGCCTTTGATTCTTGTAAGTCTAAGCATTATCCTCTGATGAAGACCCCTGATAGGGGTTGAAAGCTCAGGAATAAAACTATTTTATGATATGTGATTCGTTTTTTCTCCCTTCGTGGATCTCCAACTGCAAATATATATATATATATATATATATATATATATATATATATATATATATATATATATATATATATATATATATATATATATATATATATATATATATATGTGTGTGTATATACACAAGGTTAAAGAGAGTACTTGGTGATATAGAATAAAGATTAAAGAACATTCAGAAGTTGAGATTTTTGATGTTCAAAATGCAGGTATATAGTACAGTATATTCCACATTCTCAAAAAATTAAGAGCTCAGAAACAGACCAGTGCCTGAACTAGCTAGGCTTTACATGAACAACAATTATTCAATGCTCAAAATGTCCATATGGTAGAGGATGAATTGTTTGTAATTGGTTTAATAAAAAGATCTGTTTTTGGTACACAAATATTATAGTATATCTTGAAAGAGAACACAGAAAATAAACATAACTGCTTAGATTACTGTGTGTTTGTGGGTGTGTATGTGAGTCTGTTTGCTTTTTTTAACATGGTCCTCACTTCCTATCTGTAAGCACCAGATGTTTTCCACATCTGTTCATAAATATGTTCTTTCTTGAAATGCAGCTGTTTAACTACTGGATGCTACTAACCTTTTTAACTGTATCATACAGCTTTATTTGTATGGACTAGACTCAGTTTTACATATAATTTATAGTATATACTACACACACAATGAAAATCAACAATCAGTTTTAAAGTTTTTTTTATGTGATACTTATGCTAATTTTAAAATACAGGCCTTCTGCACACAGTCATCAACCTATTTAAAAATTTATTTATCTGATTAAAATGAATTACCTAATATCCAGGTACTTTAGAAGCATTTTCCTGAATAGGATATGGAAACTTTCACAGATGTGCAGAGCCCACTCTTGTAGAGTGCACAAATTCAAAGTCCCAAGGATTTCCTTCAAAGTAATGTAACTCTCAGTCTTGCATAATTTTATAAAGGGTTGTGGGAGGCTAAAACATTCCCTAGCAGCATTAGACACCAGTCAATAATAATAATTGTAGTAGTAGTAAATCACAGATCACAAACCTCCGCATTTTCCCACGCAGTTCACTGATTTCTATTTCTGAGGCAGTACCGGCTAGTGTACACAAATAGTTACAGAATATCTCATTTAATAAATAATTCATAAAATGTATTCTAGTTTAATGTGTTCCAAGCATACGATAATTCAATTTAAAAAAGGATGAATTGAATTTGAGGTTCTCGTGCGCAGAAGATGAAAAGAAGTTAAAATTCACACCATACTCCAATCCGTTTGAGTAGAATACTTTACCATATCAAGGTGTTTATGACAAGATACCCATATTCAAAAATGTATGGACAAGTGTGGCACAAGCAGGGCGTTTAGAATGGCCATTAAAGTTAATCACTGATGAAACTGATAAAAAACTTGAAGAGGCTATGGCTAAAAGACTTGCAATGATAGATGAAGTAACATTTTAGATTTTCAATTTGATGGTGATAATATACTAGATGAACATTTGCATAACTCACTTCACAAGCATCTAAAACACGTCTTTTTCTGAAGACATGCAGAAGCTTGTAGATCATTGGTATAAATTTGCTGAGAAATGGGAAACTCGTTCGAGATGTAATAAAGTTTTTAGTAGTTTTAAAGTAATCTTTATACCTATATATTTGTATTGAAACAAGTCCTGCCTAAACCCAGAATAACTACATGAATTTCAAAGCACTTAAGAATAAAGATATTTTCTTAAAAAAAAAAACTTAAAAAAGTAAATTAGCAACATCTGGAGGAGTACTGCAAACTACCAAAATAAAGAAGTAAAACAAAACCCTAGCTGCCCAATTGGGTCTAACTAATACAAGGCTTTGTGTTCAATTTCAGAGTCAGAAATGGCCAAGAAAATTCCTGACCACATCTTCCTTTGACTTTCACTCTTATTACCACACCTTTGGCTGCAATTCTGGACCACAGTTCACATCATAACAGCAGGCTAACCCAATCTGCCTGCTTCTTTACAAGCTGCTTTCAAATGGCTGCAGTCTTACTTGCTACCAAAACCTTCCTCAGTATATAAAATATAAAAAAATTAAGAGTCAGCATTTTTTGTTTTTTAAGTAATGTAAACTGAGTATAGCCATTCATTCTTTATTTAAACATAATTAGTTACTCAGTTCTTTCTTTTTTTTTTTGATTATCTGATAAATAGCCCCTGTGGTGGTCACCAGGAAGACTAAATGCTATTCACTACTGGTTGCACAATGATGCCCATGAGATTCAATGTGTTCGATATCAGGGTATTTGGGCATCTTGATATTCCTGGACACATAAAATATATAAGTGAAAAGTGAAGTGATTTTGCATATATCTGTATACAGGTGCTGGTCATAAAATTAGAATATCATGACAAAGTTGATTTATTTTAGTAATTCCATTCAAAAAGTGAAACTTGTATATTAGATTCATTCATTACACACAGACTGATGTATTTCAAATGTTTATTTCTTTTAATGTTGATGATTATAACTGACAACTAATGAAAGTCCCAAATTCAGTATCTCGGAAAATTAGAATATTGTGAAAAGGTTCAACATTGAAGACACCTGGTGCCACACTCTAATCAGCTAATTAACTCAAAACACCTGCAAAAGCCTTTAAATGGTCTCTCAGTCTAGTTCTGTAGGCAACACAATCATGGGGAAGACTGCTGACTTGACAGTTGTCCAAAAGACGACCATTGACACCTTGCACAAGGAGGGCAAGACACAAAAGGTCATTGCTAAAGAGGCTGGCTGTTCACAGAGCTCTGTGTCCAAGCACATTAATAGAGAGGCGAAGGGAAGGACAAGATGTGGTAGAAAAAAGTGTTCAAGCAATAGGGATAACCGCACCCTGGAGAGGATTGTGAAACAAAACCCATTCAAAAATGTGAGGGAGATTCACAAAGAGTGGACTGCAGCTGGAGTCAGTGCTTCAAGAACCACCACGCACAGACGTATGCAAGACATGGGTTTCAGCTGTCGCATTCCTTGTGTCAAGCCACTCTTGAACAAGAGACAGCGTCAGAAGCGTCTCGCCTGGGCTAAAGACAAAAAGGACTGGACTGCTGCTGAGTTGTCCAAAGTTATGTTCTCTGATGAAAGTAAATTTTGCATTTCCTTTGGAAATCAAGGTCCCAGAGTCTGGAGGAAGAGAGGAGAGGCACAGAATCCACGTTGTGTGAGGTCCAGTGTAAAGTGTCCACAGTCAGTGATGGTTTGGGGTGCCATGTCATCTGCCTGTGTTGGTCCATTGTGTTTTCTGAGGTCCAAGGTCAACGCAGCCGTCTACGAGGAAGTTTTAGAGCACTTCATGCTTCCTGCTGCTGATGAACTTTATGGAGATGCAGATTTCATTTTCCAACAGGACCTGGCACCTGCACACAGTGCCAAAGCTACCAGTACCTGGTTTAAGGACCATGGTATCAATGTTCTTGATTGGCCAGTGAACTCGCCTGACCTATTTTGAAGAGGAAGATGCAATACGCCAGACCCAACAATTCAGAAGAGCTGAAGGCCACTATCAGAGCAACATGGGCCCTCATAACACCTGAGCAGTGCCACAGACTGATCGACTCCATGCCATGCCGCATTGCTGCAGTAATCCAGACCAAAGGAGCCCTAACTAAATATTGAGTGCTGTACATGCTCATACTTTTCAGGTTCATACCTTTCAGTTGGCCAACATTTCTAAAAATCCTTTTTTTGCATTGGTCTTAATTGATATTCTAATTTTCCGAGATACTGAATTTGGGACTTTCATTAGTTGTCAGTTATAATCATCAACATTAAAAGAAATAAACATTTGAAATATATCAGTCTGTGTGTAATGAATGAATCTAATATACAAGTTTCACTTTTTGAATGGAATTACTGAAATAAATCAACTTTGTCATGATATTCTAATTTTATGACCAGCACTTGTACATCAGTCAAGCAAAAACGCTGATGTGATAAAAGTCAGTACAAATCAATACAAAGAGGAGTTCCTACAAACACAGGTAGAAGAAAAAGAGTCATCATTTAATTATGGTGAAGAGTCATACAGTAAATGTAATACATTACAGAATAAAATAAATATTAAGACCATTGCACCTAATGAAGTACATGAATTAGCCCTGAAAACTTCAAGATAGCCTGCTTAAAATACTCAGTTTGGTGAGCAACAGATTATAAGATACATTGAGTACCTTGAATAAGCAATTTCATACCAACTATTTACTAAACTGGAAGCAAGACTAAAGGGTGATGGTATTTCAGAAAGTAAAGCGACACAGTCCTTCACAAATAACTGACAAGTAAATTGACATAACTTTGATGCCTGCTGATAAACTGGCGAAACCTAAAAATAATGCTAAGAACTTTGAGAGCAGCAGCATAAGGTCCAAGGAATGAGCACTAACAGCACATGATACATATTTCCTAACATATAGCGAAAGTTGGATGAATTTGTGTGACCAGCCTCCCATAAAGTGGTTTGTCATGCAACCAATATGCTCCTTACAGGCCCATACATGCAGCAGTCACAATTTAGGACAAAGGAGGGGTTTTTAGCTGGACATTAGTAATAACTGCAGTGGACTTGAAGAGAGTACTGAAAAGTTTAGAATGAAAAAGTTAAATGCAGCGACTAATTTTATGTAATATTCCTTACAATTATTTATGTAATATTCCTTACAATATTCCTTACAATTGCAAACAGGTCCTCCAACATTCAGGGAAAACTCAGGGGCTAGTGGCAGGATTGGCAATGTAAAAAATCTCACACTGTTGTGCACTGTAATCAGCGCATGCTCTCAATCACTCTCTCCTTACTGTGCACAAATTCAAAGTCAACAAAATGCAAAATTACCTTATTACTAAAATTCAATTCTATTAATGACATTCATACAACTGAGAAGAGGAAAACAAACTTGAATCACTGACTAAGCTGATAGCTTCTAGCAGTTTACAAAATGAACATGTAGATATTTTACCTACATATCTACTAGAGAGACAGATAGATCAATAGATAAACAGAGAGTAAATCCAGCTTTTTACAGATGCTTAAGAAATATTATAACAAACAACAAACACACGCAAGACTTACAACAAAGAAGAACACTTCTGATCCGGTTAAAGATAAAAGAACAGTGACCGTGAGGCATTATAAAGGTGCATTACCATTGGTATAATGGAGCCCCAACAGCATCACTTGACACACTTCTGCTGAATAATCTGTTCGCTGAAAGTCCTCAGTGGTAGTGTGTCAGAGAGAGGATGTGCAGAATTGTTCATAATAGCACTCAGTTTTGCCTATATTCTGTCCTCAAATACTAGACCGATAATGTCTTCTCTGTACTCAAATGTTGCACTTGGTGCCACGGCCCACCTGTCAAGTTGTTTTGCCTGCCTAAGGTAAAGTCATCCCTGATGGAGGATCGCAGGAATCATGGAATGGAGGGGTCCTTTCATCGGATTGGCTGGCCCAGCGCTGTTTCAGCCATGGAATGGCCAAATGGGGGAGGCAGCTTGATGGATGAGGTCTCCAGGACTCTAAATATATCCAAATCTTCTTATGTGTTGATATCATGCACTGTTAAATTCTGCTCTGTACTTCTAAAATTTTTATTTTTATACTGTATTGAGGATTTGTTCTGTTCTGTTCTGTGTATTGTATTGTATTGTATTGACCCCCTTCTTTTGACACCCACTGCACGCCCAACCTACTTGGAAAGGGGTCTCTCTTTGAATTGCCTTTCCCAAGGTTTCTTCCATTTTTCCCTACTAGGTTTTTTTGGGGGGAGTTTTTCCTTGTCTTCTTAGAGAGTCAAGGCTGGGGGGCTGTCAAGGGGCATGGCCTGTTAAAGCCCATTGCGGCACTTCTTGTGTGATTTTGGGCTATACAAAAATATATTGTATTGTATTGTATTGTAATGTGCACTCAGTGGTAAAAAATCGAATGCTTTCACTTAAAAAATGAGTGCCACTCTTCAAGTAGTAAGCATAGCTGGCTACTTTCTTGAAAGGTTTCTACTGCAAATATTCCAAAGAAAGAATCATAAATTACATATATAATGCACTAGTCTTTTTGAAAGTTTTTTTTGTGTGTTTCATATATATATATATAGTATATATATATATATATATATATATATATATATATATATATATTGTGGCATGCAAGGGGTTACACCAGCTGTCAAAATTCAACACAGCAGACACAGGCACAAGTATTTGCAACACACAAGGCTTTTATTTGGCTGTGGGAAATTCTTCCCAATCATTTCCTACAGAAAAACACAGTACAATAAGCACAAAACACACTCTTTGTTTCTGCCTTTGTCTTTGCCTTCTGTCTTTACGCCTCCACTCCTCCCCCCATAGCAATCTTTGTCTTCTCCCTCTCGACTCTGGCTCCTGGTGCAGTGGCAACTGGTACCTTTTATAGTGCACCTGGGAGCACTTCCTTTGGTCCTTTATCATGGGCCAGAAGTACTTCCGGGTGAGACAGAAGCCCTGCGAAATAGGGCTCTGCTGTCCCTGTTGCACCACCGAACTGCAATTCCCATGAAGCCCTTTGGGAACCTGAGGCACCGCTGCAACCCAGGGTGGCTGCCATGTCACACTTGAAGGGAGATAATGCCCTATGAATGTTCTCTCCCTTGGTCCTTCCGCTATGGAGGCGTTGAGTCTGGGTAAGGGCATCAGCCATCCACCACTACATTATATACTAGCTGTCCACCATGGCTCTGCCCATGTAGTAGTGAAACAGGACAAACTTTAAAAATCAATAAAAAAAATTAAAAAATGTAATTTGTATTGAGAAGAATTTATATGAATATCTTTTGTATCTGAGGGCCTCTTGATATACAATATTTTTGGTGTTGCTATCAGGGGCGAGGACATATACAGTAGGTTTCTTGGGGAGCTAACCCAGGAAAAAGTGATGTAAAGCTGACAATGTGAGGAGCATAGTGAGCTAAGATTAACCCCTGCCAATTTGAGTGTCTGTCCCTGGGCCTTGTTAATTGACATTGCAAAGGAAAGCTTCACCAGGAACTGTAATCTCTTCAATTGAAAGGGTATGTCCATCGCAATACCACATCAGACCAACTCAAACAGAGGCAGACGTGTGAGTGAGGAGGGCCCCACCCGCTTCCCCCTCCCCTCGGCTTGCAGCCTCTCTCTTGGATTCGTGCAAATAAATTGTTGCCGCAAGTGAACAATGATACTTATCGCAATAAGAGAAGTCGCAAAATCAACTGGAATGTTCAAGCAAATTATAGAGAAAAACCCAATCCAAATTCATTAAGTAGTTCTCTCATGAAAAGCGGACAGACATACATGCAAACAGACAAGACATTGGATTTTATATATATGTCAATATTTAAGAAATATGTGAAAACCCTATGTGAAAACTACATTTACATAACATAAAGAACATTGAACATGCAGTGTTATGCAATGACAAAAGCATAGCTGAACATGAACAAAAAAAATGGTACAATCTTACTACATGATTACAAGAGAGAATCTGTGATGGAAAAAAAATAATCCAGGGTACTTTAGAGGAAGGAAGGAAAGAGAAACAATTCAGCTACAGATACCTTTCATTTTTATGAAAGTGTTTGAGGACTACATTGAACCAGGTCTTAAGAATAAAATCATATTTAATAATCATTCACTACTTTGCTGCCAAGATGACAAAAAAACTGACTTGTAAGGCAAAAAAGCCATTATTATAGGATGGCAGCAGAATATAGGAATGTCCTAATATCAGCACTAATCTGGCATATAAACAGGCTTCCTTCAATGTCATCAAAAGTCACCTTTCAAATATTTGCTTTCACTAACAAGTGTTATATTCTGTCCAATTAAATACCCATTTTCTTCTTTCTTACTCTAAAGAAGACAGTTTTTTTTTTTTTTTAAGATATATGCTTGTACCCCGGCCCTAGTGGATATGCAGATGGCCAGCTACTGGTGTATAATTGTATTTCACTGTCAGAGTAATTTATCATTTGGTAGTGGGGTTTCTCTCTTCCTGTTTTACTCACTTCATTCTATTTATCTGTTTATTTTGCTAAACTTTAACCTCAAGTAAATCCTCTGAGTTAACATTTTGCAGGAGAGCATTACATGATATCAAAATGAAGGCTGTTACTTGTAAAACTATACTGCACTACTCTGAAGAAAATGATCTAATGTTTGATTTAATCTTTAATTGATTTATTTTTCGTTATTTCTATAAGTTCTGTGTTTGCTTTTTATTTCTGTTAATGTTATCCTTGCTTATCACAATTTAGAGATCAGGAATTAATTAAAAAAAGCAGTTTAAATTACTCAGTAGTAATGCCTTATTTTCACATCAATCCTTTATGTATTAATTATCAATAAGTCAAAGTTCTTAGAATTATATCATGTACACTTTAATATATAAACAGTATATTCTAATAAGAAATTTTCCTCTCTTTCATTTTATTTTCAGCTCATTGAATTGACATCTATATTCCATGACAGTAAAAATGAACCTGTATTTTTGATTGATCTCTGCTTCATTTAAGGTAGAAAGCAGGACAACAGAAGTTTCTAATATTCACCAGTAACATATTATTTTTTTCTTTTTCCCCCACTTGATATTAGCATTTTCTTAATCATATTGATGTTTTTTAACATTATGCATCGATGCTACTTACTATGTTAATAGACACGTGAACACAGGAACTGAAGAAAGGAGATGGCTATATACGCACAGGTTTCTTTAAATTGGGCTGTGAGTAAACACACAATGAAAGATACAGCAGAAATTTCAGACAAAGCAACAGTAAGTTCTATTACACAAGACAATAAAAAGTACATTAAAAAGATAAACAAACATAAAAATCTAAAAATATCATGGACGAAAACCCTTTTTTAAAAAGGAAAGCACACAGTCCACACTGTAAAAGTCCATTAAAATCATGAAGTGGAGGATACAAACTTTAGTGGTGCAGAGTACAGTTTGCGCACTGTTACCCCAACAATTAATCGTCCAGCTGTCCATGATGCACTCTGTTCACCAGATGCTCGTTTCCCAACAGTAGTTTTGTCAAATCCTTGAATCCTGTCAGCATCTCTTCATCGTTCTTTTCTTCCCATTCTGGGTTCCTTGTGTTGCTGCGACCTAGGCACACCTCGTTTCTCATCTGCCAGCTTTGCTTGGTCCTTTCATGCGGCTTCCCTCTCTCGCTGGACCCACAACTGGTGTCTTCTTGTGGAACTGTCTCTTCCTCCCTGGAGGTCAGTGTTGCTGTCCTTGTGCCTTGCATCATACCAGCCACGTACCCTCGTCTACCTGCAAGCCTCTGTGCTCTGTATGAGTGGTTTTGGCAGCATTCTCAGTGGACCATCAGTCCCTGCCTAGATCAATATGACGATGGATTAAGCAATGGCACATCCAAATTTCCTGGGCTTAACAAATAATGTAAACACAAGTTTACAAAAATTATTCTTACCAGCTATCAATGAGTACACATATGGCGATTAGAAACCAATATTCTCAGCAGCAGACCCCCGTGACCCTGTGTTCGGATTCAGCGGGTTGGAAAATGGATGGATGTTAATTTCCAAGTCAGGTAAATACAAACATTTTCCAAGGAAGGAGCAGTTCTGTTATCATAATTTTGTATTGTTTATATTTTTAAGCAGTTCAAACTTCAAAGCGGTGAGTCTTTTGCAAGACGGCAATTATCTATGTCCTGTAGACAACCATCACAATAATCAATAACAGGATTATTCAGGAAATTTACCTTTAAACTTATCACCCAAGTTCCAACAATGGGTGCCTATTGCCCCTTCATCTGCTGTGTTTTAAATTTAATATTTACGTTTCGTTGCCTAAGAGAAGAAAAAAAAAAGTAAACACCCGGTGTTCAAAAAATGCTCCCAAACCCCGTGACAAGTAGCATTAAATACATTTTGTAACACTAGCATAAGAGACATTTTTGAGATGAAAGGGATATGCTAGAGCAGTTGTCTCAAACTCCGGTCCTGGAGCGCTGCAGTGGCTGCAGGTTTTCATTCTAACCATCCATCCATCCATTATACAACCCGCTGAATCCGAACACAGGGTCACGGGGGTCTGCTGGAGCCAATCCCAGCCAACACAGGGCACAAGGCAGGAACCAATCCCGGGCAGGGTGCCAACCCACCGCAGGACACTTCATTCTAACCATTTTCTTAATTAGTGACCTGTTTTTGCCGCTAATTAACTTCTTTTGCATTAGTTTTAATTGACTTGCTCTTGAAGACTCAGACCCCTTGTTTCTTTTTCCTTAATTAACAGCCAAACAAAGATGAGATATAAAATGAGGCAAAACATGACCAGCAAACTGTGTCCATCATACAATATCTGAAAATAAAGAAATATGAAGGTCTCAGGAATGCTGATCTACTCAGGTCCCTAAAACATTTTAACAGAGCTCTTAAAAAAGAAAACAAATCAACAATTTCGGAAATGTATGCTATTGTACAATGAGACCAGCAACAAGCCATAGAATTAAAAAATGGGTTTAATTAACAACAACAATCGACTCCTAATTAAGCAACTGGTTGGAGTGAAATTGGTTGGAGTTTGAGGCCCTGACTTAGGTGGCCTTCTGTTGGCTCACTCACTTCACGTTTCATTTCTGTTTTGGTGCCATTTAAAGAAAGAAATGAAGAAATTCAGAGGAATGATGAAGAAATTCAGGGGAACAAATCTTAAAAAACAAGTCAATTAAAATGAAAAGAAAAGGAGTTAATTAGCAGCAAAAATTGGTCGCCAATTAAGAAAAGGGTTAAAATAAAAACCTGCAGCCACTGCAGCCCTCCAGGACCGGAGTTTGAGACCACTGTGCTAGAGGAAACTATGCCATTGGGTAAAAGGCAGGCAAAGAAAGAGACCATCAATGGAAAGATTACACCATTGGTTTGAAAAAAAATGGATTTGGCTGATTTATGAGTGCTGTTGTCAGGTACTCATGCCCCTTGATGCCCATTTGAAACCACAAGAACAGGTGTAGGAGTTTTTAAAATAAAAGATGCTTTACTTCAAAAAACAATTTTATGTGGCAGAATAATGATCTACACCATGATGGTGAAGAAGTGATTTTGACTTTAAAAATAGCAATATTATCCTTTGAAAGGATCGAGCATACCTCAGATCACAAGCAAATTATAAAGGTTAACAGAGAGCCACTTAAAAATAATGTGCTTCCCCGCTACTGTTATATGGGGAACTCCTGTTCTGTTACTTACTGTCCCTTATTGTCCTTTTGTTGTTATGCTGTCCCCATGTGTTAACGATTCAGCAACTCTGACACAACCAGATAAGTAGCCCTTGTCAATGCAGTTGCTTTTTGAGCTCTTTAGATTAGATTAGGTAAACTTTATTAATCACAAGGGGAAATTCACATGCATATACCAACAGAAACATAAAATACAAGGATACAGACTCACAATACAAATAATACAGCCAATCGATCAATAAGTAAATAAATAAATAAAAATAAATGTGTATGGTTCAGAAACTTCAAAATGAACGTTGTACAAGAGTATGTTGGGAAGAAGCATTGAATTGGCAGAAAAGCTCTCCAGGAGTGCTTCTTAGCACAGCATGGTGGAATGAGACTGTGGCTAAAAGTGCTTCAAGAGAACACCTCCTGGATGGGATAGAGGGGAATTTCATGATGCCATCAATTTACCACTCAACTCTCATCTTAAGCAACATGACCACCACTCCCAACTGGACCTTCTTCCACAGTATATTTATTATTTACAGTGTATTTAGGTTGTGCCTAAAATTTGTGCGTGCATTTTCTAAATATATAGTACAGTAAGTAGCAAGAATTGTAAAGCTAGTTTTGTCACCGTTTAGTTAGAATTAATTCACTGTAATTTACTGTGTAAGAAAGAAAAGAAAAAAAAATGCTTTACTAGATGATGGGACTAAAAGAGAGCAGGAAAGAAGGAGAGATGTGTACAACTGATTTATATACTTTACATATAAATATATATATATATATATCTTACGTTGCATTAACATTTTCATTGTGTGCATTTGTAATGTTAAGTTTCATTATCCTTGTTTGTGTTTATGTGTATGGTTTTACTACAGTTACATATTAAATCACACTATATACAGGAGAGGTTGAATATGTAATAAAGCAATCCTGGTTAATTTGCATATATATATATATATATATATATACAATCATAAATAATAGGTATAAGGAAGACCTTCTACAGTATGTTTCCCAAACTTCTTCCACGCTTCCCTACCTTGGTGAAATTTTTGCTCAACATCCCAGCATAATATGCCTCTACATTTATATACAGATTTTAGTGCTAGATTTTAGTTATTACGACTTACTTCTGAAAAGATAAAGAGGAAAGTCACATTGTCATAATTGTGTGTGTTTAAAATTAAAGATAGGACTCTTGACCAATGCATGAAGGAGGGAGGAAGATCTTCAATTCAAATATACTAATTTTTTAGTTTGAGTGTTTGAGTTTTAATTTTTAGGTAATCTGACATAAAGGAGAACTGGATTTATTGGCTGGAAGGGTCCTTTCATCAGAAAAGCCAGCCCATCACTGACTCAGCTGGAGAATGGCCAAAATCGAGAGTGCTAGTTGATCAATGTCCCCAGAACTCTGACTGTGCCTGGCTTGTCTGACTCCTTTTCTACAATCTGGCAGTGGTTATACAATTAGCAGTTGGAACAGATATTGTTTTGTTTCATTTATGGTAATTAGTTTCTACTTTGTTTTTGATGATTTGAACAAATCTTTATCTCATATATGATAGTTCTGTATTTAGTGAGTAGTATAATCTATTCTTAAATTTTACCATGAGAGTTGTCGAGGTGCTCTTTGCCCTGAATTTGGTGTGGAGCACTGTGCAAGAGCAAAGTATTTTATATAATTGTACTGTATTTCTGAGATGGCGATGATAGATTGGTCGTTTAGGTCTATGAAGAGGATTTCTTGTGTTTTGTTTTGTGTATTGCTTTTACCCCATTTTTTGACACTCATTGCATGCCTAACCTATCTGGAGGAGGGTCTCTCTCTGAATTGCCCTTCACATGATATATCTTCCATTTTGTTTCCCCTACAAGGTTGAAGTTATTCTTGTCTTCTTAGAGAGTCAAGGATGGGAGGATGTCAAAACAGGGTCTATTAAAGTCAAATGAGGCATTCCTATACAAGAAATAAATTGCTGTTGCTGTAAAACAAATTAGAGCATTACAAACACAACACCCTTTGAATTGCAGTATAAAACTCTGATGTGTCACAACACCCATTTTCAAAAGCCCTGCTCTAGACAGTGTTGGAATTTGTTAATTGTGCATAACAGTCAAAAGGTATTAAAAAGGAGATCATTAGACGGATGCACCAATTCTAGAATCTTCTTGATTGCTGAATTACAGTGAAATACAATGATATGCAGCTTTCCAGTTTTCTGGTCATTTGGACAAAAATGAGTAATTTGAAGCAGGACCCAAAAGTCCCTCATCCTTCTCTGTTTACAAAAGCTGCTATTTGC
Source organism: Erpetoichthys calabaricus (assembly GCF_900747795.2). Taxonomy (NCBI): domain Eukaryota; kingdom Metazoa; phylum Chordata; class Cladistia; order Polypteriformes; family Polypteridae; genus Erpetoichthys; species Erpetoichthys calabaricus. Next base: position 53,650,191 of record NC_041400.2, read on the forward strand.
TACAAAACTGTCGGAGTTACAATATGAATGGAAGTAGTATTGTTGGACAAATGTAATTTATAATGATGAAGTTTATTGCATATAGATAAAATAGTACTTTATACTGCACCTTAATACTGTATGTACTTTTTACTAATGTGTTATTCCCAAATTTAGTATGAACTATTTGTGTGCTCTGTATAATGGTAGAATTATACTTAAGATGCATATCTATTGGGAACATTTCCATAAAAACTAATGCGGATTAGATTAAAGACAAATACTGTAAATGCAACTCAAATGTCTAATTATATTTGAGATTATCCTGAAGTCCTACTTTCATTTGTGTAAGGAGTACTTGATGTACTTAAATGCTAGAGCTGAAATTCTTTAAAAGGATTATAAATATTTTGGGGATTTTGACAAAAAGATTGACTTCAAAAGCTAAGTAACAATGACATATGCATTTACCATTATAGGCAAATGGAAGGATACAAAGAAAATAGGAAATTTCATATGCACGGAAGGAAACATATGACACTTAAAAGCAACTTTTGATGTGATTCAATGCACTTTCAGAAAGGAAAAAAGCCATTAGAATTTAAATCAAGCAGCAGTAGGTTCTTAAACTTTTGCTCCTGTTGTATTAGGCTATCACAACAGAGAATAGTTGGAAGAGAATGGCAGATGTTCATTCCGTCGTTCATTTACTGGCAAGGGCAAAACCTGCAAATGGCATGGGCAGGGACTGACATTTGGAATAATAGCTACTGGTTCTATTGGCACTTTTAGTGTTAAGCAAGTGATCTGCGATGTAAAGTGGATTCACAGTTAGAGTCAGACCCAGTGCACAGGTCGTCCATAAAAATAGAAGATTCCATTATTCTTCGGACTCCCCAGAGACTTTAAGGTCTCTAGCATCATTACTGGGACTAGAAATCTGACTTTTCTTCTTCCCCCCTAATTTCTTCCCTCTAATTATAGGTCAAGCGTTCTTTTTGTAAATTATAAAACCTTTGTTCTTATCAAAAAAATGAATAGGCAAGGCAAAAAAAAAAAATCATATAAAAGTGGAACAGGGGAAAAATTTCAATTATAAAACAGAGCTAATTTGGTATGACCAACGACTGTCAGCCATGCTGACAGAGCTCTATTATGTAGTCATTTGGGCTCTTTCAAATTAGTTATGTTAATGTCCTGTGAGTGAATGAAACACTTGGATGGGACAAGATTTCAGCAATTAATTTCTACAGTCAGTGGAGAGACAAGCAAATTTATTTTCACCCTCTCTGGGAATTGGTAGTGGAGGGTGTGAGGTGGAGAAAGTGCATTTAGGAGCAAGGAACAAGCAAAACACAAGCCCTAAATAAAGCTGAAACAATAGGAGCCAATGCCTCCTCATTCATTCAATTGACAATGTTTTGCAGCTTAAACCTGTTTTATTAATTATGTTTGACATTTCCTTAATTAGTTTCATTTACACCAAATCAATCCCCACTGCTGTATGGCATCATTTATCATTTTAAAAAATTTGCATACCGAGTGCTGACTTTTTCTACTTAATTATACATTAAAAGTGTCAAGCGCGCTTGCTGCCTGGCATTATCTGCGGCAGAAAGGTTTGTGGCTGGACTGCAATGGCATTAATCATTAAGGGCCTCCAAGTGCTTGTGAGGAGTATCTGGGGAGTGGAGTAGTGGCTCTCATTCTGATGCTTAGATCGAGAAGTATTTTCCACCCAAATGACCTGCAGTGAGCGGAAGACAAATAAATGACCTCGAGCATCCAAATCAATAGCACGATTACAGTCTGCACAGTGAAAAATTAAAACAAACCAGAAAAACAGAAACAAGTCCCTGAAACTGCTAAACTGAAGTCTATACAGTGATCTGTCACATAACAAGGAAAAATAATGCTTATTTGTCAGAAAGGGAAGAAGAAATGAGAAGGTGAGAAAAAAAGAACATGTTCAGGTTAGATGAAGAAAATCCTGTCATTTAATGAATTGAAAAACAAAAAAGGGTGTCTTTATTTACTTTTAACTTATAAATCAACTAGCTTTTTATGTTAAACTATGATCCAAAAAAGGTTACTGAGTTTTAGCAAACTTGAATGAGTGAGATTGAAACTCAGTTCAACAATAAAGAAACTAAAGGAATACACAATGTTGACAACTAATTTAGTTATTTAGGCAATTCATAAGCTGGAAAGAGAAGCAAAGTGCTCCATAATATTGGAGCATATTTGTCATGTTTGGGTGGCATGCCCTGTACTCAGGTATAACATTTCATTATTATTTATTGACAGGCTTTTCTAAACTCCCATTCTGCTTTTTATGTGTAAACATTCAAGTCTCCTTAAGGTGCAAAAACCTGTGTTTGCAAAAAAATATTCAACTGGAAGAAAATAAAATGTTTGCAGGCATGCATTTTCAAATCAATATTCTTTTTAAAACATCAAAACAAACTGGAATAAGTGCGGACAATGCAGCAGAAACACCATGTGAACTAAGGAGATTTGAGCTTGAACCTTCTTTCTTCAATATGAAATTCTTATATCATATTTGATATGATCACACTGTGGCTCAATGAAAAATTTAATACACAGGAACAATGTAGCAAGACTGAAACTATTCTTTAATTTCCGTGGATCCCAGAGAAAGTACCAACTGTCATGATTCAATCAGACTCACCAGATTAAGAAGTATTCTGACTTCAAAAATATATTTTGTAACAAGACAGCCGAAAAGTACCAACGCATTAAAACAAAAGAAAAATCAGACTTGAGGCCAGAAAAAAATTCACTCAAACCAGTTTCCTTATTAGAAGCCGGTTCTTGTTGATAATCAACTCCATTATCTAATTCCTTGGCTTGTTGATGTTCCTCATTCTGCCACAGGAGATATTTCCAAAATGATTGTTTTTCTAAGAGCAGCATCAAAATGTTTTGTGGACTTGAACAGATCAACATTACTAAGAACTTCACCTTTATTTATTTTCAGATATTGTATGATGGATACTGGTTAGCTGGTCATGCGTTGACTCATTTTGTATCTCATTATTGTTTGGCTGCTACCTGCAGGATAAAAGAAATAATTAAAGGGTCACAGTCCCTCCAGGACTGGAGTTGGACATCTCTGAAATATACAGACAGTGATGTAGTAAATGCTCTAAACTTGCTTTTCTCTGAAGCGTTCACATGTGAAGAAGTGGATAACCTACCGGCAGTAACAGGGACTACTAAAGAGTTGCTGAGCAAATTTGGAAATTGTAGAGAGAGAAGTGCTCAGTTTAAGTGGCTGAAATCTAACAGATCACCAGGACCAGATAAAATGTATTCCTGAGTGCTTAAGGAAGCTAGTGAGGGCATCTATAAACCCTCGACACATATTTTTTGAAAGTCACTGTGCACTTGACAAATTGCTTAGGACTATAAAATAGCAAATATTATAAAGTTATATAAAAAGAAAGACTGAATAGATCCAAGCACCTACTGACCTGTAATCTTAACATATATCATGGGCAAATTAATGGAAGGAATTATTAAGGAGAAGACTGAACAGCACATGGCAAGAACAGAAGTGTAAATGAAAAGTCAACATGGGCTATGAGTAGCAGGTCATCTTTAACTAATATGGTGGAATCCTGTAAGGAAGCAACAAAAGCAAACCATCAGGCAGGTGCAGATGACATTTATCTTGATTTTCAGAAGGCAGTTGAATAGATCCCATATGAGAGATTGGGCATCAAAGTAAAAGAAGTGAGATCTAACACTGCATTGTCTAGAAGGGTACAAAATTGGCTAAAACACAGGAACAAAAAGTTATAGGGTGAGGAACTTTATCAGAATTAGATGATGTGAAAATTTTGTTCTTTCACGGGCTAGTGCTATAAAAGTACTGAGAAAAGAGACTAAGCTGTTCTTGGGACTGCAGGGTATGTGCTATGAGGAAAGATTAAAGGAGCTGAACTTTTCATTTGAAGAAAATAGAGATTGAGTTTTTTCAAATTATGGAAGGAATTATTCTGTTAATAAATTCTGTTTGACAGGACACTTACCAATATACTATTCGAAAATGACAGATAAATGAAAACCATATTCCACAAAATTTTCTAATGGTGTATAAGCAAGATGGATATTGATCCTTAATTTAATATCTTTATTTCTTTCAGGTGAGGTGGCATGGTGGCACAGTGGTGGCACTGCTGCCTCGCAGTAAGAAGAGCAGGGTTTGTATCCCAAGTCTTCCTTACATGTATCTTGCATGTTCTCGCCATGTCCATGTTGGTTTTGTCAGTGTGCTCTTGTTTCCTCCCACAGACCAAAGATTAAGTTAGGTGGACTGGTGACACTAAATTGGCGCTAGTGTAATAGTGGTGCAAGCGTATGTGTATGTGTTCAACTTGCAATGAACTGGTGCCCTGTCCAGGAATTGTTCTTGTCTTGTATCTTATGCTTGCTTGAATTGGCTCCAGTCCCCCACAACCCTGCTCAGAATTAAACAGGCTTTGGAAAGGGTATGGTATGATATTTCTTAGAGATCTCATTATCACTTTGATAGGAGATGCACTGTAATCTGTGACAGTTTAGGTCAATGTAGCAGAATTTGATAGGTGAGAACACTTTCCTTTGTCAGGTGAAAGTGTTAATAAATTGTTATTTTCACATGCTGTTTACCACTTTTATCCTCAACATCTTCTGCAGAAGTAGTCTGCTGTGTTATTAGGTTCTTAAACTTTACACTTCAATGCCAGAGAGGCTTTTTTAGAAGTCAGAATGGAGGAGAGCATCATCATCAAGTCAACTTAGGTAGTAGAACTTTCCTATTTTCTTTAAAACAACTCCAATGCCTATATCTAAATTTACAGTTACTACATCAAGATTCTGCACCCCTCTTCGCACTTGCCACCTACTGACTACCGTTAACACCTTTATTTCTGTTTTGCCCCCATTTATGATAACCTATGCACTGGACTAAGCTTTTTTCAATACCTGTACTGCACGTGCTGCAAAAACCATGCACCCTCTTCTTCCGTGCTTTATACCCCTTTGCCTCCAGCCATCAACTTGGTCTTTCCTGTATTTACCTGGAAGCCTTTTGCTTCCACACTAGCATGTATCTTTGCTTTTTTATACATAATTCTGTCACATTCTGCCTTAGTCTTGTGGCATCTACATTTTTTTCTCAGTTGACAGTTCTGCCTCAGCATTCCAGTATAATGTTTCCTTGTGTCATGGTGGTTCCTTTGCTCAACCACAGACTTCTTCCATTGTTTTCAAACAGAGATTTTTCATTGTTTCCTATGTACCATTTACACCTCATGATTCTGAAACCTCTTTTGCCCTTGCTACCTATGTTTAAGAAGATTTGCTTCTCACATTGTCCTCCTTCAACTTATAGACCTATTACTTTATTTCATGCCTATAAATAAAAGATGAACTACAACCAAGCAATGATGATGCACAACCTTCTCCATAACATTTTGTTTTTACAAATAATTTTCAACATAGATAAAGTCTAAAAAATGTCCAAGGTCTACCTTCAAATAATGGATCTATTACCCTTGTGTGGATTCAGAATCCAAGAAGGATGTGTTGTGGTGTCTTGTTGCATGCTTTTTCCCGATCTACCCAAAAGATCCATATTGCTTTCAGCCCAAATATATATATATATATATATATATATATATATATATATATATATATATATATATATATATATATATATATATATATCATAGCATGAATTAAAAGCAATGGAAGAAGGTAAATGGTTACATAGTTATAAATGTGACTATTAAAAAATGTAATTGAAAAAGGCAATGGTACACCAATATGCTGTGTTGTTGATAAACGTGTAATTGTAACATGGTGATGAAAGAGCTACAAAACAAATTGTCTAAGGTAAACTCAGAAACATCAAGTATTCAGGTATCATTCAAATGCCTGGTAAAAGAAAAACTCCGTGCCTTTCTGTGATGCTTGTCAAACTTTTTGTAATAGAGGTTCTCAATTACCTATTCTGCTTTCAGCCCAGTTATATATTGCTGCCCTCAGATCATGAATGCACTAATTACCTCGCCTAAGGAGTGTTCTTGCTCACAACAAGCAATTAGAACAAGTTGTGCTGACATAACTGGGTTACTCTTAAATATATCTCAGAGAAAATAGCATGTGGTGTTATTATTTTATTATATATTTAATACTTTGAATTCTTATCAATGAAGGATAAATGATGCAACGAAAGATGATAATGCCAGTTATCCTGTGATATTGCATATGTAGCAGTTTTGATGACTTTCAAGGGCTTATTCTGAAATCTATGTAGATGCAGGTACAAAAGTATAATTTTCACATTGACCGTTTATTGTAACTCATTGTTTCATTACTAGTTTTCTATGATCTTAATGTACATATACATTAGAAATTGCACTTTTGTTAAAAAGTTGTTACCAATGAAACGTTTTAAATATTTGATCAATAAGATGTGCAAAATATTTAAATGAAACTGTGTAGAATTAATAATAGAATTTGTTCTCTTCTTTTGATTTTATATCACTAATAATTCATTTGGAGTCAGTGAGTGACACTTCTCTTCTTGGGGATCTGCAGTAATCTGTTAAACAGATAGACATTCAGAACTCTAATAGGTTATACAGTGAGTTTACTATTCCTTCTTAATCATTTTTACCAAGCAGTACATTGTGCAGGTGATGAACATAAACTTTAGCAAGTCCTTGTCAAAAACAGAGGAACTTAAACAACAGTCCAAAGCAGAAGCTATGAGAGACTGGTTCATGTAACCAGCTCTGCAGCAGCTAGAACCTACTGTATGACAACGACCTTCTATAAGAAAAAAAAATGACATTATGGGTAGCAACTTTCAAGGTAGACAATGGAAATATGGCTTGCGTGGAAAGCAAGCAAAATAAAACAATGCTTAGTTATTGAGAAAGAAGCAAAAACTCAACTGCTGGTTGTATAATTGAGGCATCCTGATAGCTAATTGAATTACAAGCAGTTCTGTTTACACAAACCAAGCCAGATTCTAAACACACCAATGCAAGCAGATTCCAGAAAGCAACAGGAAGATACAACTAAAAATCATGTCATTCAATTTTCTGTTGTGTTTCGACTTAGATGATTCCTATCTGTTTAGTGATATTAAACTTATAAGCTTCACTAGCAAACTTTTGCAATTCTAAAACAGATGGTTCTTTAATGAATAGTACATTCTTTATGACATTTCATTTCAGTGCCTTCATATATTTGTATGAAGACTGTTTATATCCTAAACAAAAACACCAAAGGGAAACTAAACAAAATTCATATAAATGTCAAGATGTGACTAAAACTAATTCCCCTTAAACAGACACATTCATCCAGCAATTCTCTAAGTCAGCTTTGTCCATTTCTGAGTCACAAGGAGCTGGAACCCATCCCAGCAGTATTAGACTGGACCCTGGATCAACTCTTGTGCTGAACCTCGTTCCATCTCTAGGCACGTGCATGAAATACACTCAGAGTAGATTCACCAATCATGCATGATTGTGGAACATGGCAGAAAGCCAGTGTATCTACAAAAGCACATGCAGACACAGGGACAATGTACAAATTCATACAGACAGTGACTGCTTTGGGAATTGATCCCTTGTTGCTGGAGCTGTGAAACAGATGCACTGCTGTTAAAAATGTATTTTTTACTTATTGTAGTGCATTATTGGCAAAGAATGAGGTGAATTGGCCAGATCTTTGGACTTTAAATCCCAAGATTTCCATTTAAATCCCCATCTTTGACTAATGTCAGTTCATCTTCTTGCCCTCCACTTCTACAAAAAACATGTAAACAATTGTACTAAATTTCCATTCTTATAATGCTTATTGAGAAAATATTTACTGTATGAAAGTGTTATTCAAATTAAAGTAATTTGTTTCTGAGTTTCTCTCACTGGTTTGAGACCATGCCACATGTCAAGACAACAAAGTTTCAGCATCAAAGCAACAATCACCCTACCAATTGGGTTCTGAGATATTCTGCTGTTCCAGGGTTTCTGGTTTATGTTTTCACTCTTTTTTAATCTTTCTGTTTATAATGTGAATTCTAGTATTAAAGGAAGACAATTTTTTTATGGAACAAAATGGCAGTTACATTTCTAGAAGCTTCCTCAGAGAAAGAGTTTACTGTATCTGACATTATCTGGTGACTGTCAATTAAATAGTCTCTGACCCTGAAGATAGGTAGTAATGTGGACATTCTATATCAGTAAATAAAACTAAAATTAGTAGATCAGCACCATAATAAATGTAACTAAATACTGTATGTGTGTTTAATAACTTATATTGTTACTGTTTTGTTAATAAGTAATGCCAAATTGTATATCTTTGTTAGCAAACATTTACATTTATAATCTCAGTGCGCTATATATGAAAAGTAAAGTATGGTTAATACACAAAATTACATTAAACAAAAACACAAGCATACTGTTGACAAACAACAATGTATATATACTGTATTTCTATTCATACACTCACAGTTTTTCTTTGTTAAATGCAAGTTCCTTAAGGTATCCAGCATTTCTATGCCTAGCCTCCTTGTGGGCAAATGACAACAATACCAGGGGAACACCAGGAATTTCTAACAGTGGGTCCATCAATTCAACATTGTCACTATAGCTAGAAATACGCAGTGACAATACAGTACACAGTTCAATTACCATTAATTACAAAATAAAGTAATAGCAAGTAAAAATGCATTAAATATTAATAAATATATAATAATTATAAGTTGTATTAAAATACAACTTATAAACATGTATCATGTGTCAGACAGACACATGCTTTCTAAAATAATTTGGCCATACTCTCCTTTTCATATATATTCCATCAAAAATGGACTAATTCCTTCTCACTCCATTACTATTATTTTCAAATCAGTTTGCCTTCTCTTACTTTCACATGCATCAGAGGTATATTTACTAGTTGCTTCAGCAAATCTGGCCCTAACTACTCTCTGTTAAGCTCTTCTTTATTTTTTAAACATACTGTATATCTTCAGTTTTTTAACCTTTCCATGCGATTCTTTGAATATTCTCTTCAGCACTTTTTAATATTTTTGCTCTCCATAAGAACTATCCCATCATGAGCTTCCATTACTCCATCCTTGTTTCCCTTGTGTTTTGCTATCCATGAGTTTCTTGACTTTTCTGCACAATGCATGACATCTTCGAGCTATATTTAATTCTATAAGCTCTTTACATTTATCTTTCCACCACCTTTTCATATCTTTTCTGATGTTTTATTAAGCATTTTCTAGGACTGCTTACTTCAGATTCAACCATTTCAGATTCACTTTCTCTGAACTGTTGTTATTCATAACTTTAATCTTACTTGTACTGTTCTTCACTAGAGCCTCTTCATTTTCCAGAAAATGTGTTGAAGTTGCCTATTACTAGCACATAATCTTTACCCTTTTTCATTACTTCCTCAAGTTGTTCATAAATAGCTTCCACATTTTCTCCATGAAGTCTGTTGTTGGCATACAGACTACTACTATGACTAAAAGGTATGCCTGCTGCTGAACCATGATCACTCTGCCCCAAGCACATTTCACTGTGTGAAAGTAGGATTTGTGTCTTCCTGAGTAGATAACTTTATAATCACTATTTAAAATTTCACCATTCCTTTTTTCATCAAAAGTCTAATATACCTAGGAGGTTCAACCTATTTTTTTTTCAATTTCCCTTTCTTTATCTTAAAGGTTTTCAGGTTGTAATAAGATTCTTAAATTCCACATACTAATCTTTTTTATATATTGAATAGGGTTTCATATGTTAACAAACTGGGAGGTCCTTCTACCTCCACAGCCAGAAGCAATGTCATATCAAGTACTGGTCCTGTTTACATTGTTCCTGGACATTTAAAAATCTCATTTTCATAACATGGCTAAGGAAAATACTGATGTGGTTTCTCAATACTTTTCCCAGGGAATTTTTTATCGAGGTGCCAACTCTGTCTAAACAGTAGATGCTGCTCCACATAAGAACCAACCTTAGATGTCTTTAATACCATATGGTATTTTAGTTCAATCAATCAATCAATCAACCAATTCAATTTTATTTGTCATTCAGCAGAACATCCAAGATGTGCTGCAGAACGAAAATACGATGCACAAGACATTAATAAAAACACATAGTTAAAATCAATTGCATTCAATTAAAAGTGCAGGAAGATTCTGATTAAAGATGCACAAAAATTCTGATTAGAAGTGCATAAAAAATTCTAATTAAAAGTGCATAAGAGTTACCCTCCTCCTGAGGGGATTTTTGAATGGGAGCAAGTTTATTTGCCAACTCCCTGATCCATTTTGCACTGAGCTTCATATTACTCAGAGTAGGTAGGAGAAAAATTACCACTACCTGACAAACTCACCTAACATTCACAAATGCCATACCAGAATTTAATAGAGAAAGTCAGTATGTTCTCCACTGTAAACTTAATGAGGAAGAGATTCACTTACCTAAACCTTCCTAAAAAAGTCACTACTGGGCCTTCCTAACATGTAGGCACTACTGACTGTTTCCAAAGATACCCCTTAAATGTCAACAGGCACATGACCCATCTCAAGTCTCCACATGTCCTAGTTTTCATGTTACATAGGGATCATCTGAAAGACCACTCCGCAGCAAGAGGGGTGCTGATGCTAACAATGTCTCTTTTTTCCTCAACAGCTCCAACCATGCCCCTGGAGATGACGCCTAGCCTAAACTCCAATGCATGCTCCAAAACATTTACCTGTCTGCGTTTGGTCTCCCAAACTTTGAACCCTTAAATGCTACAATAGACTGATCTCTCTGTTAAATGTTTTTGCTGTTATATTAGAATAGGTGTATTGACACCCCTTTTTGTTTCTTTTCAGTTCTGAACTTATTAAATAGAGTTTAACCAGGCTAGTGCCCCAAAAATTTGCATCTGGGTCCCCGACAAATTGTGCCTGTATCCAGCAAACCTGTTACCATCCACACTTAGTTTATTGGTTTGCTGACTTTAAGGTACTGATTTTTTTGTTTCACACCATTCAGTTTAACTTCCTCCTGTGTAGGCTGTATCATCGTGTTGGTAATCAGATTCACTATAACTTTCATCAACTAATTTGATGATTGGGCTTATATCCTGCTTGGCAACTCAGCAGTGCATAAACAGGAGAATAAGCAATCCCCTTCCAATCCAAAGAGATAGCATGATCAAAAATGGCAGTAACCGTAAGTGCTACTGCAAGACACTTAAAGGAGAAAATAACAGGAACTTCCTAATAATGAAAATAACTCTTACTATTATTAAAAAACATTCACTTAAATTCTGTTCAAGTCAGAGTGTGAGTAGGCAATTGTCTGATACTAATGGATTAAGAGAAAAAAAAGTAAAGGTGAGATTAAATAACATTCTCTTGTTAGTTAGTTTCTTTTTGCCTCTTTAACTCTCAAAATTACCTTTGTGGTAACACACTGAATACTGAGTGGTTGTGGAATAACTTTACTTGGTTTTATTAGTGAATAGTTTTCAACAGAATTGTGTTTTGCCGAAGTAAGTGAATAATAATAAATAATAATAAAAAATCATTATCAATCCATCCATTTATTAGTTCATTTTCATAAAATATGATTAGGGCTTATCAAAAATATTGCTGATAAAAGAAAGTTCTAGTAGAACATTTCCATATTTTTCTATCATGAATCAAAATTGTACTTCACGCCTTACACAAGTGGTCTATCACTTTGAATTGAATTTTAAAATGTTTTAATTTTTGCACTGTTGTAGGAACCCTCAAACCCACTGAATTAAACAATGGTAGTCTTAGAATGATATTGCAAAAAACACTTCATATATTGTCTCATTTACATCTTCAATGATTTTTTTTTCCACATAAGGGTTTAATTGTATACATGTTTCTTTGTTAATGCCATTTTAAACAGATCTTCTCTTGAGCTATAGTTTCAGATAACCATCGTTACTATTTTTTTCTTGTATCACTTACACTGATGTTCTTTTTTACATTACAATGAAGGATTTGACTGGAATACTAGCATATCCAACACCAGGAATTTTATGAGTGACTGCTTCCAAAAGCTCACTTCACCTCAAATATTAAAAAAAGAAAAAACTAAGGGAAAGCATCAATTTTCTGCTGTGCAGTTATGCAGAACATCAGTTAGCGGGGGTAGGTCAGTATGTAATGTTAGTGGAGTGCTGCTGTTATAGAGTTTTGTGAGTCTGTACGCCTTAAATTCTGCTTTCCTGAGCATTTAAACAAAAGAGTTTTTAAAGTGTAAAAGGAATAAAAACTGACTCAGCATTATAAAGTGTCATTAAATTTCACTTATTTTCTTCTATAGCATGAAAAAACCTTGGTATCTCTTCTTTTTGAGCTGACATAGTTCTAATTACTCATCTAGTATTATATGGTCACATGTCAATTTTCATCTTTATCCTTTAACAACTGTTATTTACTGATTTCAGATACAGTTTATCTGACTTCAGACTCTAGGAGATATTTTATGAAGTCAGAAGAACCAGTCAGCAAGCACAAAAATGTCTTTCTGTTTTTTCAAGTATCCTTTGAAACCCCAAATTCCATCTGACAAGATCACCACCTTTATTTGGTATCTAGTGGGCTGTCTCATTTAAAGTCACCTTATATATTATCTATTATCAGTCAGTTCAGATTTTCCTACTCTCTGCACCAGCAATTTATAAACTTTAATGCAGTGCACTTCACAGAAACTACTACATAAAGCAGGAACTTAACAAAAGAACAGTAGTGAAAAAAAGTCACAAGGTATTTATTCACTTAGATAACATTTTAAATGCCTTGCATGTGCCAAGAGAAATCAAACTCAGCAAGAAGGGGTCAGATTTAAGACAGAGTCAAATAGATGTGATCAGCAAGACCAGAAATAACAAACGAGAATTGAGAGAACATTGCAAGGTTCTTATTGCCCCTAACTATCTCTCAATGAAGTTGTGTGTTATATATTGTGAATCTGAAAGCTTCAATTTCTCTGATCTGCTATAATAGGATAAAGTAGAAGAGTGACACTGATATAATGGACATGAAGATGAATTTGTAACAATCATGTTCACTCTCAGATGGAGCCAAGTTACACATTTTGGCTGTTCTGGAGTGAAGTCTGGACTCGGTCACACCAAACCATACTTACCCATCGGTTTCTCACCCACCCTTCACTTGAGCCTCTCAGTTGAAGGACAAAAACAGATAAATTAGTCAAATACAAAGGCTCATTAGGTGTAAAATGAATATATTAGAAGAGGATGAAATATAACACACATACCCCGAATCTCCCAATCCTAACACAGATGTAAATAAGTATAGTTATAGAAAAATACAGAAAGGGACTAGACCTCCTTTGTCTTAACTATGTAACATATATAAATTACAAAATGAAGAACAAACATCCATATACACAAAAGGGCGGCACGGTGGTGCAGTGGTAGCGCTGCTGCCTCTCAGTCAGGAGACCTGGGTTCGCTTCCTGGGTCCTTCCTGCGTGGAGTTTGCATGTTCTCCCCATGTCTACATGGGTTTTCCTCCGGGTGCTCCAGTTTCCTCCCACAGTCCAAAGACATGCAGGTTAGGTGCATTGGCGATCCTAAATTGTCCCTAGTGTGTGCTGTGTGTGTGTGTGTGTGTGTGCCCTGCAGTGGGCTGGTGCCTTGTTCCTGCCTTGTGCCCTGTGCTGGCTGGGATTGGCTCCAGCTGACCCCCGTGACCCCGTGTTAGGATATAGCAGGTTGAAAAATGACTGACTGACTGACATATACACACAAAGTCCAATGTGAAAACACGGTAACTGCAGAAACTGAGAAATGGATGAAAGTCAGCAAAGTCCCAAATGATGAAATCACAGCAAAATATAATTCAAACAGGGTTTTTTGGAAAAATGAACCAAAACAGTCTCACCAATGAGTCCAGATAGCAGCCCGACAGCCATGGGCAGTGGATGAGGGAAAAATCCAAAACACCTTACAGCCAAGTGCAACTGGATGAAAGTGATGATGTGTTGCTCCTTTCGATGAAAAAATAGCAGTGTTTGTTTTCCCACTCCATCCAGCTCCTTCTCTAATTTCTCACCAGTCACATCTGCATTTGTTAATAACCTGCTTTGTAAAATAAAGCCGACTACTTGTGTACTGGACCCCTTCCCCACCATACTTCTTAAATCCTGCCTTCATGCCATAATCCCGACTGTTACAATAATAATAAACTCATCCCTCGACACTGGGTTTGTACCGCTCACTTTTAAAATTGGTTCTGTAACCCCAATGTTAAAAAAGTCTGGTCTTGATGCTGACAATCTTAACAATTTCCAGCCTATTTCCCACTTACCTTTCCTGTCAAAAGTTCTTGAGCATGTTGTAGCTTCCCAACTCACCAATTACTTAACCTCTAATAATTTGATGGAACCCTTTCAGTCTGGTTTCAGGGCTCAGCACAGCTGTGAAACTGCTCTGCTACGGGTAACCAATGATTTGCTTATGGCAGCAGAATCTGGACAAACCAACATATTAATTCTATTAGACCTCAGTGCAGCATTTGACACTGTCAGACATGACATTCTACTGTCCAGAATGGAGAACATGCTGGGTATCTCTGGCACTGCCCTCCAGTGGTTCAAGTCCTATCTGACTGATAGCCAAGTTTGTTAGTCTTGGCAACAGCAGATCCAGCTCAGCGCCAGTCACACAAGGAGTTCCTCAGGGCTCTGTCCTCGGCCCTCTTCTCTTCTATATTTACATGCTTCCCCTTGGCCATATTATACGTAGCTATGGACTGGGTTATCATTTTTATGCAGATGATACTCAACTCTACTTCAATGTTAAAAGTGGAACTTCATCAGAGCTTTCTCAGCTCACAACCTGCCTCAGTGAAATTAAAACCTGGATGGAGCAGAACTCTTTAAAATTAAATTGCAACAAAACTGATCTCCTGCAAATTGGGACTAAAATGCAACTTAATAAGATGAGCTCCTTCCCAGTCCATCTTGGCGGTGATCTCATCAGACCTGCCTCTACTGTAAAGAATCTTGGTGTCATTTTTTATTCCTTCCTCTCTTATTCCACCCACATAAATCACATTAAGAAACTTTCTTACTTTCACCTCCGTAACATATCACGTGTTCGATACTTCCTCTCCTTCTCTAATGCAGAGAAACTTGTCCATGCTTTTATCACAATCGATTATTGTAATTCCCTACTGGCAGGTGCCCCTTCTAATCTTATATCACAGCTCCAGCTTATTCAAAACTCAGCTGCAAGAGTCCTTACACGGACCAGCAGCAGCGAGCACATCACACCCATCCTGCTCCATCTTCACTGGCTCCCTGTGTCTTACAGAATCGAATATAAAATCCTACTAATAACCTACAAAGCCTTAAATGACCTTGCGCCAAACTACATCAGTGACCTTCTCCATCACTATGTGCCTGCCCGCCCACTAAGGTCCTCTGATTCTGGCAATCTTGTTGTACCCCACACTAATCTACACTCCATGGGTGACAGGACCTTCAGCTGTATAGCGCCAAGACTCTGGAATGACCTACCAAAATTAATCAGGTCAGCTGACTCCATGAATTCTTTTAAAAAACAACTCAAAACTCATCTGTTCAGGAAGGCTTATACAGTAGCTCTACTTGACTTTATTACCCTTTTCTCATTTTACTTCTCTGTCAAGATGCTCATGTAACCTGTATGTGTGTGTGCAAGACCATCAATTATGTTGTCTGTTAGGCTTTTTCTCTGAATTCACTGTCATAATCTTCTTTATTTATTTATCTGGTTTGTACAATGCTATATACTGTATACCCTGCCATTCTTTCTTATATTCTGTAAGTGCCTTGAGCATGGGAAAGGTGGTATAAATAAAATGTATTATTATTATTATTATAGATTTTGATTTTTTTATGCTGTCTTTTCTCCTTTCATGTTTGAAATCTGTGACCTCATCCAAAAGGGACAAGTAGTGCTGTGATTGGCGACGTCTTTGCAGATGCAAAGGGGAAACAATCCTTCAGGTACGTTATTTTGAGATATATATATATATATATATATATATATATATATATATATATATATATATATATATATATATATATATATATATATATATATATATATATATATACTAGGGGGCTCTGCCCTCTGCTCACTTCACTCACCAACCCAATCGTGCTATGCTTTTGGATAAACACGAATATCAACTCTGTCTTTGATATCTCCGTCTTTCGAATTTTAGTACTTTCATAATCTCTGACCTGCACTGCATGTGTATCACGCCAAAGTTTTTGAACCTCTTTACAACATTTTACTTTGTCTTCTACTCTTTGTGTTTTCTTCTTCTACTCTTTGTCTTTTATTTCCACCCCCTCTTGGAGCTGTTAAGTTTTCAATTCCACTTGGTCCAGGCTGATTATAACTTTCCTTATTTTCTGAATTTGCACTTAGATTATTATTGTTCTTTTTTGAATTCTTTTCTCTCCAACGCTTAAGGGCCTCTTTTTGATGCGCTGCCCTTTCTTCTTTCCTTAATCATTGACGTTTCATCTAGAATGTATAAAATTATTGCACAGAAAAGGACTACATCGAAGGAAACTAACAGATTGTATGTCTTGTATTAAAATGAGGAAAACGTAAAAATTTATAAGAGCTGAGAGCACAGGAACTGTGTCTGACAATGGCATTCACACGAATGAGAGGTGAATGGACCATGGTCGTGGTTAAATCTCTTGGCACAAAGTCTAGTCTCGAACTTGTAAATTATCTCTCTGAAAAAGTCTTGTCTCATCCCAGGATATTTTACACAAGAAAAAGGTCGGTCAAACACAACACTTATAAACATTACACAAACACAATTAACATTTTATTTGGCCCCGCTACAAACTCAGGAGTTAAAATGTAGGTGAGAGGTCAACATCTGGGAAGAGAACAAAGAGAACAAAAATCCTAACCTCTAAATAAAACTTGAAGTCAAACAATGTTGAAAAATCGTTACTAAATGTTTGAATAAAACCAATTTATCATTACCCTAATTCTCTAAACAAAACCTGAATCACAAAGTCATAAACTAAATCAAACACTAAGCAAAGTATTTTCCACTTTCCACAATATTGCATACTCACTAAGGCTCACTGCCGGCTTAAAAAATGTCAGCCAAAGATATCACGTGATGCGACTTTCAGTGTTTTTGTCCCTGACAACAGAACAAATGCATTCAAGTAATCAGGAGCAAAATTGTCCTACCTGTAGACAAACAAAATATAACATTAAAGCAGATTATAAAATGGGATGGCCAAAAAGACAAAAAATTTAAACAACTACAAACATTCATGACAGTTGCTGTGTTGTAATTGTTGCCAATGTGTGCTATTGCACTACATGACAAGTGCGGTGTATTGACCAAATATTTGTTTTGAAATTTACTTCATACAAGTGGCTAACTATGGGACCCTAAAGAAGATACTGCCCCTATCCCCTTTGTAGCTGTATGCAGAATGACTCTTCCTGGGACTTTGAGGGCCCAAAGCAAAATAACTCTATAGGGCCCTCCAAACTCACCCTTCCCTGAGTATGACATGATAAAATATATTACCATTATTTTATAGCAACATCTAAATAATAAGATCCACAAGAGGATTTATTAAATACAAATCCTTTATTGAAATTTTGTGAAAACCAAATTATATAAATAAAACACTGGTATCAATCTCCTTTCTTTTTTTTCAGATTACTACAGGTATGTGTAAGGGAGAAAATGATACTGAACTTTTTTGTATGTCTTCATTAGTGTTTGCAATATGACCTCAAATGGGAAAAGCTTGAGCTAGAGGTACAAACACACAATTAAAGAAAAAAAGCAATAACTACACAATCCTCATTTTAATACTGACAATGACCTTCAAGCCCCATAGCTAAACTAGTCAGTTCAGGTTGCACATGGGCAGATCACACACAAGGAGAACACTTCCGGAAAACACCGCAGGGCCAATTGGTCCAGCCCCTCAGCCAGAATGTGGCTTGCAGTATCATGATTGATTACTTTTCATTGTTATTATATCTTTTCTTTCACATTAATTGTTTAGATGGGTATGTTTTTAAGGTTGCTATAGCCATTCCTGACTTTAGCTTTCCAAATTGGAGTAGTTTAAGTACGTTTGTATATTTAATTGTGTTCTCCAGAGACCCCATATTGCTTGGGAGTCACTGCTTTGCATGGTTTTATTTACTAGTTGCTATACAAGGTCATGAATGCAGCAATATCAGGGGTCACAGGGTACAAAGTAAATTTCCTGGGGTCGCTTAATTGCCAGAGTTTCCAGATATCTCCCAAAAAAGAAAACAAAATCAAAGTTTTATTGCATCTTCCTGGTTCTCTGATTTTTGTTTCTGTTTTTTGACTCCGAGTTAGGTTTACCTTTCTGGTTTTGCTGCTTTGCTCTCTTGTCTGCCAGTAAAGACTTTTGCTTGTTTTTTGAATATTGTTTATCTCCTGGTCCATTCTCTTGCCTTTGTGGCATAACATGCAGCACCTGACACACAGACAATTTCATATAGTACAAGAACTAATATATATAGGGTGGCACAGTGGGTAGTGCTGCTGCCTCGCAGTTAGGAGACCTGGGTCCTCCCTGCATGGAGTTTGCATGTTCTCCCCGTGTCTACGTGGGTTTCCTCCGGGTACTCCGGTTTCCTCCCACAGTCCAAAGACATGCAGGTTAGGTGCATTGACGATCCTAAATTGTCCCTTGTGTGTGCTTGGTGTGTGTGTGTGTGTGTGTTCCCTGCTGTGGGCTGGCGCCCTGCCTGGGGTTTGTTTCCTGCCTTGCACACTGTGTTGGCTGGGATTGGCTCCAGCAGACCCCTGTGACCCTGTAGTTAGGATATAGCGGGTTGGATAATGGATGGATGGACTAATATATATATTTTTTTTACATAAGTAGCTACATTGAGCATATACTAGAATATTTTTGTTAAGAAGATAACTGGGGGTTTGTTATAAACATTTTCATAATAATATTAAGCCAACCTTATTATTGATTTTACACGCCATCTGATGAAGTTTTGCCCCACTGGTCCATAGTATCTTATATACAGAGAAATTAAATTCTTACTTACAAGTCTAACCAGCACAATGCAGCACATTGCCAAGCATATTTTAGGCAACAGAATTCAGCTTATCTGATGTACCCCTTACTCCTGTTCCTATTACTGTATGTAAAGAAAAGTAAAGGTAAAGTAAGAAGCCTGTTTAATGCCAGAAAGTGGCACCTCCTATTGGGTGATATAACTCAATATTGTGAAATGGAAGTGTCAAACTGTATTTTGTAAGAGCTACAGAGTCTTTGATTTTTTTATTACTGATGTGATGGACGACCGGCTATGGACTCCGGTCGCCACCCCCAGGCCGCTAGGAGGAGCCCTCCGGACAGCAGGATGGTGCCCCGACTTCCAGCAGGGCCTCATGGACTCTGTAGTTTATACACACAGCCCTGCTGGATACCTTGGGGGCCACCGGGAGTCACTGTAAGGGGGCTAGTGGGCTCTTGCGTGCCCTATAACCCGGGAGTGCGTCAGCATCACATGTCCGGAAGGAACGACGTGGAAGGAAAACGGACTTGTGGGTTTGGCCAGGAACCACTTCCGGGTCAGGGGCTATAAAAGGACTATGGGAAGCCCAGAACACTGAGCTGAGCTGCGAGGTAGGGTGGCCAAGTGTCTGGGCGAGGAGGATTTGGTTGGTTTATTGAAGAGTTTATTGTTTATATGAGTGTGGAGTGGAGGGTGCTTGGTGCACTGAGTAATAATAAAATAAATAATATTCATACTTTCACCTGGTCATCAGAGTGGTACCTGAGGGTGTTAGAGGTGGCTCCACGCCTCTACTGCTACACTGAACATAGACAGTAACTATATACAGTATTTTTAATTAAAATAATTGACCTTAGAAAGCTGACTAAACAGGTATCACGTAATATCCTAGCATTCAACCCACACAACGGTGCTTTTATTTACATTTTTGTGAACAGAATATTGAAATAAATGCTTTGCTGCTGCCTTTAATAGAATATTCTTAGATTTATACTAGGACCTGTTTTTGCTAAGCTATAGCTGTTTTGATCCTGATATGTTTCTGTTTTATAAACAGCGTTTTTAAAACTTTTTGTGGGCACAGAAGTCTCAGATGTCATTTTGACTTTATAAACTTAAGTTGTTTGCATTTTTTTATAAATGCACAGAGAAATGTGTTTGAATCCTAGCCCAGCAACATCATTGTGAAGTTTACAAGTTCATTACATAACTGCATGATTTTTCTTCATTTTCCTCCCACATCTCAAAGATGTCCTTGTCCAGTGTGAGTTCTGAAGCAGTCCTATAACTGGGTGATATAGGGTACACTCCCACCATATGCCTTATGTTGCTAGGGTAGCGTATTGACTCTCTGAGATCCTGCAAATGGCAAACAGGTTCAGTAAGTAGATTGGTTATTTTTTAATATTATATATGTTTAGTAATTAGTTTTTAAACACTTTTGTTAAAATTGCGCTTTTTTGTTATTCAGTTATGTATGAATGAAAGTACTGGTATACTTTGTGAAACCATAGATTTACTGGAGTAAACTTAAAAAGTCTGATATTCAGAAACTTTGTCACTTGTTTATAATGTATAATTTATTATATGTTTTGTTAGGCCTCCCCATGAGGGTATATAGTGTATTACTTTGAAGCAACTTAAAAGATAAATATGTTTTAATGCAGCGCCTCCTCCACCCTCCACAGTAGAACCCATGTATTTGCACTTGTTTTTTTTTTCCTAGCAGTTTGATTTTAGCCTCACTTCAACAGAATGCTATACAGTAGTAAAGCGAGTCTATTCATGAATCACAGTAAGATGTGACAGAAGCATTTTAATCAGGGTTAAGCCCCTTGAATAGAGGTATCAGCATATTAAGGTGGCTTCAAGTACGGCCCACTCCTTCAAGGGCAACAATGAAAAAGGCCAGCAACAAAGAGACTGATCGAGTTGCTAATGGGATGGTTAGTCCCACCATAGCCACCAGGGAAGTAAACTTGCATGGCTCAATGCACCAGTGCACTAATTCAAGACGAAAAGCCACTATTAACTAACACGCTTTTTAAAAATGTGAGTTCAAGAGACGATCAATAGCTGTTAAGTCATTTGCTCTGGCTTTTGACCAGCATTATATATCTATATTATTTGAGCATGTGTGTGTGTGTGTGTGTGTTTCTGGCTGTCTGTGTGTATACACTGTAGGCAGATTGTCATTTCGGAAATCCTAAATTTTGCATATCAGCACTACTAGCTTATTCAGTTTAACACATTATTTTCCAAAGATGTTTCAATAGGAAGTCTTGAAACATGCAAAATTCATAGTCAGTGGCATTACTAAGAATGAAAAATACATAATTTATGTAAGTATTCATCAAAAATATTTTATATTTTAATTTACTCTAAAGGATTGCGGCAATAAGGATTAAATCTCTCTTTAAGGATGGCAGAATAAAATATGAAGATGGATTCAAATGCCTACATTCAAGCCTCTGGTAGACTCCCAAATTCTTGCTATTTTGATGACTGCGAATTAGCATCACACTTGCATTGTGCAGCCACTTTCCATAATGACTAGGATAAGTGTCCGGCTAAAAGAGCACACTCTGACAATAGAGGAAGATAGTATTTGGTTAAAAGCTTCAGTCCTGAGGGTAAAAGCCTGCAGAATAAAGAATATCAGTCATTGCTAACGAGCTAAAAGGATAGTGCATTGCCTTTATAAATCACTATATCTTGCTGTTTATTTAAATTCATTGGTGCCTCATTATAACTGAGCTATACACCTTTAGGTCTGAGTTGATTAGGGGTGCCATAGCTCAAAATGGCTTTTAATTCAGTGAAACACGCTCTGACCTTGTACCATAACCCTGTGTGAAACACACTACAGCTTAGACATTAATAATGATGCTACCTTTTCTTTGCTGGCGTGGTGCTACTTAAAATATGTATTATTAGTTACCAGCAAAGGCACATTTATCAAACCAAATTACCCTTCTGTGTATAACTGCTTAATTCCAGACCCTTTACCTCTCTTAACTATTACCTGCTCTTTAAAAATGTTAAAAATAAACCACTGTGATAAAATGTCAGAATAATGAGTTGCAGATACTGCCTGAATGCACACTTGCTTATTCCCCAAGGGCCTGAAAAACTGCAGGATTCCTTAATGCCCTATGTTGTAATATATTAATTTTCCAAATTTAAAATGTCTAATTTCTCCATCCCAGATGACTGCATTTATTTTAAAGTATTGTGTAAGATTTGTTTTTTGATGAGTGTGGTGCTTTGTCTGCAAAGAATAAATTTTCATTCTAAGGTATCAGAAACCTGAAAGGATTAGCAGAAAAAAAACTTCCAATTAGAAAAAAAAAACAGGATAACAAAACAATTTTATAGAATATTAAAAGCTAATTATATAAGGGTGGTACCTTGGGTGCAAATACAATTGGTTGCTGTCTGTGTAGAGACTACCTATTCTCCATGTGTCAACACATTGCATCAACAAGTATGGCAGGTGAATGGACAACTCTAAATTGGTACTGACTGAGAATGTGCATGAGTGGACCCAGTGATGGACTTGCCAGGCTTAATTTTGCTTTGACCTAATATTACCAGAATAAGCTCCAGCCCACCATTGGCTGGAATTAGATTAATGAGATTGTGTGTTTTACGTTTATAAATCCCAAACATTCTGTATGCAGTCTGCTACCTTTCTGTCTGTGTCTTGGTCTGAATTGGGACGATGCAAATACTTTAAAAGTGCAAACAATAAGATGATTTTAAAAAAATAATTATGTGTATCAATTTTCCCATATATTAACTTGACACATCATCAAAATGATGAAAGCAGCACACAATATTCCTGCTGAGATACTGATTTTGCACTTTAAAACAGCATATATTATCTGGGGGTTTAAATTTGGTTCCTGGAGGGCTGAAGTGGCTACAGGTTTTCATTTCAGTCACTTTCTCCATTAGTAACCAATTGCTAATGCTAATGACACATACTATATTGCTTTGATTTTAACCGACTTGAATTTTAATTGTTTCATTTTTTTTTTCTTTAACCAGCAGACAAACAATAGTGAGATGCAAAGGAAGACAACAGTTGACCAGGCTAACTTAGATGCCATTTGCACCTGTGCCTTTTATACAAAATGAACATGTGAGAGTCTGAGAAAATCTGACGAGCTGTGGTCCCTAAAGCATTTGGATTGTGGTCTTAGAAAAAAGAAAAACAGTTTTGGAAATGGCTGTTGTGGTGAAATGAGAAGACTAACCAGCCATTCAAGCAGACATCAGGTTTCATGAACAGCTAAATAGGAGATTGGTTGGAGTGAAAACGGTAGCTATCCAGAAATGTTTTAGCCTCCTGAGTTAGCTAGTTATCTGTTGACTTGATTTGCATTTCTTTATTATTTAGCTGCCTGTTAAGAAAAAAAAAACAATTAAAGAAGTCAATTATAATTAAGACAAGAAAAGTATTTTAAATTAGCAGCAGTAACGTGTTACTAATTAAGAAAGTGGCTAGAAAGAAAACTTGCAGCTCATTTAATTATTAATGCATTGTTTTTGTACAGTAATCTTCAAAATGCTGATGCAAAATAAAAAGAAGAAGAAGAATAACACAATGGGGACTACTTTCCCAATAATCTTATTCTTTAATTGATTGATACCTATTTATTTCAAGAACTTTTTAGGGTAATTAAATCCCATTTTACATTATATAAGGTAATACCAGGGAACTGTGTAAGTAAGTATTCATACACTACGTACATCATGTAAATTCAGCATCTGTTCAGAAGTCATGCAACATGAATTGAAAGCAAAAAGGCAATGCTGCTTTCAGATGAACAAAATGGCTTTCAGCAGCCTGTAAGACCTTTTTAAAGATTTTAAATACCAACATTTTCCACACAAATACTTGCATGTTTAAACTGGTATTAATGTAGAATTTCTGAATATGTGTGTGGGCTTGAATTTGATGATAAAGCTAAGGAAAATATATAAATATTGCACTTTCTTCCTCTGCTGTTTGCATGCTAGTGTATTTATTATTTGTTATGCAAAAGGCTAATACGTATGTGATAATCACTTGTAAGAAACTGGATTGTTTTGATGATTTTTCTTTGATATATTTGCTTGCTGTGAATTGTATTCATTTTTTTGTTCCCCCTGGGTTCATTTTATAAACCCCTAATTCCGCAATGTTGTTTTCTAGTAGCTTTGTACGAGTGGGATTCTTATAGTGTGTATTATTTGTTAGACTTTCAGGCATGAATTCCGATCTGAGACTCTGGATGGATTAATGGATTTATATATTACTGAAAAAAAAAACTGCAAAAGTCAATGTCACTTCTTTCAATTCTGGACTATTTTAATTTTACAAGACTGAATTTACATTTTGAAAGAAGACAAAATTCCCATACTGATTACTAAGAATGAGAAATGCCGAAATAAAAATTAGAGTTTTAAAGGATCGCTG
Source organism: Erpetoichthys calabaricus (assembly GCF_900747795.2). Classification (NCBI taxonomy): domain Eukaryota; kingdom Metazoa; phylum Chordata; class Cladistia; order Polypteriformes; family Polypteridae; genus Erpetoichthys; species Erpetoichthys calabaricus. Next base: position 53,674,792 of record NC_041400.2, read on the forward strand.
TTGCTCTTTATGCTGTCAACACAAATAAATTATTGTTAAAGTTTTAGTTATTTTATTCTTCTTTTTAGAATAAATTTTCATTTGCCCAATGCATACTTACACATTTTGATATTATGAGTAGTGATATATTTCAAAGACTGGTGGTCCGGCGGTTAAAACCATTGTGTTATTCTGCATCCTGGGTTCGAATCCCACACCCCGTTGCATACTATGTGGAGTTGCACACTCTCCCTGTGCCTGCATGAGTTTTTCATTTGGTTAGCCATTTTTTCCAAAAGACATGAATTTTAGGTTAACTGGACAGTCATTTTGTAACTTGCGTCCAGTGCTATTAGAATAAGATTTGGCCATCTGTCAAACGTTCGGGCCCAGAAAGAAATGGCAATGTTAGAAGAAAATGCCAGATGAGAAACAAACCAAAATATGTTTATGATACAGAAATAGAGTGTTACTTAAGGTATAAAGTCAAATTTACTTCATGAAAATATACTAAAGTCTCATTTTTCAGTGTGTCTTGTGCTCATTGGCTCCTCAAATATACATTGGACTAAGTAGATTAAAGTTTGCATAACTTGGATAGACTTCTCAGTGATGTCATGGAAATATTTTTTTCTGACCTTCCATTAATATTCAGGCATATGTGTGAGTATGGGCGGCATGGTGGCGCAGTGGGTAGCGCTGCTGCCTCGCAGTTGGGAGACCTGGGGACCCGGGTTCGCTTCCCGGGTCCTCCCTGCGTGGAGTTTGCATGTTCTCCCCGTGTCTGCGTGGGTTTCCTCCCACAGTCCAAAGACATGCAGGTTAGGTGGATTGGTGATTCTAAATTGGCCCTAGTGTGTGCTTGGTGTGTGGGTGTGTTTGTGTGTGTCCTGCGGTGGGTTGGCACCCTGCCCGGGATTGGTTCCCTGCCTTGTGCCCTGTGTTGGCTGGGATTGGCTCCAGCAGACCCCCATGACCCTGTGTTCGGATTCAGTGGGTTGGAAAATGGATGGATGGATGGATGTGTGAGTATTGTACGTTGGACAAACATGCAGTGGTGTAGCTAGGGGCGGGTGGGGCTAGGGGCGGGCGGCACATTTTTGGGGACGGCATTATTGGCCAAAAAGCTCAGAACACTTCACGTGTAAGCAGCAGGGTTCGGAAAAATATCACTCATGAATGAATTCTCTGATTTTCATCCACAAATGCTTCAAAAATCATTTTCAGACAGTCCTTCTGTGACGGCATCAGACACAGCAGTTGAAATTTATGAGGCAATAACAAAAATAAACAGAAACATTAGATAGATAGATAGATAGATAGATAGATAGATAGATAGATAGATAGATAGATAGATAGATAGATAGATAGATAGATAGATAGATAGATAGATACTTTATTAATCCCAAGGGGAAATTCACAAATTCATTACACCGATAATAATTTCTAGGAAGATAAACAACTAATTCACAATGTATAATTTTGTTTCGTTAACAATCCGAATGTGTTCTTGCTCATCCCCACCTATCACTTGTACACCACACCGGTTCTGGTTTTCGCAGCATAATTATATTAAACTAATAATCAGAACACGGCTTATCAGTGCGTCTGTACTATATTCTTGACTAGTTGATGCTTATAAATAATTATATATGAAAAAAATATTGCTGTGTCTCTATATATAACTAAATCTATGCAAAATATATCTTAATTTTTCTCTATACATCATTTTAATTTTCTATTTAAATAGGTTAACATATTCAGATACGTTGGAGGGCGGCAAATTGAAGCCCCGCCCCGCCCCGCCCCGAGTGGCGCGAACTCGAGCTACGCCACTGCAAGCATGCCACTTGAGGTTCACTCCTGCTTTATATCTGCTGCTGCTAAAATAGACCTGATAGCCCTACAACATCATAATGTAATTAAAGAAGTGGCTGATTTTGAAAATGTATTCAATTAATGTTAACATGAAAATGGTAATATTTAGCAATGGTTCCTTGTATCACTGAAAATTGGTCCATACTGATTAAATTAAATTTAAGTCATTCTCTGCCAAGATAGCCCTATTCCTGATTACTTACCAAAGAAAAAAGACAGTGTTGCATTGAATTTATTAAATTTAGGGTGCTCATTAACAGTGGATATTGAGGATAATTTACAAATGCAAATATCTGAACTAGAACATGCTTTGAAAATAATCACAGGTTTTTTTTTGCCAGATTTACAGCTTTGATTGAATCGGCCCTTCTGAAATTACTGTAACATTTTTACATTTCTGAAGTAGAATGTTGCTATCAGAATAATACAGAATTTAATTTATTGTAGGACAGGCAGCTAAAGAAACAAAAAAGTTTGGCTAACTGAGTGTAAAACTGTCAAACTTTTCCTAACTTGTCGTATTATTTAATCTGCCATACCCTGGAGAGCCCATATTAATGTAATATTTAATGCTGGTGTGCTTTTAATTGTGTTTTCAAAAGTGTTGGCAGATTTTTATTGGAAACTGGACAGTCACGGCCGCATTTAGAAGAAACATCGCTAAGGCAGAAAAGAGAAAGCAGGTCTGGTGTGTTCTCCACCTTTTCTCCTGTGTGTTTTCCATGAAGCATCATGCATAAAGCTATAGTGGCTGCAGTGAAATTTTGGTAAATTTATTGCTGGTTTGAAGTAATACTTTGAATGGCGGCACAGTGTTTAAAGCTGCTGTGTCACGGGTTCAAGAGGTCGGGGTCTGAATTCTGGCTCAGTATGTGTGACAATTTGGAAATTTTTCTGTTGCTCATATGAGTTAGTTTGGTATAGGACATACAAACTTTAATGTATAACAAGGTAGAACAATAATTGATGTATCTGCAGCATTCAACACATTTGACTGCTTTATTATCTGTCACTTTTTTCCATTTTCATTTAAATATTGCGTAAATATGGTACTATTGCAGAAATGACAAGGTATATTTGTGAAATTAGGTTTAATTTCAGATTAGATAAATACAAACCTCAAGAAAAAACATACATAATTGATACTAATAGCTAATTCTTACCAAATGGAAAACAATTTTCAAAAGCATTCAAGTTAAATTCACATTGATTAAAACAACACAGCAGGGGTTGTCCAACTCCAGTCTGGGTGGGTTACTCTGGTGGAAGGATTTCATTCTAATTCTTTTCTTAATTAGTGATCAGTTTTTGCTGCTACTCTTTTACGTTAATTATAATTGACTTGTTATTTAGGATTCAGTCCTCTGAATTGCTTATTTTTTTCGTTAAATGGCACCTAAACATAAATGAGTTGTGAAGTGAGCCAACTAATGACTAGTTGGTGCGTCAAATGCCATCTAATTTCACTCCAACCAGTTTCTTAATTAGAAGACAATTCTTGTTGTTAAATAGATTATTTAATTCATTGTTTGCTGGTGCCCTCATTTTGCTACATCAGATATTTCCAAACTGTTGAATTTTCCATCAGATTGTTTTGTGGACCTGAGCAGATCAACATTACTGAGACTTTCACCTTTCTTTATTTTCAGATATTGTATGATGCACACAGGAAGCCGGTCATGTGTTGGCTCAGTTTGTATCTCATTATATTTTGCCTTCTAATTAAGCAAAAAAGAAACAATTAAGGGGCCTCAGTTTTAAATAGCAAGCCATTTACAATTAAGAGAAAAGAAGTTAAATAGCAGCAAACAAATTAAGAAAATGGTTAGAATGAAAACTTGCAGCCATAGTAGCACTTCAGGACCGGAGTTGGCGACCCCAGCCTTGTTAAATGCTACTTTCCTTTTATCATCGCAATATACTTTTTTTAGTGAGCAAACTGTACCATTAATGCATTTATTTTTAACATTTTCTTTCTAATACAGGATCACAAAAGATGTGATGCTTTTTCAGTTAGGATGAGGTGCCAAGAAGGAGTAATTCCAATCCATCAAAAAGGAACAGTCACACAAATTCAGTGGATACGGTCAATCAATCTAAAACAAGCAAAACTCAAGTACCCAGATAAAACTTTTTGGGTGAACCAGCAAAGTTCACTCAGTCAGAAGCCAGAAATTTAACAGATGCCATGGAGCTGTCTTGGTTTAAATTGTAAACTCTTAACTGCCTCTATGAATAATTGCAGGATTCTACGTGAATGTGCCACATGATAGTATTCATGGTTGGTAACTGCTTTGTGCCTTCTCCTACAGGATAGGCTTTAGCTTCCTGGGACCATAAAATTGGATTAAGTTGTTCAAGTTATACAATTATTTTTTATGACTTTTCATATACAGTAACTTAGCATTGTGCCAATTGTTCGGTTTGTGTTTAAGTGGTGGTCTCCTTTATTTAATTCAATACAGTGGAACCTCGGTTTGCGAGCATAATTCATTCTGGAAACGTGCTAGCAGTCCAAAGCATTAGTATATCAAAGCAAATTTCCCCATAAGAAATAATGGAATCTCAGATGATTCGTTCCACAACCCAAACTATTCATATAAAAAGGATTAATACAAAATATAAAATAAAATACATAAAACAAATTAACCTGCCCTTTACCTTTGAAAAGAATCATGGCTGGTGTGAGTGACTTTCTAAACTCTTGTGGGATTCCACCCAACGGGAAAACACGCAGAAGAGCGTCCCAAAGCAATCGCAGTATCCCAGCGCTGTAGCAGTTCGCTGTAAAAGCGAATCCGAAAAGATCGTGGACATGCTATAAGCGCCTGCCGTCGGTGGGTGATACAAGGAACAAGGAACATTATAAATGCGCAGGGCACAGTATTATTTGGTCACGACCCTGCCTGACTGCTGTGTCTGTGTATAGGAGAGCGGCAGATCCCACTACAATAAATAACCGCGCTGTTGCTGTTTCAAGCTGAATAAAGCTGGTGTTGCTAAAGTACTGAGACTCAGCTTCGTGTTTTAGGGTGCAAGATGGGGACTCGCACGTCACAGCACACACACGTGGTCACAATGCTGTAGTACACAGTATACGCTTATAAGGATGTTGACTATATGAGTGAGGCACGCCGACTCAGACGGAGAATAGGAGACGATTACCCACAATCCCGCAGCGAGAGAGAGAAAAACAATCAGCTCAGTTGTGATCACATAACGCTCAGCAGACAAAGCGTATACATACTACTCGTATTGCAAGACCTCGCTCATTTATCAAGTCAAAATTTATTAAAACTTTTAGCTCGTCTTGCAAAACACTCGCAAACCAAGTTACTCGCAAACCAAGGTTCCACTGTAGTTTACTTTGAGTCAGCTACTACAATGAATCAGAAGTGCTGTAAAAATAACATGAACAAATAAAACTAATCCATTGATTATGATGATCTTAGTCAAAAAATCTAAATACTCAAACATTGAGACAGTGCACTAAATCTTAATAAGACTGAATGACACCTCCTACTGCTTTCAGGTTAATTTGAGTTCCATCCACAATGCATTCATTGTGGAGTTTGCATGTTCTTCCATGTGTTTTATTACGTTCCTCCAGAAATCCACAGACTTGGTGACAATAAATTAGCTCACTGTGCATGGGTAGATGTGTGGTTGTAATGAAGTCTGCCTTGTGTACCAACTACCATTAGGGGATGCTTTATATCACAAAACATTATATTAAAATAAACCATTATGTCTGAATGGATGAATGGTTAATATATGTGAATAAAATCTGTACAGGGGTGGCGCAGTGGGTAGCGCTGCTGCCTCGCAGTTAGGAGACCCGGGTTCGCTTCCCGGGTCCTCCCTGCGTGGAGTTTGCATGTTCTCCCTGTGTCTGCGTGGTTTTCCTCCGGGCGCTCCGGTTTCCTCCCACAGTCCAAAGACATGCAGGTTAGGTGCATTGCCGATTCTAAATTGTCCCCAGTGTGTGCTTGGTTGTGTGTGTGTGTGTGCCCAGCAGTGGGTTGGCACCCTGCCTAGGGTTTGTTGCCTGCCTTGTGTCCTGTGTTGGCTGGGATTGGCTCCAGCAGACCCCCGTGACCCTGTAGTTAGGATATAGCGGGTTGGATAATGGATGGATGGAAAATCTGTACACTGTTATATATAAAATGGCATGACAATACCATAAATGAGTACATTAGGATATTTCAGTTTTGCAGAATAAATTGTCTTATCATGTTTCTGATTGTTTTGTAAAATTTGATGTGTTTGTACACTTCATGAAAACAGAAATGAAAAATTATATTCCAGATGCACTACCAAAATGGAAAGCCCTTTGCCTTTTCAATAACTGGACTATAATGACTGACATCTGACAGCTATTTCTCATCCTGTTAGTGTGTGATCCGATTGCCGTAAACCTCATTCCAGATGGTAGCGGGGCAGTTAGTGCTTTACTCACCTATTCGATATTCTCATCCTGTGTATAGAACTTATATTTATTGTTATCTGTGTCTTAAAAATGTACATGTTTTCATTCCTATATTATTGCATATTGAAACTGATATCTGAAAATTGTAAAGAACTTACATTGCAGCCTGGATATAACAAGGGAAATCATATAAATATAAGTACAAATAGTCAAGGCTGCCTATGAAGAAACATACTGGGTATGAAATTGTATTAAGGGAAATTAATAATTCTTGTATAATAACAATAATGCATGTGACTTTATAACGCTGCATGTATTTTGTGCATATCTAAATGGAATTGGCTTTTTCTTTTTTACTGGGTACTTGATGAAAATTAATTTATGACAGAATACACATGAACAGCTAAGTGGTTAAGTGGCTAATGTTCCTGCCTTTAGGCTCAATTGACCAAAGTTCAAATCTTGACCTGACCACCATCAGTGACAACTTTGTATGGTCTCCCCTTCTGTGCCTGTGCCCAGGTGTCCTCAAACATCTTAAGATGTTAGGTTAATGGTGACTCCAAATTTACCCTCTCTACATTAGTGTAAGTAATGCGCATCAGTGATCCCTACAAAAACACTGCTGTCCCATTCCATACAAGTTCCTACCTCAAACCTAGTTTTACTGGGGAAGTCTTCATGTCCTCTCAAACTTACAATGAAAAAGCAGATTCTGAAAATTGGTTCAACTGCAAGCTGGGCAAAATACTGTAGGTAGCTGAAATACAAAGTACTGAGATAATTGCTAATTGCACTCCTGGAAATTCAATCCTATAAAATAAAAATAAGAAAAAATAAAGGAAAAACAAAATGAAAAGGTTCTAAACAAAGTTAAAACAATGTTCCTACCTTGCTGACACGAGTAGGTATATATACTTTTGTTTATCTATCTATGCAAACAATTTTAAAATTAGTTAGAAAATGAAATTTTGTCTGTTCCACATACTTCAATTTGTTCCTAAGTAATTGAAATCGTTATCTTTGAAAACATAAATATATAATTTGTGAGGCAAATGTAATGAAATATTTTACACTCCTCTTAAATCCATATATACTGCTTAAATCTTCTTTAAAATAATCTTCTTTTTATTAAAGCTATTGCATGATAAACATAAAACACTGTATTGTAAATAAGACAAATTTAAATGCATGCATGTCTATAAAATTAAGTGTTTTTAAAATAGTATATAAGGAGGTGTTTAAAAAAATAACATAAGGTTCAGCACAGCATATTATTTCAGTAGTATTGTTTATAAAAATCATCAACACCTTAAAAAAGAGAGGAAAATAAATGAATGTCTATGACCTCATTGTACCGCAAACATGAAATGGAAAAAAATAAACCAATTTCTGTGTTTTTTTTTTTCCACATGTATTCATCAATCCATTTTCAGTCAGGGTTGTAGGTTGTGTAACACATGAGATGCTGCTGAGCGTTGGACAGGATGCTAGTTTTCTTTTTTGATTCACACTGTTTTGTCATACAGTACATATACTTCTTTAAGTTGTTCTACTTACTGCAAATATTTTTAGCACTCGTGTCATCCATATTAACTCTCCATGTTTCTTTTACTACACAATGTTAATTGAATTAATTAGCAATTCTGAATGGAATAAAATGATGTTATTTTAAATTATATATTCCTTTCTTCATCTTCTGATGTACATATCTCTGCTAATTCAGCTGAAGCAACAAATTTTATGGTATGCCTTGAAATGCAACAGAAAGATTAAAATAGCCAGCTCTAGCAGTAGGTTCTTATCCTCATCAAACACCTGTATACAGAAACTGAGTATTCGTAATAATAACACCACTCACTTCAATATGCTTTTTAATTTTTAAATTTAATACCTTGAGATCAATTTGGTGTTTTTTTATGCTATATTTCATTATTAGTTATACTTTCTGTCATTACATTTTCTTTCCAGTTGTCTCCTTTTTGTGTTGATAACCACAATTCTGTTTTAGTTTCGGTTTACTGTTTATTGTCATTATACTTTCGTACAATGAAATTCTAATGACAACTTTCCATGTGTAGCAAAGAAAAATAGGTAACAATAAAACACTACAATAAGACAATTATACAGATTATAAGAAATAAAGAGCAGGTAATAAAGAAAAATAATGAAGAAAAAAAACATGTATTCAATTACTATATACAAAGTGCCATTATGTACATCTTTAAAATTAAATATATATATATATATACATATATATAAAATATAAATATATATGTCGTATATTATACAGTATTTAGAGTGTCAATATGCATTGCCTAAGAATAAGTTCCTTGCATGTGTGATCGATGTGCAGGTAAAACATGTCTATATGTGTGTGTCTATATTGTATATTTTATGTTTATATTACAGTTTATATAAACTAGAGGGGTATTGGGTTTGGAGAGGTGTGATGGAAATCACAGCTCTAGGGAAAAAGCTATTTCTCATCCTGTTAGTGCATGATCCAATTGCCGTAAACCTCTTTCCAGATGGCAGTGGGGCAAAAGATGGTGGCCTGGATGTGTTGTGTTTCTGGTAATGCTGTTAGCCTTTGTCCAAAGTCAGTTAGCACAGATGGCATCCATGTTTGGGAGGCCTGTCCCGATGAGTCGTTGTGCAGCCATCATCTGTATCTTCAGGTGTAGCTCCTTCCATTCTATAATTGTGCAGCTGGCATGCCACACAATCAGGCCATAGGAGAGGATACTTTCTATTTTACTACAACAGGAGTTGATTAAAAGCTGCTGCGGTAAATTAACAAAAATGTCAATGTTTAAGGATGTGTTTACTTCTTATTATTTAACTTACCCTTATGGAAATGCAAATAATTTCTCTTGACATCATTTCAATGCAAACTTTAGGTAATTCTAACAATAATCTGGTTCCTTACAGGTCACCTTTAATTTCTGGTCTTTTGCAATATAATCTTATTATGAGTGATTTTAGGGGTCTACTTCTTGAAACTTGTTATTGTTATTAGCTTTTAAGGATTCCTCTTAAATTACTATCAGACCTGACTGTTATTATGTCTTGTGTTCTTCTGTATCCAACTGATAAGAATCTCAGTGTGTCATATGCAGGATCAGTCTAATTCTAGGATCAGGAAAGTCTGGTTTCTACAAAACATTTTCAGTTCATTTGTTTTCTGCCACTACTATTGCAAGTTTAAACAGAATTCTTGGTTATTACATATGAGTAAACTAGCTTGAATAATAGATGTCTAATTCATATAAATTACATTATAAGCACAAGTTACAAGGTCTGCAATAAGTTCATCAAATTTAATTAGAAGATTGTCAACATGCTGCCCTCTTTACCTCACAGTCAAAAGGATAGGTTTCTTCAAAACCCTTTTATTTTCTATCCTAAAGATCTCACTTTTTAGAGAAAAGTGATCTATTTAAACAGCTGATAACACCTCTCAGGGAACAACCTTATTACTCTTTTGCACTGATAAATAACAAAAATCAAAATGGGTCTTCTCCCATCTTATGGTATAGAACAGAGAAATTTGCTACCTGGACTTTTCAGTAAGAATACACGTTCTGAGTTTCAGACTTTCAACTAAAGGTAATGTTAGCAGCAAAAGAGTAGAAGCAGTGGAAATTTCCAAGGCAGAGCATAGGGAAATAAACAAAGCTTCAGCACCTGGCTTGAGCATCAGTACATATTTTCCAAAGCTATATTTTGACCCTAATTTATTTTAATATTAACTTTAATTACTGAATTGAGATATTGATTCAATACCTTTTTAAAAAAAAAAATCACATTCCGATTTGGAGCTTAAAAACAATTTACCACTTGGGGTTTATAAAAAAGACTATCATCGTACCTTGAGTTTAAGGTAACAACTGACACTAAACAGTAAACCAGTCCACCACATATTCAGCATCTAAGTATCTACGAACCACTGTATAAATATAATAAAAGGAAATTAGCTCTTGCGGAATGAAATGCTTGAAACTTCTGTTTTACAATTAGCTAGCATTATCATCAAAGTATTTACATAATGAGATTTCGTTGAAATAATTGTCTAACCAGAATCTAATAAGGCAGACATAGCTTCTGGTAACCAACTTCAATAAAGAAAAGTAATGTTATCAAGTGTGTATGTAGTATTAACATATCAGATTATATATAGATTACATTGTATATTAAATACTCATTTGAAATTAATACTTCATAATGTATTACAAATTTCTTTTGCGCTTCACAAATGTAACTAGTTAGAGTTTGTTGATTCTATGTTTAGACATGCAGTATTGAACCAGAAGCATTTACAACGCCAATGTCTACCTCACTGAAGAGCTGTATAGCACATAATAAGCTTTTATTTGGCGCTGGTAAGTAAATAAATTAAACAGCTCCATCCCTTTTTCTAAATCCACTTATTCCAGTTGAGGAGCATGTGAACTAACCCCACACAGAGTTCTAGTCCACCAGAGAACACACTCCCGCCCATGCTCAATCAGAACACACTAGTTTCAAGATATCATTTTACCTAACCTGCATGTCTTTGGGTTGTGAGTTAAGAAATGGAGTTCCCAGAAGAAACAGATGAAGATAATGCGCAAACTTCTCATAGATAGCAACTGAAATGTTAAACTAATAAACTGTGTCTTATATAAATAACCTGTGCTTTCATGTGCAGGTCACGTTCAAACTTTGCATAATGTGTATTACCAAAAGTCATGCATTATTGCAGATTTCTGTATATTTGCATGCTTTACTTTTCAGCCAGTTCAGTAAACAGGGCATTTAAATACCTTGGCCAGATAGCATGTTCTTGAATTCACTTACATAATCCTTTCTAACAAAACAAAAACATGATAAATGAAATCAGCTTAGGTAAGAAATAATAGAAAAAAATAAAAAGTATAAAAAGGTAAGCATCGTATAATTTGTTCTTTTTGTAACTTAAAGGACATAATTCCTATCTTTCCAATTGAAGCTGAAAGGAAGACAGCCAAAGTCTTAATTTTTATTGGTAGATAATGAGGTGTGGAGCTAAAGGCACACATCATTGAAAAAAGATGCAGAAAAAAACTCTTCTTGTTCCACATGTACTGAATGTTTTATTTTAAACTGTTCATTGATTTATAGAAAATTTACCAACTCTTTAAGATAATCAATTTTTCCAGCTATTGCCTGCCCAGGGGTGGATTGTGGCTTGTGACAGATTTTGCTTTGATATGCTCTAGGCCCAAATGACCCTAAACTGCACTAACTCAATCTGATAATAGATGGATCAATCATTATTTCAACAGGTATGCAATGTTTAACCAACACTGGATTCCAATCATCTGCTCTAAAGTTTTTATTTGAAATTACCAAGTTTCAGAAGAAAATTTATTAGTTAAAAAGTACAAAATTACAAAAAACAGGTGCATACTTGATAGTAAATTGACTTGTGTCCATGACAGACATTTGAAAAGAGCTATTAAAATGGAAAGAAACCTACAATCTTACAACGTACAACCCCAATTCCAAGAAAAGTTGGGATGCAGCATAATGTATTTTTTATTAATTTGTTTTATGTGTTTTTTGTTAATGTTTATTGTGTGTGTTTTTTTCACGCTTTGCCCCTCAGGGCCACCGTAGAAATCTCACAAACCCTTATTTTATTCACAATAGAATATAGAAAATATATCAAATGTTGAAAATGAGAAAATGTACCATTTTAAGAAAAGAATAAGCTCATTTTGAATTTGATGGCAGCAACACATTCCAATAAATTTGGGACAGGGCCATGTTTACCACTGTGTAGCATCCCTTCTTCTTTTAACAAGAGTCCGTAAACATCTGGGAACTGAGGAGACCAGTTTCTGGACATTGTTGGAGAGGAACATTATCCCATTCATGTCTGATACAGGATTCTAGCTAGTTAAAAATCCTGGGTCTTCTTTGTCGTATTTTTCATTTCATGATGCGCCAAATGTTTTCAGTTGGTGAAAAGTCTGGACTGTAGGCAGGCCAGTTCAGCATCCCCATGCATCGTCTTGCTGAAATATGCAAGGCCTTCCCTGAAAAAGACGTCATCTGGATGGGAGCATACTGTATGTTGTTCTAAAACTTGTCTGTACCTTTTAGCATTGATGGTATCTTTCCAGATGTGCAAGCTGACAACTCCATAGGCACTAATGCACCCCCATGCCCTCAGAGATGACAGGCATTTGAACTGAACACTGATAACAAGCAGGGTGGTCCTTCTCCTCTTTAGTCCAGAGGATTCAGCGTCCATGTTTTCCAAAAATAATTGCAAATTTCAATTTGTCTGACCATAGAACAGTTTTCCACTTTGCCTCAGACCATTTCAAATGAGCTTTGGCCTAGAGAAGATGGCAGTGTTTCTGGATCATGTTCACATATGGCTTTTTCTATAGAGCTTTAACTTGCATTTATGGATGGCAGGGCGAACTGTGCTCACAGACAACAATTTCAGAAAGTGTTCCTGAGCCCATGCAGTGATTTCCATGACAGAATCAGGCCTGTTTTTAATGCAGTGGCACTTGAGGGCCCGGGGATCACAGGCATCCAATATTGATTTTCAGCCATATCCCTTGCGTACAGAGATTTCTACAGATTCTCGGAATCTTTTGATAGTATTATGTGCTGCACATGATGAGATTTTCAAAGTCTTCACAATTTTACATTGAGAAACATTATTCTAAAATTGTTCCACGATTTGTAAATGCAATTTTTTGCATCATTTCTCTAAGATGCTCTTTTTATACCAAATTATGTTATAAACCTGTTGCCAATTAACCAAATTAGTTGCAAAATGTTCCTTCTGCTGTTTATTTTTAGTACCACTTACTCTTCAGTTTTTTTGTTGCCCCTGTCCCAACTTTTTTGAGATGTGTTGCCATCAAATTCAAAATGAGCTAATATTTTAAATAGTAAAATGTCTCACTTTCAACATTCGATATGTTTTCCATGTTCTATTGTGAATAAAATATGGGTTCATGGGATTTGCAAATCGTTCCATTCTGTTTTTATTTACATTTTACACAGTGTATCAACTTTTTTGAATAGGAGTTATAGAATGGAAAAAGAGAGAAAAATAATAACCACATGATACACTTGCGCAAACAGAAAAATAACTTCTGTAGCCTAAATTTGAACATAAAACATTTCATAAATGTTTTGGTAAAATCTGCACTACTGTCAAAGTGTCAGGTTTGCAAAAATAATTTTCTGTTTTTGTTTTGTTGGTTTATTTTGTGTTGCTGGATTTTTAGTCATATCTAGTCACTGTGATGCAGTGTGGTTACTGTTAGGGAAAATGGTCTGTAAACAAAAAGTAGTCCTGAGTCCCTGTTGAGCTGGATGTTCTTTATTTCATCAAGTCTGCTATGTATGCTGTTGAGTGCACTGTGACAAGACAAAGGAGCATCGTAAATAAGTCAGGTTTATTTACATGATACACTCAAGAAGTATTTCAGTTCACACCAACCAATGTACAGATAAATGGTATGATCTTTAAACACATCACTTTATTAAACAAAACTTGCCCAATTTTCCTCACCTCCCACCTACCTCTATGCTGGAAAAATATTGATCAGTCTTGAGGACTCAGACAGCATCTCCATAATATATAAAATCATTTTACAGTTCCTCCCTTTCAAAGATCCAAGAGTACAAGAGTGGGAAAAGGATTTCTAACTCAAAATCTCAGAAAAGGAGTGGAAGATAGCAATGCACAGAATTCACTTGAGCTCCATATGCACAAAGCATACAATTATTCAACTTAAAATTATATATCAGGCACATCTGTCTCGTTTAGAATTGTCCAAAATGTTTCCAGAGCAAGGCAAACCTGCAAACGTTGCAATCAAGTTCCAGCCTCACTGGGTCACATGATTCGGACATGCACCAAATTAACATCATTCTGGACCAAAGTCTTTAAATGCCTTTCAGACAGCCTCGGTGTCACAATCCCTCCTAATCCACTGACAGTTGTGTTTGGGGTACTTCCAGATGGGCTTAAAGTGGAGAAGGACAAACAAACTGTAATTGCCTTTACTACACTATTGGCATGTAGACTTATCTTGCTCAACTGGAAGAATCCTAACTCTTCTATTTTAAGTCAGCGCGTAACTGATATTATATACTATTTGAAATTGGAGAAAATCAAATTCTCACTTAGAGGAGCTGTACAAAACTTTTTCAAAACCTGGCAGGAACTAATCATATCATTTTAGAATAAAAGAGTTTAAACACATCTATGTCTTAGTATTATTTAAATGTCCCAAAACAAATTAAATGTTTTTGGCAAGTATCTGGTTAATTGAATAAGACTTCTTAAATATAAATTCATATATAAAACAAAAGTAAAGATGTGATCTTTAAAGTGATGTGCTGGTAGAAATGATACAGAATGTCTTATTTAAACTGGCAGTTACAATATAGTTAGAGGACCTTTACCAATTCATACACTAAGCTTTTCCCTTATGCACATTACACATTACCTGTGGCACATCGGTAGCCATGTTATATAAGATTGTTTTAAGACACGTCCAAACTTTTTTATTTTTTTTGCAAATTATAGCGAGAAAACACATTTTGGTTAGCACCTTTATGTTCAATGGTCTTCCTTAATACATGATTAATGCTCCATTTACCTTATGTTTTGATATTATTGATATCAGGTTACTCTTTTGTCACGTTCCTAAAATCTCCGCCATTTCTTTCTTCTTAGCCATTGAGATCCTGAGCTGGCAGCACTGGATAAAAAGCATGACAAGATCTGGATGGAGTAAAAGTCCATCACAAGACTCTCTCCCAAACTCACTTATACTGGGCCATTTTCAGATTCCTATTCAGTGATGTTACAGATCTTCAATTAAAGCATTAGGGTAACCAGATAAAAGCTCCTGCCCAACTCCGTAAGAATGTGCATTCTGACAATAGAGGTCAGAGTGGCATAACTACACGTAAACAGCCAATAGAATTTCATTGATATATTTAGTTTTTGAGTTGCTGTTTTGGTGTTTTTTTGTGTTACATATTTTTTTGGTGCTTTCACATAGAATGTGAAATGCAACTATTACTATTGTCATGTCTGTCTGGAAATAACAGGTTTTGTTAATATTTAGTACACTTATTCTTAAACATCTAATACCTGGAGTCAAGACTGACATTGGACGTGAGTTGCAAACACATCATCACATTAGCATGTTGTGTGGAGGCAGATTTAATGATTTGGGGGTCTAAGTTAAAAATAGGAATGGGGTCCACATAAACCCAATTGATTACACTTTTCTGTACTTATTTGTGTAAGGCAGGGAGAACAAACTTTTTTGCAAGTGGGACAGTTAATAATGACTCGTGCAGTGGGTCATATAAAATCTAGGTGTGTCTATGAGCCCAGGCAAACTAGCATATGTGTTAATCTCAAACATTAACTTTAAAAATAGTTATAGTTAATTATAAAACTTTTTATTAAAAGCCATTATGAGCAATGCTCAAAAACTAATCAGTAGCAGCCATTTTATGCTATTGTTCTGCTCATGAACATGAAGCAGCTTGCTTCTACAGAAATGAAATACTGGATGTTGCAACACACTATTGCAAAGATGGGCATCTCTTAGTACACTTCTATACATGCGTTTAAGTCATTTAATTTGTTAAAAGGACCATGCACAACTGTTTTTTCCATTTGTATGGAATGATTACAATAAAATTAATAAATAAAATTTAAAAAAAATAAATAAATAAAAGGGCCATGCACAACTGAAATTGATGCCTCATAATGATGCCATAACAGTACGATTAAAAAGCCTTAAAAATCCTAAGCAATGGGCAATCCATAGAAATCATGAAAAGAAACTTTAGTAAGCTATTTTGAATTTGCCATGATGCCAAGGAGTTCAAGTACTTCCACTGCAAAACATTTGGCACATTGTCCATATTAACTGCAAAAGAAGCTCGAAAAAATTGAAAAATTTGTCTCATGGCCCTCAAACTCCTCAAATCAAAATTCAAATTCACAACAAAAGATGGCAATCTGAGCTGTGTGTCTGGCAAGTACAGGAATAATCCATTTCTATAGATCTGCTTTTAACCTTCACAGATTTACTTTTGTAAAATGGATCTCTTTATGTTAATATACGCACACTGCAACAGTGACGCCCAAAGTTGCACAGAGTCAAAGTCTGCCCCTGAGGTTGTACTAACCTCTGTACCAGCAAGTCATTTCTGCAGCTACTTCAAGTTATAGAAGGTAAATTAAAGGATCTTTGTAAACAAAGAAAAATATGCCATAGCTTATCTGACCTGATGTGGAACAGCGCTCCCCAAACCGGAACAGCTCTAAAAGCAGCTATGCATATAGTGAATAAACTTGTACTCAATATTAACATTACACCAAATATAACCTTTTGGCTAGATTATCTGCAGATTATAATGATCAAATATTTCATTAACATTATAAGTACATAAGTACATACAGCCTTAGAAGGCTGTCATCCTTCAACATCTGCAATAAGATGCTTCAGATGTTCTATCAGACAGTTGTGGCGAGTGCCCTCTTCTACGCGGTGGTGTGCTGGGGAGGCAGCATAAAGAAGAGGGACGCCTCACGCCTGGACAAACTGGTGAGGAAGGCAGGCTGTATTGTAGGCACAGAGCTGGACAGTTTGACATCCGTGGCAGAGTGACGGGCGCTGAGCAGGCTTCTGTCAATCATGGAGAATCCACTGCATCCACTAAACAGTGTCATCTCCAGACAGAGGAGCAGCTTCAGCGACAGACTGCTGTCACTGTCCTGCTCCACTGAGAGACTGAGGAGATCATTCCTCCCCCACACTATGCGACTCTTCAATTCCACTTGGCGGGGTAAACGTTAACATTATTCAAAGTTATTGTCTGTTATACCTGCATTTTTATCACTCTTTAATTTAATATTGTTTTTTTTTATCAATATGCTGCTGCTGGAGTATGTGAATTTCCCCTTGGGATTAATAAAGTATCTATCTATCTATCTATCTATCTATCTATCTATCTATCTATCTATCTATCTATCTATCTATCTATCTATCTATCTATCTATCTATCTATCTATCTATCTATCTATCTATCTATCTATCTATCTATCTATCTATCTATCTATCTATCTATCTATCTAAATTATCAACAAAGTGAAACAATGACATACTATCCATAATAGTCCTAAGAAGCCAACAATTCTAGCCTGAGACTTATAAAAAATGTTAACTTTCCACTGGGTAGTTCTTTCAAAAAATGTATTTTTGAGAAATATGAACTACAATTAGCCATATACAGTACAATCTACAACAAAACACTAACAGTAGAACAAAAATGCATTTTTATATCACTTGATTTGGAATCTGTGAAGGCTATTTAAGCCACCATAACCTAGTTGGGCTCAGTTTTTAACTATGATATTGTAAAATGCAATTAAAACATGTGCTGTATGTCATGCACTAATGCTTGTAATGATATTCTATTATTACTGTTATTTTTGGATATGTCTAAATGTTATAAAAATATTTCATAAACAAAAATGTGATACCTTTCTCTTTCATTAAGTAAATACAAATAAAGGATACTCCAACTTTCAAAACAGTTAACTAAGTCTCTGAATACAACTGAATGTTACACATGTGTACACTCTAACTTGTTATAATCTGTGTTTATTAAATTAAACTAAATTATTGGTTCTTTTTTTTTAAATGAAATGTGACTTTTACAATAATTCTATTGGTCATCATGATTGAGATGAAGCAGGGATGAGATTATTATGTTACTAGCATAGTAAAATGCCTGTTTATAAAAATAGGCTTAATGGTTCAATGGTAATTTTGTCTCTTTTGATTGAGTTGTGCATTCACAATTCTCTGTTTACTGAATATGCCTTACATTTCTCTTTCTTTGTATGTCTTGTTGCCTTTTTTTATTGGACTTCTAGCCCTTACATCTCTCTTTCTTTGTGCTTCTTATTTCCTTTCTTCGTTGAATATTCCAACCCTGTTGTGGATGCTGGTGAACATGATATCCAGATACTTAGATGTATGCCACATAGTTTGCTATCTTACACCGGTTGCTTGTCTTTGCTCCTTGGACTTTCCCACCCTCTTGTAAATGGCAGGCAATGGTTTAGACATCTGCTGGAAATCTTATCGCTTTATGTATACAGTATATACAGAGACATTTCTAAGAAAAATTGTTTATTGTAAGGACATAATGCCCATAGATAAAGTAAATCATGCATTATACAATCTCAGGATATGAAATTCTAAATCTCACTGCAGTGCACTATTTTGCCTAATGTATTCACACTTTTTTAATTTAAAAACAGCTTGTGCCAAAGTAACAAAATAGTTGTAAAGTATAACTTTTTCCAGTTTTCCCTTATGTTTATGGAAAGAATAACCTAATAAAAGTGCACCTACACATCTATAAAGCCCACAGTGGAATCCAGGAAACATTACCCTGAGCCAGCAATATTGGCTAAGCAAGAGCTTTTATTGAAATTACTGTATAAGCTTAAAGGCCTTAGGCATGAAGCCCAAGTTTTCACAGCCTATATGATTTAGCCTGTCATTTTCAAATGCCTGACCATATTCTAGAAGTTGGCAAGCTGTTATTTTGTCCCCAATATGATTTTGCACATTAGATCATGTGTTTGTGCCCCAGGGACTGGTTATTTTAGTGTTTGGGTACTTTGTCAGATGACTCAGTCTGTGTGATTTATGAGCTTTCTAAAGGTTGCAATTCCACCGTATATGGGCGGCTGCATGGTAAATGGGGATATTCTGAATTTATTAACATACAATGAATTATGATTAATGTTTCTTTTATAGATTCTTGTTGCTTTGATATCTGAATATCTTGGTGTATGTATATACAGTATGTCATAGAGCCACTGATTTTGATCTCTTTTAATTTTAGATTTTATTTAACATGTTGTGAAAACAAAATTGCATTTAAATGACTAAAGCTGTAATTAGAACAGTGTGAATTTATATATTTTTTCCAAACAAGGCATAAATGTGACATTGACAAAAGATATATGTAGATAGTACATGCTTCATACACTTTAACAAAGAAAATGTACTATTATTTTTTTTACTCTTGAGATAACAAAGACATTGTCACCTAATCATTTGTCATTGATAAATTAATTTGTCAAGTTTTTTCCAATTAATGTAAAAATTCTTGTTCTTAATCATCTACAGTATAAGCCTTCTGATTTTATTTTTGTTGTCTAAAGAACATCTTTATATGTTAGTGAATAACTTTCTCTTTCATTAATTCATACTTGTTTGTTACTGCTAAAAATGATCATTTTTAGAA
Organism: Erpetoichthys calabaricus; assembly: GCF_900747795.2. NCBI lineage: Eukaryota > Metazoa > Chordata > Cladistia > Polypteriformes > Polypteridae > Erpetoichthys > Erpetoichthys calabaricus. Next base: position 53,694,440 of record NC_041400.2, read on the forward strand.
ATTTGTAGTATTTTATTATTGGTAATTCCTAACTTGTGCTTCTCCAACTTTAGATTTTACACAGTAGAACAAGAGTTTATTATTACCAATTTGGAACATTTTAAATTAAAATCCTTTATGTTCACATGTTTATATTAAAAAAAAGTATAACATAACATCATATTCTCAGACATCAGAGCACTCAAATTAACACATGACAAGGAACCAGTCCAGCACTGGGCATTAAAAGTATCATTAGTAATCATTAGTATCACAAGCTAATATCTTTATGTACAGTACACATAGATAGATAGATAGATAGATAGATAGATAGATAGATAGATAGATAGATAGATAGATAGATAGATAGATAGATAGATAGATAGATAGATAGATAGATAATTCATCCATCCATTTCCTGAACCTCTTACTTCAAATACATGGACAGCAGGGGGGCAAAAAATATGCTGACAGCATTAAGCACACAGCAAGAACCAACCATGAATGTGGTGTCATTCCATCAAAAGACACACTCATTAAGAGAGAGGTATTCGATTTAACGTCACTTAACCTGGACATCTTTGTGTTGAAAAGCTCACATAGAGATGCTAATGGCAAACAAACCAACCAGGGAAAAGGCCCATTACAGGATATAGTTATGAACAAAGCCCTGTTCCAAAACAGCAGACTGCTAATCTGCATGTCTTTGGGTAGTAGAAGGAAAGCATGGAGTACAGTGACAGGGTCAGGATCCAATTCTAGTCTTCTGGAGTGATGTGGTAGCAAATGAATGTATTGTTTTCCTGCTTTATCTAAGATTCCCCAAAACAAAGAAAGACACGGTGGAAATCTAAGAGACAATCTGATGCATCAAAGCATGTCTCTCTCCTCAGCAAGACTCAGAAGAGACTGTAAAAGTATCCCTTGATGGCTACACATCCCTCTCAGTGTGGTATCTATCTAAAAATGTTGCATTTGAACCAACAGAATGATTTCTGTTTGAAGAAGCAACCAATATATAGCTGGATGCACCCTCTAAACAAATACTTGTTTCTCAAAAAACTGAGGGAGCAAAAAACATAAAACTTTGATGTCAAGAATACTTAGAATATTTCTAATACGGATATACCCAGACAAAAAACATGCATATAAACTCCTCAAAGGGAATCAGAAGGATGGAATAAACCTCAGGACACTGGAGCTGTGAGGCAGCAGCATGAGATAATATATTAGTGTGCCTGAGAAAAAAAACAATTCCTCTCTTGCTATATACAGTGTATACTGTATATTTGGCAGTCTGACTTAATATGTGAGATATCATATCAATTCCTACAAACATCACTTTTATGGCTCATTTTGCTAGTAAACCTTAAATCACCTAACACAAAAGCACAGGCCTGTTCTGCACCCAATTTAATTTTATCTGGGTGTTAGCCATTTTCCTAAAAGTAATAAAGGCTGTTCAAGTGTTGGTGATTTTTATAATGCTTTCTTGGCTATGAAGTGTTTCTCACACCCCTTGTACTTTACAGATGTCACAAGTCCATCCAGATGTTGTTATTTGTGTATACCTTCTCTGTTTTGATTTATTGTGAAATTCAGTACTATTGAACTAAAATATATTGAATTTGTTACATTCCTCAGCACCTTTTTACAACTTAATTTCAGTCATATATACAATATATATTGTTAAAGATGGCAGGATTTTTCTGGAATCTGGCAGTTGGACTGAACCACTGTATGGATGAGAAGCCAGAGAGCCATCTGGCAGTTTGATTGGACCATTTCCAGTGCAGGAGGCAGAGGAGCCATCCAGCAGTTGGACTGGACCACTGCCCAGATGGGAGGGCAAGGAGCTGTCATACCGTTTCAGGAAGTCCTGTCCACCACAGGGTAAAAATAGTGGCCAAAGAAAAAAAGGAGGCCAATCATTAGCCCACTAGACAATTCAAAAGGAGCAAGGGGTTGCAGCTGGGTTCTGGCTAGGTGTATGGGTACCTGGCACTTTAAGAAGATGGCTTCATGCCTCCCAGGAAGTCAGGAATGTCCCAGAACCACTGGTTGGTTGATTGACTGTATCTTTGTAAGTGGTCTGTGCTGCTCTTAAAAAAGGGCCTGGAAAAAGAGTAGCCACAAGAGCTCACCTGGATCAAGATAGCGCTTTGAGTAGTTCGAAAAGCACTATAGAAATGTAATGAATTACTATTATTATCAAGGGAAGACAAGGTCCAGAGCAAGGTGGAAGTAAGAACAAGTGTGTGTAAGACTGGGATAAGCCTGAGTGGAGTTAGTTTGGTTATATATTGTACTTCACTCCTGTTTATTTTTTGCTGGTTCTCATCCAACCTCATCTCCATAAACCTCCCTTTTGTTTAGGCTTTGTTGGTGTCTGTGTTATTTTTTGGGTTTGGAGCACTCTTGTAATTCATTTTCTGTCTGTCTGTTTACTGAATGTTCCTAAGTAGTGTTTAAATGAAAAATTCATATAGTAAGAGTGGCAAAAGCAAGAACAAAAATCATCCTATCTGACAGGGAAATATCATGGTGGTAATCGAGCAACCATTATGTAAATATAAGAGTCATAAAAATGAAACGTAGGTTCACTCTGTAAAGTAAGCATTAGCACAGGCATTTTGTCTTCAGTCTAGTGCTGATGACAGGGTTAGCAAGCCCTTGTCAGGATAGTACGCCATAAAAACAGCAATGAAAAAGTGCTTCAATCCATATGAGCCATGCGTGCTGGCCGAGCTTCAAAATTATTTGAGAAGTATGTTAATTAATTTTCCAATACTGTTTAATCAAACTGAGGGGCAGAGAATGTTCTAAGTATCTAAACAGGAATCAAGTGCAAGGCAAGATCCACCCCTGGACAAGGTACCAGACCTCTACAGGATGCACACTTGTGAATAATCACACCATACAATTATAGTTTAGAAACATTAATCAATCTAACCTACAAGGTTGTGGGAAGAAAATCTCAACAAGAGATAGTAGGTACCTCAGCAGAAAAAGCACCTTTTTATACCATTGCTTTCCACATCTTGGGTCACAGTACCTGGTCTCTAACTCAAGAATATTAGATCAGATTTCCCTACAAATATAGGAATCTTCGATCAAATCAAGTTTATTTAAGTTGTGACAAAACAAGACTCCAGACATCATAAAGGTTTGGGGCAGCCACCCTTATAATGTGTTCTCGGCTGCAAAAATAAAGATTTGTAAAACAAGAGTTGTTTACAAGGCTGACTCCAAAACAGAACTGAAGTCCAGAGGAGGGGAATGAGGCTTTATAGGGAGTCTTGGGGAAGTGATGTCGTCTTCGGTGCTGGGACAGCAAGTAATGTCATCCTCGGGGCCGGGACAAGACGTGGCGTACTCTGAGCTGAGGCACCATAACCTGGAGGGATTTCCTGGGAAAGGTTTGCAGGGAACTTAGAAAGAGAGTCAGTGCACCCCGTTACCCCCTGGTTGGATGTATTAGTACCATTCTCTAAGCCCTTTAGCTGCCTCCTACTCGCATGTGTGGCACAAAATCTAATGTTAAGAAAGCTTGGGAGGAGGTATGTGATTTCCTACTTGGGCATTAAGACTTTGTTGCCACTTTAAGGAGAAGATACCGATACTGAGGACCACTAAATGGAGTTCTTATCTTTGACTTATGGTGGAATTAGGCAGGCCTCCATTACTCGCCTACAGCTCGTGCAAAATGTCACTGCTCGATTTTTAACTGGCACAAGAAAGCATGAGCATGTTACTCCGATTTTGGCTTCCTTTCACTGGCATCAAGTTTGTTTTAGTACCAGTACCGTTAGTTCTGTGGTGGTAGATAGGGATGAGAATCCTTAGTCAAATACCTCTAAACTAACTCACACAGAAAAGATAAACATTTATACAATATAATAAAGGGCCCCAGACTGAATGCTGGTTGTATGCAGCAACCAAGCAAAAAGTGACCTCCCCCAGAACATTTTAAACTACCTTTGCTGCTAGAGGTCTGTTAAGCTTGGAAGTCAGAAGGGATGGTATTAGCAGAAGCTTGACTACCTGGAGGAAGAGAAGCCAAAGACTGGGGGGGGGAGTTACAGAGGGTGAAAAGGGAGTTTTTTGTGTTGATACAGTGGTGCATATCACCACAAAACACTCCCTTGCTTATGTTCTTTAATGAGACATAAAGTATTTAATTTTTTTTTTAACAAAATGGGTGTGAATGCTTATTAAATGGCTTGATTTCTTGGGTTCAGAGTAATGCTAATACATTCCTAAAACAAATACATGTTAACGGTTTTCTTTTCTTTTTGTGATCATTACATTTTATTGGGTAAGAATGCGAACAGTTCTCTTCCATTCCCTTGGTTCTCTTTTATTCTGTAATCAATTCATTAGAAATTCTAATTTTTCTACTATGTAGTTTATAAGTCATGTTTGGGGAATGCTCTGTACTCAGATTACATTGCAAAAAAAAACTTTGCTTATTTGTCAGATATGTTTGGATGTATGTTTACTCCAAATCTATAACAGCATTATTTAGAGTAACACCTGATGAGACAACATTCTGTCATGAAAGATTTATTGTAATATGTTACACTATGTTGCTTTAATGTATTATCTTATTTAAATGAAAGAATCTTAACCCACCCTGTATAACCGAGTGGGACAAATTAGAAAAAATCTGAAATTTGTTGGCAAGAATGTATTAATGTTGTTCTAAAATAAGATGGACTTCAATTGATCTATTTGATGTCTCAGTAACTATGAGGAGAAACGTAATATTGGTTTTCTCTGATCACATAGTTCCTCATGTGAGGATTAAAGTAAAACATGAATATATTGGTTGTCTTGATTATATCTTTGATTGATTTATATTTCATTCATTGTAATATGATTTATAGGAAAAGAAATTATTTGAAAAAAGACTTATTACTTAAACATAATTAGCAATTGGCATGTACAAATTGGGGGCAACACTAACAAAAAAGAAGACATACACATGCATTGATAATAATTTGTAAAAGAAAAGAAAAGGAGATCTTCTCAAAAATACTTATTTTCTTATATTAAGTGCTACTTTTTTGAAAATTACATTATAACATCCTAACACTTAACTTTGACCTAAAATCCAAACAACACTCTACCAAAACATTAAAAAAAGCAAATTGGTTCAAAATTGATTACACTGGTAAGAATTGATGGATCAACACAAAAACATAATTGGAGCATACATATCCATCCATCCATCCATCCATTTTCCAACCCGCTGAATCCGAACACAGGGTCACGGGGGTCTGCTGGAGCCAATCCCAGCCAACACAGGGCACAAGGCAGGAAACAATCCTGGGCAGGGTGCCAACCCACCGCAGGACACACACAAACACACCCACACACCAAGCACACACTAGGGCCAATTTAGAATTGCCAGTCCACCTAACCTGCATGTCTTTGGACTGTGGGAGGAAACCGGAGCGCCCGGAGGAAACCCATGCAGACACAGGGAGAACATGCAAACTCCACGCAGGGAGGACCCGGGAATCGAACCCAGGTAGCATACATATTTATTATCTAATGTTTGAATTAAGTATGTGCTATTGCCTTACAAGCCAAAATATTTAAGCTAGGATTCTATCTGTGCAAAGTATGCATGTTTTTTCTACCTATCCATTTTTTTCCTCAAGGATAGAAGGCATCCCCCTATATGATAGTTTGATTGAACCTGTATGAGCGACTGTTGGTGAGTGTGATTGCAAGTGTGCCATCTGAAGGCCTGGCATTCTCTTCCTGGGTCATGCCTACCTTGCAATAAATCCTGCTTGGCACTCAAGAACATCATATCATAACTGAGCAAAAATACTTAAAAAATGTAGGCATAGAAAAAAGTAAAAAGAAATGTATTTTTGGAATGTCATTTTTTTCTGAGTGTTGATAATTTAAAAAAATCTGAAAAACAAACATTTACATATACGTATGTAGTAGGTTTTAAAAATAAATTATTTCAACACATTACAGTTTTTAATGTTTAATCCTGGTCACAGTTGCTTACAGCTAGTTTCTAATTTAAAATGTTTTTCTCTGTATGTTTAGCCTACATTTGGCATTTGGTGTATTTAATATTTGTAATTAACTTCATTTTAGGCAAAATAATGTCGGATATGTACACCTCAGAAGTGTCTAATGGGTTTCCACCTGGAGAAATATGGGGGGAAGGGTGCAACTAATTAACTACCTACCCTTCTCTTGCCACTGAAGAATGCCCACTAGAAGTCATTTGATGTCAATTTTAATGTCACTGGGTGAACAGACATGACTTCGCCTCTTCTGCCTGCATGGCCATAGAGACATGAATGCCATCATCTATATGCTACATCGATCCCTCTCCCACTTAGACAGAGGCAGTGGTGCTGTAAGAATTATGTTTCTAGACTTCTCTAGCGCCTTCAACACAATCCAACCTCTGCTCCTTAGGGACCAAGCTGACAGAGATGGGAGTAGATTCATACCTGGTGGCATGGATCGTGGACTATCTTAAAGACAGACCTCAGTATGTGCGTCTTGGGAACTGCACGTCTGACATTGTGGTCAGCAACACAGGAGCGCCACAAGGGACTGTACTTTCTCTGGTCCTGTTCAGCCTATATACATCGGACTTCCAATACAACTCGGAGTCCTGCCACGTGCAAAAGTTCGCTGATGACACTGCTATCGTGGGCTGCATCAGGAGTGGGCTGGAGGAGGAGTATAGGGACCTAATCAATGACTTTGTTAAATGGTGCAACTCAAACCACCTACAACTGAACACCAGCAAAAACCAAGGAGCTGGTGGTGGATTTTAGGAGGCCCAGACCCCTCATGGACCCCGTGATCATCAAAGGTGACTGTGTGCAGATGGTGCAGACCTATAAATATCTGGGAGTGCAGCTGGATGATAAATTAGACTGGACTGCCAATACTGATGCTCTGTGTAAGAAAGGACAGAGCCGACTATACTTCCTTAGAAGGCTGGCGTCCTTCAACATCTGCAATAAGATGCTGCAGATGTTCTATTAGACAGTTGTGGCAAGCGCCCTCTTCTACGCGGTGGTGTGCTGGGGAGGCAGCATTAAGAAGAAAGACGCCTCACGTCTGGACAAACTGGTGAGGAAGGCAGGCTCTATTGTTGGCATGGAGCTGGACAGTTTAACATCTGTGGCAGAGCGAAGGGCGCTCAGCAGGCTCCTATCAATTATGGAGAATCCACTGCATCCACTAAATAGTATTATCTCCAGACAGAAGAGGAGCTTCAGCGACAGACTGCTGTCACTGTCCTGCTCTACTGACGGATTGAGGAGATCGTTAACTATGCGACTCTTCAATTCCACCCGGGGGGGTAAACGTTAACATTTCACATTATACAAAGTTATTGTCTGTTTTTCACCTGCATTATTATCAATCTTTAATTTAATATTATTTATTGTATCAGTATGCTGCTGCTGGAGAATGTGAATTTCCCATTGGGATTAATAAAGTATCTATCTATCTATCTATCTATCTATCTATCTATCTATCTATCTATCTATCTATCTATCTATCTATCTATCTATCTATCTATCTATCTATCTATCTATCTATCTATCTATCTATCTACAACAGGAATTTGGCATTCACTTTGAATTCAGCTACCCAGAAGTCAAATTTCAAGGCAGCTAGCGCTGAACCTGATGAAGACTTGCCCATATTGCTTGTTTTGTGGTTTTTAACACCTTACTCTTCTCAGATTTCACTTCAGACTTTAAACAGGCCATCCTCCAGGGCCCAAACACTTTATCATCACTTGTTTATTTTGTTTACAATAAATAGCAAATTCTGCAAGTAATGTCATGGTAAATATGAAAATGTCAAGCACAGTTCTCTAGTTTTAAAAAAGTATATTTCTCTTATATGTTTTATTACTGAAAGCATCAATGCCTATAATAAATTAAACACTCTGAATAATACCATATACGTTTATAATTTCAGATGTTTATGGTAATCAGGGAAAATTCCTGTAATGTAATACATTTCCTAATGTATAAAACTAAACATTTGTTATTATTTATATTAGGTAGTAGATAGCATGAACGTGTTTAGCATGGTTATATAATTCTAATTTAGTGATATTTGTTGTTAACCAAATATCTGAGGTAAAAGTGCTAAAAATATGAAGTATTAAATAGTCCTTAGGCTGAGAACTTGCGATATCCCAGATACTGAAAAGTCCACCCATCCACTTCCTGTAGCAGCTTATTCAGTTTAAGGTTGTGGGAAGCTGAAGGAAAGAACTCTGGGTTGGTGAAACTCCATACCAGAACATGCTCATGCGCTCACTCACAAACACATACACACATACACTCGCAATGGGCCAATCTCTCTATTATAAAAAAAAGAGACACTTTCACATCACGCGAGACTAGTCTTCATGCCAAGCAATGTAACCACGCCCAGGGGCCGGTAGCCCTGCGAGACAAGAGCTTATGCAAAGAGATTTGGAAAAGTCCTGCGTGGTTATGTCAGACACATTTCTTGTAGAGAGAAAGAAACAATATTCACTCACTGGCAGTTATATGTTGCGTTGTCACGATGTAATTCCAAACACGGAATCAAAATTCAATGCGATATTGATAAAAATGTAAAAGTGAAAAGAGATTGAATATATGGACATAGGTGATATGACAGAAGTGCGATGTGCGGAATGCAGAACATGTGGCACGGCAGCAGCAGCAAGCCAGCAGCTGATCGAGCAAAGAGGAGGTAAAAAAAAAACTGTATGTGTTTCCCATTGTATCGCCGTTTAAGAGGGGGTGTCAGAGGAGCGATTGCGTCTCCTTGGGGTGCGATCAGCCCCCCTCTTCACAACGCGAGCAGCTCAGATGCAAAGTGGATGCCACTTAGTGTGGGGTGGGAGGTTGAGTGAAGGGAGCAACGGGCACAAGCCCCCTAGTATATAGAAAATGTCAGAAAGAGAAAAAAAATAAGATCACCTTTGTATATTTAAGATTTTGAATACATCTTATAAGCATCAACTGTGTGATAAACCTGTGATTTGAATAGAACATAGAGCAGAAAAATGCAATAAATCTACCACAGATTGTTGTTTGCACTCAGCTGGGTTCTGGGATATTACTTCACATGTATGCCTTGTGCCTGTCCAGAGTTTAGCCAGCTTACAGCAATCACTCCATATTACAGAATACAGAGTGGGTCACTTGCTAGTTTGTTGTCTGTTTCAGTCAAAAATGTAAAGCGACATTGGTAGATATTATGGGTCAACAATAGTCTCCTGATAGCCCATTTCAGACTAAGACATAAAACAAGCACTATTATAACTTTGAAAAAAGCAGATTATACATAAAGCAATAAGAGCATTATAAAAAAAAAGTCAATGATTCCATGCAGATGCCTGTAACAGAGAGGTAACCGAAGCATAAAATAACTTCAATCTAGTATACTCTCCACGGATGTCAGGAAGCAAATAGCAATAACACAGAGCTATAGCACTCTTGGGGTTTCCTCCTGCCTTCTGACCCCACAGCAAATCTTACTGGAACACTGGATCATTGGAACACACACAGAGAAAAGAACCGTGAAAAATCACATTTTTCATTGAAAAAAAAAAAAAGCAACTGATGTATAGCAAGTAAAATGTGAAAGTGGATCAAAATGCATTTTGTTTAGAGAGCTTAGCTAGGTATTATACTGAATCTTGAGTAATTATTAACTTTTGTGGTGTGTTGCAGAATTTGCCTCTAAATATTAGGCTATGCTGAAATACCATATGTAAAGCACCTGGCAACTCTGTAGAACGCCTTTGAGGTAATTGTTTTCTGATTTTTTTTTTTTTGATTTGGCACATTTGACAGTTTTCACAGTAACAGCAGTTCTTATATTCCGCAGCAGGTACTTTATATAAAACTGATTTTTATCTGAGTGTGTGTTTTTCCAAATGTTGCTGTCTAGCTTTTTCTGTAATAAGTATAATTCAAATACCCTTAAGAAAGTTTGTCAATGTAAAATATTTTATTAACTCATTGAATAAGCCCACTTTTTCTTATTTACACTCACCAAGTTTATTTTAGAACTGCACTACCTGTTTGTGAGAGATTTGCTGTATCCTCAGTCTTGAATAAAACCTTTATTTCCTTCCTGAGTCTTTTATTTTTTTCACGCAAGTGAACCCATTAACAATTGTTGCCAAGCCACTGAACCACGGAGAACAAGAGCTTAGCCAGTTTCTTCCTAGCCTCTGAAGTTCTAGCCTGATGGGGAAAGTACAGACGCTGTAAATTACGCCAGATCTGGCCGACTTTCTCCACTAGTTCATTTGAATGCTAGTGCCAGTGTAAAATTCACTGCAGGGTGCTCAGCCAATTCAGTGGGGCAAAAGCTGGAATTGTGCTTGCATTTTTTTTTGTTTATTTCTAGAATGGAGATTTCCTTGAAAACTAATTTACACAGGCCTTAATCCGGGAGCATTAAAGCACTTTAGCTGCCTGGAGAGCTGCAGAATCCATTTTCATGTTACAGTATAAGTTGTTTTGTAAAAAGCAGGCTGCCTGATATGCTTACATGGAATAGTATTGGGACACCTGAGAAATATCAGGGGTCAAAATGATGTGAAACTCCACTTATCAGTGTTTTATTTGTTAAATTAAAAAATGCTTTTAGAAGGTTTAAATCTATACTTCACTATTTTTTATGTGTTAAAATTGTATTTCAGCAGATAATTTGATCACAATAAAATAAATACATTGCTAAGAATTTATCTGTCCATTTAATTTTAGTAGTGACTTTTAACCCAGTAGACGCTTTGGAGCTGTGTGCCCTAAAAATGCCCTGTGATCAACTGGCTGTCTTTCAAGAGATGTTTTTTTTTTCCCAGTACAGCCATGAAAGATTCTGGCCTGCAATAACCTGAAGTAAACTAAGAAGGTTCAAAAGTGGATGGATGGATGCATCAATTAAAATATGCTGAATAATACACTCAGCCATAAAAATAAATGTTATCCAGGTGGCAACGGGTGACACAAAATGTTTGAGCTAGTAGTACTCCTTTAGACAACTTACAGTATGTGCTAGGAGTCTAAAAACTGAGAATTTGGAGTTTTCAATGTTGTTTGCATGTACCACATGGCACCAGCATCCTCTAGTAGTTGCTAGCCAGAATGTTAAGAAGTAGATTCAAGGGATTATGTGATGGTGTTTTTTAAAGAAATAAGATTACAGTTAGATATTGGTCAAAATCTTATCAGCAACTGAGTGTCTTCACTTACATCAAAATAAGATTGCAGCAGACTAATTGCTGTAGATCTTAGTTTACAGAGGGATGTAGTGGTCACAGGTTTCCTTTTAATGCAGTTAGTCTTTTATTCATAAGCTAATTTCTGTGTGTTATTGAATTTAATTAGCATTTTCATTCCCAATTTAAATGTGAGAAATACAAATAAATTCAGTATTAGTTATTTAGATATTCCTGCCTTTCCGTTTAATCAATTTTATCCTCAGTCTACACAATTCTAAAATGGGGGAGTTTCGCTCCAATAAACCATTGTGGTGACGCCCAACAAGTACAGAAATTGGACTACATTGAGCTTCAGCCATTTAAATTGCTTGCTAAAGAGAAATAAAAAGACAACATACCAATGAACCTGCTAGAATTTAAATGCACTCATGTGAATCAATACAAACCAATCTTAATAGACACCTGTTATGGGTATGAACAAGCACAGGATGATTTTTGTGAAGGTGAAATTGACCAGAAGATTACATACTAAGGTAAGACAGAGGATAGTTCAGGAGAGAGCAGGGTCAAAACTGGGGAAAAAAACATGAAGAGACCAAAATGAATTGAATTTAAGGGGCAAGCCAAAAAGACTAGTCAAAAATGAAGTGTCAGAAACATGAATTGCCACTTCAGCTACCATTTAAATATTGCTAAGCTAAGTAATGAGTGTTTTCTTAAAAGAGGTTTATCTAAGATATTGAACTGTGTGGTCACCAACATATTTACAGTATACCAGAAGCATGTCATTTCTAGCGGTGACTGGAAAACATAACCATGAAGAAAATGGCATTGTGAAAATAAAGAAAACAAGGTAGCAACATAAACCGAAAAGATAAATTGAAACTGAAACTAGAAATTAATGGTAGAATTGGATTCTGCATAATGAAAAAAATGTAGCTGATGCAAAAAACACACCATTAAGATTATCCATCCATCCATTATCCAACCCGCTATATCCTAACTACAGGGTCACGGGGCTCTGCTGGAATCAAACCCAGCCAACACAGGGCGCAAGGCAGGAACAAACCCCGGGCAGGGCACACACACACACACACACACACCAAGCACACACTAGGGACAATTTAGAATCGCCAGTGCACCTAACCTGCATGTCTTTGGACTGTGGGAGGAAGCTGGAGCACTCGGAGGAAACCCACGCAGACACTGGGAGAATATGCAGACTCCACGCAGGGAGGACCTGGGAAACAAACCCGGGTCTCCTTACTGCGAGGCAGCAGCGCCACCATGCCACCCCCATTAAGATTATAATAAATAAAACTAAACAGAATCACAACAAAACCCTTGTTAGATTTCATATCCCTGGTTAATTCTAAAATTAGAGATCAAACGAAGAAGAGATAATAAACAGAAGTCAGATTAAAAATGCAGCTCAAGTAATGCTAGATTCAGTTTCCACTGGCCCATATTGAGAAGCCATGATCTATAACAGGGGTATTCAATTACAAATTCATTTAGGCCAGATTTTCAAATCAAGACGTTTAGCAGGGCCACACATTTTCAGTGGCTGGTAAGCAGCAGGTAGTAACAAATTTTAATCCAACACAAATGAATGTATTGAAAAAAACAAGCAATGTTTATTTACTCATTATTCTTTGTTTCCCTTTTAAATTTGGCCACATCTGACACAGGCTCATCAAAAAGTGCATAAATACAATAGATAAGCTACAACTGAACAGAATCTGAGGTAGTAGCAATACCATTTTTCCACTTTTGCTTATATCTGACGTATGCACATTTTAAAGTGCATAAGAACAAAATAGTTCACAGTACTAGCAATAACATTTGTTTTCCTTTTGAAATAGCAAATATATTTTGGTCATATATGACCCAGGTACATCACAAAGTGCATTTAACAGAATAAAAAAGAACTACCAATGCTATCAAAGCTATCAACACTTGTTTTGGGTTTGTGCACTAACTATAACTAAAACACATTTAAACGTGTACTGCATGCTGGGGAAGCATAGGTTTATTTTAAATCTCCATGTGTGTGATTAGCAGTGCCTTTTTTGTAATCATCTATTAGGTACTGTGAAGGTATGTAGAGGCCGAGAGTTCAAGCATAACATGTTTTGCTTATTTGGTGAAAAAACATAACATTTAAAATTTGAAATTGACAAATTGTCAATTATAATAATTATTTTTTACATTTATATAACGCTTTACTCACTACTCAAAATGCTTTGCAAACTCCATGCAGGGAGGACCTGGGACACAAACTCATGATCTCCTTATTGCGAGGCAGCAGTGCTATCATTACAGCACCTGCATAGATGTACTGCACTACATAACATTATGCTTGATACTTTAAAATTACAAACACATAATTTCTGAAATTGAAGAATATTAACTGCAGATTAATAACAAGCCCTACATTCTACAAAAAAGTTATGTAGTCCCGCAAAGCAATCAGTGCTTAATTTAATTGAATCTTAAAGAAAATTCCCAACATTTTGCATGTTTTCATTAACTGCAGTCTTTCTAATTTGTTCTTTGGTTTGAGTGTCTACGGCTGATTGTCGACCTTGTAAGAGCCATAAATCCACAGGATCGAAGGGTGTGAGTGGAGGTCCAACCAATCGTATGAAGAGAAGTGCAGAGACAGTACTTGTCAGTAATAAGCATCTCATTGGAGTAATAATTAGATTCATTTACAAAAATCAATGTTCACACTCACTGGATGAAACTGGAACACAACTAAGACTCAGTACACAATTGATTATAGAATCATTTAATTTGTAGTTGATGCCACCAGCAGCAGTCATGGCTGATGTGGCACATTTCATCGCAAAAAAAAAAAAATCTTTGTAACATAGACTACTACCACTTCTAGACACACAACAATGCACTGCATTGTGTGTCAAATGTTGCTAGGCTACATAGAGTGTTGCATTCATGGTCTGTAGCACTGTAGGAAACCATGTAGGCTCAGCAAATGTGTTTTTCTCAGTTTTTCTCTGTGTTTCTGGAGGGACCATGGGCTGGGCCACTCGGAGGCTGTTTCTGAGCTGCATGTGGCCCATTTGAATAGGCTGGATCTATAGCATGTGTTGAACAGCTCTATTCTAGATAGGTTTAACTTCTTTAGTTCTTTGTTAATTTGTGAGCAGAACTAATGACCAACTAATAAACATTGTTTCTCTCTTTTCATCCTACTTTATCAAACTACATCTTGTCAGTTTTCTTGATAGATAGATAGGATAGATATATACTTTATTAATCCCAAGGGGAAATTCAGAGAAATTGAGAGGTTGAAGCAGAATCTGACCAGCTGTCATCTGTTGTATCCCGTAGTATTCTGTATGCAGTCATTTTCATTGTCTCATTTGTACAGTTTGCCACCCGACTTTATGCCTGTTTTAGTTGAAGCAAAGCCCTGCATATGGATATGTGAAACCCATGTACAAATGCAGTGATTGCTTCACATGTACTCTCAGAAACTTCCACCTAGTTTTCACTCCTTCTCATCTGGCATAATCTTGAAACATTTTTAAAAGCAGCCTTCATTTAATCTTAAACTGGTATGGTAATTTAACTTTGAGCAAGGCTTTCTTATGATAGTGTACATTTTACTTCTTTTTTGAATTATCAAATTATGTCTAATGAATTTTATTTTATTATTTATGCACTAATTTTCCATACATTTTGGAGTAGTCATTTCATTGGAATTTTATTCATCTATTTTTATAGCCTTACAACTCTGATCACTCTGATGCTACAGGTACATGGCGACTATGCACAAGATGCATGTGCCATATAATTTGTATTATGATTTTGGTTTTAGTGAATGGCTTTGAATGTAATGGATTTGTGGAGATCTGAACAATGACCTTTGACCTTGGTTTTCTGATCTTCAGTACAACTGACCATTCTTTTATTATGCCCTTACATATCTTTGCCACACGTCTAGGTAGACTTTTGTGTTTTTGATGGTAAATATTAGATGGATTACTTTTTCATTCTAATATGGGACATGACATCTTTATTGATAGGTTGATATGTTTTTTATTAAATTAGGGTCTCTGTATTGGCAATTCGTACCTGTTGCACACAAGTGACACCTCAAGGAGTGCCTTGAACCCTTATAACACAACCTAGCTAATACCAGAAGTGTCATGCATTTTTCAGTACTATGACCACCAAGACTATGCCAGGTGGAGTCTGAACCCTTTTGTTCTCACTAATACCAAGCCATCAGCTTGACTTCCAGATAATGCTCCCCTATTGCCCAACCCACAAAAGCCACAAATAGCCTAATACAGCTTGTGTGAATGTTAATTTTTTTGGCATGTAACATATATTCTTTATATATATATTTTTTTCACTTTAAAAGTTAGCATACATTTTCAATCAAAAAAAGAAACTGCATGGCCTTGGAGCAGAAAACTTCTTCAGTATTTATTTGTGAAAAGCAAAACAACACATTTCCATCAGCTGGGCACATAATATAATAAATGAAGTTGCAACTAATTTTACACTTGTGACAGTTGAAATAGCTTTCCTTTAGTTTCTCTGTGTTTGCATTTTGAAATTTTGCACTGCTTTGCTCTACCAGGAGTAAAAGTGATCTGAAGGGATGCTGTGATGTGGTTGGCTTTCGAAAATTGCTCTCCAACTCAGCATAAAAGCACTTCAGTATTTAATCATAAAAAGTAAAATAACACGTTTCAATCAACTGGAAGTCAAAAATGAAATTTTTCTATATGCAGTACAGTGTCTTTAAAATTATAGCATAAATTGCATATTTCAAGGATTATGTAAGTGGATGAAGTATAATATTGTCACTATTACTGTGAGAGGCTTATGTACCAAAAATGGGTGCACTGTATTCACTTGTGTTTCTGCACTTTAATACTGTCTGTTTCCTTGATCATTTTTTGTGTTCTGCTACAGTGGGCTAGCAACTCTTGTATCATTTTGTGTACAGTAGCTTATTCTCCATGCAAAGCGATGTGAAAATATTGTCAGTAGTAACTTTTCTCACATTTCTTCTGAAACGCTCATGAGTCACATCACCAGACATGCCGTCGTTATAACCGAGTAACAATTATTAATGAATTAGACTTTTATGGTTTTGTTTCTTCAGACAGAGCCAGGTGCATTTATTATCACTGCTCCCTGAAATCCCAGCAATCAGGGATTTCCAGTTGGATGTCAGTAGTTTTGAGATTTTCTCATGTCTATTTGAAATTTTTCCAGATACTCTAGTTTTCTTCCTACATCTTATATACATGCTATTGACACAGTAAAGGAGAGAGTGGGCTTAGAAAATAGATAAATGGTTATTTACAGCATGTGAATTTAAAATGACACTGCAGTGATTGTTTTACAATTGGTGCCTACATCGATTCTGGGAGCAAAGCAAGAACACATACTGTACATGCATGTGAACTTAGCCAGAAAATGAGTTAAAGCTTTTTTTCTTGCATTTTAGTTGTAAAATGTGGTTTAATTAATTTGTGCTTTGATTTGCTTTGCTATTTGGCCTTGTTATAGAAGAAGTGTATATTATCTAAGCCTTGTCTGACTATGAATAATTCAAAGTCAAATATGTTTTTGAAACCTAAACAACATTCTAATAATACCTTAGGAGAAATAGTTTCCAAATGCTGATTATGGACTAAATTTCAAAGTTTTGGAATCAGAGTGGGGACATTGTTAAAGGTACTTCTAAGTTTCTGGTCTATCTATTCATTCATTTTAAACATGCTTCATCCATTTAAAAGATCACAGAGATATTCGCCTGGCAATGATGTGTTAAAGGTAGAAATTGGATGCAATGTAATTGCATTATTGTAAACACTCAAATATGCACCCATATTATCTCATTCTGGGCCATTTTTGAGTTGCCAGTTAATCAGACTTGCATGTATTTGAGATATGGGGGGAAAGCCAAAGGGAAACAAAACTCACAAATATGTGAAGAGAATGTAAACTCCACAAGGCCAGTATCTGAAAATACTTTCCTGGGGCCTCATGTATAAAATTTTTTTTTGTACGTACAAAAATGTTGTGTACGCCCGTTTCCACACTCACATCGCGATGTATAACAACTAAACTTGCGGTAAATCCAAGCATATTCTAACACCAGCTCAATCTATTGCGTAGGCAAGTTTTTGGCTTGTTTTTGAAAACTGGCAGCACCCAGCGTCAAAGAACTGCCACTGTTCCTGTGCGGTTTCCCTTTATTTTTTAGATTCACATGCCTGACACGGCTTTATCAAATACTGAAATTAACAACATATCGTTTATTAGTTTAAGGCTTCTGATTGTACTCAACCTGTTACAATATAATGAGTCCACTGAATGGCCAAGCTATTTCAAATACTATAGCTGCGTTAGTGTTGTTACTCTCAGTGCACCCCCAGAGTATTTTAACCCACTCTATCTGAGTGTGGAATCACAGCTCTACAGCAGCTGATCGGAAAGAGGATTATTGGGATACAGTATCTAGCACATCCTGCCTCAGCCATGCGCACAGTCTATTTGAACAGCGCCCATACGGCAAAGCTTTTCCTGTAGGGACCTCACAGTTCAGAAGCAGTTTCATCCCAAGAGCTCTAAACACACTTAATCATTCCATCAAGTACTCCTGGTAGAACTGTTTGTACTTATAAGTACAATTACCTCACTGTAAAGTTGCACTACAGTTGTAATATTGCACAACCTGAGCCACTTTATGAACCATTTCACTATCTGCACCATTTGTACATGTAAATTGTACTTATGCTTTTATATTTTATATTTTTCATTGTTTTTTATTGTATTGTTATTGTTATTTTAATTTTATCATTTTATAGGAAAATACTTTTATGGAGGATTTGCATATTGATTCTCATTGCACCATAAAATAACAATAAAGGAATTCAATTCAATTCAATAGAAGAAAGCTCGTATTTACAGATGATGATGGCTGGCTTCTAAGTCGATTTAGATTTCTAAGTGCTATCTTCTTGGAGCTCTTGATATCATTTTTAAGATGAAATGCAGTAAAGTATGTATATTAAATTATACAGATACATTTTTAACATAATTTAAATAATTTATACTGTTAATAGTTAAACATGTGGGCACAGTAGCGCAGTGGTAGCAATGAACTGGGGCCCCATTCAGGTATGTTCCTGCCTTGCGCTGTATGGTTGCTGGGACTGGTGTGACCCTGGATGGATAGATGGATGGAATAATAAACTTGTACTATAAAGATATTTCAATGTTCCTTAAAAGTTTTGAAGAATCAGCATTCTAAGCTTACAGATGGCTTGACATTTATTACAGAGCTTCTGTGGCGATTGGTTATTTGGAGAAAGAAAAGGTAGGACAGGAATTGGGGGGTAGTACATTTGAAAGAGAGAGTACTGCTGCAATAAATTATTTCTATGAGGGTTGGGCACGGCACAGCAAGCATCTTGCAGGAGGCAGGAACAATCTCTGGACGGCCATGCCTCCATGTTTAAAACAATGCTTTAATTCCTATCATCATGAAAATTATATCAAGTATACATCTTAGCATTTAAATTGTTCAGAGAGGTGAAATATCATGAATGTAATGTATTGTGCCCTGTTGGCGTAAGAGAAAGCCTGTTTAAGAAGCACATAGTGATTCACACACATAGAGCACATCGAAGAACATATAGAATATGAAGCATTTAATGTGCTACTTTAGTTACAATGAGATTTGAGAAACTAGTAAATTAAACGATTTTAAGATAAAGTTTAAGACATTCTACTTTAATGACAAAACAAACTACATGATTAAAGTGGAAATTTCAAGATTAAAGTTGACATTTCAACCTTTTTTCCATCGTGTCCCTATTTTTTTTTCTTTTCTCTGTACCCTAATACACTTCCATATGACACTCAGATGGTAGGCTTCAACATGCCTCTTTTCACAGTGACTTTGATATCTGACCACTTCTTATTTATTTTTGGCACTGTGTGACTCTCTCACCCGCTCTAAGTCACTTGATCAACTTCCTTTTGTTGTTTATACCACTGCTTAAACCAACAAATAGTACATTTTTTCCTTGCCTCCACTTGGTATTTGCTGAAATTCTTCTTTTTTCCCTGTGCTTTTACCATTGCCTTTTCACAGAATGCTGAAAGTAAGAGGCTATTTATATTGATTTGCATATTCAAAGACACATAATTCTGGAAGGAGTCGGGGTGGGGGGGGGGGGGGGTGTGTTAGGCGTGTGCGTGTGCATGTGCATTACATTTCACGCTGACCGGGATTTATGTAGTGGAAGAATGTCGATGTTGGCATACTCACAGATTTATGCATCTGTTTTTTTTTGTGCATACATACATTTCTGTTTTTGCCCGTACTCCATGTTTTAGTGTGAATTCTACACATGGCATTATACATGAGGCCCCAAGAGCTGTGAAACAGAAACATTAATCACTTTTTAATCAAGTATGCAATTTGCTTCTCTTAATTCATTACATGAGACAGAATGTATTCACCTTTAGAACAAGAACACTGTTGCATTCTACAAAATCAATTCCAAATGACAGATAAAGAATAACTCTGTTTTGTCAATATATCTATAACTTATGACATTTATGTTCGGGGCCATTGTCTTGTTGGAAAACAAATCTCCTCCTAGGGCGTAGGTTTATTGCAGACTGTATCAAGGTTTTCCTCCAGGATTTTTCTGTATTTTGCTGCATTTATTTTCCCTTCTACCCTCACCATGCTTCATGGTGGGATGGTGTGTTTTTGATAATGTGCAGTGTTAGACTTACAGTAAACACGCCCTTTAATCTGATGTCTAAAAAGATCGGTTTTGATCTTATCAGACCATAAAACATTCTTTGAACTGAATTCAAAGTCCCTCAAATGCCTTTGTGCATTAAGTTCAACAGTGGTTTTCTCTCTGACAGCCATCCATAGAGTTGCAATTGGTGAAGCACCCGGACAACAGCTGTCGTCTGCCCAGTCGCTACAATCCTATCACCTATAGCTAGTAACTTCTTCAGAGGTCTCTTGGTGGCCTCCCTCACAACGTTTTGTGGATTGCCTGCTCTAGGCAGATTTATAGTTGTGCCATAATCTTTACATTTCTTAATAATTAATTTAAATGGACTACAAGGGATATTCAGCGACTTGGATATTTTCTTGTATCCATCCCTGACTTGTGCGTTTCAGTCATATTTTTACACACTTGCTTGGAGTGCCCTTTTATTTTCACTGTGTAGATTATGCCATCATACTAACTCAACCCAAGTTAGACCTCCCAGATAATAAGCATTTATACATCAATCAACTGAAACGCCAGACACGAGTTAACCAGAACTCAGCTAGAGGGCCACAAGTGAGGGTTGTGAGATAGGCCATAGCACTCACATATTTGTTTGCTTCCTTCGTAGTTCCAAATACGGCAATGCAGAAGAGGACCGGGGCAACTCTACCTACTTGTTAATAAACTTGTCTATTAAAATTTTACCAACATTAAATGAGGCTTTCCACCTCAAATCACAATTCTTTTTCTGTTTCATGTTCTTTTGTTTTACAACTTAAAGAGCAACATTGCCTTAAAATATCAGGCTACCTATGCTGCATTTATTAGCCACTTACTGCTATGAAAAAAGACCTTAACAAAGGCTTTGTTTGCACTACACAGCTCTAAGTGACTAATACATGTATTGTTATAAAAGCTTAAAGCCCCTAAGGTAATACTATATCAACTTTGCGACCTATAAGGATTTGCTTTATTTGTTTATTTATTTATTTTTTTAATCTTTCATTTCTTCACTGATGTGCAATGGATAGAATAATCCCTTTATTCCCACTTCCTTTGTAACATTCTGGATTTGGCTCTGTGTTTGCACTTCCTTTCGCAAAGAACGTGCATCTGTCAAGGAGCCAATTGTGCTCAACCCAGACTTACTGTCAAATGTCTCCTAGAGCCCAATATTTGTTTTAGTTTTTTTTTCTTTCTTCCTATAATCTAATTGGAATGCAAATAGGCTCTAATTGTGAGAATGAGGGGGGTTGGGGGAGGTTAGAGGTAAGACGGCATTTGCGGACGATACAGTTGTCATTTCAAATCCTAGTTACATTCATTATCGAGCATACAGCTGCCTTCCTTTTTTTCATCTTTGCACACCTTGCAGCTGCCAATATTACTTCAACCCCAGGAAGTCAACAAACCTGCACAAACTTCCTTTCCTTCTTATCAGTTCTGTGCACACTAATTCTGTACATCTGAGGCCTCGGCTCGCCAGAATTATGCCTGCTTCCTAACACCTCTGTCTCTAGAGCTTTGCATTTGAAATTGAACAGACACGGAGCCAATTTATCATAGGCTGACATGTGTCATGTTCAAGGCATAACCAGAGGGACCTACTGTAGGCAGCGCATTTATCCTTTTGTTGTTGGTAAGGACCTAAACAATATAAGCAGCTATTAAAAGGGGGGAAAATGAACATAAATAACAAGACACCTGGATTGAATTTCATACATTTTCAGTAAATACTTTTTTTTTCCCCTGCTAAGGTGGTGGTGTCCCATATTACAACACGAACCACCTCTTTTCTTTTGACAAACAATCACTGTCCTTGACTGCCTATGCACAAGAGTATTAGAATGCAAACTACCACAAAAATAGCAGACTGCTTAAGCAGGGCAATCTCTATCATTTGCAAAGAAAGATTAGTTAACCCTGCCAACACCAGGCCCTAGAAGAAATTCCTGGCAGCTCTATCAGCAGGCACGCTTTGATTCAACATTACCTAAAATGCTAATAGCTGTTCTGGTGAAGAAAAAGACAAACCAAGCTCAATCTTTAATCTCTTGAAGAAATGTTTTTGTGTTGGGATGCAATGAAAACTCACCAGAAATGCACTTTACCTATGTGTGGGTTGCAGGCAGAGGACCATCCCTGAATTCAATTGTGTCATTTGTTAGATATTCGGAAGCTTCCAGTTTTATGACTGCAGCAGCTCCCATCCCCTCCTCACCCCACCCCACCCCCCTCTGTTACACTCTTAATTCATTGTCTTTGGTAAATTGCTTCTTTTTTACACATCCAGAAAGGTGTAGCAGAATATAATTTTATTCCTTTCATCAGCTAACAATTTCCAGGTACTTTTGAGATGTAGTTAAAGGTGATGCTGAACATTTTTTTTTTTTTCATTTTGTACGCATGTACAATACAACCTCATTAATGATGTTTTGTTAGTTTAAAGAAGAGAAATTGTAAACCAGATCCACAATTTTTTGGATTCAATATACCACATTTCATTTCTGTGTGATCAATTACAGTCTGATCACCTAAGTATCATTTCAAAGCCAGTTACTCCTGGGATGAGCAGGACGGGGCATAATGACGACTAAGTCAATCTATACCTGTGAAGATTTTTTATGTTCTCTTTGTGTAGTCCAGTCCAAACACTATCAAACCACCGTTTCCATAATTTGTATAATAATGTAACTCGATTTGGGTGAGTGTGTGACTACAGTTTGTCTCTCCTTGGAATGATGTCTTAACCACAAGTGGTTCCTGAATCCTATCTTTCTCCAGATGCTGATGCTACAGTATAATGAATAATTAAGGCTCAGGAAATATGGATGAATCTAGAATATTTAAAATTGAACCATGAAACACTACAATTATATAAATAAGGTTTGGACCAGGGGCATTTAATTATAAACAGGAATTTTCATGCTCTGTTTTGATTAGGAGTGCAAGGTAGACATGACTCATTGGACAAACACATGCATGTTTGAAGTTGACGTTAGTAGTGCTAGCTGCTCTTTCCCCCCTTCCTATCAGCTGTAATCAACATGTCGGAGCAGGAGGTACACACTAGTGTTGCGGAGCAAATTATTATCAAAGTTTTGACAAGTGAAGGAGTCATTCCATCGCAGATTAATTCAAAACTTAAAAATTAGTTTGGGAATGAATGTCTCTCTCAGTCTAGAGTGTTTGATTGGTGCAAGTCATTCAGAAAAGGACTATCATCTCTTTGGTCAACTTAGGGAATTTTTAGGAGGGAAGAAATTCATCTCAAATGAGGAGGTTATTGACGCTGTGCAAGAATGGGTCAACATGCACTCAAAAGACTTCTGAGGATTAAGAAGCTTCCTGAGTGCTGGAACAAGTGTATTGAGTGGCAGGAGACTAGAAAGAAAAATAGTGTGTAAGACATTTCATTGTATTCAATAAATAAAGTATAGCTCATAAATTCCTGTTTATATTTGAACGTCTCTCGTATAAATCTGAATCTATTACCAGTCAGTACTCTTTGTGCACATTTACCTTATAGTGTCTTTCATACTGTACAGTATGTCACCAGTTTTCCTGCATATTAGTTTCATAGAAGACCAAATTGCTTTCTCTGTGTATGGTCCCTGATTAGGAATAGACACCTTCTACCAGTTCTGCTCCTGGGAAATGTATTGTACTGTCACAGTTTTTCCAGCAATATTCCATATTGTTCCTTAATTAGAGCCTTTGCTTCTGCTGTAAATTTGTAGTGTCACAAATAAATTTACAAATGTTTAGAAAGGTGACTGTATTGCTCTTTTTTATCATGATTCAATTAATATATGGTATGATATTCTGTTTTGCTTCCAGACTTGCACCTGATATTGCAGGAAAATACTCTGCAGTTGGATTATCAGGATTCAGTAAATGTAGACTGATTGGTAAAGTGAAATACTTGTTCACAGAGTTGGTTTTCTGCCTCAACATCTTAGTTTGGTAAAATTGCTGATGCTCTACCAAATTGTAATCTCTCAATGACCTCTACCCTCATTCATGAATAAGACCATGTGTTACCTGGAGAGTTGACGTTTTTCCATTTGGGCAGCTGCTTACAACTTACTTGCAAGGAGTAAACCACTTTTTTTCAGGAGAGTACCAGGTTATTATCTGGATGTTCATTCAGCAATGAATTACTGCAGTGTACGCCAGAAATCACACTATAACTAGGCCAATTGAAACTGCCATACACAACCTGAAAACTCTCCACATCTTGATTGCCACTTGATATCAAATCAATTAAAATAAGCAAAAGAAGAGAAAACATGTCTCACTTAAGGAATGTTCCTGGCAACACTGAAATAAATGATCTTAAAGGCATATACAGTATATATATATATATATATATATATATATATATATATATATATATACAGTACTAGCAAAATACCCGCGCTTCGCAGCGGAGAAGTAGTGTGTTAAAGAGGTTATGAAAAAGTAAAGGAAACATTTTAAAAATAACGTAACATGATTGTCAATGTAATTGTGTTGTCATTGTTATGAGTGTTGCTGTCATATATATATACATATACACATATATTATGTATTTATATACATATACATATATACATATTATATATATATATATACATACACACATATATAGATATATTATATATATATATATATATATATATATATATATATATATATATATATATATACACATACACACATATACACATATATATATATATATATAATATATATATATATATATATATATATATATACACACACATATACAGATATATCACATATATATACATATATTATATATACATATACACATATATTTTATATATATATATATATATATATATATATATATACTGTACATACATACATACATATACACACATACATGCACTTACAATAACATAGAAATCAATATAAACAACATTAACATCATTATCATATGAGAATATGAAGTAATATATAAGAAGCACATTTCATATAAATATAAATTATTAAACAGTAAAATCTTCTTCTATAATTTGCTACCGTGGCTATTCGTTTGTCTGTCCAGGATTTTAAATCACCTGTAGCTCGCAAACCGTTTCACCTATTGACTTGAAATCTAGTACACATATAGTGCGTCACGTCTGCTATCCGCTTTATGGGTGATGATTGTATTACTCTTTTTATGTTTATTTTATTTTATTGTAGAATCAACTCCTATCTGCGCACACCGGGGCAGCCGTGGGCGGATGCGTATGGTGTATTCACTCCATGTTATTGTGCATTGCGCTGTCACTGGTATTTTGATAAAAGAATTTGAACAACATATAAGAAGCGTATAAATTATTAAACAGTAAAACATTAACATTTAAGAAGTAAAGTTACATTGAGTACTACTGCAGTGCCTTCGGGTATACCTCATTTTTTCTTTGCCCATTACATGCTTAAATGTATACATTTTTTGGTGTACCTACCCGAGAACACACGACATATAACCGACCGTGGGAGAAGCATGGATTTTAAACACATGTTGAGTTCATCTGCTGGTGTCCCTCGTGGAATAACTGGTAATGTTTGACTAAAATCTACAGCGAGTATAACGACATTACCTCCTTTTTTTTTTTTTTACGATCTCTGAGATCTTGCTTTTTTCGGTTCAAGGCTTCATAAGCTCTTTTATGTTCCATGGTGTACTTATCCCAAACCATCATCTTTGAATGTTGCAAGACTTTCGCCTTGTATGTAGATCGGGGTAATTACATTCATTGCATTCCTAGTCTGAATCACAATCTGATTGTATGGGTGGTTACCTGGCAGGTAACGCTTATGCTTGGTCATCAAGTCGTCTAACATCCGCTACGTGCCCTCTTTTAATTGTGAGAAACAGATATATATAGCCAAATTCTCGCGCTTCGTTGTGGCGAAGTACTGCTTTTAATTTTTTATTAAGAAGAAAAGAAAACCTTTTTAAACGGATCGAAAATATACCAATAACAATTTGTTAAGGATCTGTTTTTTTGTGAAGCTCCCTTTTCACAGCTGTCACGCTACGGCATGTGTTTCGTTTATTTGACAGTATGTAGATCGTGGTAATTACATTCATGGCATTCGTTTTCTGAATCACAATCTGATTGTATGGGTGGTTACCTGCCAGGTCACGCTTGTGGTTTGTCAGCAAGTCACCTTACGTCCGCCACGTGCCCTCTTTCTGTTCCCAGAAGCAGATCATAGAATGGTTTTAATAGTTTACTTTCAAATAATGCAAAGAGTATGCGACATGTGTTTCTCCCTAATTCTGGGCTCATCAGGCGTACACACTCCCTGCATCCCCTCTCGGGAATCGAATCTCTATCGTCAGCGCCAGAGGTGAAGCCCCTAACGTTGCGCTACGGCGTGTGGTTCGTTTATACCTCGTGTTTTCTCATTAAACTTTTATCTCGCGAATATGTTATTGCAATCCGCAGCGGGAGCGTTTCTATAAACTTAATTTAAACTTACGTTTTACACCGTGCTTTTTTCCCTTATGAAGATGCTTGTATGCTTCACTCGCTCGCTTCTTATTGTTTCGCTCCCTTCTCAATTGTTTAATGAATTTTTTGTTCTTCGCGGTTTGCGGCTCTGCCTTCATTTCTCCCTACTGCGTTCTTTTATCTCACGAATATGTTATTGCAATCCGCAGCGGGAGCGTTTCTATAAACTTAATTTAAACTTACGTTTTACACCATGCTTTGTTTCCCTTATGAAGATTCTTGTATGGTTCACTCGCTCGCTTCTTATTGTTTCGCTCCCTTCTCAATTGTTTAATGAATTTTTTGTTCTTCGCTCTTTGCGGCGCCAGAGTTGAAGCCCCTAACATTGCGGTCAGCAAGTCGGCTAACATCCGCCATATGCCGTCTTTCAGTTGCGAGAAGCAGATCATAGAATGGTTTTAATAGTTTACTTTCAAATAATGCAAAGAGCATGCGACACGTGTTTCTCCCTAATTCTGGACTCATCAGGCGTACACACTCACTGCATCCGCTCTCGGGAATCAAATCTCGAACGTCAGCGCCAGAGGTGAAGCCCCTAACATTGCGCTACGGCGTGTGGTTCGTTTATACCTCGTGTCTTCTCATTAAACTTTTATCTCGCGAATATGTTATTGCAATCCGCAGTGGGAGCGTTTCTATAAACTTAATTTAAACTTACGTTTTACACCATGCTTTTTTCCCTTATGAAGATGCTTGTATGCTTCACTCGCTCGCTT
Source organism: Erpetoichthys calabaricus (assembly GCF_900747795.2). Lineage (NCBI taxonomy): Eukaryota > Metazoa > Chordata > Cladistia > Polypteriformes > Polypteridae > Erpetoichthys > Erpetoichthys calabaricus. Next base: position 53,721,702 of record NC_041400.2, read on the forward strand.
CTTATTGTTTCGCTCCCTTCTCAATTGTTTAATGAATTTTTTGTTCTTCGCTGTTTGCGACTCATCCTTCATTTCTCCCTACTGCGTTCTTTTATCTCGCGAATATGTTATTGCAATCCGCAGCGGGAGCGTTTCTATAAACTTAATTTAAACTTACGTTTTACACCGTGCTTTGTTTCCCTTATGAAGATGCTTGTATGCTTTACTCGCTCGCTTCTTATTGTTTCGCTCCCTTCTCAATTGTTTAATGAATTTTTTGTTCTTCGCTGTTTGCGGCTCCTCCTTCATTTCTCCCTACTGCGTTCACAGTCTTTTCACGTGATTACGTGGGAGGCGTGATGACGTGACACTCAACTCCTCCTCCCACGGCCATCGAGCTGCCGTCCATTACAGTATATTGTGAAAAAAGAGGTTCCAGTTATGACCATTACGCGTTGAATTTCGAAATGAAACCTGCCTAACTTTTGTAAGGAAGCTGTAAGGAATCAGCGTGCCAAATTTCAGCCTTCCACCTACACGGGAAGTTGCAGAATTAGTGATGAGTCAGTCAGTCAGTCAGTCAGTGAGTCAGTGAGGGCTTTGCCTTTTATTAATTAGTATAGATATATATATATATACTAGCAAAATACCCGCGCTTCGCAGCGGAGAAGTAGTGTGTTAAAGAGGTTATGAAAAACTAAAGGAAACATTTTAAAAATAACGTAACATGATTGTCAATGTAATTGTGTTGTCATTGTTATGAGTGTTGCTGTCATATATATACTGTATACATATACACATATACACACACATATACACACATATACAGATATATTATATATACATATACACATATATTTTTTATATATATATTTTTTATATATATATATATATATATATATACATACACATACATACATACATACACATACACACATAGATGCACTTACAATAACATAGAAATCAATATAAACAACATTAACATCATTATCATATGAGAATATGAAGTAATATATAAGAAGCACATTTCATATAAATATAAATTATTAAACAGTAAAATCTTCTTCTATAATTTGCTACCGTGGCTTTTCGTTGGTCTGTCCAGGATTTTAAATCACCTGTAGCTTGCAAACCGTTTCACCTATTGACTTGAAATCTGGTACACATATAATACGTCACGTCTGCTATCCGCTTTATGGGTGATGATTGTATTACTCTTTTTATGTTTATTTTATTTTAGAATCAACTCCTATCTGCGCACACCAGGGCGGCCATGGGCAGATGCGTATGGTGTATTCACTCCATGTTATCGTGCATTGCGCTGTCACTGGTATTTTGATAAAAGAATTTGAACAATATATAAGAAGCGTATAAATTATTAAACAGTAAAACATTAACATTTAAGAAGTAAAGTTACATTGAGTACTACTGCAGTGCCTTCGGGTATACCTCATTTTTTCTTTGCCCATTACATGCTTAAATGTATACATTTTTTGGTGTACCTACCCGAGAACACGCGACATATAACCGACCGTGGGAGAAGCATGGATTTTAAACACGCGTTGAGTTCATCTGCTGGTCTCCCTCGTGGAATAACTGGTAATGTTTGAGTAAAATCTACAGCGAGTAAAACGACATTACCTCCTTTTTTTTTTTTTACGATCTCTGAGATCTTGCTTTTTTCGGTTCAAGGCTTCATAAGCTCTTTTATGTTCCATGGTGTACTTAATAAGTACTAATTATCCCAAACCATCATCTTTGAATGTTGCAAGACTTTCGCCTTGTATGTAGATCGGGGTAATTACATTCATTGCATTCCTAGTCTGAATCACAATCTGATTGTATGGGTGGTTACCTGGCACTGTAGGGTTGCCACCCGTCCTTTAAAATACAGAATCGTGCCGGGTTTGAGAATGAAATTGCGCGTCCCGTTTTGAATCAATACTGGACGGGATTTATCCCGTATGTTTTGTATCATTTTTTTTTTAAAGCAGCGTCTCATGCAAATTATCCCACACGCATTTTATGAAGATGCCTCCTTTCCTACTTTGGATTGGGTAATACTTGATGTCATCGTTAGTTTGATTGGTGTTTTTAACTGTCCAGTGAGGAGGGCGTGTCTTTTAAGTACAGTCTGCAAAGTCTTGGCACTGAGATGTTGTGTCAGCGCCATAGTTGAAGCCCCTAACGTTGCGGTCAGCAAGTCGGCTAACATCCGCCATGTGCCGTCTTTCAGTTGCGAGAAGCAGATCACAGAATGGTTGAAACTGTTGCCCCTAACGTTGCGCCACGGCGTGTGGTTCGTTTATACCTCGTGTCTTGTCATTAAACTTTTATCTCGCGAATATGTTATTGCAATCCGCAGCGGGAGCTTTTCTATAAACTTAATTGAAAGTTACGTTTTACACCGTGCTTTGTTTCCCTTATGAACATGCTTGTATGCTTAACTCGCTCCGTTCTCAATTGTTTAATTAATTTTTTGCTCTTCGCTGTTTGCGGCTGTTCCTCCATTTCCCCCTACTTCGTTCTTTTATCTTGCGAATATGTTATTGCAATCCTTAACGGGAGCGTTTCAATAAACTGATTGAAAATAGTTTTGCATTTACCTTTTTAGTAAAAGGCGAGCTTTTAAGCCTGAGAAATCACCCCGTAAATGCACATGTTTAATTGGACATGTGTTAATATGTATGGTTACACAGTATTAAAAGACAGTGAACAACGTCAGTTACCTTTCTTCCCGCGTTTGATAAAAGGTGAGCTTTTAAGCCTGAGAAATCACCCCGTAAATGCACACGTTTAATTGCACATGTGTTAATATGTATGCTTACACAATATTAAAAGACAGTCAAAAATTAACGTCATTTACCTTCGTTCCCGCGTGTGACTCGTGCTGTAAATGTCTTCCTTGTTTTTAGTTCACGTGATTACGTAGGAGGCGTGATGACGCGATACGTGACTCCGCCTCCTCCATTACAGTGTATGGACAAAAAATATGTTCCAGTTATGACCATTACGCTTTGAATTTCGAAATGAAACCTGCGTAACTTTTGTAAGTAAGCTGTAAGGAATGAGCCTGCCAAATTTCAGCCTTCCACCTACACGGGAAGTTGGAGAATTAGTGATGAGTGAGTCAGTCAGTGAGTGAGTGAGTCAGTCAGTCAGTGAGGGCTTTGCCTTTTATTATTATAGATATATACAGTGCATCCTGAAAGTATTCACAGTGCATCACTTTTTCCACATTTTGTTATGTTACAGCCTTATTCCAAAATGGATTAAATTCATTTTTTTCCTCAGAATTCTACACACAACACCCCATAATGACAACGTGAAAAAAGTTTACTTGAGGTTTTTGCAAATTTATTAAAAATAAAAAAATTGAGAAAGCACATGTACATAAGTATTCACAGCCTTTGCTCAATACTTTGTCGATGCACCTTTGGCAGCAATTACAGCCTCAAGTCTTTTTGAATATGATGCCACAAGCTTGGCACACCTATCCTTGTCCAGTTTCGCCCATTCCTCTTTGCAGCACCTCTCAAGCTCCATCAGATTGGAAGGGAAGCGTCAGTGCACAGTCATTTTAAGATCTCTCCAGAGATGCTCAATCGGATTCAAGTCTGGGCTGTGGCTGGGCCACTCAAGGACATTCACAGAGTTGTCGTGAAGCCACTCCTTTGATATCTTGGCTGTGTGCTTATGGTCGTTGTCCTGCTGAAAGATGAACCGTCGCCCCAGTCTGAGGTCAAGAGTGCTCTGGAGCAGGTTTTTATCCAGGATGTCTCTGTACATTGCTGCAGTCATCTTTCCCTTTATCCTGACTAGTCTCCCAGTCCTTGCCACTGAAAAGCATCCCCACAGCATGATGCTGCCACCACCATGCTTCACTGTAGGGATGGTATTGGCCTGGTGATGAGCGGTGCCTGGTTTCCTCCAAACGTGACGCCTGGCATTCACACCAAAGAGTTCAATCTTTGTCTCATCAGACCAGAGAATTTTCTTTCTCATGGTCTGAGAGTCCTTCAGGTGCCTTTTGGCAAACTCCAGGCGGGCTGCCATGTGCCTTTTACTAAGGAGTGGCTTCCGTCTGGCCTCTCTACCATACAGGCCTGATTGGTAGATTGCTGCAGAGATGGTTGTCCTTCTGGAAGGTTCTCCTCTCTCCACAGAGGACCTCTGGAGCTCTGACAGAGTGACCATCGGGTTCTTGGTCACCTCCTTGACTAAGGCCCTTCTCCCCCGATCGCTCAGTTTAGATGGCCGGCCAGCTCTAGAAAGAGTCCTGGTGGTTTTGAACTTCTTCCACTTACGGATGATGGAGGCCACTGTGCTCATTGGGACCTTCAAAGCAGCAGAAATTTTTCTGTAACCTTCCCCAGATTTGTGCCTCGAGACAATCCTGTCTCGGAGGTCTACAGACAATTCCTTTGACTTCATGCTTGGTTTGTGCTCTGACATGAACTGTCAACTGTGGGACCTTATATAGACGGGTGTGTGCCTTTCCAAATCATGTCCAATCAACTGAATTTACCACAGGTGGCCCCAATTAAGCTGCAGAACACATCTCAAGGATGATCAGTGGAAACAGGATGCACCTGAGCTCAATTTTGAGCTTCATGGCAAAGGCTGTGAATACTTATGTACATGTGCTTTCTCAATTTTTTTTATTTTTAATAAATTTTCAAAAATCTCAAGTAAACTTTTTTCACGTTGTCATTATGGGGTGTAATGTGTAGAATTCTGAGGAAAAAAATGAATTTAATCCATTTTGGAATAAGGCTGTAACATAACAAAATGTGGAAAAAGTGATGCACTGTGAATACTTTCCGGATGCACTATATATATATATATATATATATATATATATTATTCTGGACGCTAGGGGTCGCTGTTGCCCCGTGAAACCCAGCAGATAGATGTTCCAGACACACATTTAAAAGCACCAAGTATAATTTTTAATTATTTTCTTCAATACAGTGCACAAAGCACCATAATCACCACAATTCTCAATACAAATAATCAATGATCAATAATAGTACAGTAATCCCTCGCTATATCGCGCTTCGACTTTCGCGGCTTCACTCTATCGCGGATTATATATGTAAGCATATCTAAGTATATAACACGGATTTTTCGCTGCTTCGCGGGTTTCTGCGGACAATAGGTCTTTTTACTTCTGGTACATGCTTCCTCAGTTGGTCTGCCCAGTTGATTTCATACAAGGGACGCTATTGGCAAATGACTGAGAAGCTACCTAATCAGAGCACACAGTTAAAGTTCCTGTGTGCTGATTGGGTCAGCGACAGAGTGCTGCATTAACCAGGAAGTCTCATCTCACTCATTCAGCATTAACGTGCTCCTGCTACTGCTTCAGGGGCCGTGTCCAAGCGCCAACAGAAGATGCAAATGATTGCAGAAAAGGTAAAAGTTTTGGATATGTTGAAGGAAGGGAACAGCTACACCGCTGCAGGACACCATTACATCATCAATGAGTCCACGATTCTTTTTATTTAAAAAAGAGAAAAGCATATAAGATCTACACCCGCAGTGTCCTTTAACCAGGGCGCAAAACGAGTTGCAAGTGGACGTGATAAGGCAGTAGTCTGGATGGAATCTGCTTTAGGGATTTGGATTGAAGACTGATGGAAAAAGAATGACGGCGGTGCTACACAGCTGCCTGAAGAGGCTCCTTTAGAAGAGCTGTAACGCTCTCCTTTGTTGTGCAGTAAAATTAAACTCATCGTTATCGAACAAGTCGTCGTGTCATTGTTGGTGAGTAACCATAATTAATTATCTACGTTCAGTACTTATTACATGTACATAGTTTAGTGTCACTGTACACACATTTTACTGTATACAATTTTTCTTGCATTGTATGTATTTATTGCTGGTGGCCTGTCTGTCATAATGGCTGTAACATATGTGATATCGGAGACGCTCGATATCTTTAAAATAATATTTAGGTTTTACTGTATATAAACTGTGTTTACATACATAATTTCAACAAATCTTACCTAATATCTAAGAGAATACAAAGGGTTTATGCTGTATAATTGTGCGGGAAATGTTTATAATAGTGTGGGAGAGTTTTTAAGGTCTTAAAATATATAAAAAGAACAATACGAACATATGGTTTCTACTTTGTGGATTTTCACCTTTCGTGAGGGGTTCTGGAACGCAACCCCCGCGATGGAGGAGGGATTACTGTACACTAATCCTCCACTCCCAGCAGCTTCGTCACCCAACCTCCCAACTCTGGCTCAGCTTGCTGGGTCTCTACCAGTCCTTTATATATTCCTTGACCTGGAAGTGCTCCTTCTCTTCTTCCGGGTCAAACTCCACATCATCAGTCCTCAAGTAGCCCGGAAGTACTGTGGGCTTCCGTCCTCCTGACTCCGAAGTACTTCTGGGTTGTTGGAAAAGTAGGAGTCCCCAGGTCCTCTATGAGCTCCCCCTGGCGGCACCCACGGCATCCAAATGTCCAATTTTGTGAGTATGGTAACATGCTGTACCAGTGCATGCTCCCAACCTATGAAACTGCACATGTGAATTGATGTTTTGTTGGTTGTCACATCTCGGATATGTGCAAGTCTGAAGCGTATTCTATTCCTGATAACATTTTCATTCACTTTTATTTAACTTTTAATGTTTACTTGTACATTTCTCTCAGCAACTATGCATTGTCGATATCACATGAAATACAATGCCAGCCACTGAATAAACTGTTACAGGTCTGGACTTGTAACCAATAAATGTCGGAGTAGGAATGTCTTTATTTCAAATGCCGGGATGTGTCTGAGAATGTTCTAGTTTAGTTCATGAGAGCATTTTCCAGGAGTGATTTATATCACAATATTTTAGTAAAAATACATGTGTTTGGAATGTTGTGAGCATACTAATAGACTATAGATTATGCAATATTAATAAATTGAAAATTTCTCATTGATTTTTTCATACTTTTTGCTATTGTCTGTTTTTCACTGTTGATTTCTGTTCTATCAGAAACTTCTTTATCTCGATTCTGAATGAAAGAAAGAGATTGAAACCTTTTTCAGCCATTACTACAATCTATATGGCATAAGTACCATATAAAATATATATTTTACACTGGTCAAATATAAGAACCAATTAGCCTATGGTTACAGGCTCTGGGAAACAGCAGAAACAATGAGATCACAAGTGGCTGAAATCTAGCTGTTAAGCGATACTATGAGAAGCTCAACATTGCGAGATTTTGAATTGAGAGGAGCCAACTGATGCATTTCAAGCATGTGGCTAAGAGGCTAAGGGTGTACAAAGCACAGCCTACTGGGAGAAGACCCAGGACACACTGGATGGATTATACCTTTAAGACTGACCTGGGAGCATCTAGGTATTAATTCCCCAAGAGAAGTTGGACATTGGCCTTGCTAAAATAACCCTCAATAGGAAAAACACATTGAAAGTCAAGTGAAGTGGAGGTTTTAGTAACTGAATGAATAGATTTTCAGTGTTTGAATTTTGTTTGCTCCTTTAATTGCCTTGAAACATTTCCTTTTAAAAGTGATTCTTAACAAAAGTAAGGAACAGGTACTAATGGAGTGGATGCTTACTAAATGTTGTTTAAAAAGTGAAAATTAACATGCTTGCTTCATCCAATGTATCACCTCATTCATACTTACTAATAATATTTTTTAATAAACCCTACCTTGTTGATGAGATAGTAGCAGCTAGAGAAATGTTACTGAGTGACAAATGATCTTCTTATGCTTAATGACAGCTCATGCAAACAGTGGCATGCAATTAGTGCTGCTGGGATGGCAGCAATAACCACCATTTTAGTGTGCTGCCCAATAATTACAATAATAAAATATTAGTTTATAGAACATATTTCTTATGCACAAAGAGCTTTACATATTACATATCTGTAGTCCAGATATTAAATCCGTTTTATGTGCCTCTTAATCAAATAAATAAATATGTAATGGTTTTATTTGTGGTAATCAATATTCAAGTAGTGCCTCCTTTTACATTCTTGGTTGTAATGGGAAAACACCAGGAACAAAGCTCTTAGTCTTGACGTCCTTGGTATTAGTAGAAAGGGGAAAGAAAGGGGAAAAAACACATCAGTGTAAATGTTTTTGAACACTTATGCAGCTTCTATGGGATATGTTTAGACAAGCACAAAATAAAATGAAACAGGGTACCAAATACACCACACATTTAGTTAAAAATATCAGTACAATTAAAGGCACTAATCAGCCTTTGATTAAGACACTTCAAAAAGGAAAGTGAACATCAGAAAATGGGAACCAACAGGCCAACCATAATACTATACTATGCTATACTATTAATGCCTGGGGATTAATAAAGTATATCTAATCTAACCTAATTATTTAGACTTCTCAGTTAACTTATCATTAACATTTTTGGAATGTGAAAGGAAAACTTAAGTACAGGTATGTCTATGATATGTTCTCTGAAATGAGATGTTCTGAGATTTGGACGTTGTGTGAACACCTTATTACAGTATATAGAAAACTTAGCAAAGCTATATGGGATACTGTTGTGTACCTGTTTTGACTAAATACATAAAATTTAACACTACAATGCTCGAGAGATGCACAATATGTCAGATTGTGTGCTGCTGCCTATGAGTAGAAGCATACACTTTTATATTGTAAGGTTTCTAAACTCGTTTGGGACACACCAAAGAGCACCCCGAAGTGCGGTCGCCGCATCAGTGGAAGATAGTATATCAGTTGTCGGGGCAATCGCAGGCTCCCAGCGCTGTAGCAGCTCGCCGCGAAAACAAATCCAAAAAGATTGCAGTTGCGCTATGGGCACCTGGCGTCGATGGGTGATGCAAGGAACATTGTAACTGCAGGGAACAGTATTACTTCTCCACTAACCTGGCCATGACCCTGCCTGATCACTGTGTATGAGAGTGGCAGATCCCGCTACAATAAATAACCATGCTGTTCCTGTTTCAAGAGGAATTAGGGTTGGTTTTGCTAAAGTACTGAGACTCAGGTTCGTGTTTTGGGGTGCAAGACAGAAACTCACATGTCACAATATGGTAAAGTTTTATTTGTTATTAGGGAAAATGTCCATTAAAATGACAATAAAAATTACAATACAGTGTTGGCAGTGCGATGAGATACATGTATTACAAGCCGGAAGCTGTCGTGTTCATTACATCCAATTACATCCACTATATCCCATTCTTTGATTGGAATTTCTGAACTGTACTAAAATATTATGGGACCATGGACGCATATGCAGTTGAAAGTTGCCCGAGTGGACATTACATGGTGCATAGCTGTATTTAGAAAGAACTCTGCACAGACAAGGTGACAATGTGCAAATGCCTTACAAATAGTGGAACTGCAAATAGTTGAACATAATTCTCCATATGTGTGTGGGAGCAGTGTGAACTACTATACCATGTTACCACTCACCTCATAGTGATATAAAGATGATCCCCTTTAAATGACCAAAATGTTTCAGTTCCAACACATGCCAAAGGATAATTCCTCAAAAGTGGATTTTTTCACCACTCTGATTTCCTGCCTGCAAGGGGCATCTTTGACCCAGCCACAGGGGATGCAAACCCAGCCACAGGGGATGCACAAACCAGGGTGTTTCTTCGTGCTGGTCCCAAGCCCGGATAAATGGGGAGGGTTACGTCAGGAAGGTCATCCGGTGTAAAATTTTGCCAAATCAATATGCGGACAGTAATACAAATTTCCATATCGGCTCGCCCGAACCCCATGTTAACAATGACCACCACCAGTACTGTTAGCCAACAGGGTGCTGGCGGAAATTGGGCAACTGTTGGCCAAAGAAGAAGAAGAAGAAGGAGAAGAAGAGGGGGGAGACGTGTCCTGAGGCAGAAGGAGAGGAGGAAGGTAAAGAGAGTGGAACTGAGGGTAGGAACTTTGAATCTTGGCAGTATGACTGGTAAGGGGAGAGAGTCAGCAGATATGATGGAGAGAAGGAAGGTTGATATATTGTGCATGCAAGAGACTAAATGGAAGGGGAGTAAGGCCAGGTGGATCGGAGGTGGATTCAAATTGTTCTATCCTGGTGTGGATAGGAGGAGAAATGGAGTAAGGGTTATTCTGAAGGAACAGTATGTCAAGAGTGTTTTGGAGGTGAAAAGAGTGTCAGACAGAGTAATGATTATGAAGCTGGAAATTGGAGGTGTGATGATGAATGTTGTTAGTGCATATGCCCCGTGAGTGAGTTGGATGAAGTGATGAACAGTGTACCCAAGGGACAGAAAGTGGTGAATGAAGTAGACATGGCTGTGGTAAATATGTATTTTAAGAAGAGGGAGGAACATATGGTTACATACAAGAGTGGAGGAAGATACATACAGGTAGATTACATCCTATGCAGAAGAGTCAATCTGAAGGAGATTGAAGACTGCAAAGTGGTGGCAGGGGAAAGTGTAGTTAAGCAACATAGGAGGGTGGTCTGTAAGATGACGTTGGAGATCAAGAAGAGGAAGAGAGTGAGGGCAGAACCAAAGATCAGATGGTGGAAGTTGAAAAAGAAAGACAACAAGGTTGAGTTTAGGGAGAAGGTGAGATAGGCACTGGGAGGTAGTGAAGAATTACCAGACAGTTGGGAAACTACAGCAGATGTAGTAAGGGTGACAGCAAGAAGGGTGCTTGGCGTGACATCTGGACAGAGGAAGGAAGAAAAGGAAACCTGGTGATAGAATGAGAAAGTACAGAAGAGTATACAGAGAAAGAGGATGTCAAAGAAGAAGTGGGATAGTCAGAGAGATGCAGAACATAGACAAGAGTACAAGGAGATAAGGCACAAGGTGAAGAGAGAGGTTGCGAAGGCTAAAGAAAAGGTGTATGATGAGTTGTATGAGAGGTTGGACACAAAGGAGGGAGAAAAGGACCTGTACCGATTGGTGAGACAGAGTGACCGTGCTGGGAAAGATGTGCAGCAGGTTAGGGTGATAAAGGATAAAGATGGAAACTTACTCACAAGTGAGGAGAGTGTGTTGAGCAGATGGAAAGAATACTTTGAGAGGATGATGAATGAAGAGAATGAGAGAGAGAAGAGATTGGATGATGTGGAGATAGTGAATCAGGAAGTGCAATGGATTAGCAGGGAGGAAGTAAGGACAGCTATGAAGAGGATGAAGAATGGAAAAGCCTTTGGTCCAGATGACATACCTGTGGAAGCATGGAGGTGTTTAAGACAGATGGCAGTGGAGTTTTTAACCAGATTCTTTAATGGAATCTTGGAAAGTGAGAGGATGCCTGAGGAATGGAGAAGAAGTGTACTGGTGCCGATATTTAAGAATAAGGAGGATGTGCAGGACTGTAGTAACTACAGGGGGATAAAATTGATGAGCCACTGCATGAAGTTATGGGAAAGAGCAGTGGAAGCTAGGTTAAGAAGTGAGGTGATGATTAGTGAGCAGCAGTATGGTTTCATGCCAAGAAAGAGCACCACAGATGCGATGTTTGCTCTGAGGGTGTTGATGGAGAAGTATAGAGAAGGCCAGAAGGAGTTGCATTGTGTCTTTGTGGACCTGGAGAAAGCATATGACAGGGTGCCTCGAGAGGAGTTGTGGTATTGTATGAGGAAGTCGGGAGTGGCAGAGAAGTATGTAAGAGTTGTACAGGATATGTACGAGGGAAGTGTGACCGTGGTGAGGTCTGCGGTAGGAGTGATGGATGCATTCAACGTGGAGGTGGGATTACATCAGCTCTGAGCCCTTTCTTATTTGCAATTGTGATGGACAGGTTGACAGACGAGATTAGACAGGTGTCCCCGTGGACTGTGATGTTTGCTGATAACATTGTGATCTGTAGCGATAGTAGGAAGCAGGTTGAGGAGACCCTGGAGAGGTGGATATATGCTCTAGAGTGGAGAGGAATGAAGGTAAAGTAAGAACAAGACAGAATACATGTGCGTAAATGAGAGAGAAGTCAGTGGAATGGTGAGGATGCAAGGAGTAGAGTTGGCGAAGGTGGATGAGTTTAAATACTTGGGATCAACTGTACAGAGTAATGGGAATTGTGGAAGAGAGGTGAAAAAGAGAGTGCAGGCACGGTGGAATGGGTGGAGAAGAGTGTCAGGAGTGACTTGTAACAGACGGATATCAGCAAGAGTGAAAGGGAAGGTCTTCAGGACGGTTGTCAGACCAGCTATGTTATATGGGTTGGAGATGGTGGCACTAACCAGAAAGCAGGAGACAGATGTGGAGGTTGCAGAGATAAAGATGCTAAGATTTGCATTGGGTGTGACTAGGATGGACAGGATTAGAAATGAGTACATTAGAGGGTCAGCTCAGGTTGGACGGTTGGGAGACAAAGTCAGAGAGGCGAGATTGCGCTGGTTTGGACATGTGCAAAGGAGAGATGAGGGGTATATTGGGAGAAGGATGCTAAGGATAGAGATGCCAGGCAAAAGAAAAAGAGGAAGGCCTAAGAGAAGGTTTATGGATGTGGTGAGAGAGGACATGTAGATGATGGGTGTAACAGAACAAGATGCACAGGACAGAAAGATATGGAAGAAGATGATCCGCTGTGGTGACCCCTAATGGGAGCAGCCGAAAGAAGAAGAAGAAGAAGGGGCATCTTGGATCTTAAAGCCAAATGCATGACAGAATCTAATGTAGACAAACATTTGTGTGTGTTATAACACACGTTTCATAAATTAGAAACTACTTTTTAAACTTGCAGCAGTGCCACATTTAGTGGATTCAGAACAATATGCTTTAGTAAGGTAGTTGCTCACAAGATTTAGAACAACATAACATTTCTAAACAAGGCCTTATGGGATGGGCGATAATTTTTCTAGACTTGGAAGTAAAATTACAGATTATGAATGTCAATTTATGTTTCTGTTTTTTCTTCTTTTTTGCAGAAATAAAGCTTCAAGTGCAGGCTTTCATCTGGATGACCACACATGAGGTAAACCATTTAGTAATTGTGACATTCACCCTGTCCTGTTATAATCTGCCTTGTGATTTAATTTTTTTTATGACAGTATCTTGGTTTCTTACATTTTCTGAATATCTTTTTCAGTGTTTTAAAGACAAAGGAAAATATTGGTTGTATTTTTTTTTCAACGTGTTTTTAACAACGTTTAAAAAAAAAATTATTCCCCCACAGCAATGTATTGTTTTATTATGGGGACTCTTAATTTTGTTGACAGTTATTACTTCATTTGCAGTCCACCTACAAAAAAACTTTGGCATTCATTCTTTACAGAATATTCTGGTTACAAAATGTTCTTATTCCAATCAATGCCTTGTCAATGTGGCTCTGGTTATTTGTTTCTTATTTGGCTATGATTTTTCTGGCGCATTTTTAGCTACAATTCTTGGTTCACGTCCTGACCTTAGTATATGTTATCCACATCTTCATGATTTTGACCCTAAGCTGGTCATTTTGATTTTGCGACTTCTCCTGATTTCCTTTCTATTTCTGCTGCCAGCCAGAGCAGTCTGTACAGTCCTGATTATAAAATATTCATCAGACAGAGAGAAGGGACTGAAAATTCCATTATAATAAGACCAGGGGACTCATGTATTAATGGTGTGTATGCACAAAAATGTTGCATACTTCCATTTCCATGCTCACATCACGATGTATAAAACCTAAACTTGACACAGTGGTGAGGTCTGTGGTAGGAATGACAGATACATTCAAGTTGGAGGTGGGATTACATCAGGGATCAGCTCTGAGCCCTTTCTTAATTGCAATGGTGATGGACAGGTTGACAGACGAGATTAGACAGGAGTCCCCATGGAGCAGCCGAAAGAAGAGGAAGAGGAAGACGTAAAGCCACAGACATTTTCACGCCAGCTAATGCTTGGCGTACGCAAGTTCTCCGCTCAGTTTTGCAAACTGGCAGCACCCAGCATCAAAGCAGTGCTTTTGTTCCAGTGTGGTTTCCCTTTCTTTTTTAGATCCACATCCCTGATGCGGCTTTATCAGATACACTGAAATTAACTGCATATTGTTTATTAGTTTAAGGCATCTGATTGTAATTAACCTGTAACAATATAATGGTCCACGGAATGGCCAAACTATTCCAAATGCCATAGCTGCTTTGGCGTTGTTCCTCTCAATGCACCACTCAGAGTATTTATATCACTGTATCTGAGTTGTATCAAATAGGCAAATGTATCTGAGTGTGGAATCACAGCTCTACAGCAGCTGATTGAAAAAAGAATTATCAGTATACAGCATCAAGCACATGCTGCCACAGCCATGCTGCCTATTTGAACTGCTCTCAAATCGCAAACGCTTCAGAGCCTTTCCTTTACTGACCCTGCAGTTCAGAAACAGTTTTATCCCAAGAACTATAAACGCACTCAATCAGTCCATCAAGTGCTCCTTGTAGAACTGTTTGTACTTATTAGTACAATTGCCTCACTGTAAACTTGCAATACAGTTATAATATTGCACAACCTGAGCCACTTTATAAAGCACATATTTATATATGATGACAATATCATTTTTAAGATGAAATGCAGCAAAATATATTTATTACATTAGACAAATAAATATGTTAACATCATTTAAATAATCTATATTGTTAATAATTAAACATGTGAGAACACAGTGCAGCAGTGCTAGCTAGTTCAGGGATTGTTCCTGCTTCGCACTTTATTCTTGCTGGGGCTGGCGCAACACTGGAAGGATAGATGGATAGAATAAACACGTACTATGAATATATTTCAGTGTTCCTTAAAAGTTTTGAAGAATCTGCGTTCTAACCTTACAGATGGCTTAACATCTATTACAGAGCTGATTGTGTGGCGATTGGTTACTTGGAGAAAGAAAAGTAAGGACAGGAATTGGGGGTTAGTACGTTTGAAAAAGACAGTACTGCTGCAATAAATTATTCCATCAAAGGTCGCGCATGGCGCAGCAAGCATCTTGCAGAAGGCAGGAACAATCTCTGGACAAGGCACCAGCTCATCACTATCTCTGCGCCACCGTGCTCCCATGTTTAATAACATGCTTTAACTCCTATTATCATGAAAATGATATCAAGTATACATCTCAGTATTTTAATTATTCAGAGAGCTGTAATATCATGAATGTAATGGATTCTGTGTCCAGTAGGAGGAAGAGAAAGCCTGTTTAAAAAGCACGTAGTGATTCACACACATAGAGTACATAGAAGAACACATACAAAACAAAGCATTTAACGTGCTACTTTAGTTATGATGGTATTTGAGAAACTAGTAAATTAAATGATTTAAAGATTAAGTTTATGATGTTCTACTTTAATGACAAAATTAACTACGTGATTAATGTGGAAATGTCAAGATTAAAGTTGACATTTTGAGCTTTTTTCTCACTGTGTTCCTATTTTTTTTTCTTTTATCTATACCCTAATAAGCTTTCATATGACACTCAGACGGTGTGCTACGACTCGCCTTTTCACGGCGACTTTGATATCTGACAACTTCTTTTTTATTTCGGGCACTGTGCGACTTTGTGAAGTTGAGCTTTCGAGTTTCTCTGATACTCTATGTCACTTGATCAACTTACTTTTGTTGTTTATACCACTGTTTAAACCAACAAATAGTACGTTTTTCCTTGCCTCTACTTGGTATTCACTGAAATTCTTCTATTTCCCCTTGTGCTTTTGCCACTGCCTTTTCACAGAACACTGAGCTTAAGGCCTATTTATACTGATTTGCATATTCAAAGAGGCGTAATTCTGGGAGGAGTTGGGGAGTGGCAGAAGGCACGTGAAAGTGCGTTACTTTTCACGCTAACCAGGATTTATGGAGCGGAAGAACGTGGACGTTGGTGTTCGCACAGATTTATGCATCTGGACTTTTTTGTGTGTATGAATATTTCCGCTTTTGTCCATATGCCATGTTTTACTGTGTATTCTACGCATGGGCGCTATGCATGAGGCCCCAGAAGATTGTAAAACAAGAAGCTAAAATGGAATTTGGAAACAGACTTAAGGTCAAAATAATAGGAAGTCAAAGTGAGACTCAATTGACAAAACCCATAATAATAAATGAAATTTTTTTAGATTAATTTTTATTTTGTAAATTTAATTTAAAAAAAAGGAACAGGGTAGCAAATGAAAACATATTCATATAAATCTGAACTCCCCAAAACCATGGCACCAACTCCACCCCAGAGTTATACATGAAGCTAAACAGTGTAAAAAAATTAATCATTAAAATATGCAGGTCACTGACAAAGCCCACAGGCCCACACATCCTTACGTTGGATCATGGCTTCACTGTCATCCATGACTTAATCATAGAAACAGTGTCTTCCCACCTGCCGATAATTTTAGACAATACATCATTGCTGCGTGCAGCTGATAGTTCTAAAGGAGCAAGGATTAAATGAAAATTTGAAGATGTAAGAAATAAAGCAGACAGGCCAGACCTTAACTGTTTGCCTTTCTCAATCTATTCCCTAACTAAAAGGATGTTTTCTGTAAGAGGTTTATCTGTACACCTTGGGCATTTAGAATACCACACCACCATCTTAAACAATGGCAGCATGATAATGAAGCACACAATAACACTGGTCCCTTTAATTGAACATGGCGGTTACTGTAAAATGGTGCCTCCATAAGTGTAATGTTTTTTTGCTTCAGAACAACCAAAAAACAAGCATTAAAAACAGACCAAAATAATTAATAAATAGACCAAAAAATGACAGTTGATAACAGGACAACACCGCTTTCACAAACAAAATAGGATCTAAAACTGTTCTTAATATTATCAGGAATCTTTGGAAGAACTTAATGGAAACAAAATATTTTCTGGCTGCTAATGGAAAAACTGTGTAACACTACTATGTCATATTCTTCTTTTTTTCCTTCAGTCTGAAATAAAAGGTGATGCAATAAATAAAGAAAATCTAACTGCTATAATTTTACTGGATGTTCAAATATGAGTAAGTATGAACATAATCCTAATGAATATTGTAACTGTTAGGAATTAGTAACAAATAAGAACATTTAAATAGACGAGCAAAAGACAGGTTTTCTGAAGTTTTTTGTCCTTTGACACAGTGGTTTTTAAAAAAGGTTCCATGCATTTATCAATACATTTCCTGAGTCAACTTATTACTTTACAAGGTGGTTGGGTTTGTCAGAAGCACCTGGACAGCAGCAAACATAAGGTAAGAACACTCGTAGCTAGCCTAGGTGGTGGACCAGTCCCTTATACAGCACACTTACACTCATACAGAGATAATTTAGAGTTCAGCCTAACAACCAGGAACAAATGTGATTTCAGGCGTACCCAGAGAAAGAAGACAGAATGTGCAAATAAGTGACAATGTTTGTCAAAAAGGTTTTATATTTCATTTTGGTGATTTGCATTATGAATAGTATCTGTAAAACCTGTAGATCTAATAGTTCAACTAATTTACTATAATAGAGTTTTTATCTATAAGAGACTAAGGATGGGCAAATTTATAAGCCCAATAAAAATTAATGTTACGCTAGAAACAGAATGCTTTGCCTTTCATGAGGGCTCAATAGATTAAATGTGTTTCTAGGTGTTTTTTTTATTTTTTGGACATTTCAACATGCAGTTAATCTTCTTTGTTTTTTTCCTTTTGCAGATGTATACTGACAAAGCCCTTCCTTGACTCTTAAAATTGAACAGACACTTCCAAGTGGCTCTTATCTGCCTACCCTGGCTTCAAGGAAGATTCTTTTATGCCTCCCATTTTATTGGCACCCTAAGGGCTTTATCTTTGGATTTTGTTCTCAGAATGGCTCTGTGCTCCTAGGAATGCCTTACAGCCTATACAAGTATATCTGCAGTAGATTCAGAACACAAATTGAAGCCTTTTGAATTACAGTTATTCTTCTCAGACAATTTGGCCAGAGTCCCTACAAGAAACCGCTGAGTCCACAGAGTCAAATATAGATGTCAGGCCAGTGAACTGTGGCAGCTTTGTAAGTCACTCTAGAATTCTACCAATAGAATAAAACATTTTCATTCTGGCAACTCCAGGACATCTGCACTGATGACCCATAAGTACAAATTCAGTGGCCACTTTATTAGGTACATCTGATTGTTAATGCAAACAAAAAAGACAATCATGTTGCTCAAGCCTAATATACTGCATCATGTACAGTAGCATGCAGACAAGGTTAATATGTTTAGCAGTTTTTTGACTAAGAATTTGAAGGGTCAAGATATGTCATCTAAGGGACTTTGAGCATATTATGATTGTTGTTGATGTTTTAAGCATCACAAAAATGACTGCGCTACACTCTATGCAGATTGCAGGGAATGATGTGTGACAATTCTAGAGAACGTAGCAGCCACTCAACCCGACACAGACAGACACAAGAGGCACACTTCAAAAACTCACATTTTTTATTTCTTGTTTTCCAGTTCAGCAATTAGCACTTTACACAGTGCTCCCATCACCACAATAACTCAGTCCTTTCTTCTTCTCTATTTCTATCTTCTTCTGCCTCCTCTACTCCTCTTTTCACAAGCTCAGTCCTTGACCTCCTGACTCCAGCTCTCCTAATGGAGTGATGCGGACCCTTTTATATTGTCCCCGGATGTGCTCCTGGTGTGGCGGAAGTGCTGCAGTCAATGGTTCCGGAATCATCCATGTGCCCTCTCGTGTCCTGGGAGAGGTACTGCCTCTCTCCCGATCTTCTCATCCTCCAGGCGTCCTGGCTTGCTGCCATAGGTGTAATCAACAAAAACAACCAGTGCACAGCATTTCTGTGGGCAAAAACACCTTAATAATGAGAGTGGTCAAAGAAGAATGACCAGACCAAACAAAACACACAAATGCTGAAATAGTAGCTCTTTGCAACAGATGTGTGTAGAAAGGCATCTCTGAATTCATAATGCATTGGATTTTGAAGTGGATGGGCTACAGAAGCAAAAGACCAAGCAAAAGACCATGCTGCATTCAACTACTGTCAGCTAAAAACAGGAAGATAAGGTTACATGATCACTAAAAATGGGTGACTGAAGATTGAAAAAAATGTTGCATGGTCTGACAAATCTCAATTTCTGCTGCAACATGCAAAAAGTATAAAAAGAATTTGATCTAAACAGTTTGGATCCATTGATCCATCCTTCCTTCTTTCAATGGCTAGCAATGGTAGTGTAATGCTGTGAGAAACAATGCTGTGTTTTTCACATTGTGGCAGGCGGCTGGGGGCTGTGCCCAGCCGGGACGCTGAGAAGGACTGGGAGAGGGACTATGCCTCCTCCGGACCATGAGAGAGCTGTCGCCCTGGTTTGTGTGGGGGCCACGGGAACTTAGCATGGAAGCTCAACCCTATAAGGGCCCGTGGCCACCGCCAGGGGGTGCCCCGAAGACCCTGAAGCTCTGGACATCAACATTTCCGCCACACCAGGAAGTGCCGCAAGAAGCTCATCAAGGGGGACCTGGAGCATGTCTGGGTAGACATAAAAGAGGCCGCCTCCCTCCATTCGTAAGCTGGAGTCGGGTGGAAGAGGACGAAGCTCTGAGAAGAGGAGTGGAGGTGGTGAAGAGAGGACAGGATTGTGAGAGGCCTGGACTGAGGATGTGTGGTGCAGGGGCACTGGGTTGTGTGTGGGACTGAATACTATGTATATAGTTGTAAATAAACGTGTTGTGGTGTTTAAAACCAACGGTGTCTGCCTGTCTGTGTCGAGGCTGGTCTCCACAACATATTACGCCTCATAAAATTGATTAAACACCACAGTCTAATTAAGTATTATTGTTAACCATCTGCATCACCTTATAGCCACAGCCCATTTTTTAAGGTACAGTTAATTTCAACAGGATAATGGAAAATGTCACAAAGCTCAAATCATCGAATTCCATGAATAGGAGAGAGACTACAGCCTTATTCTAATATCAAGTCAAGTCAAGTAGAGCTTTATTGTCATCCTAACAATATACTTACAGTACACAGTGGGACGAAATATCGTCCTCCAGAGTCAAAAGGTGCAGTACACAAGATATATATATATATATAACTAAAAAAACATATACAGTATTAAGTAGTATTATGTAATCCAGAGAGTGTGTGGAGTAAAGAGTCCAGTGTGGAGGAGGGCAGCATGGTGTTCAGGAGCCGGACTGCTTGGGAAAAGAAACTATTGCACAATCTTGCAGACCTGCTCCTGATGCTGCAGAGTCATCTTCCAGATGGAAGAGGAGTAAACAGTTGGTGGGAGGGGTGGTGGGGGTCAGCCATGATACTAGTGGCTTTATGAAGGCAGCGTGAGGTGTAGATCTCCTGTAGACTGGGTAGAGAGCTGCCAATGATGCACTCAGCAGTCCGCACAATTCTCTGAAGGGCTTTGCGGTCGGAGGCATGGCAGTTTCCATACCAGACTGTAATACAGCTGGTCAGGACGCTCTCTATGGTGCCTCTGTTGAAGGTGGTAAGTATGGGTTTAGGGAGGTGCACCTTCTTCAGTCATCGCAGGAAGTAAAGACACTGCTGGGCTCTTTTTGTAAGATAGTTGGTGTTTTTGGTCCAGGACAGGTCCTCTGTGATATGAACACCTAGGAACTTGGTGCTTTTCACTCTCTCTACTGTGACGCCATCAATGTTGAGTGGGAGATGAACAGCCTTTGTCTTCCTGAAGTCAACAATCAACTCTTTTGTCTTTTCAACATTAAGAGACAGATTATTGTCTTTACACCAAAGTGCCAACCGTTCCACCTCTTCTCTGTACGCCGCATCATCGTCATTCTCAATGAGTCCCACTACTGTAGTGTCATCGGCGAACTTGATAATGTGGTTTGTGTCAGAGTTGGAGGTGCAATCATGGGTCAACAGCGTGAAGAGTAGCGGGCTCAGCACACAACCCTGGGGGGCACCTGTACTCAGTGTGATGGTGTTAGATCTTATATTCCCAATCTGTACTGTTTGAGGTCTTTCAGTGAGAAAGTCCAGAATCCAGTTGCAGGTGGAGGTGTTGAGTCCGAGCAGATCCAGCTTACTGATCAACTGCCTGGGAATGATAGTATTGAATGCTGAGCTGAAATCAATGAACAGCATTCTTACATGTGCATTGCGGTGATCCAGATGTGACAGGATCAGGTGGAATACCATTGAAATTGCATCGTCAGTTGATCGATTTGATTGATATGCAAACTGTAGAGGGTCCAGTTTGGGGGGCAGCTGATTCTTTATGTGACTCAAAACTAACCGCTCAAAGCACTTCATAATGATTGGAGTGAGTGCCACTGGGCGGTAGTCATTGAGTTCTAAGGCTGTAGCTGTCTTTGGGACAGGTCTGATGGTGGTGTTTTTAAAACATTGTGGCACAACAGCTTGGCTCAGGGAGATGTTGAAAATGTCCACTAGGACATCAGTCAGCTGGTCAGCACAAGCTCTGAGCACACATCCAGGTATGTTATCTAGTCCAGCAGCTTTGTGTGGGTTGACCCTGATGACAGTCCTCACACTAGCTGCAGACAGGGACAGAAATTGATTGTCTGATGAGGGGATGGTCTTCCATGCTGGTTTATTGTTTTGTGTCTCAAACCTGGCATAGAAGGTGTTAAGAGCGTCTGGAAGAAAGGTGTCGTTAACACACATATGCGGTGGGGCCTTATAATCCGTGATGGTTTGGATGCCCTGCCACATTCGACGAGAATCTCTTGAGCAGGCGAAGTGATCACTAATTTACTTTGAGTACTCCCGCTTTGCTAACTTAATGCCTCGGGACAGGTTGGTTCTAGCTGCTCTGAGTGCCACTTCGTCGTTGGCTTTGTAGTCAGCATCCCTTGTTTTCAGCAGCTTGTGAACTTCTGCTGTGAACCATGGCTTCTGGTTAGCGCGTGTTGAGACAGATTTTATGACGGTGACATCTCCAATGCATTTGTCAATGTATCCTGTCACTGCTTCAGCATACTCATTAATGTCAATGTGATGATCAATAGTCGCCGCTTCTCTAAAGACACTCCATTCTGTGCTCTCAAAACAGTCCTGCAGGGCTTCAGTAGCTCCATCTGGCCATGTTCTGACCTGCTTTATTACCGGCTTTGTTCTCTTCAGCAATGGCATATATGCCGGAGTAAGCATTACTGTAATGTAACAGTCCAATGTGGGGGTGGGGAGTTGCTCTATATGCAGACTTGGTGTTAGTGTATACCAAGTCCAATATATTGTCTCCGCTTGTCGGAAATTTAATATTAATAAATTAATATCAACCTACACAGACCCTGACCTCTCTACTTTGGAATAAGATGGAAGGTATTATTTATTGCATGAAAATGTCTCAGTAAATTCTGCAGAAATTTCATGATGCTATTGATGAAATAAGGATATACCATAATCCATAAGAAAATTTACACCTTGTTGAATCCATGCTGTAAAGATTTCACAATTTTATTCTGAATGCCAAAATAAGCCCTACCTGATACCCAATAGCTACACCTAATAAAGATGCCACTGAGTGCATTTTCCTCTTTGTGTAACTACAGTCTATGTTCCAAGAATGTATATTGGTGATAAAGGCTGGTGGTGGCACCCCACACAGATCATAGGGTCAAACCTTCCTTGGCCTGACACAAACCACTGAAGAATGCAAACCAAAAATTTAGCTGACTAATGTGTTTGTCTCTCTCTCTGTCTTAATTAGGTGATGGTGTACTAATATAGCACAAGATGAGGAAAAGGATAAGGAGAAGAGACATAGTCAGGAGGCAAGTAGCCTGCAGTTTAAAAATACAAGCGCCAAAACTGTTAGAGTCAAAAGGAGAACCTATTGAAACAAGCCACAAGATTTAATGGAGTTGTCCACAGTCTGGGATAGAGAGGTGACATTAACGATGACCTTTTATCCTGTCACCTCAATGGTGTCATGGGCCGCGCTCATCGGGATCATAACCAAGGAAACATAAACAAATTGCAGTGAACTTTTCAGTAAAGAAAATCGTGATAAAATGATGAAATATGAACACAAAATTCTTGGAGAAGTGACAAAATCAAAAACAGAATAATAAATCAAATCTATATATTCAAAAAATAAATAGGGATAGAAAACCAAAAAAAAACTGTGGAGGAATAAAAAATAAATGAAATAGAAAAACACCAATATAACAGGTGCATTTACATGCATTACTATTTTTGGAGTCATATCTGTCTTTCTGGCTGCATGACACAGCTCATACTTATTCTTAAAGGAAATTTGTTAGGAAGGTTCCATTTTTGATGTGGAATCTCAAAGAGACAGCAGTGTACAGATTTTTGATATTTAAAGACTTTCCTTTTAATAGGGACTGTTGAATTGTTCTCCTCTTCTGCTAAATGAATCTTATTCTGGAGAGGTCTGATAATTTTTGACACTGAAGATGACCCACTTAAAGGTTTTGTTTCTTTCCAAGTATTAATATAAACACAGGGAACTCCAGTTTCTGTATTACATCTTGCCTGAAGAAGGGGCCTGAGCTGCCTTAAAAGCTTCCATATTGTAATCTGTTCAGTTAGCCAATAAAAGGTGTCATATTGCTTCACCACTCATTGTATCTGTAATGGCTAACATGGTACAACACCCTACTACTAAATCTATCTTGAAACAGACAATATTCTGTGTGACCTCAATTACAGATTAATTTAGTCTTTTAAATTTACCTCAAGGGGTGTTACAGTGGTAATGCTGCTGCAGCTTGTGTCTCTAGACCATCCTTCGTGGAGTTTGCATGTTCTCCCCATGTCTGTGTGGGTTCCCTCTGGGTGTTCCAGTTTCCTCCAACTGTCCATTATAGATTAGGTGAATTGGCAACACTAAACAGGTCCTAGTATACGTCTGGTGTGTGTGGGTGTTCACCCTGCAATGGAGAGGTGCCCTGGCAGGGTTTGTTCCTGCTTTGTGCCATGACTGCCTGGGATAGGCTCCTGAATCCCCCAAACCAAACCGTAACTCTAGTTTGAATTAAACGGGTTAAAGAATACAATTTACCTCAAGAGAGTTTATTTCATCTTGTATGTTTTTCCCTTTTACAAACATCCAGTTGCTGCTCCTAACTGCAAAGCACTCATCATTAAAAATTCTTGAAATAACAGAAGAGTCACATATGTTACCAAGAACTCCTTGCTTGGAGGCGTGGGCAGACTTCCCCATCAGTTTAAAATCATCAGCTATCTGTTTCAAAAATGTTATAGTTAAGAAATATGAACTATAATTAGGCATAATCCCTCTACACCTAATAACTAAAACAGTACATCAGTGTAATTTTTACATCAGTAGAGTTAGAATATAAGATCTACTATAACTATTTCAGTTGCCACAATCTTGTCTGGGGCAGTTTTTAACAAAATAATATTATAAAATACTATTAAAAATGTGTATTTTTTGTACTCTATTACTCAAGTGTAATTATATTCTATTATCATTTTTGTTTTTGAATGTGACTCAGTGTTACTGGAATATTTAATAAAAAAAAATGTAATATGTCTTTGATAAAGTAAATAAACAAGCTCCAGATTTCAAAACAGTTATTTATATGCTTGAACGGTTCATCATGCATATATTTTCTAAACTTATTATTATATGTTTGGTTGACACCTTTATCCAAGGCAGGTTATGAACACAGGATACATTATAACTATTTGCAGATATTTTTCGCATTCGGAGAACAAGCAGGTTAAATGATTTTCTTAGGGTCACACAATGAGGCATAGCAGGGAATCAAATCTGTAACCTTGTGGTTTCTGGTCCAGTGCCTTAGCCACTATGCCATACTGCCTGCCAAGAATACAGGATGCAGCCTTTCTACTGGCATTAGAAACTCACCTTTCTATGTAAGTCACATTGTGACAAAAGATGACTGAAGTGTGCTCTTCTGAAATTTCCACATAACACTTTTCCCTTTAACTAAAATATGTAGATTGTTCTTTCAAAAATACCAGAGAACACTCACTTAAGTTATATTTGCATGTTATTCATTATGTAATTTTAATATCATTAGAGAGATGTTCTTTTAAAGAAAAATTTGACAGTATACAAAATAATATTACATTTTTATATAATTCATAAAAATGTACCTATAAAATGTCTCATGTTCTATAAAGGGTTCATGATTTTATGCTTGCACCTTTTGCAAAGAAAACCATTACAACAGGTGCCACATTGCAAGAACAAGTGAATGGCACAAATGAAATAACCTTTTTTTATCTACAACACAAAATTCAAAAAAATTAAAGGGCTCAGATGTAAAATGAATATAATTTCAGGGTAAGACCTGTAAAAAGGCAGCTGTGCAAAAGTTAATCACATGATAAGTGATCATTTTAGTGGTGTTTTACAATAAAGAAATTCAAAAGTTTCATATGAATAAGGTGAAAAGATGGGGTGTCTGATAAAAATGCCATTAAAATTTGTACAGCTGGAAAATGTTAATAAGGAGAAGATAAGTGTATGAAAAAAATGGAATGAAGCGACCTTTTGGAAATGAAACATGAAAAGCCCTAGCGGGTAACAAGATTGTTGAGCAGGTCATGCTACAACAATCAGAGACCTCTGAAGAAAATTCTACATTTATTGATACCATGTTACATGCCAGGTCAAGGAAACAAGCAATATGCCCCGAACTACACAAGCACTTCTCCACAGACATTTAAAATTAGCCAGACTAGAAGGCTGCACATTTTTTCCCGAGGTTAAGACAAATTTATTTACAGTATGCTTGTATTTTTCTTGTATCAGACATTTTATATAATGTACTATATTGTACAGAGTCATTGATAAAGATGGCAACATTTGAAAATAAAAAAACTCTTGGAACAATGTAAAAAAAAAAACTTACTTTTTTATTTCGGCTAAGCAAAATGTGCAGAAAAGCCCAAACAGAGCACCGACTGTAGCCCAATAAGTAATGATGCAGCTAGACCAAAATTTTAAGAAGGACTTTTCATGCTACTTGTTGGTTCCAATAAATTTTTCTGGGTTTTATTCCAGCATTCTATAGATAGTCCATTGATATTAATTTCAAAAATCCACATCCATCGACTCACATATCCAATCTGTGGTTGGGCAGAGACCCTAGCAACCATAGAGAGAGTGCCAGTTTATTGCAGAAAACAGGCATAGGCACACCAACACTCACATATACTGTATTTTGATAACTTAGAGATGCCAATTAACCCACAAGTGGTCTTTAAAAGTCATGTGGGAGTGAAACCCACCCAGAAATGAAGAGAATGTGAAAACCACACACTGACAGAGTTTGGTCTGGGATTCCCTCTGACGCTGTAAAGTAATAGCATTAACCACTGAACTGCTGTGATGCATCTTTTAGGTTAGGTGGTGACTTTACATTGGCCGGTTGGAATGTTTATGTGTTAGTGTAGTTCAGTGGACAGGTGAGTTCTGAATTTTTAGTACCTTGCAAACCTGAATTAAATTAAGCAAGTTTAAAAATGGATGGATAGTTAGTAAAATTTTATATAATTTGTAATGATGCTAAACAAATGTAGTATCATTGCTTATGTGGTAGAGAGCTACCCAGCTGGAGGGGAAGGACCCATTCATGGCAAGAGAAAAAGAAAAACGAAAGCCCAAAGAAGCAGTGGCAGTGTAGGTAGGCAGAAAACACCAGGGGCCTCAGGTATGACACCGAGCATAGAACATGGCATATGGAAAAAACTGGAAATGTGCATACGCACAAAAAAATCCAGATACATAAAACTGTGCATACACCAAGTTCCATGCACTTTCCCTTTATAAATCCCAATCAAAGTGAATTTTAACACACATGCACACACCCCACCAAGACTCCTCCCAATATGCATTTCAATATAAATAGCCCCTACCATTAAGTGGTTTGTCAATGGCAAAAGCACAAGGAAAAAAGAAGAATGCGAAGTGGAGGCAAGGAAAAACATACTATTTGTTGTCTTAAGCAGTGGTATAAGCAACAAGGGAAAGTTAATGGAGTAATACAGTGTGTCAGAGACACTCAAAAGTTCAAGTTCAGAAAGCCCGAAATAAAAAAAGAAGTGGTCAGATATCCAAGTCAACAAGAATAGCAAGTCGCAGCACACTGTCTGCTTATTCTATTTCAGACAATATTACAAAAGCTGCCTCCCATGCTGAGGACGTGACTTAAGGCAGTAATGGGCTGCTGTGCCCAGCACATCTTCAGGCACAGGCTGCACACACATCTCTGCCTCAGAAACTGCTAGGTGACCATCTGGCTGTGTCCTGATGGACACTGTTCTGGAGTCACAAAATGCAATAGTGGGTGCAGTAAGAGATGTGGACAGTGAAGTAAGGAACATAAGGGCTGTACTATGTGATATTGACCACAAATTATATGAATTGGTTAAAAAATAAAAGCTGCATCTGATTACCTGTTTTTTACATTCTGCTAATTACAGTCAAACAAAGTAGAAACTCTGTCTGATTTTGCTGATCATGAGGCAGAGTCAGGTTGATCATACCATATCTCTTCAGGTACAGGCAAGCCATGATTGTGTGCCACATTATGCAGCATGCTATATGCCTGCACAATGTGATACACTTTCTGTGGACTAATTAATTAATTCTCTGAAGGCACCTTTATAGTGTAGCGTTGGCAACAAATGCCACAATGGATCTTTTCTCTGCTCTTTACATGGCTTTTTGAGGTGACCGGCTATCCTTAAAAGGACTGCTTGCCTTTTGCTGCACTAGTTGGAAAACTCACCTGCGACTGTGTGGAGTTGCTGTATTTACAGGCTCTCCTGCTATTAATGATGTAATGCCAGCTCATTCTTTTGGTGATTCATCCCTGTCTGATGTAACTTGTCTAGCGCCGCTGCAATAGTAATGTGCATGCTGTTGACAGTTCCAATTAAATTTGGAAAACCGAACGTTGTTGCAAATTGTGCTTTGATGTTTCCAGGTTCAACCACAGTGTAAAGAAATCGTATATATCTGGATAATACCATTCTATACAGCTGCCATGGCGCAACTCAGTGATGTTTGTGAAATAACCGCTCGGTCAGCAAGTTCACGTTGAAAAGCTTCTGTGGCTAAAAACCTGAGAGTGGACAGAAGTTGCAAAACAGCAGGTAGAGCACAATTCCTCAAAGTCTGCCTTTGTAAAGCCGGCACCAGTTCAACACATGGCTCTAAGAGGATAGTTCTTAGAAACTGAAATTGACTTAGAAATCAGTCATCATCATTTATAAATATGGGTCACAGGGGTCTGCTGGAGCCAATCCCAGCCAACAAGGCAGGAACTAATCCTGGGCAGGGTGCCAACCCACCGCGGGACATACACAAACACACCCACACACCAAGGACAATTTAGAATCGCCAATCCACCTAACCAGCATGTCTTTGGACTGTGGGAGGAAACCGGAGTGCCCGGAGGAAACCCACGCAGACACGGGGAGAACATGCAAACTCCACAAAGGGAGGATCCGGGAAGCGAACCCAGGTCTCCTAAATGCAAGGCAGCAGCACTACCACTGCACTACCGTGCCACCGAAAAGTGGTATCATTTATCCATTTTTTTCTTTTTTCATATACTGTGTATATGAAATTACCTCAATCCAGATATAGTCTGAAGAAGTTGCCTAGTGCTTCACATGCTCCACTTAGCTATTTCCCTTCATAAAGATGGATGAGACCCATTAACTATTGGAACCTGAACCACCATGGACAGGGCACATGATGATGCGTTATGAGGATATTTTAGGCTATCAAGAGCCCTTTCAGTTGTGCCCTGGGCACTTCTTTTTGCTTTATTTTATGAACCTATTAGAAGGGATAACCTGGCTGGTATTCTAACATTCTCTTTTTGTGGCTGTGGTACTCTATCTTGATCTCTCTCTCTTTCTCAATATATATATATATTGTAATAAATACACAAGAAACATGATAAAGCACCCAAAGGTGATCTCTGTATAATTCAGAAGTAATTGATAACAAAAAGAAAAAAAAAAACAAGAAGGGTGGTTATGTCTTCTTCAGACCCAAGGTGTAATGTCTGTTAATAATACATTCTGCAGAGGAAGGAAGAGAAAAGGCATTATGTGACAGCATCACCTTATGTTTTGGAGTGCAATTACAAGTAGATGATCCCTGACTTTATCTTCCATACACACACGTGTGACTCTCTCTCTCTCTCTCTCTCTCTCTCTCTCTCTCTCTCTCTCTATATATATATATATATATATATATATATATATATATATAGACTGCCTGGCCAAAAAAAAAGTCGCCACCTGGATTTAACTAAGCAAATAGGTACGAACCTCCTATTGGATAATTACTGCATGGGCGATTATCTTTCAGCTGGCAACAAGTTATTTAACCCCAACTGGTGCAATGAGTTGCTTCTCATTTCTTAAACAACCATGTTGAAAGACACATCTCGTGGTCGTGGAAAAGATGTTAATCTGTTTGAGAAGGGTCAAATTATTGGCATGCATCAAGCAGAGAAAACATCTAAGGAGATTGCAGAAACTACTAAAATTGGCTTAAGAACTGTCCAACGCATTATTAAAAACTGGAAGGATAGTGGGGACCCATCGTCTTCGAGGAAGAAATGTGGCTGGAAACAAATCCTTAATGATCGTGATCGGCAATCACTTAAACGTTTGGTGAAATCAAATTGAAGAAAAACAACAGTATAACTCAGTTCTATGTTTAATAGTGAAGGTAAGAGCATTTCCACATGTACAATGTAAAGGGAACTCAAGGGATTGGGACTGAACAGCTGTGTAGCCGTAAGAAAACCACTAATCAGTGAGGCAAACCAGAAAAAAAGGCTTCAATTTGCTAGGGAGCATAAAGATTGGACTCTGGAGCAATGGAAGAAGGTCATGTGGTCTGATGAGTCCAGATTTACCCTGTTCCAGAGTGATGGGCGCATCAGGGTAAGAAGAGAGGCGGTCAGACTCTACCATCATCAATGCAAGATCTTGGTGAAAAATTAATGCAACACTGGATGGAACTAAATCTTGTGACATTGCAGAAGCTTATTGAAACAATGCCACAGCGAAGGCATGCCGTAATTAAAGCTAAAGGCGGTCCAACGAAATATTAGAGTGTGTGACCTTTTTTCTTGGTGGCGACCTTTTTTTTGGCCAGGCAGTTTATACAAAATCCTTAGCCTAAAAGTGCAACAATTTTATGTGATGTTTTTATGTGACGCTTTTTGTCACGCTTTAAATTGGCTTATTTTAAAACCTACATCTATATGTTTGGTATCATTCTTTTCAGATTTTATCAAACTTTAATGTGATGTTCTTATTATAAATTTAAAAATATCAAGAACTCACGTCCCACGAGTCGAGAATTTGTGCCAAGAGATTTAACCACACCCGGGACCAGAAATAAAAGACAAAGAGTAGAACAGCTACTTTACAGGCTTTTAAATGTTCTAAGTGCCATGCAAGATATAGATCATGTAATCGAGCAAAGAGGAGGTTAAAAAAAAAGGTATTTGTTTCCCATTGTATCACCGTTTCAGAGGAGCGACCGCGTCTCCTTGGGGTGTGTTCAGCCCCCCTCTTCACAAGGCGTAATTGGCTGGCGCATAATGCAGGCCCCAGGGGTTGGCGAGCAAAGCGAGCAGGGGGGATGAACCCCCTATAAATAATAATTTTGCTTTTGTACATTTACAGATTTTACTAATATTCTGGCCGCAACTGGGGGTTGAGTGCCGAAGGCGCCAGGATGGCCCCCCCTAGTATATATATATATAATCACGGCCGAATTTCTCAGAAACACAGGAGGTTGTAGAGACAGGAACTTTATTCAAACACTTCAAACAAACATCTATCTTTCAGAAGTAAAACAAGCTCAGTATGCATTTAGTTCTCGTTTAAAAGTATAGGCAAACATCATAGGGGAGCACAACGGAACCCGCAACAGGAGTAGAGGATGTCTGGGGGAGAGAGAAACAAAGCAATCATCCAAAAGGACAGGTGCTGTTCAGGCTTTCAAGTAAGCATACCGCTCCATGAGAAACATATCATACAACAGAGCAGCCGCAAGTAAGCCCAGCAAGTAAGGGAGCAATGTGAAGGTAGTCTATCAGCGTTTTTAAGAGGGGTTTTTTGAGGTGTGTTCAGCCCCCCTGCTCACAATATACATGTATAATGTGACTGTTCATGTGTGTATGTCTACAATAGATAGGTAGATTGTGAATTTCCCCTTGGGATTAATAAAGTATCTATCTAATCTAATCTAATCTAATCTAATCTAGATAGATAGATAGATAGATAGATAGATAGATAGATAGATAGATAGATAGATAGATAGATAGATAGATAGATAGATAGATAGATAGCATATCTTAAAATAGATTTCTTCCATGTTATTTAACAAAAAATAAGAGAATTAAGTTCTAAAGATCATTTCTTTAATTTTTCCTTCATTTTTAATTTTTATCATGCTATGCATGCAATGCTTGGCATTGTCAAAAACCCAACCTACACACTCATAAAAAAGGAATGTTTTTCAGACAATCTTGTCGCTGTATTTAATCCTGTATGTAACCAATCTTCTTATTCCATTTTCTGTTAATCACAGCTGCATGTGTAACACACAATTGTTCAATAAGGATTGCAAATAAATAAAGTCAATCTTAATTTTGCATACTGAATATACTTTTATACAACATACATTAAAGGACTTGATGCCACCATCCCTAGAAAAGCAAAAAAAAACTTGTAAAAATGACATTACTGTAACTTTATAATTATCTTTTTTCTTTTTTTTTTTTACAAAGTATAACTCCTCAGTTTCCAGAGGAATTCACTTCATTGAGTATTGGTATGACACCTAAAGAAACCTTCCTTACTCCCACACTTAAATGTCTCACTTTGAGACTATAAAAACGAAAGCTCTAACTGAGCAGTTCAAAAGAAGTTTGATTGTGGCATTCTGTTTCTATTTTCTTATAGTGACATCTCTGAAAAGGTGCAAGCTATTCTGTTGCAAAAAATAATAGTTGCAGGAATACATCGTGTACACCAGGTGCTTCCAGTCATCTCTTGACATTAGAGTTTGACACATTGGTTCAGTAATTTTTACTTGTTCACTTCTTTGCAACGGCAGCCATCACTTGCAAAGATCCACCTACGCAAATCACTGAGGAGCAACTGTTCACTGTTTATTGACATAAAGTAAATCAAGACTGCCAATGTGCTCGGGATTTTTTGAACTGTCTTTTTGTTTCTTGCTTTCTATGGTAGTTCAAAATTTTACTCACTTCTGACTGCTGTCATCCACCACTTCAGATTAGGTATGTTTGCAAATGTACAAAGTGTTTCTTAGTAAGTCAACAAAGTACATTCACACTGTATGTCAGGTGAAAATTTCATCACTCTACCTAAAGTCTAAGAAAAGATTTGGTTTTCATAGTAGAAAATATTTTCTTTTTGAAGTTCGCTCATACCTACAACTTACTCATTTTGATAAAACTGTGAATTGAAGGCTTACAATTTTAAAATAAAGAGGCTTATTTGAATTTCAGTATCTCCAATTGGAATGTCTTCATTACTGGTGTTCTGTATCAAGTCAGCTCTTTGTTGGTTCCCTCATTTTACAGCATCTCACTTAACAACATTGTTCCGAAATGGCCTTGTAATGTGGCTGTACTTTTCTCAATACAATTTCTGCTTTTAGAATGTGCCCAAACAACATTGTTTCTCTAGAATGATGCTCTTAATGTTGTTGACCTCATTCATATATTTATAGCGTTGGCTTCCCTTTATGCTCCTCTAAATCTGTATTTCATATGTCACTTACCTGCTTTTCTCTTCAAGGTCCAGAGGTAAATATCCTTATAACAAAGTAGTCAAAAATATGCAAGTTGTTTTGTCATATTTCTCACAAAGTTTTCTCACCATTGTAAGAGGGGTGCTAACAAAGTAAGAAACTAACTCAGGTGTGGAGATATCATGCCAAAAGAACCTAACATTTAAAGGAAGCCTGACTGTAAAAGTGAGGTATAGAATAATTAATGATGCACAGGGGTATGGAGTATGGAGTACTATGTAATGATATTTTATGGATTTGTTTATAGATGTTCACTTATGTTTTATAGACTTAAAATGATTCAAAAGAAAGCTATAACACAAAAATGTGTCGCTGGCAGTCCAAATTGTTTAAAACTAAATGCAGGCATCCAAGTGGTTCTAATACATCAATGCGCAGAATGCAACTGTACAATCGAGCTGGTAAATTCGTTATATCAGAAGGTTGTCCAACCTCAACATCAGAACTTTACAATTTCCAATCCCCTTTACAAACTTTAAGACTATGCTGAAAAAATACAGAAAGATGTAAAACATAAAGCAAATTTTTATCAAAAGTTAATCTGATTGTAAGACACACAAAAAAACAGAAATAACAATAACATCTTACCAAACCCTCCAGAATTAAATGCTCTCTTCTTATCATTCACGAGACCTTTTAGTTCATTAGTCATCCAGAGCATATTGTTTGGAAAACTAAGCACTGTTGTTGAGGGAATAATAGTGTTGACACAGAAGTTAATGCAGTCTATGATGCAGTGACCGAGTCCCTCGATATTTTCCTTTTTGACTCACACTCTGCATAATAACAGGCTTGCAGAATGGAGCAAGATAGATAAGATTGTGATCAGATCTGCCCATAGGTGCCAATCGTTAACATTTAAAGGCATCTTTATCATTTTTAAATTTTGGAGTCATCCTATATTATAACTGCAGGGTCATAATGAGTCATTATTAGAGTGTTGGTAATAGAGTGAACCATGGTCAAACTTCCACAACCAATATTTAAATGGCTCAATTACAAATTTTAGTTTTAATTGTAATAATCTCCCTTTTATACCATTCGCCATTCATACAGTCCCCCTTCTGCCTTTTTCCACTTAATACTATATCTCTGTCTACTCGTGTCAGATGGAATCCTTCCTTTTCAATCGAAGTTCAAGTTCAATCGAAGCCAACAGATAGAATTGATAAGTTACGTGCCTTTCTCTATAGCAGACAAAAAGTTAAACTAAGCTTTCATAATTTTATGTTGTTTGTTACTGTTTTTTGTCTGTATGCATCTACATTTATATATTTGCATATATACATCTTCTATAATCCTTATGTTATAAATAAATAATATTATTTTCCTTATTTTGAAAAGTGTGTCTGGGCTATTTGTGAATGTAAGTCTTCAGCCAGCCATGTTTTGAATCACAACAGAGAAAGTAAAATGTGTTAATATAGTAAGATTTCCTTTTAATTTTGAGTCACTCTTAATGTTTTGAATCTCTTTTTTATTTGAATTCTGGTTATCATTTTGGTTTTAACAAAAGATTATTCAACTTCACCTATAACAAACCCTTACTTGTTTACTATTTCTTTGAATTTGCCAGACATTGACCCTTCTCTGCTGCTGTTTAAATAAATTCTGTCTGATTGAAGCAGTCCATCATCTCAAATCAAACACAACAAGTACCATCTCATAATATCTTACTATTCAGATCTACATCAGATCCTCTTGCTGACACTAGATGGCTCAAAAATTGAATTTGGCTTTGAGTAAGGAAGCATTTCTTTACATTTACTGTCAGCTGAACCTTATGCAGTCTTTAGAAGACAACCTCAATATTGATTTCTGTTAGGGGAAAAAAAAAATAATGTCATTGACGGACAAAGCAAAGCACATTTTTCTAAATCAGCCGTTTAGGGTTTGTTAAGTGAAATGATTGTAACTTCCACGTATGGCTTTACCCTGAAATAAAATGTATGAGACTGTACTCTTACAATTTATTCCCACATGTGTTTACCAATAGCCACTACATGAGTCCAAGGTACTGAATAAAGTTGACCTGTTCAATGACTTCATAATTTCATGTACCTTGGTCATGGAATTTTATGTACTTTATATTGAGTGACAACAAGGGTTGCCCCCTCAGCTATCCATCCAGCTGTGTGGACATCTACGTAATTTAGCCCTCACTGTTTAGCCTGGTGAAGAGCTAGCTAGCCAGATTGATGATACATAATGGTTCAAATTGCATGGCATAAAACAAGACATAATCTTCATGTGGTTTTTCAAGAGACTTCTACTAATGGGTGCTTGGGTGTTCTAAATCTCTGACACAAGGATTTTCCCCCAATCCTAAATTACAAAGTTGCTCAAAATGATGTGGGATTCCATAGGACACATTTCTCCATTGCATTTTTTTTATGTCAGATTTGCTTCTTACCAAACAAGCACCACTTTCTCTTATTTTGACCATGCCAAAAATCATACAAATAGATGTTAACTCCTTTAACAGTTATCAAGTGCAAGGTGTTGTATGATAGTGACATTGCATTAGAAATGGGACAATATTCCATATAGATAGTGGTACTTCCTATTAAACCCCATGTTGCAGCATGCCTGTTATCTAGGACGGGTCTAGCTGCACATACTAAACATATTATTATTTAATAAATTAAGCTTTTATGTCTTGTACTTTATTTTAAAGAGACATGTGCTTCAGGCTGTGCTCCTACTGTTCTCTGCTTTATTATTTGGAAGAATAATGCAATCCTGCAAGGTTTAACTAGCAACTCTACATTGGTCCAGTATGTGTAGGTGCGCTACATTTCAATGAGCATACCCTGTAACAGACTGGTGCCCTGGTAGTGGTCAACTCCCACACAGTTACACCAATTCTGAACTGGATAAGCAGGTCAGAAAATGCATGCATTCAATTTAAACCATTCTACAGAAAGAATTGCATTTGAGATCCGATATTAGATCTTATTGTAATGCTGATTTTTTTTTTTAAAAAAGAGGTAAATGAAAGCAAGACTAAAGTCAGTGAGTACCCAACAAAAGAAAGCCATTTAATGTGTAGTTTACAAATTATTTCACAGGATTTCATCGTATTATGTTGTGTGAACAATAAGTCTGAAGGCAATGTTTAAGGTCAACATTTCAGTAATATTTTACACAATGCTGTCTCACATTTACAATGAACTGTACTGTCAGGGTGTTGGTGGCATTGTCGTATTGTCCTTGTCTTCATATGTGGTTTCATCTCAAATATAGAAATGATTGGTTCACTGATTGATCTAAAACGGAATAGTGTGGGAGTGTAGATAAATGTACCCTGTGAAAGAGTGATGCCCTAAGACTGGCTGGTATAATCTTCTACCTCTTGTGATTGAATAATATAAAGAGCATGTTGAGAAAACTGATGGGTGAATAGCAATGTTTACTTGACTTGAATGTTCATGACGTGAAGTAACATTATTTAAAAAGTGGCTTGTATAACAATAGAACCTCAGAAATAACCACAGGGGAGTTTTTTTATTTTTTTCCTGTTCAGAGTTTTTATTTTTAGATGAGTAAAATATGCAAGATTTCATTGCTAGACTTAATTCTGTTATCATGGTATAGATACACAGACGTCATCTAAACTATGTAGTTAAATTTTACTTTGAAATATCAGGCATTGTGACATGCATCTGTGTATTCTAAACTTAATTGTTTTTCACTCGCTAATCTGAAATAAACTTAGCTGTGATTAGATCATTTTCACATATCCGTCGAAATAATGCATTGAAATCCAGTTGGTGTATTGTCAACCATTCACACCTTTAAATGCACTGTCTATCAAATGTACAATTACGAAGTGATAATGTACTGATTCCAAATACGTGCGCCTGATGAGCTGCATATGGAATTTTTTCAAGCTTTGTCGGAAAAATAATTGAAGTGACCATACTGCTGTTGTGTGAAGTGAATCTGATGAATAGTGGCACAGACAGAAATACAAGAGAGTTAAAAGATGAGGCACAAATGTGATGCTGATGTGCCAGACTGCGGTTCATTGTGAACATCTGTATGAAGCTGTGGACACAGGGCACAGAAGCAAAGTATGTATACATGTACTGATCCCAAAGAAATCATTCTAATCAGATAGATAGATAGATAGATAGATAGATAGATAGATAGATAGATAGATAGATAGATAGATAGATAGATAGATAGATAGATAGATAGATACTTTATTAATCCCAAGGGGAAATTCACAATCAACATCCAGATACAAGAAAATATATAGATGTTTAATATCTAGGAACTTTTTGGGATATATTTTTTGCTACTTTTATCATACAAAAATAATATTTAAGCAAGGCTAAGATGTTAAGTCAATGCATTTTATAGTT
Organism: Erpetoichthys calabaricus; assembly: GCF_900747795.2. Classification (NCBI taxonomy): domain Eukaryota; kingdom Metazoa; phylum Chordata; class Cladistia; order Polypteriformes; family Polypteridae; genus Erpetoichthys; species Erpetoichthys calabaricus. The sequence continues at coordinate 53,758,782 of NC_041400.2, forward strand.
TGCAGTTAAAACCAGTAACTACCAACAAAATAATACTATAGCAAGAATTCTGGGAAAGTGTGTCTCTCTGAATGTACACTGCTCAAACAAAATTAAGGGAACACTTAAATCACATATCAGATCTTAATTAATGAGTAACATTGCGTAATTCATTGAGAACAAAATGAAGTAACAATGGTCAATGGAAAACAAAATACCAACCCATTGAGGGCTAGATTCAACATCACACCAAAAATCAAAGTCAAAAATTAAAATTACAGGCTGATCCAACTTTCCTTTCACTTTACTGTTTTTTTTTTTTGTGTGGCATCTCCTGACTCACCAATATGAGAAAACACCAACATATGTTATACTGCTGGATTCATTGATTCATGTCTAGTTATGCAGAACATCAAGCTTTTTGAGGTTCCACCTTATTTTTGGACCTATAGACCTGCAACACCCAAATTTTTATGTTATTTTTGGACCACGTTTGGGGCAGAAAATTACACCCTAAAGAGGAAGTCGATAGGTGTCTTCAGCAAAAATGACCAGAATGGTTTGAAGTTGTGCATTGCCACATCAACTGACCCCAGGGTTTAATGAGCTATGAGAGGTCAAAATTACTTCTTTTCAGAAAACTAAACAACTGTGGATTGGTAATTTAGTCATGTGGAATGTTCTTTTATGTTATCACAAGGCTGCTGATCACAAATATGATATTTTTGATATTTGATTTGTTTCTGGTGGTCCTAGCCATCTAATACAGGGTCACCAAGTCCGGTTCTGGAGGACCACCACGGCTGCAGGTTTTCATTCTGCCCAGTTTGTGCTGCTAATTAACTTCTTGTAAATTCATTTGAATTGAATTGCTTGTTTAATTTCTTCATTGTTCTTCTGAATTGCTTCATTTCTTTCCATAAATGGCACCCAAAGAGAAATGAAACGTAAAGTGAGGGAGCCAACAGAAGACCAACTAAGTCAGAGCCTCAAACTCCAACCAATTTCACTCCAGTCAGCTGTTTAATTAAGTGCCAAGTCTTGTCGTTAATTAAACTTGTTCTTTAATTCCATGGCTTGTTGCTGCTCTCATGGTGCATTAACAGACATTTCCGAAATTGTTGATTTTCTCTTTCTAAGAGCGCCGTTAACATTTTTGTGGACCTGAGCAGATCAACATTCCTGTGACCTTCATCTTTCTTTATTTTCAGATATTGTATGATGGACCCCAGTTGTTTTTGCTCATTTTGTATTTCATTTTTGTTTGGCTTCTAATTAAGGAAAAAGAAACAATTAAGGGGTCTGAGTCTTCAGAAGTAGGTCAATTAAAATTAGTTCAAAAGAAGTTAATTAGCAGCAAAAACAGGTCACTCATTAAGAAAAGGGTTAGAATGAAAACCTGCAGTCACGGTGCTCCTCCAGGACCGGACTTGACGACCCCTGATCTAATAGAAGATTAAAAATGACAAATTTCAAACAAAACTGTTAGGGGAATCATTTTAGACTATTTCAAGGTCCGTGATTTATTTTTACAATTACAACTGAAAATATTTAGACTTTAAACATTTAAATTGAAGCACATGTTTTAATACTTCAATGTCTGATGCACCTGTTTTTGCTTATTATGTACTTCTACCTCATGAGCTAAATCTTCACATTTCTTATGAACATCCCGAATTAGGATGGCATATGCTAACTCAGACATTTTTACTTTCAATTTTCCCATTTTCTAGCACTGGGTAATGGGGAGTGGACTCTTTCTGAGATGCACTGAACATAAAGATGGAACCAAAGCTGTATGAAATGGAAGTTATGGACATGGTTATGCAAGCTCTTGCTTTTCTTCATGCTTTGACAACTTAGAATAGACAAGTAAGGTGATAGGATTAATTTGAAGTTTGTACTGTACCACTGTGCCACCTCATTACTACTTTATATGATTTGTATACTGGAACTGCCTGGAGAAAACCCACAGGGATGTGGGGTGTAAAGTGTAAGCTCCATAAAGACACTGACAGTGTTATGAATTGAATCTTAAAAGCACTATAGTGGCAGTGCTAACCATCATCTCACTCTAGAGTTGATACGAGAAACGAAAACTATATAAGGAGAAATGTTTATTCTAAATTAATTACAAAAAGTTTACAGTTCAGTTTATATTATTTTGAAACTACAATAATGTGTAAGCTGCGGTGGGTTGGCACCCTGCCCAGGATTGGTTCCTGCCTTATGCCCTGTGTCAGCTGGGATTGGCTCCAGCAGACCTCCGTGACCCTGTGTTCGGATTCAGCGGGTTGGAAAATGGATGGATGGATAATGTGTATGATGCATTTAGCGAGCGTGAATATAAAAATGATAGCACCTGTACTTTCCTCACGATGCTTAAACTGAAAACATAGAACATAACATATGAGCAAAAAACTACTTTCATTTCGAGCTGAATAATATTTTATGGAACAAAGTTGGAAATTGAACTGTATATTTATAAAATGTTTTGCCATTTAAAGAATGCTGTGTTTGTGTCTGCATGAAATAATCCATCAAGGAGATCCTTAAGTGTTGTCATTATATAGTATATCATGTATAGTATATACAGTTTGTGAAAAGATCACATACTGTAGAATGTCACTGAATGATTTGTTCATATGCTGTACCTGGCATTATCTGCATAGTGAATTACAAAGTCACTCAAGCAGTGACTGTTCCAGAATTCATCTGTGCTACAAGAGAATAACGGATAACATCAGGACAGGTTTTAAAGCCTAGAAAAATTTGAATCTGTGTTCAGTGTTTTATTATCGAAGGTCAAAAAAGAGGTAGTTATGTTACTAGAAAGGTGGAGCTTTGCTCTTCAGTTATCCTACTGAATAATTCTGTCCATTTTTCTTTAATTCTAAGGTACGATAATCAGAATCATTTCTGTCTGTCAACATAGCACCATGCTTTTCACATGAGTGGACATGTGCTTTTGCATTTAACCTACACCATTTGAATTTTTCCATTTGTCTATTTAGAGAAAAGATGGAAAACACTACCAACTAGCCACAATACCCGTCGAAGAAAGATAACAGAATATTTTAAAAAATCTGATATCTCTTTCCCGACATGTGTGCACCTTCAGCACCTCTTCTGCCCAAACCTCTCTTCAGCTTTTTCCTGTATAGTCTGCTGCTCAGAATCCGTCATTTCAAAGCACCTTGCTCACCTCCTATCTGCTTTTATATTTCCCATCTGACCAATCAGATTGCTCAAAGGAACCAAGCACATACATAGTCGTTTCATTACATAGTAGATGTTATTAATATTAAAACGTTGAAAACGTTTCTGTTTTATTTTATATTAAAAGGTGCTATGTTCCTTCTCAATATATTAGATTAAAAATACTGCATATAGTTTAATGTATAGCATAAAATTCTCAAACCCAGTTACTCAGATTCAGGCTCATAGGAAATTGGAGCCTATTTTGGCAACACTGACCACAAGGCAGGAACCTATCCTTCATGTAGAGACAGTTGCAGATAATTATATATACATATATTACAAATATATTTTTCACTACTGGAAATAAATACCTTACATAATGTAATTTCCCTGAAGCTTCTTTTAACTTAATTTTAAGGTAAAAATGATATTTTAAGTGATTTTCAATTTTCATTTATGGAAATGAACTCTGTTACAGCTGCTGCAAAAAATATTACCCTATCATCATACAGTTATTTTGAATTCTCCTGAGCATGATTAACTGCATTTTATTCCTACTATTCTTTAATGCCTCTAGACATAGCCATGCTGTTAATAAATGCATCTAAATTACATTTGGTAAGCATTATTAAAATATCTGCATACTCTGTTGCACTGTTTATGCACAGTGCAACTGAAAGCAACCCACAATCAAACAGTCAATCAATTTTTATGAACTACAGGTTATTTAAAAGTTTGCACATGATACTTTACTAAACAATTTACAATACATTTCACCACAAAAATATGTAAAACATATAGAGTGCTTACTGCAATAACATTGTATAGACAATAGGACAGTAAAGAGCAAATTCAATTGAAACAATAATGTCACTATTAAACAGCCATTAAAATAAAATGGTAAATAAAATACAACGTACCTGTGTCTACATGTTTTATTTAAGAGGTAATGCTAAGTATACACTAGAGGAGCGCTCATAACTGGGCTCCTGTTTCAATTAAACACTTAAATGTCTTTCAGTGATTATGTTTACTTTTTTTAATCAAAAAAATCCAAACAAGTTTACTTTACTTTTTATAGCAAAGTGACATGTACAACTGAGTTGTGTGTTAAATGTTCTCATTTTTAAATATTATATAAATATTTAAACCATTGCTTATTTTCCTTTATAAAAGTTGAAATGACCCTGAAATAGCAACGCTTTCTTAACACTCCTTCATAATCATTAGCAAATACAGTACATTAAGTCTGTTCTGTTACTAGTCACTTTTACAATACAATTAATGAAATAACAAATAGTACAGAAAAAAAACATTTAAAAGAAAAAAGAGACCATTAGGAAGCAAAATCTGTGACTAAAAATACAAATTACACCTTTCTGAACAGAGATTTAGTGCAGAAAAGGGCCAACTAATTAAACAAAGATTTTAATTAGAAGCATCCATCCATCCATTATCGAACCTGCTTAATCCAGTTCAGGGTCACGGGGGTAATTAGAAGCAGTAATCATTAATTGTATGCAAATAGTGACAATTAACAAAAAGCAAGCACAGGTGCAAAAAGACAAGAAGATGCTGAAGAGGAGCAGCTATCTGAGTGTCATTTCCAGTTGTGTGATCATTAGTAAGTAGTGGCTTAAATTATAAAGAAACTGAAAAGCCTCTTGTATCTTAAAAAAAGCTTTATCTTTTATTATAAATGCAGTACAGATCAGCAAATTATAAGGTGTGGATAAAATGTGTAAAGATTTATAGCTTTGCAATATTATTTATGATTATTTTAACTGTATCTGCAAATGTACAGTATATAGGACTCTGAGTATATAAAAATAAATTGAATTCACATTTAGTTATAAAAAAGAAGAAGCTAATAGGTTATTTTTTAGCTAAGCACAAAATACCTTAAAATGATAAATAGGTACATTTCATGATAATTGTAAAAAATTTTTAAAAAACTACACATAGTTTATGATGAATGTTTAATTTGGAAAAATTTACCTAGTTGATTAATGGATTATTACATTTATGTTGTCCTATAATTACATTTAAGAACATATGTTTTTCATTTCAAAAATCTTTACTTACCAAAATAAAGCATACAGTAGAAAAGGTTATTAAAATATTTTGCAGTGGTAAAACTGGACTAGAGAGGTTTACTCTTATTTTGTACATATACTGCATGTATGCATGAAACAAAATGTGAGGATGTCAAAAAGGAGCTACCTTAAACATGTCTCTAATGCATTTCTTCCCTTTTGATGGAAACCTCATTAAAGAATGAATTTGTTTATTACAGTTTGGCAGTGCTGATAGCAATAACAAAAATTTAACAGAAAACCATTATATACTTTTTGGCTTATGTTTTGATTTTTTAAAGCAGGTTTTAAGAGAGGAAAACATGGTTAGCATTAACACCTCATGTACCCCAGGTTCATATCCCATGTACTCACTTTTCTGAATGTTCCCTCTAGGTCCACATGGACTTTCCTCTTGAACCCTGGTTTTCCACCCACATTCCCAAAAATATGCTAAGATAATTGATGAATCCAAATGAGAATAAGTAAGATATGTATTTTTTTGTCTAGATCATTAACAGCTATAATGAAATCAAGTGAAAGCACAGTGGTTCACTCCTTAAGATATGGACTCAGTTTTCTAAATAAGAAATGGTGAGATATTTACACACGTTTCCCTAATTGCTCACCAAGATTTTTCAGCTGTTTCTTAAGGGCTTCCAAGATTGGTGAGAAAAGAAAGAACCTCATATCAGTGAAATGAAACCAGACCCAAAAAAACCTTCCTTATAAATGGCGTGACCATCTAAAGCTTTGTTGAAGGAAGACCTTAAATTAGGGACATGACGCGGTGCAATACAAATTCAATAATGAAAATATTAGGTCATTTTAAATATCAGTGCACAAAACATTGTAATACATAGATAGATAGATAGATAGATAGATAGATAGATAGATAGATAGATAGATAGATAGATAGATAGATAGATAGATAGATAGATAGATAGATAGATGCTTTATTAATCCCCAAGGGGAAATTCACATACTCCAGCAGCAGCATACTGATTAAAACAATATTAATTAAAGAGTGATAAAAATGCAGTGCAAGTTAAAAATGCAAGGTGGAGAGTGCGAGGAAGGTATAACCATCAATAACATTGTATAATGTTAACGTTTACCCCCTGGGTGGAATTGAAGAGTCGCATAGTGTGGGGTAGGAATGATCTCCTCAGTCTGTCAGTGGAGCAGGACAGTGACAGCAGTCTGTTGCTGAAGCTGCTCCTCTGTCTGGAGATGATACTGTTCAGTGGATGCAGTGGATTCTCCATGATTGACAGGAGCCTGCTCAGCGCCCGTCGCTCCGCCACAGATGTAAAACTGTCCAATTCTGTGCCTACAATAGAGCCTGCCTTCCTCACCAGTTTGTCCAGGTGTGAGGCGTCCCTCTTCTTTATGCTGCCTCCCCAGCACACCACCATGTAGAAGAGGGCGCTCGCCACAACAGTCTGATAGAACATCTGTAGCATCTTATTGCAGATGTTGAAGGATGCCAGCCTTCTAAGAAAGTATAGTTGGCTCTGTCCAAACTTGCACAGAGCATCAGTATTGGCAGTCCAGTCCAGTTTATCATCCAGCTGCACTCCTAGGTATTTATAGGTCTGTACCATCTGCACACAGTCACCCCTGATAATCATGGGGTCCGTGAGGGGCCTGGGCCTCCTAAAATCCACCACCAGCTCTTTGGTTTTGCTGGTGAGTCGCACCATTTAACAAAGTCCTTGATTAGGTTCCTCTGCTCCTACTTCTGCCCACTCCTGATGCAGCCCACGATTGCAGTGTTGTCAGTGAAATTTTGCACGTGGCAGGACTCCGAGTTGTATTGGAAGTCCGATGTATATAGGCTGAACAGGACCGGAGAATGCACAGTCCCCTGCGGCGCTCCTGTGCTGCTGACCACAATGTCAGACCTGCATTTCCCGAGACGCACATAGTGAGGTCTGTCTGTAAGATAGTTCACAATCCATGCCACCAGGTATGAATCTACTCCCATCTCTTTCAGCTTGTCCCTAAGGAGCAGAGGTTGGATGGTGTTGAAGGCGCTAGAGAAGTCCAGAAACATAATTCTTATTGCACCACTGCCTCTGTCTAAGTGGGAGAGGGATCGGTGTAGCATATAGATGATGGCATGCTCCACTCCCACCTTCTCCTGGTATGCGAACTGCAGAGGGTCGAGGGCAAGGCGGACCTGTGGCCTCATGTGGTGAAGCAGCAGCTGCTCCATGGTCTTCATCACATGTGACGTCAGGGCAACAGGCCTGAAGTCATTCAGCTCACTAGGACGTGATACCTTTGGGACTGGGGTGATGCAAGATGTTTTCCAAAGCCTCTGGACTCTCCCCTGTTCCAGGCTCAGGTTGAAGATGCGCTGTAAAGGACTCCCCAGCTCTAACACACAGGCCTTTTTAATATTACATATACAGTATTTCATATATTACTGTAATGTGAAGGGTGGCATGGAAGCGCAGTGGTAGCACTGCTGCCTCGCAGTAAGGAGACCTGGGTTTGCTTCCTGGGTCCTCCCTGCGTGGAGTTTACATGTTCTTCCTGTGTCTGCTCCAGTTTCCTCCGGGTGCTCCGGTTTCCTCCCACAGTCCAAAGACATGCAGGTTAGGTGCATTGGCGATCCTAAATTGTCCCTACTGTGTCCTTGGTGTGTGGGTGTGTGTGTGTGCCCTATGGTGGGGCTGACGCCCTGCCCAGGATTTGTTCCTGCCTTGCGCCATGTGTTGGCTGGGATTGGCTCCAGCAGACCCCCATGACCCTGTGTTAGGATATAGCGGGCTGGATAATGACTGACTGACTTTATTGTGAATATGCTAGTGATAACATAATGCATTGGTAGTGAGTACTGCTACATCACTGGGTCTATGGGTACTCAGTGCTTTTCCAAATACAACTAATGGCTTGAGCCGGTGTCCCAGTCAGGATTGTTGCCTGCCTTGCACCTAATGCTGTCGGATAAGGCTGCTATTAAAAAGGGATTAATGTATATATTACAAAATTGGTATAAGTCTGCATTTTCCAGATGCTCACTTCCAACTTTAATTTGTTTTATTCAAGTAAATAAATGCTTGTTTTCAACTGCTATTACCTTGTCATTCTGGCAGATTGAAAGCCACCAATGTCTTAGACACCATGCTTTGAACAGGTCAAGATCGATATATCTATTTACTGACTTTTTTTTCATTTACTATGTCAAAAAAAAATTTCCTTTAGTAATTATACGGGAAGAAGGCATCTGTCCACACCCAAAAAAACCAGTGAAAAAATATATATATACAAAACTGCTTGTTTCTTTTATCTGAAAATAAAGCAAACAAGGGAGAAAAAAAACATAAGGTAATACTCAAGAAACCAACAAAACAATTTAACAAATCAAATTCTAGCATCCCCTTTGGGACTAGTTATACAATATGAATTCCTGTCCTTGGCCAAAATACAACTAAATGCACTCTTCTTTTTTCAGCTTCTGTCTCTTTTCCATTCTTTCTCTTATTACTTTGGCATCATCATCCTGTCCATAATCAGCCTTAATGTAATTTCTTAGGGTTTCATATTGCTAGGCCTTGAAATGACTTCCAGGCTATCCACCTCAAGCTAATGTCTGAGCCTGACCAGTACCTGGATGGGAGACCATCTAGGAAAAGCTAAGGCTGCTGCTAGAAGAGGTGTTGGTGAGACCAGGTCTGTGTGTGGATCCCAATGCCCCAGTGCAATGTCGGGGACACTGTGCTGTAAATATGGCGCTGTCATTCAGATGAGACATAAAACAGAGATCCTGACTCTCTGTGGTCATTAAAGATCCCTGGGCATCTTTTGAAAAGAGTAGGATGTATCCCGATATCCTCATTAAATTGACCATCACGGCTTCATCTGTTCTGGCCCCCTAATCATCCCCTGTCTCTAATTGGGTATCTCCCTCACCCCTTCACTATCTAACAGCTAATCTGGGGTGAGTGCATTGGAGCAATAATGGCGGCTGTCGCATTATCCAGGTGTGGTGCTACACATTGGTGGTTTTTGAAGTGTTTTCTTTCTGTTTATGTAAAGCGCTTTGAGTAGCAATAAAAAGCACTGTAAATCCTGTAAATGTAATTATTATTATTATTATTATAATTATTAGTTTCTTTTGAACTTAGAGCCCTCAGCCATTAGTATCTCTTGAAGGTCCAGGTCTCTCAGGCAGTTTTTGGCCAGCCTACTTTAAAAGAGAAATAGAACAACAACAAAGAACCATGTATTGGTGGGAGATGAGCTGGAAGGCAAAGATAAAAACCATCATAAAATGTAAGATGGTTTCAATTTCTGTGATTTAAGCCAGGTACTATCCAATATGCTATCCTTATTGGCCAAAACCTATTCTGCAATGTTATCATACCCTCACTCTGTTTCTCCACGAGTACAGTTTGGCATCACTGTCTTTTACTTTAAAGAACACACACTTTGTCTCTCATTTTGGTGATCCCAATTAATCTTAATTCATACATAATGACAGGATTTACCACTCTCTGAAAGTATACTGTTTTTTATATTGAGGCATCTATTTGTACCCCTACTGCCACTCTAGGTTTTTCCTCTCTCTTCCTTTCCTTCTGTCCTCTAAAATACTGGTGACAACTTTAAAACTGGCAACCCCTCATTAAATACTATGTGAATTTAACCATATTTTGCTGTTTCTACTCACAAATATATACTGACATTAAAATGTTGTTTGAGGCAGTTCTAAACCATGTCACCATATTTTAATGAAGTAACAACTAAAATATTAACAAGTAAGTTAGAAATCCTAATATGTGAACTGTTCTGGGGCATAATGTAATACAAAATTAGTCTTTAAGAGAAGAAGGCATGAAGATTCTTCAATTTAATGTTTTTATCTGCTCCTCCTATCTCATATTAATACCTCACACCTGATTTCATGTGCTATGACTAATTGCATGGAAAGGATATTCTATAACCAAGGCCATTCTCTGGTTTTCACGTATTACAATGACAACCTATACAGCCCACTTCAGCCAACAATGTTCCAGAAACTTTTTGTACCTGAAAACACTACTTTAATCTATACACAGTGATGGCTGCACAATGGAATTAACTCCCTGATGTTTTTACAATGCCAGAACATATTCTACAGCTGGCTGGGGGGTGTACCTTGTGGCAATGTCTTACATGCTTCACTCACAAGAGCTGTCAGTCCATTTGTTCATGATACTGCACTCAGTCTGGCTTCCATCTCCATCTGTCTCGCTCTTTCCCGTTGCCTAATTCCATCTTCCTCTATGTGCAATCATTTTGTCTTTTCCTGTTGCCATGTGTTGAGCAGACCTCTGGGAGGCCTGAAAACCAACATATTTTGCCTTACAGAAGGTGGGTTATTACCAAGGGCACTCCTGAGTGAGCTATGAACACTACAATATAATTCAGGATTGGTTTCCATTTAATTCATATGAATTTCTTGTAGTGCCAATTCCAGTAGAAAAATGTAACACTTCCTTGTAGCAATGTTTTTTACATTTCTGAAGGCAAAACACAAGAGAAAACTGCTGAATAAAGGATTTATTTTATTTTGAAATCTCAGAAATACACAAATGTTAAATATTCATTCATCAACTTAGTGAAACTCATTTGTAAAGTACTAGATCATGAAATGCTGAAGTCTTTGGAGGCAATTTCCAGCACAAGGCTGGAACCATCATTGGATATGACACCAGTTCTTCAGAGGTGTCACTTGTATGTATGTCCACACAAATTCTCTCACTTAATCCCAGTGCCACTCCAGCCACTATCAAATGATGTAGCATGCACATCTTTGGGATGTGGGAGATAAAGCAGGATCTACTGTAAAGTTAAATTTGATACATGATTTACAGTGCATCCGGAAAGTATTCACAGCACATCACTTTTTCCACATTTTGTTATGTTACAGCCTTATTCCAAAATGGATTAATTTCATTTTTTTTTCCTCAGAATTCTACACACAACACCCCATAATGACAATGTGAAAAAAAGTTTACTTGAGGTTTTTGCAAATTTATTAAAAATAAAAAACTGAGAAATCACATGTACATAAGTATTCACAGCCTTTGCTCAATACTTTGTTGATGCACCTTTGGCAGCAATTACAGCCTCAAGTCTTTTTGAATATGATGCCACAAGCTTGGCACACCTATCCTTGGCCAGTTTCACCCATTCCTCTTTGCAGCACCTCTCAAGCTCCATTAGGTTAAATGGGAAGCGTTGATGCACAGCCATTTTAAGATCTCTCCAGAGATGTTCAATCAGATTCAAGTCTGGGCTCTGGCTGGGCCAGTCAAGGACATTCACAGAGTTGTCGTGAAGCCACTCCTTTGATATCTTGGCTGTGTGCTTAGGGTCGTTGTCCTGCTGAAAGATGAACCGTCGCCCCAGTCTGAGGTCAAGAGCGCTCTGGAGCAGGTTTTCATCCAGGATGTCTCTGTACATTGCTGCAGCCGTCTTTCCCTTTATCCTGACTAATCTCCCAGTCCCTGCCACTGAAAAACATCCCCACAGCATGATGCTGCCACCACCATGCTTCACTGTAGAGATGGTGCCAGGTTTCCCCCAAATGTGACGCCTGGCATTCACACCAAAGAGTTCAATCTTTGTCTCATCAGACCAGAGAATTTTGTTTCTCATGGTCTGAGAGTCCTTCAGGTGCCTTTTGGCAAACTCCAGACAGGCTGCCATGTGCCTTTTACTAAGGAGTGGCTTCCGTCTGGCCACTCTAACATACAAGCCTGATTGGTGGATTGCTGCAGAGATGGTTGTCCTTCTGGAAGGTTCTCCTCTCTCCACAGAGGACCTCTGGAGCTCTGACAGAGTGACTATCGAGTTCTTGGTCACCTCCCTGACTAAGACCCTTCTCCCCCGATCGCTCAGTTTAGATGGCCGGCCAGTTCTAGGAAGAGTCCTGGTGGTTTCGAACTTCTTCCACTTATGGATGATGGAGGCCACTGTGCTCATTAGGACCTTCAAAGCAGCAGAAATTTTTTTGTAATCTTCCCCAGATTTGTGCCTCGAGACAATCCTGTCTCAGAGGTCTACAGACAATTCCTTTGACTTCATGCTTGGTATGTGCTCTGACATGAACGGTCAACTGTGGGACCTTATATAGACAGGTGTGTGCCTTTCCAAATCATGTCCAATCAACTGAATTTACCACAGGTGGACTCCAATTAAGCTGCAGAAACATCTCAAGGATGATCAGGGGAAACAGGATGCACCTGAGCTCAATTTTGAGCTTCATGGCAAAGGCTGTGAATACTTATGTACATGTGTTTTCTCAATTTTTTTATTTTTAATAAATTTGCAAAAACCTCAAGTAAATTTTTTTCACATTGTCATTATGGGGTGTTGTGTGTAGAATTCTGAGGAAAAAAATGAATTTAATCCATTTTGGAATAAGGCTGTAACATAACAAAATGTGGAAAAAGTGATGCGCTGTGAATACTTTCCGGATGCACTGTATCTGAAAGCCCTGCCTGGATGCAACAATAGTAAGCACTCAGAAGTAAGCATGCTTTGAGTGCTACTGATTAATTTTTGCTGGTGCTTTCCTGACACTAATCTCAGTGCTAGATTAACAATGCAAAAAAGATTTCAGAACAAAGATCAGTGAGGTCAGGAAAGTACGGACAAAGTGTAACTCTACTGAGGAAATAATAAAAGTAAACAAACACCAAAGAAACTCATTTTTTATGAGTATATAGAGTGGGTAGGACTACAGCTCCACAGCCTTTACATATTGAGCTGACATCTTTATCCATGGCGACATTTATGATACAATTGGTTACATTACTTTTGGATTTCCAACTGGAGCACAGGCAGGTCAGGTGACTTGCTTATGGTGACACAGTGTCAGTACCGGAATTTGTACAACCTTAGGACTTGAGATTCCAAACCCTTAACCACTTCATCCCACTGCCTGCCTATACACATTCTGGATTTCTGTTTCTATGACAATTTAATTTTCCATGTGGGTCAAAGATGTGCATATTAGGTCAAATGAAAACTCTGGATTAGTTTTGTGTCATAGGAAAGTGATTGTAAATGTGGGTATGAGCAATGCCTGAAACGCTCTGTTATTCTTCTCAGGATTGGGTTCTTATGGCTATCCTTAACTAAAAAATTAAATACATAAGTGAAGGCACAATTTACTTGACGGTGCCGAATTAATTTTCTCTCTCATTAATGTTAACAACAGAGAAATCTACAACACATTGAAACCCTTTTTATTCCAATAAACAGGCTTAATTTATGTTGCAATATAAAACAATGACAACATCACAGTTAAATATGAAACCTGTAATGAAATGATTGAGAAAACCTCTTCAAGGAGTGAGTCAGTTTTAAAATAATTTGAGAATATAATAGCTGTCATTGACTCTTCAAATATATCAGTCATTTGGGTGTTTTTGTAAGGAATATATTTGTTAAAGGAAGACTTGTGATATCAGCCGATCGGCTTGTAATTACTCCACTGAACAGACATTATCTGTGTTCATCAGTCTCCTAGGAATGGGCCAGTAGGCATCTAGCAAGCATCCAGGAAGTTTATGAGGTCGATTATCAGAGATTTAATGAGTGATAAAGGAGTGATAACAAATGCTTTGTCTGGAGATACACTGTTGGAACTTGAATATACCACAAATGCTCAAGAGATTTTCAAACCCCTCCCAGGTGTAAGTACACACAAACACATACACACACAGAGACACACACATGCCTTATTAATGTTTGAAAAGCATTTATCTTGCATTGTGAGTTACAAATATGATAAACACAGATTGTAACCAACAATACATTTCTTTTTAGGAAGGAATTATATGTGTTTTATGCATGTATGGTATGTATTTATTTAGGTATGTGTTTATATCTCTCTATTACAAAAAAAATCTTTGGCAGGGAGTCTAGGGAGACGAGACGTGATCTTCTCGGAAGACAATCTGAAGTCCCGCGAGAGACACATTAACTTGCTCCCAGCTCTTAAAACAATGACAAGCGACAAGCAAAACATGCAGCTCGCCAGCAGCAGAAACCCAACAGTTGATCTGACCGCTTCACAACATGAGCGGCAGAGACGTGAAGTGGTAAAAGGACAGCTGCTGTACAGGCTTTAAAATGATCGATGGGCAGCGCAACAGCAGCAGAAAGACAGCAGATGATCCGACAGCATCTCCTTAGCATGCGTTCAGCTGCCCCTCCTTCACAACGTGAGCAGCGTTAAATGTCCTGCGAGACAGAGATTTAACCACGCACGGGGCCAAAAATAAAGGACAAGTATTGTTTTTACAATGTCACACAAGACAAGACAGTGAGACATCATTTTAAACAAGTCCACGGACATCTAACCTAGCAGTTGTTGGATTTCTTTTGGCAGACACACTTCATGTGCTCCCAGCTCTTAAAACAACGACAAGTGAAAAGCAAAACACGAAGCTCGCCAGCAGATGATCTGACCGCTTCTCCTTAGCGTGTGTTCAGCCACCCTAATACCCCCCCCCCAACCCCCCTGTCCCCCTGCACAATGCGAGTGGCAGAGACACAAAGTGGCAAAAGGACAGCTGCTGTACATTGCTTTGAAATGATCGGGCAGCGAGACAAGCAGAACACGCAGCTCGCCAGCAGCAGAAAGACAGCAGATGATCCGACGGCATCTCCTTAGCATTTGTTCTGCCGCACCCCCTTCACAACGCGAGCAGCGTTATACGTTTTGTGAGAAAGAGATGTAACCACGCCCAGGGATGAAAATAAAGGACAAGTATTGCTTTTACAAAAGTTTTAAAGTAAAAGTGAAAATAATGTATATGTAACAATTCTCATGAAAATAAAAATCTCTTTAAATTCTATATCCGGTAAACCAAACCCGGGGGTGGGCGAGCGAAGCGAGCAGGGGGCGGAGCCCCCTAGTGTATATATACATATATATATATATACTAGCCATGTGCGCCCAACTACATTGCGCATGTTAAAGGTGTCTGTGAAGGGTTCCCTGTTTAAACGCGGCTGCCAGTCGTGAACTGGGCCCTTCGTCGCACAGCATTATGATTTTTTATAAGGGAAACAAAATTACAAAACAAAACCCTTGGACATTGATTTGATAGGAACGGCCTACTCGGAATCACTGTCGACTACAACGTAACAATAATAATTTCCGGAACGTGCTGTTACGTTGTCATTCATTTTACCCACCGTCTTTCTTTCATTCATATGTTATGTAGGCACATACCTTTTATCGTCGGCAATCTCATTCTCTAACCAGGCCTCAGGAGCTAACCAGCGTAACACTGTCCACCACCCCTTTCGTTATTCCGGCACATTGTTGACATCCGTGAGTAACAACAATGTACTAAACTGGAAGGTGGTCTATGCATGCGTGGAATTTGCGGACAAACAAAGATCAAGATCCAAATGAAGATTATATATAAAGATTAGTTAATTTAAAGTACAACAATTTGTTTAGTTTGAATGTCTGTGTTTTGAGGTGTGACTGGAGTACTACAGTCTTCAGTAGTATAAGCCTGGAGGAGATTCTTAATGCAATGCCTATGTTTTAGCTGTCTCTCTACTGCCATCTAGTGCTTCTTCTTCTAATTCATTCGCGGACAAACAAAGATCAAGATCCAAATGAAGATTATATATAGAGAAGATTAGTTAATTTAAAGCACAACAATTTGCTTAGTTTGAATGTCTGTGTTTTGAGGTGTGACTGGAGTACTACAGTCATCAGTAGTATAAGCCTGGAGGAGATTCTTAATGCAATGCCTATGTTTTAGCTGTCTCTCTACTGCCATCTAGTGCTTCTTCTTCTAAGTCATTCGCGAACAAACAAAGATCACGATCCAAATGAAGATTTTATATATATATATATATATATATATATATATATATATATATATATATATATATATATATATACTGTATATACATATATTGTGGACCACCAGGGTGCATACAGCTGCCCTAACCCGACACAGAAGTAGTAAGAGTTTGCCTCACAACACCCCTTTTATTTATAATCCACAGCACAAAATACCAACACACAATGCTCAGTCCCTTCTTTCTCATTCTTCCTTCTCTGTTTCTTAGCTGCCTCCACTCCTCTCCCAGCAAGCTTCGTCTTCCTTCCTCCCAACTCTGGCTCTCTGTATATGGAGTGAGGCAGCTCCTTTTATTCCGGTCCCGGGAGTGTTCCAGGTGGCTCATCAGTATTACCTGGAATCACTTAAGCCCTTAAGGAACCCAACAGGGCTGTGCCAATCAGAGTCGGGGGGTATGGGGGAAAAATTCATGAATTAAATTGAAAAAGACCATTTATTTGTTTATATAATTGTGGTATTTATGGCTGTGTGCACTTGGAAAGAGTTCAGTGAAAATAAAAAACGGATATTATAAACCAGGAATTTGTGATATTGTGTTTGAGGTTCAGGGATCAGTGGTTCACCCTTGTGGTTACAATAAATAACATAACAGCACCCCAAAACCCCAGACACAACAACGCAGACATAAGTCCCAAGTTAAAGAACCATCATATTTAACAGAATACCTTGCACAGGCTTCATCTTCAAAGTTACACAAGTATAACAATCTCTATTTTACTTCCACTCTTTCATGGAAAACCTCCCCCCCGCCCCCCTCTAACTGTGACTTCCGATTGAAGTAAGGTGGCCTCTTTCATCTTGAATCTGGGAGTACCTCGAGTGCAACCACACTGCCCGATGGAAGAACTTCCAAGTCTGCCTAAAGCTTTTCAAACAGGGAGGTCCTCTCTGGGGGCACACAAGGACACCAACAGAGCTGCCTTCCTGAATTGTAAGTCCCATGCAGCCCTACAAGAGTCCAGACTGGGACCATGCTAGAAGAGCATTGCCATCTATTGTTCTGGGGCCAGCATTCCAGAGTCGTCTTCTCATTGTATGTCACACAGGTATTTGACATGTACTATTTAAGGAAGCAGAAAACTATGGACCTGTAAGGTAGCTGATTCTCAAACTATAGTAATAACCATATGCAACATTAGTATTGTCTTTATGTTTAAATAAAACTAATGGTACCTTGATTAAAAACAATATCAATTTCTGTGAAAAGCATGAAAATATGTGGATGACAAACTTCTAAATGCTAGTGTATATTATGTACACATACATACATACATATGTATGTATGTATACTCATGGATGTATACTGTGTGCATATGTGTATATATACACACACGCACACGCACAATGTATACGGTATATCTGAAAACATTAAAAGACAACTAGTGTTTTTTTTTAACTAAAGTCTGTTTCTGATTATAGCTACCACAATGACATACTGTGGCAGTTTCTTATAAGAGATGCATATTATACTGTTGTAATCATACTCTGTACTGGACAACATACATGAAAAAAGGATATATAATAAGAAAGCTGTCTTTTTACAAAAAAGACCAATATTTTCTCCCATTTGGGGGTCATATATTGGAGTCATAATAAGGGGTGTCCTTATGCATTACTATTGTTTTGCATGAAGGAGACAGAATGAGCCAGAAAGGGCTACTTATATTGTAATTTTTTCATATATTATCTTTGTTCCTTTCACTTTAAATTTTATGGAAAGTAATGCAACATCATTTTGATAGTTTTGAGAAGCTAAATTTAAAATGTTGAGAAATACTAGTCTTTGCCTGAAGGCAAACAGTGTTCATTTGAGCCTCAGGTAGCTCAGGCTATGTTCATAATCTCTGATTTAGGTAATTTGATTACTAAACATAATTAAATCTCATTCCCAGCACAGGTATAGCTCAGACAGGAAGTATGTAGCTTTCTTTAAAATAGTAAAATACTATTCAAATAGAGAATATGTTTGCTTTTTCAATCTGATTGCTTTTCAAAAAACCTTAAAGCCATCTATCATAGACAGAAACTAAATTGTCTGTTCTGACTCTTTTCTAACAATAAAGTCTGTTTCATATTTGAGCACATTTTAACATATGGCACTAGAAACACAGTGAACATTTAATAACACAATCGGTGCTTGGACCAGTCAGTATATTAGCAGAACTATACCTTTTCTCTATATAAGAGATATGTCATCTTGAAAAAAAATTGTAAAAAATTTGATAAAGGAAAGTTTTTTTTTTTCCATATCGAAAACTGATACAATAAAGAAAGACAACACGGCCATGTATACAAACGTTCATATACATTATATGAAAAGGAAGATAAGAGTATAAACTTCCTGAAAATCTAAACTTCCTATAACCATATTTTAAAAATGTAAAAATATAAGAGGTTATACAGATAAATATTGTAATATGAAGATATTTCCTGAGTAAAGTCTGACATTTCAGAGCTCTCTGGTGATTAGTAAATAGTGAAGTTAGGATTAGGATTAGGGCAACGTTATACATTTCATTGAGTATTCTCTAATTATGCAATGAGTTTTTAAATTTAATTGGATGTAGCTTACTCAGATTACTTTCTATTCAATTGCAAATATTCAAATGTAGCATTACAATACAGATACAACATAGGTTAATATATATCGACTCTAAAATATAACTAAAATTCATGGTCATTTTTTTAGATTAAGGTGTGAACCAAAAAAAATGCAACTTTACAAAACAACAATACCAAAAAGAATTTTTTTACTGATGAAGAAATTAAATTATTAAAATACATATTTTTTAGGACTGCTTGTAAAAATATTATTTTACAGACAGGTTTCTCATAACTTTATCCTAATATGTTTTTGTACTTTGCTCATGTTCTTTGCTTTATTTAACTGCACAATATACTTTTTGGTATACAACATCAATGAATATTCTAAATGCTGCTCATTTTCTCTTCCTAGTTGAAAGCCACATTCTGTTGCAATCTTTTTAACTTTAGGGATGTTGACTTAGAAATGTCTGCTTAAAGTACTGATTCTGTACATCGGCATGCATGAACATGATAGTGGGCTGTGTTTGTGTGTTCATAGTATTAACTCTGATTCAAATAAATTGCCATAAATGAAATGTTAGCAAGCTAATCAGTGGTACATTTTAACTAAACACAGAAGATTAATGTTTTTACTCTACATATTATGTTGCTTAAATTACATTTTTATCATAATAATCTGTAAATTCAGCATTGAATTTAGTAAAACAGAGTATAAAATCTAGGATCAAATTATGCTGAAAGGCATTAGTGGTTTTAAAAATTGAGCTCTGTTTCAAAAATTGCGATTAATAAAACTTGAAATGCATGCACTAAGAAAAAGTAGAAGAAAACCATGAACAATTGTTCACCTAACAGGATTTCCAAGCTGTGCCTCTTTTTAGATTAAGGATACATTTTTTCCATTTATTTCACTTGTTTCGCATTAAGATTACTAATTGAATCCAGCCTTTGGGCAGTATTTATTTAAATATATTTCTTTTTGGCACTCTTTGGATGCATGTTTCATTATTAACTGCTCATCAAAACAAGTATTTATCTAATTCTAATTTTTGTTTAACGCATGAAAAATGCTTGTCTGGATCGAGTCACAAAGTAATTTGTAACTGTTTAATTCCTGTTACAAAAACATAAACAAATAAAGAGAACATTGATTACATTAAAGAGCATAAAGGTTTAGGAAATAATGGGGTTGCTGTCAGATCACAAAAAGTTAAAGCAATAGTTACGTTTGTTTGTGTAATGATAGAACTTAAAACATCTAGAACCTGATAAGGTGTTTGAGGAATTAAATTAGCCTCTTACTCTAAATTAATTTTAAACTCTGAAACAGCAACAACATCTTCACAATAACAATTAAACCATTATAGAAAATACCTTATGAAGTGGAAGTTTTAAATATGTTCTAAAAGATTTTTTTTTTCAAAACCTGTAACTTTTATACAGTATATAATATTAGTATTTTTTAGTTTTATGTAATGCTAGCTATGTGTTCTTATACACCTAGAAATGTCCATCTTTTCAATCAAAAAAGTTGCATTGTTTCACTGATTTGATAGCGGATCAGCTGTTGTAACATAGAGAAAATTTTATTTGCTGATATAAAATTAGAAAACGGACACATCAGGTCTGATGTGCATTTTAGTGGAACAACGCTGCCCCCTGCTGGACATATTTTTTAAAAACACATAAACTACAAGACAAAACCTGCAAAAGCAACAATAACCATCATATGAACCTAACAACCTAATAGCTAAGTATCATTTCATTTCATAACCACAAGAAAGAAAATGCAGACATCCAAAAAGACATATATGTTCCTGAGAATATTTACTTATTTACACATAATTAATATAGATCTAATAGATATTTTTTCCAGCATGGTTATCTTAATAGTCAAATTTTAATTTATGTGTGCTGTCAGTTTAGGCCCCACTTTAGACTCCCTATGTAATTATAAAGAAGTGTTAGGCACCAGTACGCCATGACCCTACACTGGGTAAGCAAAAAGATTAGATAGATAGATAGATAGATAGATAGATAGATAGATAGATAGATAGATAGATAGATAGATAGATAGATAGATAGATAGATAGATAGATAGATAGATAGATATTTAAGTAATTTTCTCTAGGACCAAAATACAGTATAACATAAAGTGTGCAGGGACATAAACTTCAAAAAGAAAAGTGGAAACCAAGACACAAGTGCAAATCAAATATGAACAATTAAAACTCATCCCAGTTTTATAATTTGTATTGGGCAGAGGTTACTGCTAAATGCACACCAATATACTAAGCTTCAAAGAGCTCACTATCAACATGCAAGAGTACAGATATATTACAGGGAAAACAACCCTGAAGATTTGAATAGTACTTAGGAGTACATGGACAGATGGTTGCATTAGGAGTAATACGATTGGTAGACAACATTCAGCATGGAGGATATAGTTAGAGCTATAGCTGAATAAAATGCAATAGGTGAAAGGTGAATTTCGAACCATTGTTTCAATGTGATCTTTGACACAAACAGACCCAGGCGTGAGAGTTCCAGAGAGTAGAATCCATTTTAGGGCCCCTTCAAGGAATGTAACTTGTTTTATACTCGATTTCTGAGACCTTTAGCTAAAGTATATGCACAAACAGCATTTATCTATCAATATTCAAATTTGTGCAATCCACTTGTAGGGGCCTGGACTCTATCGTAGCAGCATCAAGAACAGTACAGAAACAAACCAACCTATACTGAAAAACAATTATTAATATAGTTTCATATTAAAATTAAATCAGTTTTTTAAAAATCTTACTCCTACTGAAAGAATAAAATAAAAATTATATATACAGTATATATATATATACTGTATATATATATATATATATATATATATATATTCGGATTCAGCGGGTTGGAAAATGAATGTATATATATATATATATATATATATATATATATATATATATATATATATATATATATATATATATATATATATATATATATATATGTAGATATTATTTGATAGCATGGTAATGCCCTGAATGCACGCTGCAAATGTTAGTGATATGTGGAGTTGTTATTTACAGCTGTCCCCTTATAGCCAAAGTAATGTTTGAGATCCTCCTTAGGGTTGTCTAAGTAAAATACCAATTCTTTTCCTTAATTCGTTTTATCCAGTCACTGTTTAGTACTAACAGGTTTGTGTGCCTCTTATTAAATATACAAAAGCAGGAATAAAAATATAATTACAATTGAATCTCAACATGCAACTCTTCATAAAATTAAAGAAGTATCACATTATGCCAGGAGTTTATTGAAGAGCTTTAAAATACAAAAGGCTGACAGACCTAGATAAGCTATAAACTATCATTTAATTAAATATTGAACAAAATCATTTTCTTTTGGCTGCTAATGTGCTGTTATGAAGAAGGGCTTCATTTACATTTGCACATTTCATCTGCGCTCTTGTCTAGTTTTCCTCCCCTTCTCATTGCCACACTCAAGAATTGTGAGCTTTGAAAAGCTCCCTTTAAAACTGATCTATTCTGGTCTTTTAAAAAGGCGGGTCTGTGCACTTTCTAATAGCGCCTGCCCACTGCAAAACAATAATTAGTCGCTCAATAGTTGAGCAGCCCAGGCTGTCAAAAGCCACAAAAAGCCCATAGGCCGTGGTCTGATCAGGTTCTTGATAGGGAAAGGAAATTCTGCTTCAGAAGTGTTAGGGTTAATTATGAAGCTGCATTCTAATGTGCTATCCTACTATTAAAACTACAGAAAACTTTCTTTAGAAGAAAAAAAAACTGTTTATGCGGAGAACTTTATTCCTCTAGCACCTTCTCCTCTTTAGTCTAAACAGAAAATAAAATTCTGTTTATGAAGTTACTGATTGTTAATTTATCATAGTGTTGTTATTCTGTAGTTTCCCTGACACATGTCATTTATGACATTTTAGTGCATAATTATGGTTATGATATATATTCAATATTAGATCATTTAAAAGTATATGCTTAAAAACCACACATAAACAAAAAGAATGACAGACAAATAGATAGATAGATAGATAGATAGATAGATAGATAGATAGATAGATAGATAGATAGATAGATAGATCCACCAAAGTGCTGTTGAAAAGTATTTCAAAATGAAAATAAAATTGAGAAAATATGAGTAAACAAATTGAATGCATGTTGATAAGTGGATTTTAGGCAGATAATAAGCCCCACAGTATAATAATTATATTAAGTGTCATTTCACAATTTTTAACCAAACTCATCGAATATAACTGTATAAATATATATATATATATATATATATATATATATATATATATATATATATATATATATATATATAAGCTTATATATATGTATGTGTGTTTGTGTGTGGGCGGATCTCTGTTTAATAGAGAAGTCAAAAGTCTTATTGTAAAGTAGAAGAAAGTTTAAAATATTAATTATTTAGAAGAAATATTTGCGTGCCAAAGGCCTATAATTTATGCTTGTTCTTTTCTTCTTATTATTTCAAGTTTTGTTTAACACCTGAGGCAGCCAAGAAGATGATTTGATTAAAAAAAATTCACTTACATACACATAAATATATAAATACATTTGAAAAGGGTTTCCATGCATCCGCTCTCCTAGAGGTGAGCTTATGATTAGCTTTCAGGAACAATGAACAACATATCGTTGAAAGTTGAAATAAGTTTTCATTAGCCACAAAGGCTACGGTCAAGCTTCTTCAGTGAAATATGGTGACATCACTTCTTACCAGTATATGCTATAAGTTATGTGCAGATATACTGTACCTAGAGAGAAGTGAATGAATAACACAGCCATCTCCAGGTTCACCTCCCACATGGTCATAGTAAACTGGCTTGGTCTTAGTGAGTGTGGGTAGGTGATAGACTGGCATCTTGCCCAGGACTGGCTTCTGTCTTGTGCCCAGCAGTGTTGGGATGAGCTCTGGGTATCCAGACCCCTTTAACGAAGAAACCAGATATGGAAAACTGGTGGCTGGAAGGATATGTGGATGGATATGCATACATGTATATAAAAAAAATAACTTGATTTGCAATTTTTTATGCAGTCTGTTGTTTTCCTCTAATGTTATTAACATTCAAAAACAGTCATTTATGTCAGTTTTTTTTTTTTTTGTAATTGCATCTCTTTTGGAATAGAGACAGATCAATAACAAAATAAATCCAATAGCAGTTCACTTTTTTCACAACTTAATTTGCTTAGTTTAATTTGACTTATCTTGTCAGTGATAAGCAAGTAAAAAGTATGTTTAAAAAAACCAAAAAACACTTGTGGTTTGTGCTCAATCCTGAATGACTCTGCCTGCCGCTTCCAAGTGGAGATGGCTTGGTCTTGTCAGTACAATACATTACTCAGATAAATAGGAGCATATATGAAACTACAAATTGTTCAACATTTTCTCTTTCAATAAATGTCGTAAAAAATGTCAAGTTATAAAGTTCACTTTACTTTTTTCTTCTTTCATTTGCTGCAATACAAAATGTATAAATACACTAATAATAAATCAAGACTGTTGCTGGTGCTTATGACATTGCACTTCATATTATTCAGTTATTCCTCTTTGAAATACATTTTCTACTCCTCAGTCTATGCTCCAACAATCCTGTCATAGAAGAGCACTGAAAATTAAGTTATTCTCAGATGGCACCCCGCACCCCACGCCCCCTCCCCAAGAAACTATCAAACCGTACATATGAACCTCTAAACAATCCCTGCCAGGTTTCTCATGCAAATGGCACAGAAGAACTTACAAGAGCACTTTAAGATATTGAGAACCCTTCAATACAGCCTGGTATAATAACTTTTACTTGCTAATTTCTATGGGTCAGTTGCAAAGGAATAGACCTGTCAATCAGTTTCAGATGTAGCAGAATTTGTCTGTCTACAAACAGGGATACTTTGCTGTTGCCATGGAGACTAATCCTCCACTTTCCCTCTGTTGACACAGCCAGTCACAGTCTAAACTACCTGATCACACTTTCAATAGGCAGCTGACTGGAGCAGGAGAAAATGCTCAAATCAAGTTTGCAACACTTGATACATCTACTCTGCAGAGCCGTTTGAGGTTTTATTTGGGTTTGGTCTTTCTGGGGCCCTGAGTTGGTCAGTTGCAGTTGTTTTGCTCTAATATTGTAGTTTTAAGATGCATGAATTAGCCCTAAATTTAATTGAATTTATTGTGCTACATATAAATACACTTAAACTATAATATTATAAATGCATTCACATTACATACATATATATGCACATTCATATATATGTATATTTCATATATATGCACACATACTTACCTATGAATGTGCATATGTAAAATTGTCAGTATGCAGTATATTAACTAAACAACAAATTCATAAATAAAATGCTACTCATAAATTCAAAAATATTGTACTGTATTAGAGATGTAAGCTGGATATCTTACAACATATACACTTTAATAAATTGTACACTCTGTATCATTTATAAATACCAATAAGGATCATAGGCATGTTTTAGACAATGTAGCAGTTGATAACAAAGTTGGCTACTTATTCTGCACAACACTCTGGGCAAGTCTCTTAACTTGACAATGCTTACGCTGAAATATATGAAAGCAATTGTCCTTGGTATCTGGAAGTTCAATTTGCATAAAAAATTACTTAATTTGGTAAAATATGAAACACTTAACACGTATTATTAATATAATTATACATTCAACAGGACTTCTAAAAGAAACTTCAAACAAGATCTTTGCAGACAAACATTTTCCAAAATGTGTTAAACAGATATATTGTGTGTGTCGACTTGGCCTTTAAGAGTAAATCTTATGCAAGAGAAGAAGCAAATGAAATGTTTGCATTCTGTCATCAGCTAACTCTGTGTGTGTGTTTGTGTGTATATAGTTTGGATCAGTAAATTTTTGCATTTTCCACAGGTTTAAACTCCTTTGAGAATTGGAACATTAACCTACTTCATTTTTAATTGTATTTTTTATATTCAAGTTACTCCATGGGCATATGAAAATACAATATAAATTCCCTTCAAATTTAAAAATACTAAAATACCTGCCAAAAATGCCTTCAGAGGCTTGAAGTTTATTTTCAGATTACAGTATGTATACATATAATATATATGCCGAACGTAGCGTTTGACTGCAATACTCAATCTAATCATATCATGTACTTAACTATATATAAAATGAAATAATAAAAAAGAAAAATGATACAAAATAATAGAATGCACAGGGATTTTACAGATAATGATTCATAACTTCATAGAAACTTAAGTATATAAGTTATGTCTCCAGACTAAAAGCTAGATGAGAGATGGAGGTGTCTGTGAAAAGAGATTTATGTGCTAAACCAGGCATAGTATTTTATCAAATATGGCCTCAGTTTTAAAGTATTACAACAAAAGTGTTATATATATATATATATATATATATATATATATATATATATATATATATATACAGTATATATATATATATATATATATATATATATATATATATATATATATCAGTAGTGTGTGGTAGTATTCATGAATCCCTGTCAATTTAAGGCATCCAGACTGATAGAAAACTGGCCACTTTAGTTAAATTATTAACATGCCCACCAGTGTAAAGCAGCCACATTGTTCATTAAATAAATATATGTAAACTTCAAAAAAGAAGAGTTCATAATTTACACAGAGTGGTGGTAATATTCTGTCAATATTTGTTACACATGTATATACAGATACCATAAGAAGTATGGGACTAAATTTAGTTTTAAATTATTTTATGTCACTAAATAGACCATCAGAAAATGTGAAAGACAGCTTATCAAAATGCTACCCCAATTATGCTATACAACACACTTAAGTAATCTTTTTATGGTGTCTAATAAAAGAATACAGAATATGATCTTTATTAAATTTTAGAGAAAATATGATGCACTTTTAGTTCTTTGCTCATGTGCAGAAAGGCATAGAGAGGTATGAAAAGCAGGTCCAATGGCAATCATTAATTTATTTTCAAAACTCATTTTTTCCAATTCTGGATTGCATAGGGAAGGTTGAAAAATATCATTTAATAATAATTAATAAATTATAGATACATTCATAAAAGGAATAAAGCATATTAATAGACATAGAGAAAGACAAGTAGATAGATAGATAGATAGATAGATAGATAGATAGATAGATAGATAGATAGATAGATAGATAGATAGATAGATAGATAGATAGATAGATAGATAGATAGAGTTGTTTTTTTATCTATCTATCTATCTAATACATGAATTCAGTGCCCACAGAAAACCACAGCGACTCTGTTTAACATGCGCTACATGCAGCTGCAAAGTATACCATGCCTGTGTATGAAATATTAATGCACCATATATAGTGTGCAGGTTATTGCTGGCCCGAAAGTCATCACAAAATATATGTACAGTATATATAGAAAAAATCTATGTTTAGCAGGATCTTGTCTGTGAATAATGAATATCCAGTTTTTACTGTAGCCACACACCACTGCATCAAGAACCTTTATTGGATGTGAAAGGAAAAAGTGAGAAAAGAAGAAAAAAATAGTAGAAAATATGTGGTACGATGCTTTCAATGTGTTGTTGCTTTTCAGGAGTCTGAGATAGTTCACGCCTCCTTCAATTAAACAGGAAAATTGATGTGTATCATTAATTATGTCAGTAATATCATAAATCATCATTGAGTGCTGTAATTAATTATTTTCAAGTCATGTGAAAAAAAAACTTACAATCCAAAGACAAACGCACAAGTGGTCAACACAGAAAAAAAGGCATCAAAAGAAATGTATTTCTTTACCAGTATGACTGGAACTTCAATATTTACAGGGAAGAGCAACATACAGTAAATATTTACAGATGGGATTTTACTGTGGAAAAGATTCATTAACACTGAAGGACTTTGGCTATTAAATGTAAACGCTGTATTGTGTTAATATTTATTAATACGTACATGCATTCACAAGAAATAAATGTATTTACTCTTGTACTCTGATGGAAGCACCTCATGTTTTACTTTATGCCCTTAGCTTAATTAATATTACTCTATCTGATTTAATTCTTAAAGGAGGATTATTGCCTTAAAAATAAGTCTTTTATAAATGACATGTTGTCTTGCACAATTTGAAATTAACTTCTATTTTTATTATATATATTTTGCATAGTTTTATGTACACAGAAACCATTATGAAACATTAAATTAATTGAAACAGGTTATTATATATACCTTTATTTTAATTAAAAAATGGGAATTGCAATAATTAGTGCTGGCTATTGTAATATATTTAAGACAAAAAAGATAAAGCAGTGCTAGCCATTTAGACATCATTTAATGTGTCTGAGATATGTCAGAATTAAAACAATTTGCATATTATGCATAATTAATGTATATCATTTCTAGACTGGAAACCCAATGGAACAAGTCAAATCTAATCACAAGCCAAGTCTTTAAAACGTAAACAAACATCTAACTTGACATTACTTAGCATTTCCAATGCCTATTTATTATGGAAAACATTTTCATTGCATATTTAAAGCAGAAAAACCTTCCATTGTGTTCACCATTTAAAAATATTTAACTTTTTCATACAGTAATAACAGTCTAACTATCAGAGACAACTTGAAAATATTATTTTTAACATATGCGTGGTGTGTTTGTGTGTGGTTTTTTATGACCCAGTACTAGAGTGCAGAGAGGTAATATCAAGAAATCTGCAGTGTTAGCAAATGTTTTCCCTTTTTTCCTTTCTCTAGAATGCTTATGATCACCCGCTTTTAGGTCAATCAAAATGAAGGCCTTCAGCCAGCCAAGTCATGGAATCTAAAGTATGGTGTAAACTGTACACTTTCTGCAAATCATAGGTGCCCATTTACTGATTTGGGATGTGAAGAAAGAATTATAAGGGGAGAAAAAAAAATTGCAAATTGCAAGCATACACTCTCCTGAGACCCTGCTCACCTCCCCTGCTCTCTTCTTATCATCTCCAACCTACCCTTCCCTAGACTCGCCTCTTCTTCCACAATCTGGAGATGTGAAAAAGGCAGGCTTCAGTTGAGTCTGTTTAATATCAAGTGAATGCGGTGTTTAATCAATACTATCCTGCTTTGTTCCATGATGTGGAAAGCAGTGTCTATTCATTCAGGAAAGGTTAATGCCAGGGGTCAAGCGATTTCACGCTCACTGTGGGATCCTCAGCATTTTAGCAGTTCAGATGCCTCGGACAATGATGACTCAGTTGGTCTGATTTATTGCTGCTCTACAGCTTTGGGTGCTACCTTAACACCAACTGCACTAATGGAGGAAAAGGGTCTTAATTACTCACAGGTTATAGCTTGTTTTTTATTTTATAAGTGGGCCAACTGTGGGGTATTTGTGCTTGCATTTTTTCATGTTATGATAGCAACAGCTTATTGGATCTGGATAATCAAAAATAAAACGGCATCTCACAAAGAGTTAATTGATGGAAACAGGTAAGATGTACAAGATAACAAATTAAAGCTGAAATAGTGGAATGCTGATTATGTGGATGAAACAATGGCTAAAAATCATGGAGATTTTGACTACCAGAACACTTGGTAGCTAGCATCAGAAGGTTCACTTCTGAAAATATCCTCTTTTTTAGCACAATTATTCAAAATTATACCTGGGCCTGGTGAGTAATTTACTATCCTGTTTATCACAGTTTTAAATGAAAATGTCTAATTGGGCAGAGCGTAATCATAAATGGTAATTTTCTGGCAGATAAATAGACACTGATGGTTTTTTTTTTTACTACTTTCCATAATAGTTGTTTTTGAGGAGTACATCATTTCACAACAATATTAGATTTCATAACATATCAAACTGCCAAAGTTCGAGGTCAGAAAAGTGGACCTAAAGCTTGTTCATCGTGTTTTGGCCTATTTCACTGTGGCAAAAATGTGTGATCTTAAATAGCAATGCAGCAGGCAGATTCGAGTGCAGAGATTTTTCATGGAAATCTCCAAGCCAATTACAGGTACTGACGACTGACTTACATCCATTATTGTACTTAGCTAATGAAGTCTGCCATTTCAAGTGCCATGCTCTCCTAACCTTTGAAAAATGTGGGTGATTCATAGCAGTCGCTTTACCAAAACCGTATATTCAAACACTGTAGAGCATATAAATATCCACCTTGACAACTCTCCTGCCTTTTCTGATGAAAAGTGAATCACAGTACTAAAAAACTGTGTTTGTGTCGTAGTGTGAAAATTAGATGCATATTGAATTAAATGATACACAAGTTCTAACGCATCTTTGAGTTCAGTTGCTAATTAAAAAAAAAAGAAAACTAAAATGATCAAGTAGCAGAAAAAAATATCTAAATAAATATTCACCATACAAGAGATTAATATGAGTGGGTGATTGTACATCATCACACTCAAAACAAAAAAGAGGTAGGCGGTAAAGAGGTATGTTTTTCTCTAAACATCTGTGGAAGGCTTTACAGAAATGGACAGGTATTACAAGATTTCGTATGGGTCTCAGCATAAGTGCCAGAGGACAGTAGAGCAGAAATTCCACCAGGCAGTCAAAAAGAGCAAGGTGCTGTTTTTATCATATGTTTATCTGCTTCACTGAATGTTCCATAAAACTGTGTAATGCAAAGTAGATTTGAACTTAGCAAAATAAACATTTACATGTACATTTACAGTATTTTCTTATCTTGCAATCATTCACGTACATACACGATCTGTACAATGGCTTTCATATATTTGCTTAATCTAAATTAAACATGCTGAGCATTTATTCTTCTCTAAAACTGCCCAACCAAAGTTCTCCAAGTTATCTTCTTACCTGTCTTTAATTAAATGGCTATCACACTTTACTGTGCTGTAGATAGATAGATAGATAGATAGATAGATAGATAGATAGATAGATAGATAGATAGATAGATAGATAGATAGATAGATAGATAGATAGAAATAACAAAATGTAAGAAAATGCAATTTATCAGTGTTCAGGAAGCAACCAATGTAGATAGTGATAATGCCATTTTGGTTAAATACATGCTTCTTGAAGACAGCAGTAGATGAGGTCATTGTTTAAAGCAGAATGCACTTGACATTGTCAAGGATTTAATTTTTAACACGTTACCTTCCCTTATTATTATTCAACTAAGTCTTATTCAGGATGTGTTTTATATAATGAAAAAGGTTCAAATGTCAGTAGGAAAATAGTGTGAGAGGAATTAATTGGAAGGTTTATCATACAGAAGTCATTATTTAAAATCTTGCAATTCTAAACATACTGTCTGATGATGGATAGAACAATAAATATTCGGTGAAATAAAATAAATTTTGCAAATTCGACGGGATGCATCCTATCATTATCAGTGGGAGGGGATGGCAAGCAATTAATTATCTGACAATCTTCGTATGTGGGCATGCATCTTCCTTTTCATTAGCTCTTTGTGCTTCTAATTCTTCTTGCATCCTCTTTGTGTTCATTGATAAATTGATTGATATATTGTCTTAAAGGTTTATTAGATTGCAGTGTGCGACTATCTAAAACACATGCCACATGGTTGAAATGAAATGGACTCTATATATATATATATATATATATATATATATATATATATATATATATATATATATATATATATATATATATTCGGTGTGCACTGCGTAACAAACATGCAGAATCTTATAGAAAAAAGTAATGAAAAATTATCAAAAGTTTGGAATATCATAAAAATTTCAGTATAAAAAAAATTAAATGTTGCAATTGTCTCTTGAAATTAATACCACATCTGCATATACATAAAACTGTGTGTGATTA
This sequence comes from Erpetoichthys calabaricus, assembly GCF_900747795.2. NCBI lineage: Eukaryota > Metazoa > Chordata > Cladistia > Polypteriformes > Polypteridae > Erpetoichthys > Erpetoichthys calabaricus. The sequence goes on from NC_041400.2 coordinate 53,790,321, forward strand.
TAATGCATATATATGATTAACTTTGAATTATTGTCAGAGTGAACCTACATTTTACAAGTATTGTAAAATTATTATATACATAAATGGTGTCTTTCTTCAATAATATCAGGAAATGTTGTAAATGTTTACAGATATTTTTCACATGTAGAGACCGCGTAGGTCAACTGACTTGTTTGAGAGTCAAGCACTGAGGCAGAGACAGTACTTGAACCACCAACCCTAAGATTTAAAGTCGACTGCATCAGCCACAGCATCTCATTGCCTTCCAACAACTAAAGTAAATATTAGTAATAATGTAGTAATAATAATAAGTAAATATTAGTAATAATGTAGTAATAATTATACATTAGAAATAGTAAATAAATGTAAATAGTATATAACATAACATAGCATTCTCAAACTCACTCAATAATGATGTAATAATAATAAAATATAGTAAACGCACCAATAAATGAGGATTTCTTTATTTCACTTCTGTTTTTAAATATGCATTATTGTTATGCATTTGGTATGTGATATTCATTTTTTTATTTAAAACTGTCTATATTGAGCAGCTTTAATAATTTTGTTTGTTTTATTATTTATTAACGTTTAAATATCTGAAAACTTACAATTAATGAAATAGCATATAAGCAAGAATAAAATGTGCTAGACTTGGGGTTCCCAAAATTTCCAATACATTGCACCAGATGAAAATGTGTATGAAAATGTTGTTGGAAGCCACTCATTGCTGTTTTCCTTTCAAGTTAATGAATGTTTTGAAGCCTACATGTGTCTTTATTTTACAGATCTGGTTTAAATCCTTATTAGGTCACCTTCAGTTGACTTATCAACTGCCTCCATCTCTTTTAAGGCTCATTATAATTGTTTATGAGTCCTCATTTTGCTGGAAACAGAAGGAAACAGCAATTTATATTAAGGATTTTTTGTATTTTTTTCACTCAACTATAAGCTAATGATGTTTTGTTTTGTCACAGTATACATTTTCTCATTTACAAGCTTAAAGAGAGTTCATTTCTTTAACTTCTGAATATGTTTTTTTCTGGAAATTAGAACAACTGTATATACTGTGCTCCTATTTCTCATTCTTTTTTTAATTTCTGGACTCAAAAGTATATATTATTTATAAAGTGATTACAGAAATGTGTGTTTATACCAGTTACATTGTAACATCAAGAAGCACATCAAAACATCTGGGAGTATTACTGTGCGCATCTTGAAATTTGCTGCATGAGGAGACCAAAGAGGTTGGTGTCTCAGGGTGTCAAGGGGGGCAGAGAACACGTCAATAAACAAACAAACCTTTCTAAAGAATGTATTATGTAATCTGTCCCTTGAGCTGTTTACTAGGCTTATAGCACTCGCTTTCACATGCATCAAAATACTTGCCGATAAACAAAGCACTGTGAGAAATTAAATCAAGCCCACATAAATCTGCAAATAACAATGATTGTGCATATTGGCGCAGTCCATTAGGAGTACAGTAAATGGACATAAAATGACTGGTGAAGGTGTGGGGTCAGTTTAAAAGAGATTAACCTTGCTTTTTATTTCATCAATTCATCATCTACATCCAGGGCTTGTTTTCAGCACAATAATCACACTCTTAAACTCTTATTTTGGGCAATATTACAGTAGAAAAACAGTAAATAGTAGGAGTATGAAATTTCCAACAAAAATATGATTTCCTTCACAGTCTGAAAAAATGAACAGGCCATCTAAACTTATGATATTTCGCATTTGAATTAATTAAAAAAATTATGTAAGTGAAAATATAAATTTTATCACATAACCTTGTTTTTTCAAAAATAATTGTTCATATGAATTACAATAGGCTTTTGCATATGTGCCAGAATTATATTATACTCAGAAAAATCCAAAGTGTTAGCAGCATATGACTTCAAGGCAGTGCTCTTTTTTCTATTGTGTGATGCTGTATGCAATGCCATCATACTGTTCACTGTCTCATAACTCTAATAACTCTATTCTCGATGAAAGAATAACCTCACCCTGTACATAGTGCAGTCTGAAGTCTAAGTAAGGTGCTGCCCTCTATTGATGCTTAACTTTTACAATTAAGTTTCCAGTACATTAGTACATAGTTTAATAATGTAAAATACAGTAAACCAAATGATGGCATAATGGAAGAAAAGGGGACCAGTTTGTAAAGTAAAATAGTTCTCCTCTTCAATAGTTTAAAACACCAAAAGCCAATCGTTTGACGGAACTTTATGCTTTGCCTATATGAGTGTGCCTGTCAATTTTCTCCCAGCACAAATATATGGTAATTTTTTTTAAGAAAATACTTTCAGGCACTTGGAACTTAGCATGGAAAATATTAAGGGTAAAGGTAACTAGTAATTGTGATTGTGACTCAGTCTACCGTTATGTTAAAATATACTAGTTACAGTAGTTACATTATATATTGTTTTTAAATTCTAACTTGGTGGGCATTACTTTTTCTTATCTGATTGATCCTGAAATGGATTTTATTACATTATGTGGAGCATACTTATAGCCAATGGTAAGTAGCTATATAATGCAGTATAGGATCCTGTAGATTTCTTCATTATTCTTTGTGACTTTTAGAACTGTCTTTTTCACAGAAATTAAAAGTACTTATATTACAGTATATGGGAAAAATACTAAATTCATAAGAATGGGATCAGCTCTTCATATTTTGGGAAAGCAGCATTATCATATTCTTCTAAGTATCGAATCAGTACTATTATAAACTATTCCAATCTCTAAAGGTTTCCCCTCTTAATGTTATGTGTTTGTTTTACAAAACTAAAAGTATGCTAAGGAATAAGCATATGATAAATTACTGTGTGTTATGATTTAGTCATTCTTCATATAAGATTTTAACTTAATTTCTACACATAAAACTGAAACCTTTAAAATATAATTCATTACCATTTGGTGTTCAAGTGTTTCATTTTGTCTTTTCATAAATTAATGCAAAAATAAATGAGGTGCAAATAGATAGAGAGGCCAGCTTTTGTGAGTTTACATTACAATTTAATTTCCATATCTCATCAATATAACAGAACAGAAAATATGGGCAAATAGAGCAATGCAGTTACAGTGATATGTAACATTTGTCAGATATTTACTTTTTGTTTTTGAAGAACATAATGTAAGTAATTAAATGTTGCCTTTGTGGTATACCACCAAGAAAACATCTTTTTAAATTAATTAATTAATTCAGTATTATTATTTTAGACTTAGATCATTAAGGTAAGGCACCTCAGTGCCCGACTGTTACTTTTATTCATGGGCTTGTCTACAAAACAAGTAACACTTTAAAGTCAGTTTTTTTTCTACTTACTATACAATTTTTGTAACTAATGAATAATGCACTGATTCATTATAAAATCCCAGCTAGAACTGTTGAACACAGCCACAAGATCTAAATTATGAACTAATAATGAGACAAGTTCGTGGGGCTCAGATTTTAACTAATCGCCATAAATTGAAACTATTAAGATTTGATGCTTAATCTGATGAGAGCATTTCTTACATAAGACAAAAAATAAATAGAAAATCATAAAAATAATATCAGAATCAAATTATTATATGCATTAACTTAATAAAGTTAAACTTAAATCTATTATTTTGTAGTTTACTTCCAATAACAATCTACAATTACCAATTTGTGTACTTATATTTATCTATATTTTTCCTATATTTCAGTAGAATACTCAAATATTGTAATTGGTGTGAATTACTTAAAAATGAACAATATATGTCAATACAAATTTAATTCAGTGTTAAATTTATATTCAGTTTACTCATTTTTAAAAGTAATAAATGACTGCTTGCACCAGTTACATATTTAAAATATTTATATATTTATCTGTGGTGCTAATATTCAGGTCAACTACAACGCTATATTAGATCAAACAGCTAAGCCTGATTAGCAACTCTAAACTGGCCGTAGGTGTGAAAGTTTGTGTGTGTTGGTCCTGACAGCTTTTGCCCTGTTTACAGCTCCAGATTTCTGCAAAATGCTGCTGCAATAAAATATTAATAAAAAAATGTTATATATGTATGTGTACACACATACACAGTATGTATAAATATGTTAATATGAAAATAAATATGTAGAAATATATGCATATATACACTCTTAAAGACACATACATGCAGTATATATATATATATATATATATATATATATATATATATATATATATATGTATATATACACACATACAAATATACATACATATATATTTACACATACATAAACATATATATATAGACACAAAGACATACATACACACAAGTATGTACATACATGTGTTACCTGGTAGGTAACCACCCATACAATCAGATTGTGTTTCAGACTACGAATGCTATGAATATATATATATATATATATATATATATATATATATATATATATATATATATATATATATATATATATATATACACTCCTTTATATTATATATTTAAAGAATGACACAAAATGCCTCAAAATAATGTTTGCAAAGTTTATTGTTACCAAGGCTATCCTTTAACATATTCACAATAAAATAAAAATTAAACATATTTTCTTGCACTTCTTCAACTCTTAACATTCTAAGATATTAAGTATGCAACTATACTCTCTCCAGCAGAGAGCTTGCTGAATGTTAGCCATTGTTCACCACCGTAAATAGTGACTTGTAACTAATAGCAGTAATCTGCAGTAATTCACATGGCATTGAGACACAATTCTTCCTTTTTTCTTAAAATGCGTAATGGATAATTTTCTCTATAAAATATTTATACTGCACCTTCATGAGATTGTTTGTTTAAATACATATATAATTGCAAAAAGCCTTCTCCAAAGGAAGGAAATGCTGGTATCCATGTATACTTGATAGAAAAATTATCAAAGGCTTATTAATTAGGTTATTACTGAATTGCAAACTATTAATAAAAAATTAAATATTAAAACATTGTATCCTACATCAATTGTAAGAATACAATTTACAATTCAAAATGCAAATGATTAAAATGTTACTTCAGTTATACAGCAGATATATATATATATATATATATATATATATATATATATATATATATATATATATACTTCTTCAAAACCTCATTCACAGTACTTCAAAAGGTGTGTTATTACCAAAAATAAAAAATGTACACATGTGGATGTGGTCCTATAAATGTTTGGCATACTTTTTGTTTTTCACATACAGAAAAAAGAAAGCTTGAATACATTGCATGAAATGATAGATTTTCTTTCATGTTTCTTATAGACAAATAGATTTTATAGTATCTTTGTAAAGAATTACAGTCAAGATCAGGATCCTTTTTTTTATAAATAACAAACATCTTTAATTGTGAAAAAAAAATACATTTTGTACAATGAGAAGGGTTAAAATCCTTCCAAGAAAGGCACTCATTTGTTCAATATAAGCTGCTTTAGGTTCATTATCTTGTGATTAAAATTACATAACCACCAACTACTAGATAGAAAAGAATGAAGCCTAGCGTTTTTCTCTTGTGCTATCAAGTAGCAGGCATTCAACATCTCGTTATCTGAATCAGCCATATTCAAATTCATTAATGAATCCATTATTGATTCTGCAAAAAACACACGGCAGCCGAATCTCTGCAAACACTGCACAATCCACTAGGAGCTTTTAAATGTTGAATGTATGTAACTAGACATCTCAATTTAACAACAAGACATACATTAAACAGCATTAATAGCCAGGCACTTAATGGATCAATTCCCACTGTTTGTGTAATGTGGAGGGAAAAAGTGCCTTATTAAATGACAAGCTTTCCCTGGTTTGCACTAATTAATTATACGCTGGATCTGACTGCTAATTTGGTGAGAAAGTGTTGCCTAAATCCAGGGTTCCTGCTTGAACTTTGCCTTAGAAGCACCTAATTCACCGCTGAGTTCCAGCTGCAGCCTGAATCTGAACAGTGACAGTATTAAATTAGAGCACAAGACCATCAATTTAATAAGTGCTGTAGCAGATAATTTGAATAAGAACAGTATTAGTATTCTACCAGTGCACAGCTAAAAGCAGGTGACCTTTTAGACCAACTAGAAGATCCTTGAACACATCTCGTTGAATCAGAGAATGCAGTAATAAGCCGTCAACATTCAAGAGTGGCAAAAGGGATTTTAACAGCGTTGCCAGCCATTGTGATCTATCAACTGGTAGCTATTTCAATAGTTTATATGGAAAGGAAAATCCAAAAATAGAACCAAGGCCGTGCCGACCAAATTTTTTTATTAAACTTTACAGTATGAGGATTTCTCTAGATACCGCATTGATTAATGGTTTAAGGAATGTAGAAATGATCAATGCACATCAGAATTCATTGTGAACACCTGCAAAACATACCAGGTGACCTTTCTTTCAACAAATTTCAACAATATGTATGCACTTGGACAGTTTTTTAACAGTTCTTTGCTTGTGTCTTTAGACAGTTTGACAATCTTTTCAATTAATTTTGTAAAACATTGGCTGTGAATAGCTGAGAATGTGAATTAGTTTTACGAATGTATCTGGAAACTTATTTTGGAAACAATAATATGTTTATTGTTGTGTTGTTCTTTACAAATAAATAATTGTTTGAGAACAAATTTTCAAGAAGCAGAATACAAGGTATCTTCTCTCTCTTTCTCTCTGTACATTAAAAATGGACACGTCATATACAGTACAGCATAGACAATGACAAATTAGTAGTGAAAAACTAAGATAAATGAAGCTTGCTGAGAATTACTAATTTATTCCAAAAGGAATAATTACGAGATATTTGAAATTCAGTAGATTTTTAAACTAAAGGCTTTACCTGATACATGTACCCTTGTTAAAAAGAAATAATTGAACAAACCAGTGCACAATAATGCATGTGCATGAGCTTATCATGCGTTATCACTAGATGAAATTGACAAAAAAATATTAAAATATTAAATAAGCCTAAAGGAAAAAAATACATAATCCACCTTTTTGGCTGCAGTTTTAATTTCAGTATTTCAAATGCAGTTTATGGAGGGTTATTTTTGTACACATCAACAAAACTCTTTAGAAAATGTATACACTCATTGATTAAGGATTACAGAACTCCTGTGCGGGATTCTTCTATCCATCCATTCATCCTTCCATCCATTTTCTGATCCTACATTCTCCATTATTGGTTCCCAGACACAAGGCATGCGCCAGTCACAGGGCATGTTAATCAACATGCTTCTACACCCTACTAATTTGGGGTCTCCATAAAACCTAACATACACATCATGAGTGGGTTCATAAAATAAAAGGATGTTCTTATCTGGGTTAGGGTAGGTTACACAATGAAAACCACACCAACACTGAATGATGAAGCACAGAAATACACATATACACAATTCTGTTTTTGAATTTATGGTGACAATGGGACTTCTTGGTCAGATGACAGAGGATGAGCAGGATCCCTGGAAAGGGGAAGCAGCAGCACTAACTCCAATATCACCAGCTTAAAAATTTTTTCTCAAAGTATATGTATTAATGTTTCTCCTACATTTTCCACAATGAAATATTGTGTTCTTGCACTTATTTTTTGTTATTTCTATGAGCTGACACTCATATGCAAAGAATAAAGACCCTTCTTTATAAGATGCATTTTTTTTTACAATCCAAAGCTTATTTTTCCTCTCTGAACCCCAATTCCACTAAAGCCCCATCAAAACCGCAGACACTCTATAAAGCATTGTTTCAACTAAAGTCTGTGCTCGTCCTTAGGAAAAAAAAAGTACAATACTGAAGAGAAACAACAGTCCTCTTTTTATCATTAAATAGAACACATGATGGTCTGTTAACCTTCAGAAATAAAAAATATATTTTTCTGCTAATGGATTTCAGCTTAAGTAATGTTTCTCATTTAGTTGACTGAGCACTAGTAAAATGCCGACACAAAAGGCTACATAACCACCAAAATATATGGATTTGAAAATATTCAGTATGCTTTATGAGGTACTGCTGATATTGATGAATTTTCCCCAGTTAGAAATCATAGCTTAATGTCAGAGCACAATTTGTTGCAATTAGGAATATGATTTATGCTCTTACTAGTGACATACTGGATAGCAATTAATACCAATGCTTATAGGCTCTACTGTTTTTTTTTTTTTTGTTTCTTTAATTTATGGGGCAGCCTAGATGAGCACTTAAATAACTATGTTGACTGGCTAAGTAAAATATTGTTGGCTACAATGTGAAGCCACAATTGTGTATGTGCTAAGTTAGACATGTAATTTAAAATTTTCCATCAAAATTAACATGAAAAATACAGAAACTGTAACAGAGATGCTACAAATTGACTATATAATTTAATGTAAATATAAAATATTCCAGATAAGTATTATAATGTGTATTAAGTCTTACAGTATATTTAAAGTGTTTTTTTATTTATTTAATGAGATATTAGCTAAACAAATTACCATTTCATACATGTGAGATGGCCTGGTGGTTAAGAGGTTGCAAAGAATAAAAATGCGTACTAACCCCAGTAATGCATGTCAACATGTCAGTACTGGAAGAGTGCAGCAAGCTCTGTAAATACACTGGATGGATAGAAGAGCAACAGACAAGGGCACCAGGGAATATGCGGCAGACAGGGGGGAGAGGTCTTGACAAAAAACAGTAAAAGGAAAGGCAATCTAAGAGATGCTAAAGGTGCTGGACCTTAAAGAGAGAGAGAGAGGGAGAGAGTCAAGCCATGAATGGGAGCAGATGGTCAAAACTGTTTCAGGCCAACAGAGGGCAGCAAATGATTCCAACTCAAAAGTGTGACAATGCTGCCCTTTTAAACTTGAGTTCCAGGAGAACTGACAGTAGTCCAGTCACTATCCTGTAGCGCATGAAGCGGTAGCACATAGTTCTTGAGTTAAAGGAGTGGTACCTTGTCAGTCTTTTAAGTGAGCAACTGAAAAGCAGTCTAACAGCCGTCTAAGCTTTATGGAAGACTCAGCAGCACAGTGGGCCCACTGACAAGATGGAGAGTTAAGGATACTGTGTGAGAGACACATAGGCAGTAAGTAAAGAAGGGAGTGCTTATTTTGGTACTGAAGACTCCATATAGATTATAGGTGAGCGAAATGATTCTCACAAAACTGAATGTGCAGCAAAACTCAATTCGTTTGCTTTGCTAAATAAAATGTGTTTCAATTCTGGCAAAATCTGTGCCATTTACGCAAGAAGAAAGGCATTTAATTTCTGTCTGGAAGTGATTTCATGCATTAATTCTGCATGTGTCTGCCAGTTATTTAGCATTAGAGTAAAGCTTTTTTAGAGGGGGAAAAAATCACCTGAAGTGTGCAAATTCATAAGAAAGATAAGGGAGTTGTTAAGGTAGTGGGGCTGACTTTCCATGAGTTGAATTTTTCAGCTAAAGAAAACAGAAATGTGCACAACGGTGTGTTATGGCATGTCTTTATGTGGAAAATGTGCAGCGTGTCACTTTTTAAAAAAAATGCACTGTACTTCATTACTCTGGGGTGATGTGAAAGAGAGAACAATGTCCTGATTGCTGCCAGGCAGGATCACCCCAGACACCATAAAGCATTTTTCGTTGTATAAACTAATGTTCAGTTGTGATATTTCTGCTCACTATGGTCTAGATGCATTGCATTTTAAACCATAAAATTACCAGTTTAATCCCTACTTCATATTCTCAAACCAAAACATTAAAGCTTTAGGTATGTAAATATTTCCCTATAGTAAGCCTTAATATAAATAAATTAACTGGTGAGTTTGATTGCATATTGGACACTTCAGACATAGCACCACAGTCATGACTGTACAGTGAATGCTAATGATCACAATTTCTACATGTGACATTTTAAATTAGGCCCATTATTCAGTAAAGAGAAGATCAGTTCCAGTGGACAATAGAAGACAAAAGGGTCCCTTTCACCATCACTCCACTCTACAGCCCTAAGGACATTTCCTGTAGTAATTCTCTCAGGTTTGTTATTGCAATTGTGCTTTTGCACTTCATGTTGAATATATCTAAAGGTACTGTATATATCACCACTCTTTCAGGAAATTTGGAACAGATGCATTGGTATAGTTTAGCAAACAAATTAATGTGTTAGCATCTTTTGCAGGAAATGCAATGTGCAAACTTAGCAAACCTATTGTTTAAAAAAGAAGTGCTGTTAAAAATCATTCAAACCAAGGAATAGCATTATTAATTTAAATTAAATTTAGAGAAGAAATTAGTTTAGTGAGGGCTGTAAATTAAATTTTCATGTAAGTGTCAGTCAAAAATGGGAAAAATCTGACGTCTATGAAAACATGATATAAACTAATTTTACAGTGCTTAGCATAAAAAAAGTCTCAAAGCTTAATATCCACAGTTATTAGTTAATATTAGCCCTAGTAAAGCCTTTAGTCAATGGAAAAATGAGTATTTAAACTTACATTTCCACTTGGGAGGCACATTGGTACAGTGGTTATAGCTGCTCTCTCAGGGCTTTTGTAACTTGGGTTGGAATCCTGACTTTGTCACTTTCTATATGATGTTTGCTTGTTCTCTTGTTCACTTTAATTTTTTTCTCCCATATTTCAAAAACTTCATTAAAATTTCCTGGTGTGTTTATGAAAAGTGTACCCTGAGGCAGACACTCATTCTGTTCAGATCTGCTTGCTTCATTGTGTCTGATGCTGTGATAGGCTACAGTCTATCAAAAAGTGGCTTCAGAAATTAAATGGACTTTGGGAACACCAAGAAAAAAAAATAATTCAGAAATGCCATATATAAGGTCTAGAAGTTGATAACTACAAAGGTGGACCCAAAAATTCCAGAAATTGTTAAGAAAAAAAACTTAAAACTTACAGCAATTCCTTCTTAGTAACCTTCAAAATACTCTCCTTGAAATGCAATACACTTGTCCCAGCACTACACCCATTCCCGGCAAAATTCCTGTACTCAACTTTTGTTACCAGATCTAGATGTGGTATAGTAAGTTCGCAGCTCAGAAAAAGTGGCCATTTTTAATTAAAAAATAATTAATTGGCCGGCTCAGTCTTCGTGGGTGCATGCTCACACAGCTGCTGGGAGTTGGTGGAGTAATTGGGGAGAGACGTACCTGCATATGAAGGTGCAAGTGAGTGCAAGAAAGATGGAGAAGGCAGACAGTCAGGAGGAAGTCCCTTGGAGCACACGAACTGTGCTCAGGGGCTGATGGCCACTCCAGTTGAGTGACCTAGGAACTGGAGTGTCCGAAGCATTGCTCACTTGTAGCACAGTTGCAGGGGAGGGAGAGGCTGAGAGAGGTATTCTGCAGGTGGTGCTATAGACCACAAGGATGCAGGCCTGGCAGTGAGAGTCGGAGACTCGATCGGGTGGACTGCTTGGAGCCAGAGAGGGCTACAAGGGGCCCAAGCCTAGAAGCAACACTAAAGGTGGGTTGAACTGTTAGATGGGCACCTCCTTGGGTGCAAGTGCCCATACTAGGTTAAGTCAAGGAGACGTTTGTTTTTAAGGATGGGCACCAGGGCTCATGGTTTTTAAGGACAGTTTCCTGCCATGTTTTAAACTCGTTTTAATGGATTGTTTGACTGATTTCAACATCCACATAGACACCTTCTTTTAACTGGATTATTTATTTATTTATGAATTTTGAAGCACTGCACTTTTTCAATGTTGTTTGTTTTGATTGGTTTTAATAAAAGCACGGTTCACCTTTTCACCATACCCTTGCTTTGTTTGTTTGTCCTCATCTACTCAGCTCATCCCGGTCATGACTATTAATGGTATCAGGTTGAAGAGGCTTCCAAAATGGTACAGGGAATATGGAGCTGACCCGCATCATCACACTACAGCCTTTTCCATTTTGTCCTTGGTAGGAAATTTTCTTTTCTTCAGTCTCAGTTTTAATTTTGGGAACAAACAGAAGGTACATGTGGGGTATGCAAAGCAACAATCACATTGGTTTTGATCAAAAACTTTTTGATTGACAATGTGGTGTGTGCAGGTGTGTTGGCATGATGGAAAATTTACACACCAGAAATACATACTCGTCATCTCAGCACAATGCCACTCTGCAGACTAAAAAAACAAAATGAAGTCATATAATACATAACAGCATTTTTGATAACTACTCCCTACTCCTGTGCTATTGATTGACTCTGGGAATAATGTAGTCCCCTTCATAAGACAGTGATGATATCTGAGGGCCACTAAAATAGATTAAATTCATTACATTTGAAAAACACAATACAGACAAAGTAATTAGCATTGCCTCATAATGTTTTTTTTGTTATCAGTTATGAATTGTGAACAGTTTTACTGTACCTGATAGCTGCCACAGTGGAGTCTCATGATTTAGTACTTCCAGAGGTGAAAAAACTTTTGTTTAATTTATAATTTCATGTCCCTTTTATTCAGTACAATCAGAAAAATTTCTTAGTGTGTGGGCAGTGTTAGCATAACATGCTAACAAATCTCAGATGATAGGGCTTAGCCTGAATGTTTTGTGAAGCTGAACACACATGCTGGAACGTAAAGCAAAATTCTGAGTATTTTGCATAGTTAGATATTGTAGACAATGGGAAAATAACCTTGAGATTAGTGATAACAATTCTGTAACATTTTATGTGTGTTTTGGAAAAGTGTAAAACATCACTAATCGAGATGAAAACAAGTGAACCAGGAATTTCATGTATGTGCTCAGTTTGGGCAAAAAGGGAGGAGAAAGAGGCTGCCTTTTATTAGACATTTTCTTCAGAAAAAGGGTACTTTTAGTTCAGTTGCTGTTTTTCTGACATTTTGGATAGGAGTTAAAAACTCACTTGCTGCTTAGTGTAAAAAATGGACACTTGCAAGAGGCCTCTCTTTATCTCTAATGCTATGTAAAAACTGAACAGAAACGTTCATGGAACTCAGTAGAGGAGCTCTCTCTCTGGCAAGAAATCTTTTTTAATTAAGGATCAAAAGTATAATTTGCAACTAAAGAAAAGATGGCATCTGGAAATTTCCATCTGAGACTGAATGAAGACAATCCACACAGGTTGCATGATTCTTTGTATCACTTTCTTTTTGCTGATATTGGTTTGATGCAAATAAATATAATTTTTAAGTGAAATCTTAAAGCCAGTGTCTCTGTCTGATGGCTACTAGCATTGTTAAGAAGTTTAGACTGTTCATTCCATGTTTAATTGCAGTTCTTTAAGAGCACAAGAGGATCCTCTGGTCCTATATTGGTGGTAAAATCATTTGAAGTAAAATAGTGAAAGTAAAGACAGTTTCATTCGGTGAAGCAGCCTGCCACAGGTGTTCTTAAGGTTAAATACATTGGGTACAGCTTAAATAGCTGTTACGGTGGCATGTTTTATTTTTTCTTTTTTATGCCTCCTACCAGAGATTAAATTCAGTTTGATTACTTACTATAGGTTTTCTAACAAAAGTTTCTTATTTTTCAGTGAGAGATTTTATGAAACGTTTATTATTTACTGTCATTTTAGAGAGAGTTGTGTGGTCACTTTAGTGTTTCCCATGATGCACCAGAAGTGCACGGTTTCTGACGTCATTAATGCAAAGTCAAAGAATACTTTCCCAGTTAATCTGAGAGTGATTTACATAAAGGTTTTGCAGTTGTTCTTTTTTTGTTTGTGATTCCTGGCAATAGAAACCAGCTCTGTACTTTTGACTTTGATTATTGGTCAGAGATTTGGTTTTGTAGACTTCCTTTCTGATTTCCGGTATTGACCCCCATCTGTTGTTGACTATGCCTTTTTCTTTTGATCATTGCTCATAAATTTTTTTCCTGACTGCCTTTTCAGTCAGTACAATAGTGAGACAAGTAAGAGGTTCAGGTAACAGTTGCATAGCTAGTTCTGACATTTTGTCCTATTCCCCAATTAGAAATGATCCTAAGAGATTAGTTGGTGGCATTGATGTTACAGTAGGTGCATGAACATGATAAAACACTGAGAAAAATCCATCCATCCATCCATTTTCCAACCCGCTGAATCCAAACAGGGTCACGGGGGTCTGCTGGAGCTAATCCCAGCCAACACAGGGCACAAGGCAGGGAACCAATCCCAGGCAGGGTGCCAACCCACCGCAGACTGAGAAAAATTTGTGAGAAAAAAAGGTGCAATCAAATAAAGTGATGGATCAATGTATTGCTGTATCATTGTGTTTATTTTGTACTACAAACAAATCATCACCAAGTGACAACTTCAATCACATGCTTTGACAGAAACAAGAAAGAAAAATCTTATCAAGAACGTTCAGGAGAAATATGGTATGATAGGATTCATCAGATAGATAGATAGATAGATAGATAGATAGATAGATAGATAGATAGATAGATAGATAGATAGATAGATAGATAGATAGATAGATAGATAGATAGATAGATAGATAGATAGATACTTTATTAATCCCAAGGGGAAATTCACCTTGAGAATGATCATCTCTCGGATGAGGCATACAAAACAATGGAAGGGAAAAGAACCCAGGTTTGCAAAAAGCATCTCTCAAATGGGACTTCTTGCTCACACTTTCCCAAGGTATGTAGCTTGATGATTAAACACTCCTGCCTTCTAAGGACACACAGAAAAACTTGACAGGTATCATCCTCATTTAAAGTGACTACCAGGAGAGTTCAATCTTATGAGTGTAAAGAACAGATCTTTGAAGATTACAGAGAAACATAAAACAATTGCCATGTGTTTTCCCACACTCAAACATTAAATGTAATAAGAAAGTGGCAACATCCGGGTCAATTATGGTAGTCGTTTAATTACAGACAGGTGTTAGCCCTTGGCTAAAAGAATAGGTTGTAATGAGAACAAACTCCTTCAATGGGGTTATTGAGTTTAGTCACTTGTTTAGTTGCAAGAAGTTATGGCAATTTTTTCTTGCATTCAATATCTGCAAAAATGTGGTAAAATGGAAGATACTGGGGTATATAAATAGAAAAATACTATCCTACTCTACGTGCTTGGAAATCTCAATTTCTGTACACTTTTTCTAGAACTCACTGTTTTGGACAAGTCTATCCAATACCCCTTGTTCTAAGCTTCTCCAGTGACTTGAACTGACCTGGCAATCTTAGTTAGTGGCCAATCACGTAATGAATAGGTGAGCATGTTTTAAAGAGACACTTAGCTTGATTTCAAATAGTGGTCAGAGACTTTTGAGGCTGTACTTAACAAATAACATAAGCAGGGACTGAAAGCACAGATTTGTGCTTGTGTTTTTGAACTACAGCACCACTTTGAATACAATCCTTCTTCATACTGCTGCATCTTTATGCTGTCTCTAAATCACAACATTCTAGCTTTGATTCTGGTGCCCTTAAATGTCAAATCATTCATACCTACCTAGTGTCCTCTCTTTTTATTTTTAACCATTGCTTCTTGCAAGCAACTTCTTAAATAACCAAAGAAAGTTCAACCTTGAACTTTGCTGTTAGTCACTCTTAGTCATTCAAGACTGGTATTGTAAATACTCTGTCCTAGCAAAGGCTTTGAGCTCAAAAAGGGTTTAGCTATAAGGACTGAAGAGGAAAGAAAGTATAATTGGTGTGACAATGGCCCAACACAGTTTTTACACTGTAAAGAATAAAATTGTTCATTATTTAATTATTTATTCATCTATAAGATCTACACAGATGTCACATTTTGGTGATCAAAGTAGATTTTGTATGAACCTTAATGAAGCAATGTTCTAATGTTTTTTTAATTGTCACTTGGTCAGCCACTTGGTCAATTATTTTTTTGGAACTGCATAAAACATGTTGATGCTAAGCAATACCAAAATGTGTATTTCCACATCAGACGTCATACCCAAGAAGTTATTAAGAACAAAATTTTGGGCATGGAAAGAAAACACAATTTTAAGCAGTGGCAGGTCAAGGTCAGGGTCAGTTGTTGTGCTGGTAAAAATGTATTTTAAATTCATGCCACATGAGTATATACATTGTCAAGCTAACAGGCAGCCTATAGTTACAGCAAAATCTTAATCTTATTAAACCATATGTGTATATACAGTAAATTGAATTTAGATCTTTGAGATAAACTGACTGGCCCATTATGATCACAAAAACTGATGCAACAGAAATACATTAATCATCTTTAAACATTGTCAGGACATACAGTGAATACAACATCACCATACACGTAATACGTAACATCAGAGTGTTTGTCAAACAAGTGGCCAACTTGAGTGAAGAAAGAGGAGAAAACATGACGAGCGTCATCAGTTTATCAATAATTGGCAGTAAACAATGGTCCACAATGTCATTTGGCACAGTGATACAATAGTACCAAGTTTAAATGGATGTTTTAAAGTAAGCCAATTTGGTAAACTTTTATGTTTAAACTTTGAATTAAATCAGCCTTTAGCAATGCATTTAAAGCCTGGAGTAAGTCTTGCAGTCATGGTGATCATTTACTTTTATTTTATGAAACTGAATTTTGCTTTGTCTCTGTCTTCTTTCTACTCCATTTGGAGGAATACAATTATTATTAATAGTAGTAATAGTAGTTTATGAAAAATGAATTACTACAAACAAATTCCAAGCAAAAAACAGACTTTCAAAACTGTCTCTGATTAGGAATTCACTCAGTACAGTACACATCCTATTAGCTGCTTATCTTCCCCAAAGCAATAGCAGGACTAGAACTCAGGACCTTTGGGTTTAAACAGCAGCCATTGTACCAAGGAAGTTCACTTTTAGTTTAACTGGGTAAGCAGCTGCTTCCTGCTTCAGAGACCCTGGGGTTTGTGTCCAGTCTCCCTGTGTGAGGACATGAAACGGAGAGTGACAGGGCCCTGAGAAATTTCTCACTGGAGGCATTTGGAGGTGTGATGTCCTGGTCCTTGCAGCCATGGACACCACACCCTTTGTTGGGGCATCTGGTCGTTCATGGATTAGGGCAAGTGAGGATACAACAACAACTTTACCATGCAAAAGTGCAAATAGCACACATTTATTAAAAGACAAAAAGCAATACAGCCAATTGTGCTTGTGCAGATATAACATTTTTCAATTAAAGTTCTGCAATAGATAATTCCATAAAATAGCTCAGTGAAGAAAACAATCCAAATTTAATAGTTAAAAACAAAGAGTTAAAATCAGAGTGTCCCACTCTCTTCTACTCTGGTCTCTCTAAGTTTGTTCAGCAGGCATGAGACATCACCTAACCCATTCTTCTCAATTCACTCTCCATAACCTAGTACTTGCCAACGGTCCGTTGAGCCCGCTCCTCTCTCTGCCTTCCATCCGGTTCATTGTCCAAAGTGAAATCCCTAGAGCCATCGATCACTCCTGCTCCCTCTCGGTCAACAGTTTTGCATCGTCTTCCTCTGGAACGGCACACCTTGTTTGCTTCCTGAAGATTCCACAGACCAGTATACTCTGCCATTTCTCATCTCTATCTTTCATTTCTTAACATTCATTTTAAATTTTTGTTTCTTATCCTTCCCTTCTCGCTGGGCTCAGATGTTTATACTTTAACTGTAGGTGCTAATGAGGGATGGCTATGCTGATCTCATACTCGCCTGTGACTAATTAATTATCCAAATTCCCCATTAAGTGCTCCATGACCACATCTCTTATTTTTACCTACACTCATGAATCCAAGTGGCACTGTTTTTAAAACTGCATGCCGCCATTTTGTTACTGCTCTGCGACATGTCATTCCACTGGATGCTCATCCACAATCACTCAGGGAAGAATTGAATGCAGCAAGATAGATGGGGGGGCATAAAGCTGAGACAGGGAGGCTGTCGATATGTAATATAAGACCTCTGGTCTAATACTTTTAAAGTCAGAAGCCCAACTGGCTGTTGGTCCAAGGGAAGATCTCCTTTAGCACAACTAGATAAGCGGTTACTTAATGTGAAGATCTGAAATTTATGTAGCTTGATTTCCTGAAGTTGACAAAAACTCTCAATTAACACTTTCTTCCAAAATAGCCCACACAAAATAGTATAGCTATCAGCATGCAAGATTTTTAAGCACTCAACAAACTCAGTTACACTCTATGCTGCAAACATGGTGTAACAAGGCGCTATATAGCACAGATTGACGCAGAGCCACATGTAAAATCACAAGACTTTTTATTTTTCTTCAGCTGGAGGGCACGACTTCCCCGTGAACCCCCCAGCCACAACACAGTCCCTAAAAGCACTGAACACTGACCAACAAAACACTCTTCCTCTGGCACCACCACTCCTCCCAGGCAACCTTGTCCTCTTCCTCCTGATTCTGGCTGATGAGTGGTGGATGCTGGGTCTTTTTATAGCCCACCCGGAAGTGCTCCAGGTGCTTGATCACCTGTTGCTAATTGCACTTCCGGGCACGGCTGTAGAGGTGTCCATAAAGGCTCCGGGATCCATGCAGCACCCCCTGGCGGCCACCCAGATCCCCACAGGCTTGTGGAGAACTCCATCTCCCATGGAGCCCTGCGGGAAACTGAGGCACCAACGTCACCCAGGGAGACTGCCACCAAGCGTCCCGGGGGAGGTACTGAGGAGCCCATGGCTGCTCCCCCAGAACATATGCAGCAGGGGCATCCCGGCCGGGCATGGGACCCGGCTCTGTTACACTGGAAATCTCCATACATCTCAGTATGCCTAAGCCTCCAAGGACTTCACTCACTCAGCCTCGCTATTATTGTAACAAAATGGATCATCACATGAAGGAATCTATCCATCTTTTACCTTATGTATCTAGTACATACATACAAAATATAATCATTGAATTTTGCTCTTGATTTAATGTAAACTTTGTCCATACTTTAATGCAATTTACTTTTGTATAGCCCAAAATCACACAAGAAGTGCCACAATGTGCTATAATGAGAAAGAGGTCACAGCCACAAAATCTCAAAATGTCACTTTTAAAGACACACAGAAAATCGAGTGTGCTGTGAATACTATATTAAAAAAAGGATGAGATACAGAGAAGTACAACTTAAAATTTAAATTGCTGGACAGGCACAAAAAATATGAATATCTAATCCAAAATACACAATGGAATCAAATTCAAGAAACAAACCAAGGTACTTTTTATCTTCCTCTACTGCTAAAAGGAAAAGAAAGAGTAAAATAAGAACTAAAAAGAGGTTTTAGTAATATTTGCTGCCATCCTCATAACAGTAAAACGTCGCTGAGAGCAACAGTGCCAATGGTCACATGCTGGCAATGGCACACCATTTTCAGTAAACAATATAACCGTGGATATGGACAATACACAATGGTACTGAGCACCAAAACAAAAACAGTGCAGTAGCAATGTCATCACACATAAAGACATAATTAGAAAAACAAATCATACAAAACCCAGGTAGTGAGCAAGCGCAAGTACAAAAAGGCAGACTTTAAACATTCTGTTTCTGAGGGGGTTTCAAATCCAGACATAAAGGGATTGCAGATGGTCGGAGGCAGTGACAACACTGAACATGTCAAAAATGAGATGGATCGTGGTGTGATTCCATGATCATACAGGGGCCAAGTGTTTGATTTTTTTCTTTTTTTTTTTACAAACACAATGTTACATTAATACGTAAGTGAAAAACATGAAATTAATACTTTTTTCAAGGTAACAATAATGACTTCAAAATATTGTTTGTAAATACTGCAGTAAATTATAATTTTTAATATCTTTGTGCATTTTCGAACATAATTTTTACTTGTAGAATAAAGTAAAGCGAAACATCTGCAAAAATTTCCTCTTCAAATGATTTGACATTTTGATAAATAACAAATAATCTGTAAGCACTGTTTGATTTTTCTGTGCCCCCCCCTCCATTTATTTTTTGACCAGCTTAACATAATGTGACATTATAAGGGGATGGAGACCGGACAATAGAGTTACCAACCTTTCCATAAAATACAGAGTTGGTCCATATTTGGAAATAAAAAGAAATGTTCTGTATTGAACTGATCCGGAACGCTATTTGTTCTGAATTTTGGCGAAAGTGTGAGATAGAATGAAATGGCAACCAGTCTCGGTTCTTGAATGTTCCACTTGATTCGCCTAGGGGACTGTCCAGCTAAAATCCCCCCTCCTATTGTCTGCTCAAATTGCCAAGAGGGACAAACCCCACCCCCACCCCACTGCTTGTAGACCGGCCTGCTAACCATCCTGTTAATATTGTCAAACCAACCCCCAAACACACACACACACACACACTTGTCAATCATTTTCCATGAATCACCAAGGGGGACCTCCATCCCTGTTTTTTCCTTATTTCCACTTTCTGTACCTGACAAGCAGAGGTGCATTACCTTGAGAAGTTCGACTCTCAAAAGGAACACACTGATGCACTCACTCAAACCAGGCCAATTTAGAAATCACTGTAAAAATGAAATCTAGCCAAGCTTTATATCTAACCATTAAATCATGTTTTCTTTATTGTAAGATTTGTTGATTTGTCAATAGTACTAGGGTGTAGTACCATGTTAGCCATTCATATTGACTTGTCAAGAAATTTATGTTTAAGATTATTTATTTCAAGAAGAATTGACAAGTAAACATTTCTCACATCATTGGCAGTCTTTTTGCTACATAAATGTTTTGCTTTAATTTAACAAAAAAAAAATCTAAAATTTAACTGACAAGATTTTTAAAATAAGCTAAATAATATAATAAGTCAATAAAGCTTACAAATAAAAAATTAGTTACTTGATTTAAAAAAAACCTTTCACTTGCTTTGATTTCACTTTTTGCAGTGTGATCAAAGTGTGTGTCTTTAGACTGTGGATGAAAATCATTATCAGTGTATGGAAATTGTTCAAACACCACAGAGAGGAGAACCCAGTGCAAAACGAATTGAACTTTATATTATGTTTTTAATGAGATCTTAAAATGTAACTTTAAAAAAATAAAAACAGCTATTTTTAAGTGCAAATAAAAATACAAAAACTGCAACTAAAATTGTGACATTGGTATATAAATTATATTAACCATGAATACTGTAATGATGGAATTCCCAGATTCACTCAGGCTCCATCAGTGTGGCTGTTGATTATTAACAGACATGAGTTGGCAGAATGTCTTTAACTTCGCATCATAAGCTCATTCTCAAAGCAGTTTCATAAAATATAGACATTGGTCTACCAGAGATGTGTTTTTTTCAGTCTAAATGAAGTTAACCAATATGATTATACTTTTCTGTCTTTCTTTCTTTAATGATTTGCTTGTTTATTTATTTTTATTGTTGTGAAGCTGGTGTAAAAGACGTAGCAGAGGGACTAGCATCCTGACTGGCATGCAGAGAGGTGCCGTACCCGGCCAGGTGGCCATAATGGATGGAGCGCATGATTGGATATGCAGCCCAGTTGGGAGGGTTCCTGTTTCTCTTTCAAGTTGGGAATGACATAATAATGGAAGGACAGGGGGAAACTGCCAACCAGGAAGAGTTCATCCCATGGTATGATAGATGGCACTGAATCTCTGGCCTGGCCCCAGTTTGGACACCAGCAGCACCAGCCTTGTTGGGGTCCTTGGGGATCACCAGGGATTGCTGCTGAAAGAAGATCTCCCTATTCTGTGGAGCTTTTTCATGAGTCCGAAGCTAGTTACTTTTGCCATGCAATATTGTGGCACTGGAGGTACTCCTGGGTCCAGCTTAAAAGGAGCCGCCTCACATCAATCAGAAAGTTGGAGTCTAGAGATGGTGGTGGAGAACAAGGCTTGTCTGGAGGACACTGGAGAAGGATAAAGGAAATTGGAATTGAGACTGTGGTTATATTGTTGGAAGAGGAATCTGAAAAAGGTATTTTGTATAATAAATATTCTTTATTTGAACCCATGACTGTGTCCGTGCACTTGTGTCTGGAGTCTGGGGCTTTGGGACATCCCTTATTGATCACACACTCTGCCATATCAAATATAGCATATATTTATGCACCACCTAGTTTGTTAAAATGCTTAATTCTATTGCTGCTCAGTTGCAGGAGACAGGATTCAAATCCTAGCTTGGTCATTGTTCGTGTGGAGCTTATCTCTTTCTCCCATATCTATAACACAAAGATGTGTTAATTAAGTGGCAAGCTTAAGGAGTCCCTTTAAGAGAATGAATGTACACTGTGATAGACTGGCTTTCTGACCAGGATTCACTTCCATCTTGCATCTAGATTAATTTGTTATGAATGCTGTTTTTACAGTTGTTAAGTTAGTTTATGCTTTATACTTTCACAGCGTAACTGACGTATTTGACAGATTAGTGTGAATTCAAATTTGTACATTTCAATAAACCTCAAGAGTAAGCAACGGTCAATTGAATAATTTGTAATTGCTAATTACATTCAACCAGATATTAAGAATAGCCGCAAAAGCCATCAGTGAAAACAATATGAAACGTAAAAGCATTCGTTTAACTTAAAGCGAAAACAGTTTTTACTCTTAAAAATGAATAACCTTTTTTTGTGTTTGTACAAAAATATTATTGTCAGAGTTTTCATTTTTTTTACTCTCACACTCCAATGGCATTGTGGAAAAGAAAATCAGAACAAGGTGCTTCGCAGCCTTGAAGTTAATTCTTACTCGGTGGTTTTGTGTTTGCCACTTATGATCTCTCTCTGCTGAAGCCAAGGTAATTGAATGGCCATAAATATCTAACTTCCTTATCTATGCACAAAAATTCTAAAAACACACTTAACCCCAAATATCCAAGGCCCTCTATTAACTTTGAAGGGAAAGCTCTGTGCTAAAATTGGTTCAATTATATTTAAATCCACTATGATAGACTGTGCAAATGGACTTTATACTTACATGTGAAAGCAATTAGTTTGACTATGAAAATAGAGCTGAACAAAAAAATTTGCAACCATTTTATTCTGAAGCAGTTTAATTTAAAACAGATGAAACTTCTCTTTGTGTTTCGTTATCCCGGCAAATTTTTCAGTTCAAAAAATTTTATATAAATATATAAACAAAACTTTTAAAAGTAATATATACTAGCAGTAATTAGGTTTTCACATGTAATGGATAACACAGTTACCATGATAGTACACATAGGGACAGAGAAATGTATACAATAATAATGACGTAGTTAGAGAACTTGAGTGATAATTTTAAATTCTCTGCTAAATAATTGTTGGAAAAAATAAAGAAAAATATCAGTTGGAGAGTGAGATGGTGACACTTCTGATCTTAAGGGACATTAGTAATGGAATCAGTTTAAAATACAAAATAGAGCAATGAAAAATTCAAAGGAAAATTGTTATTATTCTACAAGACAATACTGTATAATATAAAATAAATTCAAATCTTAATATAGTTAAAGAAGAAATAAAAATTATTTTTGACGTGGTATGAAACATTAACTTTCAGTATTGTATAATTTTAAAAAATGGCAACAATTATAAAATAATACAAATATACTATTTTAATGAGCTGTGCAAAGTTCCATGCCCTTATTATCTAACAAAATATTAAAATAATTTTAATAGAATAATGAAGGAAATATGTAGAATTCCTAAAACTGATTTTCATTCTTTGTAAAAAAACATAAGCTGCATGGGTTGGAGAAATGATTGATTAATTTCTGAATTTTAATATTACTTACATGGTGTTCATAATTATTTTTCTACACAGGTTTTTGAATCAAAAACATAAATAGGTTCAAAATTAAAAACAGAATACAGACTGGACTTGAAGCACCATGGCGCTGACATGCCGTGAGATGTGCTACCAAGAGTGCTATTCTGCAACCACCGTAGACTGGCACTAAGTTTGTCCTTTCCAACTATTAAATGTGAAACATCATTGTGGTTTTCTCTTATTTTTCATCATTACATTAACTTTTCAGTGAGGTTGTATTTTTTCTGGGCCTCTGAGTCATGAGACTGATCAGTGAAAACTTTTTTCCTTAGATTGTCTGCAAAAAGCCAAGAATTTCTTCTCAGTCAGACAATGTGTCAATCGGGGACATGGAGCTTTACACTGTATACACAGATGATGTAATAGGTGTTGGACTGTACAATACATGCCACAAATATTTTTAAATTAAATTACAGACTATATAGTTATTCTGTTCTATTTTACATGCAATGTATGTGTCTCTATCTATAGTATCTATTTAACACAGAAGTTTTAAGTTACAGTAATTATATTCACTCAACATGACATCGAAGAATGGTGACAAGTTGCATGCATGCTTTGCTAAATACATTTCATTAGGTCCATATGTGCATATCTGACAAAACATGGTAATTTCAGTAATATAATCACTGACTCTCTCAATAAACACAAATATTCATTTATTCATTTTCCACTGCTTATCCGAAACCAAGTTGCGGGGCAACAGTCTTAGCACTGTGGCCCTAACGTCACTTTCCCCAGTCACACTTGCCAACTCATACTGTGGGATCCCAAGGTGTTCCCAAGCCATCCAGGAGATATGTTTTCTGACTTAACCACTTGGTAGGATTAAATCAGCCAGGCCCCTGACTATCTGGTGGGGTGGCTATTCCACGTTCCAACTGTCCACAAGACACAGTGCCTCAGATAACACAATAGTTTCATTGTAATTCAGTCTATAATCTCTTTATCACTTTCTTTGATTATTTGTCCACTCCATGAATGCACCGCTTCCTGACAGGTGAGCCTTTGCCACAACTCACCTACGAACTCCATGTCGTCGTTACCTTTAAGTAGCTATAAAAGCAATCCAAATAGCTACCTCTGGCCAACCCACAGGATCATTAATGAAGAGTACCAATATTTGCTCCAGTGACACTAAACTAGAAGTTGGCCACTGGTGCCCTCTACCTTCCTGGATTTTGTGTTGCTCATAGAATCCTTCAGAAAGACTGTCAGCTGCCCAATACTTAAAGACTGAAATATATTCCCTTAATTGACTAGTGAATGTACAGAGGACTACTTGCCAACCAACTATGAATTCACCCTTAAATGAGTAACGGGTCTCAATAAGTATTACTAATGGCCATGAGCAGCTAGCTGTAAACTATTTCCTATCATCTCCAGTCTCACTCTGTCTCTTTATTATTGAATGTTTGGCTGATGACTTTATGAAAAATTGACTTGCAAAACTGAGTTGCTTCAAAACCATTTACAAGTATTTTTTGCAAGTGACTTACTCAGTGACATATATTTTTGGTTCAGTTCTTGCCTCAAAGTTGTGGTTTAAAGTCCACTTTGGCCACTACACCAAATTGATTATCTCTGCTGTTCGAGAGAAAGACAAACCTGCCGCATGGCATGTCACTTGTCCTCTGCTGTTCAAGCGATAACTTCTTCTCACTTATGTTGGTGGCATACTGCCATTTCTGGATTCCATGGTGCTGCACTTATATAGACAGGATCTCTTTTATTCAAAAAATAAAATTACTTTCTCTTTAATATGGAGGCTGAGGCTTTTACACTGACCAGGAGGTGCATAACATCATCTAAATCTCAGTTTTCTGAAAAGTAAGAAAAAAATCTATCCCTGTTTTTGTGCGATTGCTCTTTTTAGATTATGAAGTGTTTTTTATTTAATTATTTTTTGCTAGCAACATCATTGGCCAATTATGCTACTTATTACTTCTACTCACTTGCTGCTGCTGCTGCTGCTACTGCTACCACTGCTGATTGGTGGTGCAAATATGACATGAGAGAGGTTAGACTGGCAAAGAGAACCAGGAATTCTGTGGTTACAATAAATACACAGGTACAGTATATACAGCATTAATAATGTATAATGGGAAGGTTTGATGATGCATTAAATAACTTTTTCACACCCTCTTCCGGAAGTGTTGCTACATTATATTGCTTGTACTGGTGCATCTATTTTATGTCAATTGCATATTCTCAACATCTGGAATTGGCATCTCGCGTAAGGTTCAATATATATTGTGCATTTCTTGTTAGACATGTGTCCACACTTTTGCACTTCTGATGACTTATTTCACAAAGAAAAGGTAGTGGCTAAAAATAAAATAAAAAGGTTTTTCATTTTACTCCGTATTCCAAAAAATTTGCAAAATAGGAAGATAAATTTGGATTATAATCTGCCCATCTGCCTAGTCCCTGTATTAGCAGTTCACTTATTAGCAGGTGTTTCGCAAATTTGACACAAAAATATGTTTTGCTGGTGATTGGGCAATTGCGAAACGCAAAACTCACCAAATAGTATTTTTGAAGTTTTAATGGATTGTTTTGGGTAGAAAACAAGTTATAATGCTCCCTAAAGCAAAATTCACCCTTTTGTGATTACTTGTATTCGTTAGTATTTTGCAGCTACATAAACTATATAATGGGCGGCACGGTGGCGCAGTGGGTAGTGCTGCTGCCTCGCAGTTGGGAGACCTGGGGACCTGGGTTCGCTTCCTGGGTCCTCCTTGCGTGGAGTTTGCATGTTCTCCCCATGTCTGCGTGGCTTTCCTCCGGGTGCTCCAGTTTCCTCTCACAGTCCAAAGACATGCAGGTTAGGTGGATTGGCGATTCTAAATTGGCCCTAGCGTGTGTGTGTCCTGCGGTGGGTTGGCACCCTGCCCGGGATTGGTTCCTGCCTTGTGCCCTGTGTTGGCTGGGATTGGCTCCAGCAGACCCCCGTGACCCTGTGTTTGGATTTAGCAGGTTGGAAAATGGATAGATGGATAAACTATATAATCTGCACCACACCACTAAAATCAGTTTTATTTATTGACATCACTGCAGAGAAATGCACATTTTTTTTAAAATTTCACATGCTGCATATTTCCCACATGAAAGACACACTAAAACACACCATCGTCCACAATACTGTCCACAGAAAAATTCAGTACATGGACTGCCAGACACTGTCTTCCTGCACTGTTAACCTGGCAACCACCTTATTATAGTTAAGAAGAATATGCAGTGATCTTCTAAAGGACAGGTAGATGAATGAGAACACGTCCATCTTTCTTCTTACGTGAATGGTACAAATTTGACTGGAAGCAAAATGCAATTAATTTTGAAGTTTTTTTGCAAAATTGGCAATTGAAAATTGGATTCAACTTGTGCAATTCATTTTGCTTTGCATATCAACATACATATATATATATATATATATATATATATATATATATATATATATATATATATATATATATAAATATATATATATAAATATATATTCAGGGTAAAAGAGAGAGTGATAGAGAGATGAGTGTCTCTCTAAGTGTGTACACATATAACATAAATGTTAACCTAAGATAAATATTTAACATAATTTCCATAAGACCTTCATATATATACTGTATATTGCAAAAATATTGTACATGGAAATAAAAAAATATGGTATAACTAAATAATTAAACTAACTAAATCATCAAGATTTACAAATAAATGAAAGAAGGACACATTGTAATAAAGCAGAGCAGTGTGAGCATCGAGAACGAAGAGAAGAAATGCTGAGTATTCCATTGTTAAAATTACACTTTGTAGAGAGAGAGATTTAAATTTCAAAATCACTAATGCTTTCTGTCAAGCTATTGAATGCAGTTTTTTTTTAAATAAAGGGTTAAAGCAATAAGAAACACGAAACAGTGACCTGTACCTGCCAGGATATCATTAGAAACTTACTAAGTAATATTTTATTCAGATATTCAGTATTCCCATTTGAGAGACAAACTTTTCTAAGTATCTTATCACCACATGGAAGCTGCCTGCCTAAAGCTGTTTCAAACAGCAGGTTACCACTGGTAACACAGAATGAGAGGCACTGTGCCAAAAGCTGGTAGGCTGCCTCTGCTTTAATTGTCAAAAGTAGCCAGCCCAACAGTTGGAATTAATTAGTGTCATTCATCTGATAGCAGTGATAGGTCACAAAAGCTACCTTTCACTTCCACTGTCCATTTGCATTAACATAAATAAACACCCCTAACATTAAGAAAGACTGTTAATTGGATAAAAAAAATCTTGGGACGTCTAGAAGCATGCCTTTCTCAATCTGCTCTTTAAAAACTGTACTTTTGAAGGAAATGCTTTTGTTGTAGTATATTGCTATATAAATAATCGTGGAAAGTGATTTTGAATTTAGTTGTCATTATAACATCTTCCGGGAACTACTTAAATCTGGGTTGATTTTTGAGAGTGGATATACACACATTGGGTGGCACGGTGGCGCAGTGCGTAGCGCTGCTGCCTTGCAGTTAGGAGACCCATGTTCAATTCCCGTGTCTGCGTGGGTTTCCTCTGGGTACTCCAGTTTCCTCCCACAGTCCAAAGACACACAGGTTAGGTGCATTGGTGATTCTAAATTGTCCCTAGTGTGTGTCTGTGTGCGTACCCTGCCCGAGATTTTTTTTCCTGCCTTGAGCCCTGTGTTGACTGGAATTGGCTCCAGCAGTCCCCCGTGACCCTGTAGTTAGGATATAGCAGGTTGGATAATGAATGGATGGATATACACACATTTGTCTTTGATTCTCAACTATTTTACTTATTAACTACTGTGTTGCCTTGACTTTTAATATCTGTTCTCTTTCAGAACGTGTGTGTCAGTGTTCACAAAGTGTTTTTATGAATTTGTCCTTGCAGGTTAATTTGATCTCATCTTAAACTCGATTGAATAAGTAGAAGAATTGCTGCCAACTATAAAATAGCTGCAGAAGCAGTCCTTGGTAATGATTTCAGAGGTCCATTTGTTGGCTCAAGGGAGACAGACCATCACTGGGCACTTAACGTATATTCATTTACACAGGGCCAGTACAGAAGTACAATTCTACCTAACCTACAAGATTGGACAAAGAATTACCTGAGAGAAGCTCATGAAGAAGTTAAACAAGAATTAAAGAAAGGATTCTGGAGCTGTGCCAAATGTACTGCCTGCATTTAGAAGTACTGTAAATAGCAAAAAAGCCCTAATATGCCTGAGTATTACAAGAAAATATATAAAATAATATTATCCAGAGGTGGGTTGGCACCCTTCCCGGGATTGGTTCCTGCCTTGTGCCCTGTGTTGGATGGGATTGGCTCCAGCAGACCCCCGTGACCCTGTGTTCGGATTCAGCGGGTTGGAAAATGGATGGATGGATGGAATATTATCCAGAACACAATACAACATTTGTTACCCTGGAAGTGTAAATCATTGTCCAGCATAGAATTATGAACACAAAAAAAGGTAAACAAATTATTAGGAATAAACATCAAACTATTAAGTTGTACAACTCTTACAGAGAACTGGATCTAAACCAGAAGTACTGGGTGCAACACAAGAACCAGCACCACAAAAATCTCATACTAATGCGGAGCCGATTTAGAGTTGCCATTTAACCTGATATGCAAATCTTGGGGATATGGAAGGAAAGGATTTGAATCCAGGACTCGGCCCTTAATCACTGCATCACCCTACCTCATAAATCTGTGTTTTTGCTTGATTGTGTATAATGTTGCGTTCACATAAACAAAGCTACCCGAATTCTCAGAATTATGACATAATGTTGACATTTTATATAATTGTATACAATAAAAAATATAATCCAATCAGGCAGAAATGTCATTTTTGTGGTTAAATTACATTTGGAGTGAACTTACACATATTTAAAATATTTAGTTTGCTCTTTATTTTTACAGATTTTTCCAAAACGTCATGTGAACACACTGAAGTGAGAAAGTGAAACATCCCAACTCAGAGTTATAAATAGTCTGGTAGTATGTGAACGCAGTAAGTCGTCTCAGTGGTGTTCAGAAACCAGCTTTGCACTCTCAGCTTTAGTGCAGAAGAATCACTTCAATCTATAGCACTTTTTTGGTTACTTCCTGTTTGTTTACCTATTCTAACAGAATTCAGTACAACTCAGGAGCCTACGATTTGGCTTTTTCCTACCACAGGAATTTTTTCTAGGAACCAGGGACATTTTTAGAAACTCAGGATCTTTTGTAGCATCCCTGCACAGGAACTCTGGCCACTTATAGTTTCTGGTACTTTTTTATTTCCTATTCCAGGGTTTGAACTTTTTGTTCAACTCTGAAATATTGTGGGTGGAGCTCAGGTGATGAATTTTGCCGACTGGTTTACCACAAGCACTGGTGCCACAAATCTGTTAGTAGTTTGGAATTTGGAGAGTTATTTGTGAAAATGGAGTGTCTCACTTCGCACCCCATCTATCTTTATAGTCACCTCCCTGGTGCAGCGAGCACTGCACTGCATTGAAGCAATAATCTCTCCTTACGATCAGTTCAGAACAATAAGGCATGAGCTCACAAACTATTGATCACACCGCACTTTGCACCACATCACTCTTCATAGCTGGCTCCCTGAGGCCCACCGGCACGCATGCGCCACATCGAAGCAATAATCTCACCAATGAACTCCCAAACTCAGCACTTTATTACTGTACTTTGTATGTCATATATTTTGCATAAGGTTACAGTTACTGTTGTGCAGTAGGAACTTAACACACAAGATTGTCCCAAGGTTTACATCGTACAGGTACTCATTGGTTCCTGAAAGCAAAGATCCTATGGTGGGAAAATGCCCAATGATAGGATGCTAGTCCATCACCGGGCACACTCACACACCTTCTTTGAGAATTTAGAATTGATGAATAACCTGCCTTTGTGACCGTGAAGGAACACCTGGGTATTCAAACAAAATCCCAATGTAAACATGGGAAAAATGTGCAAATTCCACATGGACAGCAACCAGACCCAGAGCAGGAACCCTTAACACTGGATTCATCAGGCAGCAGAGCTAGCTACTGTCCCTCCCTGTTGCCCTGATAATTAACAATGAAGTGTAAATAACAACTCATTAGCAGCTAACTGTGTTCCTGTATATATTTATGAAACAGATGATGAACATATAGAAGAAAATATGAATGGAAAAAAGTTCAAAATAATTAAAATTACCAGTTTGATTCGGCCCACAAAATATTTTACTGATTTTCTCTGCAAAATTATATATACACTGGAAGAGAAGAGAGGAAAGAAAGTAGGAACAAACCACCTAATTAAACAACATGCTCATTAGCTGCAAAATCTGGCTTCTGATTAAGAAGGGGTTTTACATAAAAGCCTGTAGCCACTGCGGCCCTACAGGACTGGGATTGAAAAGGCAGAGAGTGTTCTTATAACAGCTAAACTTAAGGCCTTGACGGCTTTTTCCCTTAAAAAGGTCAGGAGTAGCCTGAAGATAAAATCAACTGTTTAAATTAACTATTTAATTCAGAAGAAGACATAGCCAATAGAACCGAAGTCATGATTAACTTCTGCTTACTTGGCTTTTCTTCAGGTACTTTTCACTTCTAAAATGAGTCACAATTTAAACAGTGTATTATTTTGGGGGGTGAGGGGCATAAGCTTTTAAATGGTTTTGCATATTGCTTGCTGATATTAAATAAAATCTAATTTAGCTGACTAATTTAACATTATTCTGTTTTTGCAATTACTGATGGCATTTTAAGTTCAACAAATTACAAATCCATTCGACAATTGTTACGATGCTAAATCATTTTGCAAATGTTCAGAATGTGCAACTGATTCAATATGAACTGACATTTTAAAACAAGGTAATGATTAAAATGCTAAAGCACAGCAATAAACAAAATTATTAGACAGACAAAAACATAAACATACCTTTGGGATGATTTGCTATAAAAAGTGCTGACAGCATTTGCTCCCAGAGATTTTTTTCCTAATTATTGTTTTCTCAAGGATTATCAACAATTATCATTATAGCTCAAACATTTACCTGTGAGTGGTGTAATAAATCTTGTTAAAATAACCAAAACCTTTTTTTTTTTTTTGAGTAACAACCTGTGTCTTGAAATCACAGCCATCTGCACACAGTTACCGCCTAGTGCACACAGATGGCAGTGAAAACAATTTGAAAAAGTTATTCATTCTTTTCATCAGCAGTCTTAACCTTACAAAATCAACTAATTAATATCAAATCTGGACCACAGCATTAACATTCAAAGGGCTGTGTGATCATCCTAATGAGGAAGAAAAAGAATGTTCAGTTGCTAAAGGCTTTTTATTCCTCATCTGTTGATGTTTTATTTGGCTTTCAAGGTTCAATTAGAAAAAAAGGATGCTTGCACCGTGCCTTTGACACATCACAGGATAATTTAAATAGTCCAGCAAGCAGCGGCATACTGCAGATGTAAAACAGAAAAGTGCACTTTTCTAAAGCATGGCTGTACTTGCGAAGCAAGATGATACCACAGAAATTGATGTTTCAGGGAACAGTAATGAAAGCTCTGTTCTTAGTATGCCATTTTCTGCTGCTA
Organism: Erpetoichthys calabaricus; assembly: GCF_900747795.2. Lineage (NCBI taxonomy): Eukaryota > Metazoa > Chordata > Cladistia > Polypteriformes > Polypteridae > Erpetoichthys > Erpetoichthys calabaricus. The sequence continues at coordinate 53,822,502 of NC_041400.2, forward strand.
TTAACCCTTTAATGTTCTGTCTCCCTCAGGACTGCAAATGGCATTTTACATTACTTTCAAATCACTGTGTTTCTCTGACAGAAACAGATTAAATGACAAAAGGATACATATAAACAAAATTTTGTGCTCAACTGATCAAAGTATACATCTAAAAATAAAGTTCTGTATGAAGACATTAGAATGAGCTCACAATTCTAAAAAAGCAAATTGTCTAACACAAAAGAAAATATATTCCAGGGCCATTTGTTTTGTTCTGTTTACTTGCATTCTTCTGTTTCACTCACTCCTCCACACAGGACAGCAAGCAATCTCTCTATGAGTTCTTGGCATATAGCATTTCCTTTGTGCTGTTTAATGTTTTATGTGAAAATATATATTGTTGCCTTCTGCTGCTAGCTGCTAGTTAATAAAATATGTAATTTACCCCATAATTGATTTTCTATTTATGAGAATTATTATTACTGCTTGTTATTATATCATTTCATTATTATGTTTATAATTTTAGTGGCCATTTTGTTTATCACAGCTGCCACCATCTTATTTTTTTGTTTTTACAAGCCATTTCATGGATACCAACACATTCCCGTTGGCATCATGTATTGCAAGAAATTTGCATGTTATGCTACCACTTTCAGAAAATATATGAAGAGACTGTGTACACATTTTATGATTAGTGTTCAAATCTTATGATTTTGTTAATTTTAAAATAATTTCTCATCCCTTGGAGCTATGGTTATTACATTATATATCTGGATATAGACTTTTGTGGTTTCAGTACAGTTCAGGTTTATTGTGTTAGACATCATTTTTTTAATGGTTTTATATTATTTGCATTTTCTTCCTGCGCCATCTTAGTTTTCCTGGGCACCACCATTTTGAGCATTTATTGTTAAGGCACAGACATTACTACTGTGATGGGGTAAAAGGTCAGCAGCATGCACTTGCTAGTCGGCTGAGTTCTTGGATAAATCAAAACAAATCTCTGTGTCTGGTCATTAGTATTCTGTATTAGTGTTATAGACCCTCTTTCTGTCATTGACTTTGATTTTTGGTTTAGTGATTGAGTTTAGATGAAAGATAGGACAGATTCTTGGTATTGACTATTTTTGTATTAGTTTGCCTTTCGTTTTTTGGCACCAAGATTTTGGTTTCCCAAAACTTGAACTATCTGTGGCGTTAGGAGTGATGCTTTATAAAACAGTATTCAGGGAACAAGGCTTTCTGCATGTTCCTTTTTTCTTTGCTTTTTTATTTACATATTGGGCTTAGTTCACATTCAGTTTTGTTCTGATTTACAGTTTTGACCACAACTATACTTCTGACTATGATTTTGGCCTTTGTATTTCTCATTTCTTCTTAAAGAAACCCCAAATTTTATACTTTTTTCCTGCTAAGCAAACTAAAGACCATGGCAGTCCTTTTTCAATAGATTATCCCAGGCTACTTGTCAAGATTTACCAATTTTATTGTGCTAGTCCTTTCAATAATCTTTGGCAAGATTATTATATTATATTATTATTATAAGGAGACTTCGTGCCAGCAAAGCAGCGGGTCCAGATGGAGTATCGCCACGACTGCTGAAGGTCTGTGCATCGGAGCTGGGGGGTCCTCTACAGCGCATCTTCAACCTGAGCCTGGAACAGGGGAGAGTCCCGAGGCTTTGGAAAACATCTTGCATCACCCCAGTCCCAAAGGTATCACGTCCTAGTGAGCTGAATGACTTTCGGCCTGTTGCTCTGACATCACATGTGATGAAGACCATGGAGAGGCTGCTGCTTCACCACCTTAGGCCACAGGTTCAACACGCCTTTGACCCTCTGCAGTTTGCATATCAGGAGAAGGTGGGAGCGGAGGATGTCATCATCTATATGCCACACCAATCCCTCTCTCACTTGGACAGAGGCAGTGGTGCTGTAAGAATTATGTTTCTAGACTTCTCTAGCGCCTTCAACACAATCCAACCTCTGCTCCTTAGGGGCAAGCTGACAGAGATGGGATTAGATTCATACCTAGTGGCATGGATCGTGGACTATCTTAAAGACAGACCTCAGTATGTGCGTCTTGGGAACTGCACGTCTGACATTGTGGTCAGCAACACAGGAGCGCCACAGGGGACTGTACTTTCTCCGGTCCTGTTCAGCCTATATATTCCAATACAACTCGGAGTCCTGCCATGTGCAAAAGTTCGCTGATGACACTGCTATCGTGGGCTGTATCAGGAATGGGCTGGAGGAGGAGTATAGGGACCTAATCAATGACTTTGTTAAATGGTGCAACTCAAACCACCTACACCTGAACACCAGCAAAACCAAGGAGCTGGTGGTGGATTTTAGGAGGCCCAGACCCCTCATAGACCCAGTGATCATCAAAGGTGACTGTGTGCAGATGGTGCAGACCTATAAATATCTGGGAGTGCAGCTGGATGATAAATTAGACTGGACTGCCAATACTGATGCGCTGTGCAAGAAAGGACAGAGCTGGTTATACTTCCTTAGAAGGCTGGCTTCCTTCAACATCTGCAATAAGATGCTGCAGATGTTCTATCAAACAGTTGTGGCGAGCGCCCTCTTCTACGCAGTGGTGTGCTGGGGAGGCAGCATTAAGAGGAAAGACGCCTCACGCCTGGACAAACTGGTGAGGAAGGCAGGCTCTATTGTTGGCATGGAGCTGGACAGTTTAACATCTGTGGCAGAGCGAAGGGCGCTCAGCAGGCTCCTATCAATTATGGAGAATCCACTGCATCCACTAAATAGTATCATCTCCAGACAGAAGAGCAGCTTCAGCGACAGACTGCTGTCACTGTCCTGCTCCACAGACAGATTGAGGAGATCGTTCCTCCCCCAAACTATGCGACTCTTTAATTCCACCCGGGGGGGTAAACGTTAATATTTAACATTATACATAGTTATTGTCTGTTTTTTCACCTGCATTATTATCATTCTTTAATTTAATATTATGTATTTATTGTATCAGTATGCTGCTGCTGAAGAATGTGAATTTCCCATTGGGATTAATAAAGTATCTATCTATCTATCTATCTATCTACAGTGGTGTGAAAAACTATTTGCCCCCTTCCTGATTTCTTATTCTTTTGCATGTTTGTCACACAAAATGTTTCTGATCATCAAACACATTTAACCATTAGTCAAATATAACACAAGTAAACACAAAATGCAGTTTTTAAATGATGGTTTTTATTACTTAGGGAGAAAAAAAATCCAAACCTACATGGCCCTGTGTGAAAAAGTAATTGCCCCCTTGTTAAAAAATAACCTAACTCTGGTGTATCACACCTGAGTTCAATTTCCGTAGCCACCCCCAGGCCTGATTACTGCCACACCTGTTTCAATCAAGAAATCACTTAAATAGGAGCTGCCTGACACAGAGAAGTAGACCAAAAGCACCTCAAAAGCTAGACATCATGCCAAGATCCAAAGAAATTCAGGAACAAATGAGAACAGAAGTAATTGAGATCTATCAGTCTGGTAAAGGTTATAAAGCCATTTCTAAAGCTTTGGGACTCCAGCGAACCACAGTGAGAGCCATTATCCACAAATGGCAAAAACATGGAACAGTGGTGAACCTTCCCAGGAGTGGCCGGCCGACCAAAATTACCCCAAGAGCGCAGAGACGACTCATCCGAGAGGTCACAAAAGACCCCAGGACAACTGCAGGCCTCACTTGCCTCAATTAAGGTCAGTGTTCACGACTCCACCATAAGAAAGAGACTGGGCAAAAACGGCCTGCATGGCAGATTTTCCAAGACGCAAACCACTGTTAAGCAAAAAGAACATTAGGGCTCGTCTCAATTTTGCTAAGAAACATCTCAATGATTGCCAAGACTTTTGGGAAAATACCTTGTGGACTGATGAGTCAAAAGTTGAACTTTTTGGAAGGCAAATGTCCCGTTACATCTGGCGTAAAAGGAACACAGCATTTCAGAAAAAGAACATCATACCAACTGTAAAATATGGTGGTGGTAGTGTGATGGTCTGGGGTTGTTTTGCTGCTTCAGGACCTGGAAGGCTTGCTGTGATAGATGGAACCATGAATTCCTACTGTCTACCAAAAAAATCCTGAAGGAGAATGTCCGGCCATCTGTTCGTCAACCTCAAGCTGAAGCGATCTTGGGTGCTGCAACAGGACAATGACCCAAAACACACCAGCAAATCCACCTCTGAATGGCTGAAGACAAACAAAACGAAGACTTTGGAGTGGCCTAGTCAAAGTCCTGACCCTGAATCCAATTGAGATGCTATGGCATGACCTTAAAAAAAGGCGGTTCATGCTAGAAAACCCTCAATAAAGCTGAATTACAACAATTTTGCAAAGATGAGTGGGCCAAAATTCCTCCAGAGCGCTGTAAAAGACTCATTGCAAGTTATCGCAAACGCTTGATTGCAGTTATTGCTGCTAAGGGTGGCCCAACCAGTTATTAGGTTCAGGGGGCAATTACTTTTTCACACAGGGCCATGTAGGTTTGGATTTTTTTTTCTCCCTAAATAATAAAAAAACCACCATTTACAAACTGCATTTTGTGTTTACTTGTGTTATATTTGACTAATGGTTAAATGTGTTTGATGATCAGAAACATTTTGTGTGACAAACATGCAAAAGAATAAGAAATCAGGAAGGGGGCAAATAGTTTTTCACACCACTGTATCTATCTATCTATCTATCTATCTATCTATCTATCTATCTATCTATCTATCTATCTATCTATCTATCTATAATTTACATTCAGACCTAACTGAATTCTAATGCATATTAGGATTCAGTCACAGATGTAAGGTTCTCCATCATTCTTTAATCCATGTGTCACTGGTCTGTTTGGCTCCGGTCGGCCTAGGTACTGTTATCTCAAGTGGCTCACCTGTCTTTAGTAACCTAACATCAAAATTGTGGTTCAATGACAACTTGACTGGTATTTGACTGCTAGACAATTTGCTCCTGGGTGACTGCCCTGTATGTTTTTATTATTCAATAAAGGGTAAGCAAGCAAATATATAGTACAAAGAAGAATTGAAACAAAACAGTACATAGTCAACAACTATTCAATGTCCATATCCAGACAAGCTAATGAGATGTTAGGTTATACATCCCTATGTCTGGAGTACATGTTGGGGTGGGGGGAGTATTTTTAAATATATAATATACTTTTGAAGCCTCATCTGAAGAATTGTGCATACCTTTCATCTATGTACTACAAAAAAAAAGACAGCATACAAGTGAAGGTCCAGAGAAGAGCAACAAATGGGGCGTTGAGGGCTATGAAGCATGAGCTACTGTATTAGCAAATACACTGGTCAACAAGCATTTTGCTACTAGGATTCTTTCATCTGTACTTTAACAAATTTCACTTGCTGACTCAAAATCTGAAAACCATTTTCGTCCAGCACGTCCCATTTTTTAGTTATGATGTTCCAGGTCTTGGACAACTAGGGTGACTGGACAGTAAAGGCAATGCATTTCAGCATTTAAGAAATAAGTTTGGTGTCAAGAAAAGTGAAGCCAAAATTAAGGAATGTGTTTTTGTTGGCCCTGAAATCCGTGAACTGATGCTTGACAAAAGGAAACTGAAGCCACCTGAATCAGCACCCTCATTCGTGCAGGTTGTCCAGAATTTTCTTGACAGTCACAGAGCAGAGAATTATACTGAGCTTGTGGAGAATATGCTGAAACTATATTAGCTTACGGGAGCCCGAATGTCACTGAAGATTCATTTTTTACATTCTCATCTCGACTTTTTTTCTACCAAATCTAAGCGATGTCAGAGATGAGCATGGGGAAAGATTTCATCAAGATATAAAGGTGATGGAAAACTGATATCAGGGAAAATTTACTCTGAGCATGATGGGTGACTGCTGTTGGTTCTTGCAAAGAGAGACAGATGTGCAGTACAAGCGCAAAAGCTAGTGCCTCCAACATTTTTGGGCACACTGGCCTCACTTTTATATTGAGGTAAATTGACATAAATATATTTTAACGTGTCTCTGGTATCGTCTTCTGGTTTGTTTTCAGAATAAACACATCAAAACAACTTTGGTGGGACATAGTCCAAACTCCAGATATTGTGTTGATATATTATATTGATATTCAAAAGTGTCAAAACGTCAATGATGTGTATTTCAAAAACCTGATGTGCTAGCTTAATTCCGATTTCATATATGAAATCAGTCTAAAAAACTTAATAAAGAGATGCTCTGAAGTTCCCAGAAGCGAACAAAAAATATTTTTTGTAGACCAGTGATATTGAAGAAGATGAACTTTTTAAGGTTAAGAAAACATAAATTAAGAGGTGACATGATTGAACTGTTAAAATTATGAAGGGAATTAGTACACTGTATCCCAGCTGTTACTTTAAAATTAATTATTCAACAAGAACAAGGGGATACATGTGGAAACTTGTTAAGCTGTGCAGTAAGGAGACTGTGGAAGATTGTGGGTTTGCTTCCCGGTTCCTCGCTGTGTGGATAGTGCTTTGAGTACTGACAAAAGCACTATATAAATGTAATGAATTATTATTATTATTAAGGATACAAAATCTTTTCTTCACACAGATAAGTATAGAGACATGGAAAAAGTTACCCAGTAATATGGTGAATAATAATAGTTTTTGGACCCTCAAAACTCAACTTGATATCATGTTGAAGAAAACAGATGAATAGGAATGACAACATTTGTTCAGTTGAATGGCCTCTTTGTGTCAAAATTGGTCAATTGTTCTAATATTCTTAAAGAATTCATTACACAATATGGAAAAGTCATTATAGATACAACAGATAGAGATACAACATTAGTTATCCCTAGTATTATATAATGATGTTAAGCAAAACATCAATGATCTTAAAAGGAAAAAGACAAAGCATATAAATCACATAATAAACCAATTATTCAATAAAAGTTATAAGGGATGGGGATATGAAACTAACAAAAAGAATTGAGGAAGGATACAAACAGCCTTGCCATCCCATAACCAAAGTACAATTTGTAGCATTGTACCATCAAAGAAATCTTAAAAAAAAAAAAAACATGAAAAGAGAGGTAAAGAAACATCTTTTATTTAAAATATGGGGTATTATACCAATATCTCCAAGCCTTTTCATAATGAAGGAAAAAGTGTTTTTTAATCACACAAAGTGCTATTTAAGGTAGAGAGAGATTCTAATGCTGAGCTACAACCAGTCTGGCTGACAATAAAGTTTGTAAAATATAAGAGTTTCATGTTGATAATCATCTGTCCCCAGTCCACCAAGCCTAACTGAGGAGTTCATTTAACATCCAATTTGAAAGAAAATGAATGAAACTACCAATAAAAAGTGAAAAGTGACCTACAGGACCACCACAATTGCAACAGAGCAATATGCCCCATTCCCTCCAGTACAGAGGAGAGAGGTTTGTCCTCACAGAAGCAAGATACCATCTAAAGAACAGCCTTTAAACTAATTCTATATGATCAGCACTATGTTTTTCACAATGTAGCTAAAGAGACATTGTTTAATGAAAAAAGTAATCCAACTCTCAATCCAAGTTTAAGATGTCTGAAATGAAAATAAAGTGACAAGTCATTTTACATTGACTAATAAAAACAAATTCGGAAAATAATTTCTGTCATGCATAGTTATGGACTGCACACTGCTCCTTTATATGTGCTGTTTACTCCTGGTCCCCATTTGACTGAACTGCCAGGCAACACTAATCATACAGGAGCCATGCAATATTAGTATTGGAAAATACATCGTTGGAAAGCCTAAAGGAGGAAAAAGAGTGGTGAAGTGTCTAACAGATTCCTGAAGAAGACTTCTACAGCAGGAGAAGAATCAGCACAAGACATAGGTGGAAAAGAATGGCTCTTCCATGTTAAAAACATAACTTAGGCCTATCCAGCTGACCTAGTGATAACATCTACAGTTAGAAAAAGGAAGCATTGAATGGACACCTAATTGTATCACTTTGATTACTGCAATTATGAGTGGGCCCTGTACTTTAACTTTATTAAAGGCATATATATAAGTGATACTAGACATTCATAGTGTAGAATGCCAGGCTAGAGTTGTGTAAACTGTGATGAAAATGAAGCAATCTGGACTCCAAGCTCACAAGGAACTATAGAGCATAATCAGAAATGTTTATAGAATGATTATCTACAGCATATGTCTGGAAAGGCTGAAATGAGGGTTGTGTGGAAATTAGCAGTCACAAGCTTGGGAAAAAGGTAGAGTGTCTATGGGGCTTGATAATCAGACAGTTACCATTGTCTCCTTGCAAGAAAACACAAATATCAGTTATAACCTACAAATTTGGACCTGTGCAATGTAAAGGTCCTGATGTTTGACTACTAACTCACCGTCCACATCTGTTGATTTGATAACAATATTGTCAGTTTAGCAGAGAAAGTAGAGCATCTAATGTTGTGAATGATCCAACACATCCTTCACATTCACTGTTTACACTCCTGCCATTGAGAAAAAGGTACCGAAGCATTTGGGCCCTCACCACCAGAATGTGTAACAGTTTCTTCCCCCAAGCAGTCAGACTCCTGAACACTCATGGACCTGTGACAATGCGGGTTCGCTCCATGCTCCCATTTTCCTTCTGGGAGCCCTTGAACCCGACACAGTCGGTAATGTCACCAATGAGCTAGGCAGTGAGGCACAACAATGAAGCAAGGGGATGGTACAAAAACTGCAAAGTGCTTTTATTTAAAAATCAACAAAATAAACAGTGTTCAACTAAATAGTGCAGTGCATCAAAACCTTCAAATAAATAATCCAATAAAAACAAGGTGAAATCGTGCAGGTTAAAATCAAATAGAAAAAAAAATCTTTTAAAACCAGAGGTTAAAACAATGGCTGGAAGCTATCCTTTAACACAAAGTCTAGTGCCTTTCTACTGCCTTCCTTGCTTCTCCCGTCCAGGCTATGCACCAGGGGAGCCACCCTACCTGCAGCTGACCTTTTCTCTGCATTCTCTGGCTCCGGTAGGCTTAACCAGACCGTGACTTGGGCTCCCCAGCGACCAAGACGCTCACGTTGGGGCTTTCACATCCCAAGTCTCGACTTCCACTGCCTTCTTGGCCTTACACGGCGAGCCATCTTTTTTCCAGTCACTCCTGCTCTTCACAAAATGCTCAGCGGGAGCGACCACAATCGATTGCTCCTCGGGCGCTGGCCAAACACCCAGGCTCACTACTCAGCTGCCCGCGAGCCTGTGCTCGCTCGTTCTTCTCTCTCTCTTGCACTGGTTTTCCTCTCCCTGCCGCCTTCTTCTTCTGCAACCTCTGTTTCTTTCTTTTCTTCTCTCCCCCTCCTAGCTGCCTCGTGCTTCTATTTATCAAGAGGATGTGGATCAGGTGTGGCGATCAGCAGCTCCCGGCAACAATTACGGATGCGGACCACTCCTCACCTGTGCACTTAAGCAAGGACCGCCCGCAATACGAACTTCCTCGGGAACCAATCCGCCACACTACCACTCCCTCTCTATAAGCCGTTAAGACGAAGATTATTTATTTAAAATGTGGCCTTTCTGACATGAGCTGTGGACCAGCTACACCACAGGACTGGACTAATATCTGATATATGTGTTCTGTTCTGCAATGTTGCACATGGTTGCACACGTTTGCACATTTGACTCACATGCCCCTTGTTATATATTATGTGTCTTTATGTTATGAGTCATGAATTCTTTGTTGTCCTGTGTTTTATGTAGCACCATGGTCCTGGAGGAACGTTGTTTCGTTTCACTGTATGCTGTACTACTGTATATGGATGAAATGACAATAAATACTCTTGAATCTTGAGATGTTATTAGGAACTTAGATAGTTCAGTTCCCCTCCTTGAACCGCCACCTTATCGTGGTGGAGGGGTTTGCGTGTCCCAATGATCCTAGGAGCTCTGTTGTCCTGGCTTTATGCCCATGGTAGGGCCACCCAAGGCAAACTGGTCCTAGGTGAGGGATGAGGCAAAGAGTGGTTCAACAAACCTCCAATGATGAATAAAAACTTTGGACGACGTTTTCCCTTGCCTGGACGTGGGTCACCGGGGCCCCCCTCTGGAGCCAGGCCTGGAGGTGGGGCTCGATGGCGAGCGCCTGGTGGCCGGGCCTGCACCCATGGAGCTTGGCCGGGCACAGCCCGAAGAGGTAACGTGCGTCCCCCTTCCCATGGGCTCACCACCTATGGGAGGGGCCAAGGAGGTCGGGTGCAGTGTGAGTTGGGTGGTGGCCGAAGGCGGGGACCTTGGCGGTCTGATCCTCGGCTACAGAAACTGGGTCTTGAGATATAGTCGGGCTCACCTCGACTCACAGCTTGGACTCTGGAACCAATCTCCTTGAGAGGGGCTGGACTCTCTACCACTCTGGAGTTGCCCCCGGTGAGAGGCGCCGAGCAGATGTGGGCATACTTATTGCCCCCTGACTTGGAGCCTGTTCATTGGGGTTTACGAGAGGGTAGCCTCCCACAGCCTTGTGAATCCCTTGTGAATTTCCAATTGGGATTAATAAAGTATCTATCTATCTCAGCCTTCGGGTGGGGGTACGGGTCCTAACTGTTGTTTGTGTGTATGCGCCGAACAGCAGTTTGGAGTACCCACCCTTTTTGGAGTCCCTGGAGGGGGTGCTAGAGGGCATACCTTCTGGAGACTCCCTCGTTCTGCTGGGAGACTTCAATGCTCACGTGGGCAATGACAGTGAGACCTGGAAGTGCGTAATTGGGAGGAATGGCCCCATCGATCTGAAACCGAGCGGTGTTTTGTTATTGGACTTCCGTGCTCGTCACGGATTGTCCATAACGAACACCATGTTCAAGTATAGGGGTGTTCATATGTGCACTTGGCACCAGGACACCCTAGGCCTCAGTTCGATGATCGACTTTGTGGTCATGTTGTCGGACCTGCGGCCACATGTCTTGGACACTCGGGTGAAGAGAGGGGCAGAGCTGTCAACTGATCACCACCTGGTGGTGAGTAGGCTTCAATGGTGGGGGAGGATGCCGGTCAGGCCTGGTAGGCCCAAACGTGTTGTGAGGGTCTGCTGGGAACGTCTAGCAGAATCCCCTGTCAGAAGTAGCTTCAACTCCCACCTCCGGCAGAACTTCGACCACATCCAGAGGGAGGTGGGGGACATTGAGTCCGAATGGGCCATGTTCCATGCCTCTATTGTTGAGGCAGCTGACCGGAGCTGTGGGCGTAAGGTGGTCGGTGCCTGTCGTGGTGGCAATCCCCGAACCCGTTGGTGGACACCGGTGGTGAGGGATGCCGTCAACCTGAAGAAGGAGTCCTACAGGACCTTTTTGCCCTGTGGGACTCTGGAGGCAGCTGATAGGTACTGGCAGGCCAAGCGGAATGCGGCTTTGGTTGTTGCTGAGGCAAAAACTCGGGCATGGGAGGAGTTTGGGGAGGCCATGGAGAGCGACTTTCGGATGGCTTTGAGGAGATTCTGGTCTACCATCCGGCATCTCAGGAGGGGGAAGCAGTGCAGTGTCAACACTGTATATGGTGGGGATGGTGCGCTGCTGACCTCGACTCGGGATGTTGTGGGTCGGTGGGGGGAGTACTTCCAAGACCTCCTCAATCCCACTAACATGCCTTCCAATGAGGAAACAGAGCCTGGGGACTCGGAGGTGTGCTCCCCCATCTCTGGGACTGAGGTCACCAGGGTGGTCAAAAAACTCCTTGGTGGCAGGGCCCCGGGGGTGGATGAGATACGCCCAGAGTTCCTCAAGGCTCTGGATGTTGTAGGACTGTCTTAGTTGACACACCTCTGCAACATCGCATGGACATCAGGGACAGTGCCTCTGGATTGGCAGACTGGGGTGGTGGTCCCCCTCTTTAAGAAGGGGGACCGGAGGGTGTGTTCCAACTACAGAGGGAATCACACTCCTCAGCCTCCCTGGAAAAGTCTATTCAGGGGTCCTGGAGAGGAGGGTCCGTCAGATAGTCGAAGCTACGGATTCAGGAGGAACAGTGTGGTTTTCGTCCTTAGCAGGGTCCTGGAGGGTGCATGGGAGTTTGCCTAACCAGTCTACATGTGTTTTGTGGACTTGGAAAAGGCGTTCGACCGTGTCCCTTGGGGAATCCTGTTGGGGGTACTCCGAGAATATGGGGTACCGGACCCCCTGATAAGGGCTGTTCAGTCCCTGTACAATCGGTGTCAGAGCTTGGTCCGCATTGCCGGCAGTAAGTCGAACCCATTTCCAGTGAGAGTTGGACTCCGCCAGGGCTGCCCTTTGTCACTGATTCTGTTTATAACTTTTATGGACAGAATTTCTAGGCGCAGCCAGGGTGTTGAAGGGGTCCGGTTTGGTGGACTCAGGATCGGGTCACTGCTTTTTGCAGATGATGTTGTCCTGTTTGCTTCATCAGGCCGTGATCATCAGCTCTCTCTGGATCGGTTCGCAGCTAAGTGTGAAGTGGCTGGGATGGGAATCAGCACCTCCAAATCCGAGACCATGGTCCTCAGCCGAAAAAGGGTGGAATGCCCTCTCAGGGTTGGGAGCGAGATCCTGCCCCAAGTGGAGGAGTTCAAGTATCTTGGGATCTTGTTCATGAGTGAGGGAAGAATGGAGCGTGAGATCGACAGGCGGATCGGTGCAGCATCCGCAGTAATGTGGGCTCTGCATCGGTCTGTCGTGGTGAAAAAGGAGCTGAGCCGCAAGGCAAAGCTCTCAATTTACCACTCGATCTATGTTCCTACCCTCACCTATGGTTATGAGCTATGGGTAGTGACTGAAAGAATGAGATCGCGAATACAAGCGGCTGAAATGAGTTTCCTCTGTAGGGTGTCTGGGCTTTCCTTTAAAGATAGGGTGAGAAGCTCAGTCATCCGGGAGAGACTCAGAGTAGAGCCGCTGCTCCTCCGCATCGAGAGGAGTCAGATGAGGTGGCTCGGGCATCTGATCAGGACGCCTCCTGGGTCGCCTCCCTGGTGAGGTGTTCCGGGCACGTCTAACCGGGAGGAGGCCCCGGGGAAGACCCAGGACATGCTGGAGGGACTATGTCTCTCGGCTGGCTTGGGAACGCCTTGGGATTCTCCCGGAAGAGCTAGAAGAAGTGGCCGGGGAGAGGGAAGTCTGGGCATCTCTGCTCAAGCTGCTGCCCCCGCGATTCCGATCTCGGATAAGCGGAAGAGGATGGATGGATGGATAGTTCACTTATTTTTTATTTTTGGATTAACTGCTGTCAGGATAGTCATCACATCCCTACAATCTTTTATTAGATAGGGATGGCGCAGTTTGATGGTTCATCAGTTGGTGTTGTGTGCTAAAGTGAACCTGGTCTGCACCCTTGCCTGATCACTGCATATACAGTTTGAAGTTTGCACATTTGTCAAGCGCCTCCCTGTGTCTGTGTGTTTACACACACAGGATGTACCTGCTGCACCCGTGCTGATGGTATAGGCTCCAGTTCCACCAAGTGACCCCATAATAGACTTAAACTTGAGAAAAGGACTTGTTATATATACACGTTTGCTCAGTATCTCAAGGGTTAAGCTACAATGCCAGAACTGTAATGTAGCAAAAGCAGTGATTTGAGTTGTGGTTTGTGGTTATTATAACAGGGCATTTTATCTTTCTTGCTCTCTCTCATCATGTTTGAAAAGGATTTTTCCTAAAAAAATAACACTTTATTGGATGTCAAGTGAAATTATCAAGCTTCAACTTAACCAACATGAAAATGCTCTTTAGACCGCAAATCAAATGTTTTCAAGAAAAAACATTCTTCTTGCACTTCTTAAAAGGGAAAAAAGTCATATTAGAGCAGAGATGAAAGTTATTTTTTTACCATAAATTTTGATTTGATATAATTGAGGTCTGTGGCTCTGTGCTTAAGAAGTACAGTATGACTTTTACATTTATATTTTGCAAAGTAAATATATATAAATAAGGCTTGCCTATTTCACACCGCTCTGCATTATACACTAATGAATTCTGGGATTACAAAGTGCAAAGAAACAAAGAATAATTCTGATAAATATTAGAAAAAAACCTATAATAATATATTCTTGTATTACAAAAACATTTTTGATATAAATAATAGAGCTGATCAATAATAGTAAAATATTTACAATGTTGTCTGCCACCATTTCTTAAATAATGAATTAAAAATTCTTAATGACGTATGGTTTTCCAAAAATGTTCATGATTGTTTTGAAGGATGGATTACAAGAGGTGAGAAAAAGAGAATAAAAACAGTGTTGACTGAAGATTTTTTTTTCCTCTAAGTTGAAGTATTCAGAAGTGCATTAAAGGTCTGTGGTCACCATTACTCACCAGTGGTGAAAACTGAAACAAAACATTTGCAGGCACCACAAAGTGTAACTCCTCACTTAATTAATGTAGCACTTAAAGACTAGCGAAGAGATTTCATAAAACGATGAAGTACAGTGACTTTGCACTCTTCATACCCTCACTCTATGGATACTCTTTACTTTGCTTATTGAGTCATAAAAGAAAACAGCTACTCGTAATTCTCTTGGCAGAGTAGGGACATCTGAAAATATAAGAAATGACTGGATTTTTCTTTAAAGATTTAATGCATAACATGTTAGGATTTTACAGCTTTAAAACCAAAGAAAGAGGATTACAGGCACAGATTTTTTTTCCCTTTTGCTTTTTTCCTGTCTTTTTTAAGATTATATTGACCCTCACCAGCAAATGAAAATAGATGGATAAATGATTTAAGCATACTGAACATTGTATTTTTAAAGAGAGGATTTAGCCATACAAAAATGTACAATTTTCTTGTTGAAGGCTCTCACAGGAGGATGAGAAGGGGATGTTAAGTGTTTTAGATTTTGTGTATGATATGCAAGAACCTTGCCCTGTGGTAAAAGCAAAAATGAGAAATATTCATATTCCGACGTATTTTAAACATACAGAATTTACCCTTACCGAAAAGGTGTTTCTTTAGTCATTGACGTCTGTAAGCACATTAAACATTCTATTGCTATTTTAACTAAATAACAGATAACATGAGTTTTTTCATCTTTATGAATGCAGCACTCCTACAAAGCAGAGTCATCATTGGGAGAGTTGAATAGTGTTCTATGATGCTTCTGAATTGACCAGATTAAACATTATTTTAAAAATATGTGGTTCTGTGCTAGAAAATGTATTATATGGTACAACTTTACGACCACCACTAGAGCTGGCTGGCCCCTAATAGTCTGTCAGAGTTTTAGCATTTGGATGCTCAGAGACATTGATGAAGTTTGTGTACTATATAATTTAGATGGTCTTAAAATCATACAGATTGGGTCTTCCCCAAGACGTGCAAAGCTGTCATCTTTTCATCAATCACATTATGTCTTATTAGACTTTTGACAACAGACATGTCATTTTGGTCCGTTCTTAAGACATTAAATGCTACAGTTGACAAGTAGCCTAAAATAAGCAAACAAACACTGTCCCTAAAACAAATGAACACTGTTAATGGAACAGAACTGCTGCTATTCTGTCACTGGCTGTGCCAACATTTCTCCCATATACCATATGGTAATAGAGAATAAAAACAATAAAAAAAAAAAAAACAAACATCAGATCCTTAAAATGAATATGAATATATATGTATACTTTCACACCTCTGTTATTTGGAACTATAAAATACCCGTAATACAATTACTACTACTAATATTAATAAATTAGTACGAGAACAAATTTAGTTAACTTTTCTATTTTTAATGTAAAATAAAGTTATCTTTGTCGTCAAATTTTTTTTCCATGAAATATCAGTCACTTTGTACATTTTGAATTAAATGTGATTAACTTCAAAGCTCAAAAATGTGCTATATGTGTTTAAAGCTAACTTCTCTTTAAACTTTTATAGAATTTTGCTATCTGTGTGTATGGTGGTAGATTTTCTTGGGATCACCCAGTCTTTTACTGTATATTGAACTTAAAAACATGCCCCTTGTAACCTTGTTATATCAAATATTAAAATAAATTGTTCAATTTTTACGATAATCTTGTACAGTTCCTATTATTTATCTAGTAACAGTTACAATAATAATCATCCAAAGTAACAGTAAAGTGTAAACCATGATGTGGATGTATACTCTTATATAAGTAAAAAACAGACACCTGTACAAGTTTAAAACTGAATACAAAAATGCTTATAGGGACTAATGTATGGGAGCATC
Organism: Erpetoichthys calabaricus; assembly: GCF_900747795.2. Classification (NCBI taxonomy): domain Eukaryota; kingdom Metazoa; phylum Chordata; class Cladistia; order Polypteriformes; family Polypteridae; genus Erpetoichthys; species Erpetoichthys calabaricus. The sequence continues at coordinate 53,838,637 of NC_041400.2, forward strand.
TGTATGGCATAATTGCTATTGGATTATCCCTAGAGAAGGGATTGTATGTGATTGTAAGGCTGTGTAATTTAATTTCATATCCTGAAAAATTATTTCCATTTTAATAATTGCTCACAATTGTATTTAAATACACAATGGCATATCTGAAACTTGAAAGTACAGTTTATCAGAAGGATATAGAAGTCATAGTGGACTACATCAAGACAACATACAGAATCCATTAAGAAGGCTAAAAGAATGTTAGGTAGCACAATGTATGCTTAAGTTATATAACACTCTAGTGAGGCCTCACCTGAAGTACTGTGTTCAGTTCTGGTGTCCATATTACAAAAAAGACATAGCAGCACTAGAGAAAGTGCAGAAAAGAGCGACTAGGCTGGTTCTGGGACAAAGAGGTTTGACTTAAAAGGAGAAATTGAAAAAGTTTTTTCAGTTTAAGCAAATGAGAACTAGAAGGAGACATGATTGATGTTTTTAAAACTGAAAAATGATTAGTACTGTAGACCCAGTTGTTATTTTAAAATAAACAGTGCAACAATAACATGGGGACACAGTTGGAACATGTTTAGGGTAGATTTCGCAACAATGTTATAAAGTTTTTCTTTGCACAGCCATAGACAAATAATAAATTAATGTAATGTGACAGTAGTGTGGTGGATAGCAGGCATTTAGGGACCTTCAAATCTCAACTTGATGTTGTCCTGGACAGTCTAGGGTTATTAGGATAAATGAACTTGCTGGGCTTGAATGCCCTGATCGCTCACAACTTTTCTAATGTTTTAGACCTGTTGGTGCAGGTGGCTCATACAAGGTTATTTTACACAAAGGTCTTACATCAATCCTGTTGCCAACTTTTATATGTCATCTAAGTGATCTATACAATTATTTTAGAGAAGTTTTCTGCAGTACCAAGTACAACTTCACAACCTGCATCTGAAAAGACATATCTTCACTAGTGGTTTAGTATTAAAGAATGCTAGGGATCTCTTCTCCACCCTCATGCTAACTCACAAAGTTGCATTCACACATATGCAAAGATTTTTTTTTTTAATCCAAAAACATTTAACCTGAAGAATAAAGTCTGCTACTATAGATGTCTTAACAGTCTAAGATTTGTACAAGGACTTGTAATAAAATCACAAAACTAACCATAAACCAGAACCAGACTCTTACATTATGATATGTTATTATTAGAGCTGCTGATTTATCACCATTAATGCCTGCAATTAATGCATTAAAATTTCTGTGATTAAAAATTTTTAATGCAACCCTTAAATGAATTAATTGAATCCAGTTAATTTGACCACACTTCACATGTTGTTAATGAAGCAGCGCCAAATGAATCCAAGTCTATCAATAGTAGTAGCAGGACACCGGTGCTTGACTGTTTCCTATGTTATTTTATAATAATCTTCATCCACACACACACACCAGTAGAGCCACTTGATTTTAAATAAAATTCAAGATCATTCCGTACTGCAACATAAAATATCTGAGTATTATATGGAATCAATAAGGGACATGGCCCATCCTGGATTTTTAAGCAAATTGTTTCATATATACACAAGTTCTTCAAAGTGAAGAGAATAACAGAGGAATAGTTAAAATCAAACCAGTTATACAAGTGAAGTGAATACATTTAATTTCTGTTGGCACGGCAACGTTGCAGACAGAGAAGCTCTGCGCCCTCTGTGAGACTACGCTTCAGTGGTGCAGCATTCACACATTGACAGTAAGTATACATTGCGCAGTTTAGCAGAACGTCCAGAACAAGACGATACACACACTGTAAAGATTACTAGGGTGATATCTGATAATCCAAATCTGCCTGTAAAAGAGGCTGTCAAGGTATACGTCTGGGCGGGAGACAAAATGTCAGTGGGTCAGCACTGTTCTTGAAGTATATTTGACCTAAAACAACACAGTGCAAGTGCTACACATGTCCGAGCTGCTAAAGAGTAGGTGACATGGAGTGGAATCACACGATTCCTTAAACCTCACTCAGACTTCCTCCAAAGTAGACATGGCATGATGTTGTAGTTTAATTAAGTGTATGTTATCTACTGTAGCCTACATTATAACCCACATTAGCCTATTTTATGCTGTAAACAAAAAAATGCTAATATTTCCATTCATTTGGCTGAAGGCTAAGATAGACAGATTTATTTTCTAAGTAATAAATGATATATTTTTGGACAATATGCAGTTTAAAGCATCTAAATAAATAACCCTATCAGGCTATCCTGTATGATCCATTACCATGGTACATATTTAAAAGTTTTTCTTTCTATCTGTCCTGCTTTATGTTATCATCTTTCTTGATCTGAAATGGAGTAGTAATGAATGTTGCAATATCCTTTATTTCTCTTTGTTCAACAAAATAGATTTATTTTGATTCATATTACCTCTAGAAGAAAATAGTAATGTAAAGGAAAGGCACAGTTTGTAACATAAAGTATTATATTTTATCATAAGTAACTACAGTATATAACATATTTAGTTACTTTTTTAGTAAGTAATGAATAATGTAACTAACTTAATTTTAAAAGTAACATTTCCCAGTACTTGTCACTTGTGAACACTTGTTTTCTGCATCTGAATATAATGCCTTGAACAACCAGTGGAAATAAACTGGCATGCTTAAGCAACTGGCTGAATAAATTATTAAAAAAATCAATAATGTCTTATTTTTCATCTTCATATCATTTTAAAGGCAGAATTATTGACAGAACCAATCAAAATGCTAGACTAATTTGCATTATGATGTGGCTCAAAATAAAAAAACTGTGAACTGTTATAGTGATTAGAGATTCAATGTTTTAATCAACTGTTTCTGCTACACAAAACTGTTCAATGAACTAACTGTAATAATTTAATATGCATGGACAAGTGTTTATTAACATGGTTTTGTATTAAAAATTAATCACTCTGTTATTTTTGCTTGAAAGAAACATATTAATTAATATGCTTGAAGGAAATACGATAAATTGCGGGTGAGGAAAATGGATGGGTGGATGGATGTGATTAATATGCACTGAATTTTGAATTTTAAATTGAATGAAAATTTTTAATTGAACAGCAGCCCTAGTTATTATGTTACAAACACTCTTTTAGGTGACATAGAGAGAGATGCAAATTATTGAGATTATTTAAACAGCAAAATATATTTCACTTTATATTGGCAAAGGGTGGGGCTGTGTGATCTCTAAGACAGTCTTTGTTGGAAGATCATAACTAAATGGACAAACCTCTTCATGCAAGCTTTGTGATATCTTAAAAGAAATATGTCAAATACATATTGTAACCATACTGCCATGAGGTGGAAAAGTGACAGACCACAAAGGCAGAAAAAAGCTGGTCATAAGATAAAATATTTCAAATATTTTCATATTTGCCAAGTCAAAACCAAAAAAATAAATAAAGACTATCCCCACATTACTAGAATGTTAACCAAAGTCAAAGTCAGAAACTTTATCTGTAGTTCATTTGCCATTACACTAATACTTTGAACAAGACTTTCACAGAGTATCCGAAAAATTTGAAAATGAGTCACTTGTAACACTGATTGTATCACGCAACTGCAACTTCAGGGACACATCCCCTAGCAATGGGACATTGCATCACAGTAACCGTTTACCAAAAAGGGGCCACTCATATGAAAACAAAATGGCATCTTACTACAAATAGAAAAGATGCAAGGGATTCTCTTCAATTCTAAATCATAAAAAAATGATGTGAGCTAAAAAATGTTTATAAACCTCAAGAAATGTTAAAAAAAAAATCTTAGAATCATAACAGTAGCTAAGGATACTGGCAACGTCGGGGCATGGTCCTAATGAGATGACGGATGGTGTCCTGGGGGATCTGAGGTGCCTGCTGGAGGTCATTTTTGTAGGGCTCTGGCAGTGCTCTTCTTGTTCCTCCTTGCCCAAAGGAGCAGATACCAGTCCTGCTGATGGGTTAAGGACCTTCTACGGCCCTGTCTAGCTCTCCTAGAGTAACTGCCTGTATCCTGGAAAATCCTCCATTCCCTTGAGACTGTGCTGGGACACACAGCAACCCTTCTGGCAATGGCATGTATTGATGTGCCAGCCTGGAGAAGTTGGACTACCTGTGCAACCTCTCTAGGGTCCAGGTATCATTTCCTCATGCTACCAGTAGTGACACTGACTGTAGCCAAAGGCAAAACTAGTGAAAAAACAGTCAGAAAAGATGAGGAGGGAAAAATGTCAGTGTCTCTCACTTGTTAAATCATTCCTGTTTTTAGGGGTCATCTCATTGTTGCCCCAGTAGTGTACCTGTTGTTAATTTCATTAACACCAAAGCAGATGAAACTGATTAAGAAGCCCCTCTGCTACTTAACTGACCAGATCAATATCCCAGAAGTGTCATTGACTTGACGCTATACTCTGATTAAATGAATTTTTTGAGCAGTATATTATATACAGTATATATATATATATATATATATATATATATATATATATATATATATATATATATATATATATATATATACATACATATACACATACACATTATATATATATATATATATATATATATATATATATATATATATTGTCATGCACACGTGCATAGGGAGCCGCGTAAGGACCCAAACTGCAGCACGAAAACTCATGCCAATAGGGAAAAGCGGGGCACTAACCTCTCTCTCTTTGTTCCTACAGAAAGAAAGAAGCAGCGCCGCCATGAATCTAATCCGATTCCCTGACCACATACTACCACTTCCGTGTTCTTTCCCTTCCTTCTGTCTACCTCTGATGACATCATGACTCCTATCATCCATCTCGGTTCCTTCCCAGCATTCCTCTCTGTCAATTCCAGTCCCACTCCATAAATGTTCCCCACTTCGCCATCTTGACTGATATGTTTTGGAAAAATTATCTGACTACATTCTGCAAAATCTGTACAGTATACGGGGTCAGAAAACCCCAAACCTTTATGCCGGTTTTGTGCTATATTTCCACTATATATATATATATATACATATACAATATATATATATATACTCTGATGAAGACCCCTGATAGGGGTTGAAAGCTCAGGAATAAAAAACTATTTTATGATACGTGATTCTTTTTTCTCCCTTCGTGGATCTCCAGCTGCAAATATGCAAACTGTATCACAGACCTTCTCTTCCATTCATATATATATATATATATATATATATATATATATATATATATATATATATATATATATATATATATATACACGAGGGGGGACCCAAAAATAACCGGAATTTTGTTGTTGTTAGGTTAGTGCCATCAGTCTGGAAGGTTGTGCTTGTGTTCAGTGAATTTTTAAATTGTTTTGTAAAAGTAGTTTTGTGCAAGCGTCATTTTTTTTATGGTGGCCGATTATTGTGAGCATCGCGCGGCAGTGAAATATTGTTTTCTTCTTGAAAAAAGTGTTGCAGAAACAGTATTACAACCCTGAACCACCCACCCTACTCACCGGATTTAGCTCCGTGTGATTTCTTTTTGTTCCCTCGGATGAAAAAAGACTTGAAAGGAAGGCGTTTTGCTGACGTCGAAGACGTAAAACAAGAAACGACCAGAGCATTAATGGGCATTACTTCAGACGAATTTAAAAAATGTTTCAAACAATGGAACAAACAGTTAGATAAGTGTATTTCCGCCAATAGAGAGTACTTTGAAGGAGACTAATTGTAGTTTGTACAGAAAATTAAATTAAACACGTTTTAAAAATATTTCCGGTTATTTTTGGGTCCCCCCTTGTATATATATATATATATATATATATATATATATATTTATAGTGGAAGACAGCCCGGACTCAGACAGGCAGACATCGTTTTAAGCACCACCACACGTTTATTTACGAGTCAACTATTTACAAATGTGCACACAAACCCCCAAAACTCCCCCAAAGTCCAGGCCTCACAATGCCTATTTCACTCTTCAGGTCGCCTCCACTCCTCTCCACCAAGACCTTGTCGCCTGCGCTCCCGACTCCAGCCCTCGAACGGAGGGAGGCAGCCCCTTTTATCCCCACCCGGATGTGCTCCAGGTACCTCCCGACTATCTTCCGCCGGCACTCCCAGGTGAGGTGGAAGTACCGGCTGAGCACCCGGAAGCACTCCGGGTGTCCCTGGTATTCTTCCCCCCAGTACTGTGGCGGAAGTGCTGAGGGCCAGGGCTCCAAAGGCATTGGGGCGCCCCCTGGCGGTGACTGGTGGTTGGTCTGCCATTCGGCAAACATCTGCCACAGTGCCCTGATAAGACCAAATGAGGGCGAAACACGTGTCACGTACTCTTTGCATTATTTGACAGTAAAACTATGCAAAATTCCATGATCTGCTTCTCTCAACTGAAAGAAGGTATCATAAGGTACCCACACAATTCAGGTCATCGAGACTCAGACTACGAATGCAATGAATGCAATTACTCTGGACCTACAGGCTGTCAAATAAACGAACCACACGCTGTGGCGCAGCGTAAAGGGGCTTCATCTCTGACGCTGACATCCGAGTTTCGATTCCCTGAGAGGGGAGCAGTAGAGTGTGTACACCTGATGAGCCCAAATGAGGGCGAAACATGTGTTGCGTACTCTTTGCATTATTTGACAGTAAAACTATGCAACATTCCATGATCTGCTTCTCGCAACTGAAAGAGGGCACCGTGGCGGATGTTTGCCGAATGCCAGGCCAGCCACAAGCGTTACCTGATAGGTAACCGCCCACACAATTCAGGTCGTCGAGACTCAGACTACGAATGCAATGAATATATAGATATATATATATATATATATATATATATATACATATATATAAATGTAATCAAAACCCATGTGGATAACTTTTTCTACTGCAGTTTACAGCTGACGATCCATGTTTCATGCATTTAAAACTGGGAAAGCTGCGCAACAATTTATTAATTTTTTAGTCAGCGACATCATAAATTTGGCTTAGTCGTGAAAGTATAAGTGATTACATGTTAAGGGATTTTAATTAATTTACAAATGGAGCATCTTGAACCATTTAAAAAAAGAAATAAAATATACTTGTTTACTAGCTATGGATTTAAAATAACCTACATAAAATAAGACAACTGAGTAACTCATAAAAATTAATTTTATTGCACTGTACTAAGAAAAGATGAGGCGGGTAGCACTTACCCAGATTAAATAGCTTTCAGGGCAATTTTCAGATATCTAATCAAAAATGTAACATTATGACTAATAAACTGTGTACACTTAAAAGCCAAGGTACTGAAAACTGTATCAAATGATCTCAGATTATGTCAAGTAACCTTTTGGAGCAATTCAATTTCGTGTCAGTTTGATCTGATTTTCCACTTTTTTAATTAAAAAATATTGTCAAAAAAACAACTTTCCTGTCAATTAGTCTTTAACGCAGTGCTTGAATTTATGTGGCATTGGTTATACAGTTCATAAAGGTTCCTCTTTTATTATCAAAATCAATCAGCCCATCATACAGCCTTCTTTGCAAAATTGTGCGCTGATTGAAATGTCAATTGCCAATTGAAACTTTTGATGTATTTGAATTTTGCATTTGTTAATAGCAACAAACTTGCTTTGCATTAGCAATGAGAAGTAAAATACTGTACATGAGCAAATATGTGTAACTGTTCAATAAATCAGTTCAATGCACGGTTTGTGCAGCTGCTTTAAGAAAGGCATTACAGTTTGATTTTTAAACTGACCAAATACTTAAAATTGAATGGTAAACATTTATGTAAATGCATACTGATGTTCATTACCTATCATCTGAATAGTTTGTGTTTTAAAATAAAGCTTCACACCAGCAAGGGAATTTATAATCAGATATTTTAAATGGAAAAAGTAATCAGCACAATAATACAGAAATGATTGTAAATTCTAGTTTTGACCTCAGAAACTGCAGATCAAGAAAGAAGACAAAGTGTTGTGACTGATGTAAAGGACTGAGTCTTGCAGATATGCCAGAGGTACTTGTTTTCTTATCCTGCGGGTTCATTCACTCCTATCCCTGCTGTTAAGGCTAGAAAAGATGCAGCCAAAATAACAGACATACAGAATCCCTGCAATTTTTTTCTCCTAATCTTACTTGATATCCTTGAGTTCTTCTATTATTCTTTCTCCAAGCTAACTGGTCTCCAGTTATAGTTTTTGAATTCTCCTTTCTCTTCCCCTGCCATACTCAAAACCATGTACTGTGCACAGAGCTGCCGATTTCATTCAAACTTCTCTCTTCTCTGGGTCCAACTACTCTGGCCTTGTCTAGCTGCAACATTACAATGTATTTTGCACTTAACACTCAACATGATTACAATAAAGTTCATAACTGAGAAAGAACAGGTTATAAAGTCTGTTTGTTAATAAAAATGTGTGCATAAACTGAAAGAAGTTTATCTAAAAGTGCTATGACATTGTCATCCATGTATGTTTGGGAGACAGCTTCAGGGCTCATTTGTTGGAAATTTTACCCCGAGCCATGGCTTGGCACTCTCACTTACTGCCTCTCCTGTCTTACGCTTGAACATCAATGGTGTGAGGAATAATGATGTCACTTCTGGCGACTTGGACCTATCACTTTCTCTGAGGAGGCAGCTCATAAGCCAATGGATTTGTGCAGCAAAGACGTTACTACCCAATGATAACTGCCTTTTGTCTTTTTTTTTGCACTTGTGCTATTTTTGCACCAGTTATACAGAGATTACCGCTTGGCGCCTCAATGTGGTATAGCAGGTCTCTGAAAGAATGTCTGTTTCCTTAAATAATCTATTGTCCGTGTCAGTCTCCATGGGTGCACTTGTGTAGCTGCGGGGAGTTGGTGAAGTAATGGGGGCGAGGCACACCTGCACATGAGGGTGCCATCTTTCTCAATTGCTTCATCGGCTTCCAGCAGTGCGTGATTGAGACGCTGCACCCACGGAGCTGTATAAGTACAGGCCGGCAAAGAAAGAAAGAAAGAAAGAAAGAAAGAAAGAAAGAAAGAAAGAAAGAAAGAAAGAGGAAAAACAAACAGAAAGAAAGGCATGTAGAGTGAGAGTGCAGCATTGGGGTGGAGAGAGAGAGAGTGCTCTGCAGCGAAGGATGGGCACTCCAGGGACGGGTCGCCCCCACTAATTGTGCAGTGGAGTGGGAGCGATCAAGGTGGCGTCCTCTTCAGGGATCCGAGGGTCGACTGCGTGAGCGAGAAGGATGAAAAGAGGAAAACCGATCCCAAGAGGTTGTGCAGATGCTGACGGATGCAGCCAAGATGGGGGTCGGGATGGAGAGGACTGCGGCTGCTGAAGTCTCCGCCAGCTGAACGAGCAATGGGTGAGCTGGGGAGACTTGGAAGGAGTTGTGCTTTGCTTGTTTGACCCAATGACTATTGCTGGTTTTTATTCTCATTTTTAGCCTGGTTTTTAATTACCAGGTTTTTCACTGTTTTAAGGATTATTTATTTATTGGAAGCACTGCACTTTTGGACACGAACTGCTTTGATTTTTTAATTGTTTTAATAAAGCACTGAGCACTTTGCACTATCCTGTTGCTTTGAGTGTTTTGTCCCCATCTGCCACGCTCATCCAGTTACATTATCAACAGCGTTGGGTTCAAGAAGCTCCCAAATATGGAAGAGGGAGCTTTGAGCTGGACCCGCATCGTCACATCCAACCCTTCATATTTGCGTCTTATATTTACACCATAAATTAATAAATATTCTGGAACTGCAAAGTAAAACTCTTGTTGCTTCTCAGGTTTTTGTAATATTTTACACTACTGGAACAGATGACAAAATTGATGCTAAAAATTTGCTTCTACATCAGTATGTTGTGCACAATGTTTACATTGTAATTGAGATTTTATTATCCCATAGAGCTTTCTTCAGGTGTTCCTCATACATAGCTGACAGTTTTGTGTTCAGTGGGGGAAAAAAGCTAATTTAGGATGCATAATATTGGTCTTTTTTTACATAAAATGTGTGCACTTAAATATAAGATGTACTTTCCACACTCTCATCAGCATACTGTTCTCCTTTCAATGAAAATTAGATTAAGTTAGCATAAAAGAAAGGAATTGAAGAAAAAATTAACATAAAAAAAAGTGATAAAAGAAAGACTATTGATGCCTTTTTGATGTCTTTCTACTTATCACATTTTTAGGATTGTTGTACAAGGTTTTTAAGGTGTTTGGGCTACTTGCAGCTTCACAAGTTCAGCACTTATAAAGGATGAACCCCCAAATTTTTTTTAGCTTGAGCACTGCAGCAACTACATTCTTCATTGCAGTGATGTGAGAAGTGGGATGTCTGACAATCAGATACCAGGAAGAGTAACAATATTTAATATCACCCATGCACACTGCCACATATCTTCAGATAGGCATCTAGCTAACATTTTTATTTAGCTTCACCAATTCGGTCATTTAGGGATCTGGTCATTAGTATAACTGAGATCGAGGAGACCAGCTTTTGATGCCAGGTTGGGGAGAGTTTGAGGTGGGAAATCAATATATCCCTAAAATATCAGACCAGCATCAGACAAAAGATGAGCATCAACATTTATCAGAATTTCAGTCCATTGTCTGGTAAACTTGCACACTCACACAGGTCAACTAACAGACACCAGTTACCAAAAGTTCCTAGAGAGACTTACACTATGTCCTTCCTCTTACTTGTGCCAAATCCTCAGATGAAACTAAGCACTTTATTTGGCCCATTGAACACAAGGTTCAAAATGTTCACACGGTCAACTAAGAAGTATGGAAATGGTAGAAACCAAATACTTACGAAACTGCATCAGACATTAAAAAAACAAGGGAAAAACATGCAAACTCCACACAAACCAAGAAGTAGGTCTGATCTGGAGTGGATCAAGCTAAGGCCAAGGTTTCATTCTAATGTACCCTTTACCTGTTCAATAGCATCAGTTTAAAACAAACACTTTAAATTCCTAAAAGCTGTCAGCTGTCATTTTACATCAAGAAATTAATAAATTCAAATGGACTCTCAAAATATATAAAAATTGTCCCCGAAGTCATCAGAGCATGAACGTTTCTGAGCACATCTGAAAAATTATTCACGTTTTGAGAAAAATTTCAAATGATATCAATGTTTAGACTGAAGATGACTGCGAGAGGTAAGATGCAATGTTGTGGAGAAGTTAGTTGCAGATAAGACTACATTTTGAACCTGTGTTGGTCAACTTTTCTTTTGGGAACTGTTCGGAAAAATGTGACACAATGTTGGAAAAACTAGCAGTGGCACTCATTATGTCACAATGAATTCACCAAAATATGTTTTTGAAGTGTCAGATAGGCAGAAGATTTAAAATTAGGGTGGTCTCGCCTGGAGATGGACTTCTCTTGGATGACCTGTGAATGTCTATTTTCCATTCAACGTCCATTGCATTCTAGTAGTCCATCTGTCTCAATTTTAATTCTTATTCTTTCACAGAAGAAACACCACCAAGTGGTTATAGAAGTGCTTTGATTCTATTAACAATAACTAAATTTACAGCAGAAGTCAAATATCTTTGTCATAATAACAGCAATGTTCTTTGACAAGTTTTTAGCATCACATGTGTCTTTTACAGAATAGTTTCAAGGATGCAGTAGCTGGTGGCATCTAGTTGTGTACTAGATCTTATATTTGTTAGTGATCTTACTGAAATACGCACACATAGCCTACACAATCAGTGCCTTAATCTCACCTTGGCACCACAATGAGCATACATTTTTTTAATAGTAATTCATATAGTATTACAGTGGTATTTGGATTTCTATGCTGTGTTCATCTGTTATTGTATATCACAGCATTATTATTTCAATAGAATAATGTCCTGTCCAAGGGGTGTTTCTTACTTATGCCACATGTTCCAGGCTCTTGCCTTCATACTTAATCCAATGTTTAATCAGTGCCTGAGAATGTAATGTGATGGGATTATCTAATTACAATTATGTCACACTAGGTTTCTTTCTGCCAAATCATTTTGTTTGAGATATGAGAAAATTTAAAATGAATTTAAGCGATAGCTACACAGCAATAACACCAGTGTTAACTCTGGTAGAGTCAAAGGTATACTTAAAAGTGTACATATGAAAAAAGTGGAACCATAAATATACCTAAACTGTTAACTTAATCCTCTTTAATAAAATCCCTGTGTGCGTCCAGGTGTCCGTGTGTGTGTGTCTTCTGGTGAAGTGCGCATGTGCGGGGCACGGTGTGATGCGCGATATTACTGTCAGAGAAAGTTGCAGGCGTTTTACGGAAATACAAACCAGTATTACTGCGAGAGGAAATTAAAGGTACACAATACAATGACGCATATTACAGCCACATACAAGCCAGTAGTACTGTCAGAGGAGATTAAAAGCATATTACTGACGCGCACGCCTGTATTACCGCCAGAGAAAATTAAAGGTATATTACGGACGTACAAGCCAGCGGACGTACAAGACAGTATTACTGTCACAGAAAATTAAAGACACACAATACACGATGGCAGCCCACGAAGAACTGTCAGCTCAGCAAGTAACCATCAAGAAAAGAAAGGCTGAAAGAAAGAAAAATACGACCAACAAAAAGAATGAGGTCAAAGTCCCTTGCCATTTAATATAGACTGTTCCTACTAATGTTTATGCAGTACTGTTCTAGCGCCCGTTATTGTAACGGGCTAAATGACTAGTTAATATAATAAAGTGTTAAGGCATGCCATAGCATTCTTAGCTGTAAGGCCAAGTCCTAGTCTGAGTTGCCAGACCACCAAAGGACCACGCTCACACATGGCAGATTCAGAATTGCCAGTTAACATGGATGTCTTGGGCGTGTGAGACAAAAACTATATTACCCAGAAGAAAACCAACATGGACATTGGGGGAAATGAGAAGACCAAAGATTCTGGATTTTGACAAGAATAGCAACTAGTGTGCCACCCTGATATTAAACATTTAGTTCAATTTTTAAGTGTTTGGTTTTATTGACAGGTGCTGTCAATACAGGGAGGGGAACACTATAAAGTCTGTGTAACCTTATTGAGAAATACGTTCAAGGATTAGATTTTTTCATGCAAATGACTAATGGAATAACAATTATTAAAATAACAATTTTTGTTTTTGTAGAAGCACATTTAACAAGAAAGAAAGGTATGTTTATGTTTTGTGCTCGACTTGGCTATCTCAGTGAGCAATGTCCAGCTGGTAAGGCCATACCACCACTAAACTGGGGCAATGAAGACAGCCATGCCATCTGAAGTCTACTGGATTGGTATTGTTTTATTGCAAAGACTGATTTCAATTTTTTTCAACAAAATTTGGTTAATTTGATTTTATTAAATGCAAATACTAAGGATAATAAGGTTAAATTATATTTTTAATTAAAAAAAATCTTCTGACAGAATTAGTTTCTGACACACTATTGCTCCCCAAATTGTATTTGATAAATGTGACTGTGTTCACTGTCTATGCAGAAAAGAGTGTAACATTTGAAGGGATTTTGTGTAAAAAACCTTGAAGGCTGCAGAGGCTGACAGGCTGATTGAAAGGGACATGTAAAGTCAATAATAAGAAAAAGAGGCATTGTGTGTAGAAGAAAAAAATGTTCTATCTGATTTGAAAAGACTCTCAAGCTGTCACACCCCCAGCAAAACAGACAATATTCGAACAGAGCACATTTTACTTTCGATAACAAATACAAATGCTAAAAGAGCTTGCTGTAGTAAAAAAAAGAAAGTTTGAATGCTTGGAATGCTGCAAGAAGCTGTTTATTCTGGTGTCCTTTTTTCATATGATGGGTTTTAAAATGACAACATTTCAGTTATGAAAATGGGAGGAATGATGAGTGCTTTATCTGCAAACTGGCTATATAGTGATAGCAAACTCTACAGTAAGCTGCAGCACTCGGTTCTTCCATTTATCTGTTAAAATGACAAATGTGACATAATAATGCAGGTGTCTCCTGTCACATGAAGTTTCTTTGTGTCTTACCATGGAAGTCTGTATTACTGAAAAGCAGAAGAAATAGCATAAAATAAATAAATAAAAGCTTCCCTTGATGTCCTTATCTGCATAGTTAAATTCTAGGCATTTCTTGATAGTTCAGGTATTTTACAGATGTTTTACAAATATTTACTTTTTAAAGACCGTAGCAAAACAGGGAGAAATGAATAAAAATACATTTTAATATAAGAGTAATAGGCAGTAACTAGCACATGACATTATTCACATACTTTTTGTTGGACCTTTGTTTTCCTAGTGCAGTTGAAACATAAAATCTAGCAGTTTAGCCTAGAAACTTGTTTAGTTAGTTAAAAGCTAAGTTGTTCCAATACCTCATATACTGTTTTTTGCAGCTCATCAAGTTACTTTATTCCAGATTCCCATGCCTCTTTTTTAAAGACATATTTCCTGTCTACTGTCTTCTTCACTGCCCTTTAATTTTCACTGGTGTCCTCAAGTATGCGATTGACCACTTAGCTGAGAGAATTCTGACAGATCGGTTTTTTTCTGTGCCTTTGAGGATTTTGAAGACCCGAGTACTTCCCCAATGAGCCTCTTCCACTTTTTTAAGTTATTTGATACACATTTTACTGTTCTACCTTTCTTATTTTGGTGCCACTGTAATTTGTTCAATTACCTCACAGCTATAGACCAGGATTTTATCCCAGTCTGGTAAACATTTGTGCAGAGTTTGAATATTCTCCACAAGTCTGAATTGTGTCTTACTCTCTTTATATTCTGGTTTTCATCCTACATACCAAAGCTACTGTATGTGTATAATGTTAGGTGGTGACTTGAACTTTGCATAGTGCTGGGGTGTCCAACTCCGGTCCTGGTGGGCCGCAGTGGCTGCAGGTTTTCATTCTAACCTTTTAACCTCTAATCCTTTTAATTAACGATCTGCTTTTGCTGTTGATTAACTTGTTTTGCCTTAGTTTTGATTGACGGGATTCAGACCACTTAGTTGTTTCTTTTTCCTTAATGAGTAGCCAAACAATAATGAGACACAAAACAAGCCGCCACATGACCAGCTAACCTGAAAAAAGGTAAAGAAAGGAGAAGGTCTCAGTCATGCTGGTCTGCTCAAGTCACCTAAACATCTTGACAGTGGTCTTAGAAAAAACAGAAAATCAACAGTCTGCTGTGGCAGAATGAGAGCAGCAACAAGTAATGATATTCAATAACGGCTTTAATTAACAGCAAGAATTGGCTTCTCATTAAGAAAATGGTTGGAGTGAAATTGGCTGTTGGCTTGTTTCACATCTCATTTCTGTTTGGTTGACATTTAATGAAGAAAAGAATCAATTCAGAGGAATGAATCCTTAAAAACCGGGCTATTAAAATGAAGGGAAAAAGAGTTAATTAGAAGTGAAAACTGCCTGCTGATTAGGAAAAGGGTTAGAATGAAAACCTGCAGCCACTGTGGCCCACTAGGACCAGAGTTGGACACCAGTGGCATAGTGGGTGTAGCATGTGAACAACTGGCACAAAAATCAAATTTGGTTCTTGTCTTGCATTCAATGATGTCAAAATAGACTTTCTTCCCCTCTTGAACTTGTATTACATTATTCTAATTTATGAGGTTGTTAATGGTGCTTGACCTTCCAGATAAGAACACAGTAAGGCCATATAGTGCTGATAAAAGTCCATAAACTGTCAGGTAGCTCATGGTACATAATTGGGAAAGTGAAGGAAATGTTGTTCATTTACAAATGAAAAAAGAGAGAACTGGAAAAATGTTGTCCTCCTGCTAGGAGGAGGAACAAACATGACTCTCACACTCTTCTTTCAATTGCATCACCATAGTGAAACTGACCAATCACACCAATGCCTAACCTACCAATCACATTGTTCAGATACACATACACATACACATACACACACAGGCCTTAACATTTTATTATTATAATAGATTTATTTCTTGTATTTATATTACTGCTGTGAATTTGAAAACACAATGAACAACAGTATTATATTTACCATTGTCTGGCAAAATTATTAAAATATCATGATCATTTAAAATATTATCACATTTGAAAAATGTTATCCGACCAAACTGTAGCATCTAGATTTCAGTATACAAAGTGAGAGGATAAAGTATGATCTAATATTAGTTTTGCCATCTCTTTATTGCCTGTGTTAGCAACTCAAAAGATACTTTTCTTGTATGTATTGAAAGGAAAGAGCCTTTGAGTCAAATTGGCATATATCCCTGTCTGTGGGTAAAATAATGGGGAATTAAACTCAGACAAATTTTAACAGCAAAACCAATCACATTCTCATTAATGTCTGGATGCATCCTGCATTTTTCTAGCACTGTGAATAGTGCTATTCTCTACTCAAATACTACTTTTATTACTGTTTGGTATAAACCTTGTTGACAGTCACTAGACTGGAAAAGGAAGGAAATCACTTTGAAATTCTACAACTGCCATTTTGTTATATGTTAAGCAACATCAAACATGCAAAGTATAGCATTTTTCAGCCTTTTGCACTCTTCATCCTATTATATGTGTTTTCCGGAGAAAATATTGGTAGTATAAAACAATATCTTTTTGCATTAACAGTCACAGTCCTTTTTTATACAACATACATAACCTTATTTAGCAATCAGTTTAAAAAAGTGAAGTAGCTTTTTTAATAAAAAGTTTCACAATATGTGAAGATTTATATGCATTGAATTTAGAAATTGTCAGCAAAAATACATTGAATTCCTGAACAGAACGAATACTGTGGAAATTCTTTGCAAATGTGTGTATGCACACAGTTACACCCATGTGCATTTTCCAGATTGGTAAATTAAATGAAATTAAGCTAGTGGCTAAATTACAACGAAATGTTACAGAAATGAAATTTGAAGAAAGACGAAAGGAAATCTAATAGAAGTCTTCATATCCCTGCAGGGTAAGCAAAATATACATTTTTTCAAAGTATTTCTTTTAAGAAACCTAGAGCTGCATGTAGAATAATGATTTAGAGCTGATGAATGACAGATTTAGGAGAGAGAAACTGCAGAACTTCTTCACGCAATTGGTTGTTAACCTTTGGAATTTACTTCTGACACGTATGCAAGACTTACAGAGAGTGAAATTTTCAAAAAGCAGTAATGTGTTTTTGTAGTTTTGTGGTTTATAGTGAACTTGGAGAAGTGGTAGCAGTTTAATCATAGGCTTGTTTGATGACCTTCACAGAACTGGAACTGAAAGCTCATAAAAGCAGCACTCTTCTCTTTAGGAAAAAATACAGTATAAATTCAGACCTAGCAGGAATATGATTCATAAAAATTAGCATCAAAATAAGTAATCTCATTAATGTGTACGTGTAATTTAGCTAGAGCAAACTTTTTTGGCTTTTACCCTTTTCATTACTTTTTTGCTTACATATACACTACACAAAAACTTATATCTCCAATTAATTGCAGTTTAATTGCATAGTTAGAAATAAAATGATACATTTTACAAATAAAGACTCTTAACAAACATTAAAAGCTGATAAAGCTGATTTAGTGTCCATCACCTCAAATAAAGACTTAAAATATAATTTTAAAGTACTGTACTGGCTACCGCATACATAATAATTCCTTGCCCAAATTAAAGAATGATGTAGGACTGAGATGGAACCCAGAAAAGCCAGAAGATGGAAAAAATGCAGTTGCAAAAAATGTGGTAATTCCAGTAAAGTATGGTGGGCACAGCTAGGGGAAGTATGGCCAGTGCTCTTAATGTTAGTCTGGAAGTGCAATGAGCATTGAGACCAGTAAAACAAAGGGAAAAATGCAGTCTGGGAGGAATTTGTCAATGTCCCCCTAGCAGACACATTGTCTGTTTGTCTTGGAAGTGTAGCAGGAGGACGAAACAATTCCTGGATGATTAGAGGGTAGCACATTGTTCCAGATCAATAAGGAGAGATGAAACCATGTTACTTCGAAAATCAAAACAGTTGTAGGAAGTCAGCAATTTCCCTTTAACCCATTATGTGACATCAGTGGTTCTAGAGCTCAAGAACCTGGACCATGATGCACCTTAAGTAAGAGAAGCCAAAGATGAGCTTGTCGCTTAATGACTTAACAGACTCCTACCTGATACTGGAAGTAAACCCATTTCTGTTAGAAGTGACCACCAAGAGAAGGGCTTAAGGTCACCTCAGGCCCGTTACATGTAGAGTTGTGTGGTAACCTGAACTAAGGCTCAATTGATGGAAGATGAAAGGCCAAACCAGACAGAGAAGCAAAGACAGAGAGTAGAAGAAGTATGTGCCTTGTGGCTGCAGGCAAGTTGTCAAGCTACTAAACCTGAGAGGTAAGATTTGATACCGGTTGAGGTAGGCAAACAGATACTGCATGGTTATTGTTTTGTTTTCTTATTTTCTGCTTTCATGGTTCCCCCATATTTATTTGTTCCTTTTTTTTTCAGAAGACAAGTTTCTGAGAGTTAACAGTGTGTATGATTAGTTTCTCATAGGGCAGTGGTCAAAATAAGCAAGTGTCACTTTCAACTGTGAAGAGAAGTCTTCAAGCTGCAGGTTTCACAGGTTGAGTGATAGTAACAAAGCCATCGCTAAAATTACAAAATAACAAAAACAGGCCTGCTGGGGCCAGGAACCACCACCATTCTCAATATACTCTGAAAGTAAACATAGAACAAATAAACAGTTAGAGACATAGACAATGCATAGCAGTTAAGCTATTCTTGAAGCTGTTGTCCTGCGAAGTGTCTGCTGTTGACTCTCAGAAACTTGTCTTCTGATTCTGTTGTGTCTTTGGGTCTATCAGACGTGTTCCTGTCAGAGTTTTTCAAGTTCCTTTTGATAGTGTTGGAAACTTTACTCACAGACACCTTGGCTTTCTTTGCAATTTCCCTAAAGAAAAGACCAACCCTTTTAGGCGTTCTAATGGTCTGTCTGTCTTCTTTTGCTATTTTCCTTTTTCCTCACCATTATAATAACAATATGCAATGTAGTATTGTCCAAATAATGCTTTAGAGGGTGTAGCAGTATAGTTTGATTCTAAACTGTTTTTATACAGACAGTGGGCTAAGTATGCAACAAAAGATGGGACACCTGTAGTTATTATTTGCGTCAACTTTCAAGGCCTAATTAACTTCCATTTCTGGGAAAAGCTGTAAGTTGTTAATTGATTGTTGTGAATGTCGCTATTAAAATTTTGTTCTGGATTTCCCTGAGTCATATTTGCATATATTCTTCAGGAAATTACAGTTTTTCTTTTAAGTAACTTTGGGCAGAGGTTCTAGGAGTATTTTCTATCTATATTTTATTTTCTGTTATGTTCCTTATTTATAGCTTTGCTATTTTTCGCTGCATGCTGATATTTTGTGAAACGGTTGTCAAGACGCAAGCTCCAGCTTTGTGCAATGCAATGTGCGACACCATTATTGCGACACTACGTGTGACATCACTAGTCTGATATGTTATATAGTGTGGTAGATGGCCAGGACGCCTCCATGCTGGAAGGATCAGGGGAGGAAGCATAGCCAGAACATTACCTCCCCCGGTATGCCAGATGGCAGCCCCGCCCCCCGGGTTGCAGCGATGTCTCGAGTTGGAGTTGGTTACAGCCCTGTTGGGATCCGTGGGCACTGCCAGGGGGTGCTGTAGCAGTTGCTGAGCCCTGGAGAGCAGCTCTTCTGCCATACCCATAAGTACCTGAGCACCTGGAGCACTTCCAGGTGCCGTTTAAAAGGAGCCAGAGTCGGGAGGAGGGAGACATAGGTTGACCGGTTGAGTGGAGGAGAAAAAAAGGAAAAGAGGAAGAAGAGAATTGTGTGTTGTGCTTAGCTGTGCTTTTGGGACTGTGTTATGCTTGGGGAAGATGTTTTTCACAAGGGAGAAAGGAAATAAAAGTTCTATGTGTTTGCACTTGTGCCTCCTGCATCTGTCTATGTCGTGTTGACTTCACAATATATATATTTACTGGCACATGTATCTCATTATCATTTTATTCACCACTGATTCATTTTATTTTTAACTCATTGCTAATTTCAGGCCTGGTTTATGATGAAGAGGCAATAGTCCTGAAGATGTCTACCTTGATAGACAATGGAGAATATTCCAGAACATCTGCTTTTATAGAGGATGCCATTGCTTTACCCGCTTTGGAAATTATGACATATAACACTATAAAGTTAAAGACAAATTACCTGATCAGCCAATGTCAAAAAAAAGTTTTATAATTTGAAAGCAACTTGTGGTATAAAATGTTAGAAGTCAATGTGCTTGAATAAAGTGTACCTCAGGAGTTTTTTAGAATTGTAGATAGATAGATAGATAGATAGATAGATAGATAGATAGATAGATAGATAGATAGATAGATAGATAGATAGATAGATAGATAGATAGATAGATAGATAGATACTTTATTAATCCCAATGGGAAATTCACATTCTTCAGCAGCAGCATACTGATACAATAAATAATATTAAATTAAAGAATGATAATAATACAGGTGAAAAAAACAGACAATAACTATGTATAATGTTAAATATTAACGTTTACCCCCCCTGGTGGAATTAAAGAGTCGCATAGTTTGGGGGAGGAACGATCTCCTCAATCTGTCTGTGGAGCAGGATAGTGACAGCAGTCTGTCGCTGAAGCTGCTCTTCTGTCTGGAGATGATACTATTAAGTGGATGCAGTGGATTCTCCATAATTGATAGGAGCCTTCTGAGCGCCCTTCGCTCTGCAACAGATGTTAAACTGTCCAGCTCCATGCCAACAATAGAGCCTGCCTTCCTCACCAGTTTGTCCAGGCGTGAGGCGTCTTTCCTCTTAATGCTGCCTCCCCAGCACACCACTGCGTAGAAGAGGGCACTCGCCACAACTGTTTGATAGAACATCTGCAGCATCTTATTGCAGATGTTGAAGGAAGCCAGCCTTCTAAGGAAGTATAACCGGCTTTGTCCTTTCTTGCACAGCGCATCAGTATTGGCAGTCCAGTCTAATTTATCATCCAGCTGCACTCCCAGATATTTATAGGTCTGCACCATCTGCACACAGTCACCTTTGATGATCACTGGGTCTATGAGGGGTCTGGGCCTCCTAAAATCCACCACCAGCTCCTTGGTTTTGCTGGTGTTCAGGTGTAGGTGGTTTGAGTCGGACCATTTAACAAAGTCATTGATTAGGTCCCTATACTCCTCCTCCAGCCCATTCCTGATACAGCCCACGATAGCAGTGTCATCAGCGAACTTTTGCACATGGCAGGACTCCGAGTTGTATTGGAAGTCCGATGTATATAGGCTGAACAGGACCGGAGAAAGTACAGTCCCTTGTGGCGCTCCTGTGTTGCTGACCACAATGTCAGACGTGCAGTTCCCAAGACGCACATACTGAGGTCTGTCTTTAAGATAGTCCACGATCCATGCCACTAGGTATGAATCTAATCCCATCTCTGTCAGCTTGTCCCTAAGGAGCAGAGGTTGGATTGTGTTGAAGGCGCTAGAGAAGTCTAGAAACATAATTCTTACAGCACCACTGCCTCTGTCCAAGTGAGAGAGGGATCGGTGTAGCATATAGATGATGGCATCTTCCGCTCCCACCTTCTCCTGATATGCAAACTGCAGAGGGTCAAGGGCGTGTTGAACCTGTGGCCTAAGGTGGTGAAGCAGCAGCCTCTCCATGGTCTTCATCACATGTGATGTCAGAGCAACAGGCCGAAAGTCATTCAGCTCACTAGGACGTGATACCTTTGGGACTGGGGTGATACAAGATGTTTTCCAAAGCCTCGGGACTCTCCCCTGTTCCAGGCTCAGGTTGAAGATGCGCTGTAGAGGACCCCCCAGCTCCGATGCACAGACCTTCAGCAGTCGTGGCGATACTCCATCTGGACCTGCTGCTTTGCTGGCACGAAGTCTCCTCAGCTCTCTGCTCACTTGCGCTGTTGTTATTATGGGTGGGGATGTTTTTCCTATGCTGGTATCAGCAGAAGGATGTGTGGAGGGTGCAGTACTCTGAGGTGAGAGTGAGAGTGGGTTAGGGTGGTCAAACCTGTTAAAAAAGTTGTTCATTTGGTTTGCTCTCTTCACGTCTCTCTCAATGGTGGTACCCCGCTTCGAGCTGCAGCCAGTGATGATCTTCATCCCATCCCACACTTCCTTCATGCTGTTATTCTGCAACTTCTGCTCCAGCTTTCTCCTGTACTGCTCCTTCGCCGCCCTGAGTTGGACTCGGAGTTCCTTCTGCACGCGCTTGAGCTCATGCTGATCACCGTCTTTAAAAGCCCTTTTCTTCTGATTCAAAAGGCCCTTGATGTTACTTGTAATCCATGGCTTGTTGTTAGCATAGCAGCGTACTGTTCTTACAGGAACTACAATGTCCATACAGAAGTTGATGTAGTCAGTAGTGCAGTCAACAACTTCTTCAATGTTCTCATTATGAGATCCCTGCAGGATATCCCAGTCTGTAGTTCCAAAAAGTTCTCTCAGAGTATTCTCAGCCTCCGGGGTCCACTTCCTGAATGATCGTGTGGTTACAGGTAGGACTCTAACTTTTGGTTTATAGTGAGGCTGAAGCTGAACCAGGTTATGATCTCCTTTCCCAAGCGCAGGCAGCGGGGTGGCGCTGTATGCGTCTTTAACGTTTGCATACAGTAAATCAATAGTCTTATTTCCCCGGGTGTTACAGTGCACATACTGGGAGAATGCAGGCAATGTTTTGTCCAGCGTCACATGGTTAAAGTCTCCAGCGATTAGCACAAGCGCCTCAGGGTGCTGCGTTTGTAACTTAGCAACAGCGGAATGGATGATGTCACTCGCTGACTCCACGTCTGCCCGAGGAGGAATGTATACAATAACAACAATGACATGTCCAAACTCTCTGGGCAAATAGTAGGGACGTAAACTTACGGCCAACAGTTCGATATCCCTGCAGCAAGTGGAGATTTTGACGTTAACATGTCCAGAGTGACACCACCGTGTATTAACATAGAGAGCGAGTCCTCCTCCTTTGTGCTTATCACAGGTACTTGCATCTCTGTCCGCTCTAACTGTGCTAAACCCGGGTAGCTCCACGTTGGCATCTGGGATGGTGTTATTTAGCCACGTTTCGCAGAAACACAACAAACTGCATTCTCTGTAGGTCCTTACATTTTTCACCAGCGCAGCCAGTTCGTTGATCTTATTTGAGATTGAGTTTACATTCCCCAGAATCACAGAAGGCACCGAAGGCTTGAAACGCCACTTTCTCGCAAGCCGCTTCTTTTTTAGCTTAGTGCCGGCTCTGCTGCCACGATACCACCTTCTTACCTCGTCGGGTAAATATGGAACCACACCGGCACTGGCATTTGTTCTCAGCGCCCGAAGTTGAGTACTTGAATAGGCGAGTCTCGGCGTGTTAAAATCCATGCCCACGTTGTAAAAGTAAGTGTGTCCAGGGAAGGAATCCACATAAAATAAAGTGGTAGGAGTGATCAATAAATAAAAATAGAAAAATAAAAGTAGAAAAGTACACATACATATACAGTCATACACGGAGCTGCTGAAAAGGCTGCCACTCACGGCGGCGCCGGATGCATCCAATTGTGTGATATCTTGTAATGTTGCATTCTTTAAATGTGAGTACCCCAACCTGAGCATATGTTTATTTTATTTAAGGTAAGGAGGACATACATTTTGAGGCAAATGCAGTTATGCGCGCTAACTAATCTTGGTATTTGTTGCATGATGATTAACACATGCAAGTAAAAATTTCTACATGACAATAATGGACCTATCCACATTCTCTTCTGAGTTTGAACCCCATATTTCATAGAGTTTATCCAGGGATTCAAGATTCTCTGCTTCAGTCCAAAAAACATATTTTAGGTTCACTTAAGACTATACTGGTGTATTGTGACGTTTTGCAGATATTCCTCTCAGTGCACAAGCAACATCCTCAGTGCTGTTTGCAGTTGTCAGGATAGGCTGTCTTCTTTAGAGCTTGATCAGCAAGAAACAAGCAAAGAAAATAATAGATTGATAGCTATTTAGGGAAATTACTCTACCCACAACACAAAGTAAAAATTATATTGAACTACATGCAGCTTTCAGACCAAATGCACTCACTCAAGGGCAACAGTCTAACAAAAAATTACTTGTCCTAGAATGTGCTTGTGAATCTAAATGTTTAGGAAATAGAGCACAGATTAAAAAACAATTAAAATGTAAAACAGCTCTTTGTCGTGCAGACGTCAGGACACTACAGGTCAATAAATTCTCATGACTTTATGTGGAAAGGTCACTTTCGGTCAAAGCTAAGAGGCTCTACATCACCCTCACACTCTCCTAATGCATTTTTTTGGCTACCTCTCATATCTGCAAACCAGTTCTTGTGTTGTCATCTTTCTCTCTGTCTTGTCCAAAACTGTTTAATTCTGTTCTGGCTGAGTATGCATCAGCTTAGTCGCTTCTTCTATTATGACATACTGCATAATTTTATACCTTTGTGTCAGTATTAACTATGGGCCGTGCAATACAACACAACACAGTTCCGTTTATGAATATTTACATGATAACAGAAATTTTAGTTTTGTTAAATTAATTATAAAAGACATGACAATATTTCAACTAATACATATGTTTAGGGGAAAGTGTTTAAAAGTATCAATTAAAAATACCTTTAAAAATAACTACAGAGGACACAAAGTAAAGCTATCACCACTATACAAGTATATGGCTAACATTTGTTAGCATTGCAAAACCATAGGAAGCAGGCCCTCTTAAAGTTAGAAGAATGGCTGGAGATTCAAATCACAAGCTCCAGGTTCAGAAAAATAAAATTCTAAATCTATTTTTTAGCTATTTTCTGGTTGCAGAAGGAAGACAATGCAGCACATACAGGCAATTGGAATTTTTTGACTTAAAAAAAAAAAAAGCAACCGTTTCCCAATGTTTCATAGGTTATAACATTTTGCCCATTCTATGAATATGGTTTGCTGGACCACTCTTCAGTGACCTTGCTTAACATCACAGGTTTGCACGCTGTCTATATGATGCTTGAATCGTATCTACCTAAGTGATATATTTTTAACTGTAACCATGTTCCTATACACAAACATGGCGTTTTAGGGTTATATGTGTTATATTTTTTCTTAAAACACAGCTTTACGACAGTCATCAAATAAAAATACAAGAATTGCAGGGGATAGTTTGTATTTCAAAACATAAACATGTCTTCTTGCATGAATCCTAATTTTTGTTAGTCTCTGGTATATGTGGGATACTTTAACCTTTTCAACTGTCAGATTTCAGGTAAATGGCAGAGACCTTAAGAACTTGTCAAGCTGCACAGAAGTGAAGTGTGTTCTGGGAAAGCAGAAAAGCTAAGCAGGACCCATCAAGGTACTTCAGCTACTCCCCATTCCCTACCACTTATACCCAAACTATTTATCAGTGCAGGTTTGTATGCCTTTTTCTTTTGTTTTTATAGAATGTCTGTTTTACACTTAATTAAGATTATTATCTTCACTGCAATTACAAAATATAAAATTCTCAAAATAATTTAATCTAATGCAGATTATTAGAAGCTGAAACCTATTTTAGCATCATGGGTTGCAAGGCAGGTACAAACCCTAGTGGGATGTCAGTCCATCACAGGGCCCACTCAAACACACCCCAGACCTAAACAGACATAATTTAGAATTTAGAATGAAAGAATGGGGGAAGGCAGCTAGTTATGGAAAAGCCCCCATAAGATGGCAGCACCCCTGGAGTATATTGGTGCCCCGGATTCCCACAGGGCATCCTGGGACTTGGAGTTTGCTATCTCAGCCCTGTTGGGTGCTGCCAGGGGATGCTATGGAGGGACCGGGGGAGTCATGCTTCCCTTATAGCCCTGAAGTACTGTCGAGTCATAAGGACGGAAATCCAGATGTACTTCCGGGCTGATGGAAAACTTGAATTCTGTGTCTGACCCAGAAGTGCTGGCAAATCACGTGGGAGGGAGAACAGAAGCACTTCTGAGTCAAGAACTATATAAAAGACTGCTGAAGACCCAGTAAATGAGCCAGAGTCAGGTGGAAGTGGACAAAGCTTGCTAGGAGGTGTGGAGGAGAATATATATATATATATAGAGAGAGAGAATTATTGTGGTCATTTAATTGTTTATTGTGGCTGTGGTGTTTGGGAGCACTGTTGGAGTAGAAGAAAGCAATTAAAAATCTTCTTGGTGCTTTTGCCTGCTGTCCTGAGTGTCTGTCTGTTGGGTTTAAAGGGGCAACAGCAACCGATAGTGTTCACAGTGGTCATGGGAGCCAGAGCCTCTCTCAGCAGCACTGAATGCAAAGCAAACATTATTGCAAAGTAGGGCGCTGGGCTATCGCTGTACACACTGATTCATGCAGAGCCAATTTAGAAATGTCAGTTAGCCTAACATGTACATCTTTAGGACGTAGAAGACTACATTTTACAGAAGCAGGGAGAATATTTAAACTGCTACTTACAGATCCAGTATTGAAGCCTACTTCTTAGAGCTGTGAGAAAGATGTGCCACTGGGTTACTTACAGTACTTAGCAATGATAAAATAAATGGGTATGTTTTTTCCCCTTCTTAGGTACGTGTTACTGTATTTGATGCTTGCCAACACCAAGTCGCCTTCTCTCTTCATGCAATGATGTCCTCAACAAATATATTGCTTCATACTGGAGCAGACATAAACCAGATAAAACTCTTGACATATGACCTTGTGCTGTACAATATGTGGGTGTTAAAGAAAAAGTGGTCAATGGGTCTTTATATATAGTATAAAGGCTCACATGTTCCCTGTCTTGTCATTAAATTCTAGGGGCTTCAGTTCCTCTAGAATTCTACCTCATGTCATTTAAATGGTGTCAGCCTGGTTATGTACATATGTCCTCCTAATGTGTGCTTTTCTAAGCAACCATTGTTGTCCCTCTTCCCATAAATATCAAAATATCCCAAGAGGCATCTCTCTGTGCTTCTGATAACTGTCATTGGGCAGGTTTTTATTCATTTATAAATGCATAAGACAAACAGACAAGAATACAGATGATTTTTATGAATACAAATAAAATTCTTGAAGCTTCTCTGCATTGCTTATTGTGTCCTTGGGCCTTCAACCTTCTTAGGTGGCTGTAAGAGATGGCCAGTGGGTGTATCAGTGTGTATCATTGCCCTGTTGGCTCAGTTGTGCATACCTCTGCATCATCACCATAGTCATTAAAACAAAACCTGCACCCTACTTCAACTATCAGAAAGAACTTTAAAAGAGTAACTAAACAATAATGAATGCCAGAACAACCCTAAATGAAACAAAAGGCAATCCCATGGATACTTCCAAAACCTTTGGGATTAGTAAAACACGCCTGATCTTTTATGCCCATCAGGGGATTTAGAACACAGTAAGACAGAATAACTCTAAATTCTCATAATTTTCTTTGAACAAGAGACAAAGGAAGAGCGTCATATATGGGGTGACAAGGACAAGTTCATTAAACTGCATTGGCACAGTGTAGCAAAACCACATTTACATTTCCTGTCCCAGATGAATAAAGCAGAGCAGTAATCACTGAGCTAACAATGCTGCTAAAAATATATTTCTGCTGTGCCAGTAAGGGCATGCTTATCCTTGAGAAATTATTAGTCCTACAATGCCACCTAGTGTGAAACAAATTGATTTTTTTTTTCATTTTTCCCCAACAATAAATTAATTTGTAAATTAATGGAAAAAGCAAAAATAAAAATATTTTAAAATGGTCTTACATCATTTCAATGCATTGCTTAAGTGCTAAAAAAAAACATGTGATAGCTCTTAATTATGGTGGAATGCAGCTGAGCATTGCATCTTGTATGTATCTCCTGAAAGGCACAGCAAAAGCTCTTAAACCATACTTTGTGATAAAAAGAGTCGCCAGGGTCTTTTTCACATTCACCCTTGAAACAACTGCTTAGGTAATAATAGTAGCACTAGTATTGTCAAGTGTGTGGAGTACTGTACAGATTATTTTGGTTTCCCTTCCAACAATATTTTTAAGTGAAAATAAAAGACTGAAAAGTTTGATGAAGGAAATTTGCTAGCTCCACAAGAAAATGAACTTTCCATATGTTGACCACTTTGCATGTCTAGTACCTAAATAAACAAAATGGTACCCTTTAATTAAATATCACAAATATTAATCATCCTGTCAGCTGTAATAATGTGACATACTGCATAATTTGCAGGCCTGGTTAGCTTCAGTGTTGAGTTGGCATATTCTTCTCATCCTATAATCTGCCTGGATTTCTTCCCATACCGTAAATATTGTATGTGAAGGTTAGGTTTAATGTGAATGAGTGTAGCTGGATACATTACTATGGTCTGCAAGGGAGTGCATGTTAACAATGCACTATGAAATTTAGAAGTTGATCAATACAATATTAAAATTAAGTACAAAACACAAACTAGATAAAAAATGCAGTACTGGTAAGACATAGTGGACCTTGAAAGTATACATGAAACTGGAGTCAGATATTCTTCTGTAGGAAAACAGCAATAACCAGTTTAGAAAACACCAGTGTTCCTTAGTACATTGTAACAAGACATTATTACTGTGTACTTACCATGTAAAGAGAATAACAGTGTAATTAAGTACACATTTCTCATTCATAATGGGCGGCATGGTGGCGCATTGGTAGCGCTGCTGCCTTGGAGTAAGGAGACCTGGGTTCGCTTCCCGGGTCCTCCCTGTGTGGAGTTTGCATGTTCTTCCAGTGTCTGCGTTGGTTTCCTCCCACAGTCCAAAGACATTAGGTGCATTGGTGACCCTAAATTATCCCTAGTGTGTACTTGGTGTGTGCCCTGTGGTGGGCTGGCGCCTTGCCCGGGATTTGTTCCTGCCTTGTGTCCTGTGCTGGCCGGAACTGGCTCCTGCATACCCCCGTGACCCTGTGTTAGGATACAGTGGGTTGGATAATGACTGACTGCTCTTTCGTATTTCATATCTTATTGTGTACAGCAGTGGTGAATAATGTCAGTCCTGGAGGGCTGCAGATTTTTGTTCCAACCCAATTGCTTCATGAGAAGTCAATTATTGCTGATAAAACACGTATTGCTCACGTGACACCTTTCTGCTTCATTTTAATTGTTTCACATGTTAAGGTTTTCAACTCTTAATTGCTTATTTTAGTCTTAAACAGCTGCATTCACTGGTATTGACAGCCACTTAATTAGCAATAAGATGTAAATGACAAAGAAGCCTGCAGTTCCCCATCTAACTTGTTTCCATTTACACATGTTTGTATTCACCATACACTATTTGGTTTAATAAAATACTTAAAAGGAAATTGAAGAGGAAATAGTGAAGGACCGAAAATTACACATCCATTTTAGGCTTCAAATCATTTAGGTGATATTCTTAAAAAAGAAAAAAATGTATGCTATAATAATGACTTAAAACACTAACAAGCCATGAGATTAAACATGATCTGTTATTGGTAAGTATTGTTTTCTAATTAAGCAAACCTGCAGCCACTGCGGCCCTCCAGGACTGATGTTGCTCACCTCTGGCGTACAGGCTTCCCATGAATTAATAACAACCGTTTAAGAAAATATGGATATATCAACACAGTGTTTTAATACCCATTGTCATTTAATGACCCACAATAAAACAAAATTTTTGCTTATACAAAGACTAACTCTGTGATGATTTTCTATTGTTAACTACATAGTAATGAGAGAAACAGGCAACCTTCAATTCACAAACAGTTTTGAGGAACTGACACTAAAATATTTTTTGCAGGCAATTTTTCAATTGTAAAACACAAATCTCACTAAAATGACTTTGAGGGGTGGGGGTTAAATTTTTTTTTGAGGCAGAAAATGAGAAATATTGCTCTCTAAAGCCTCAATAACACTTAATATGTGTTTTGTTTTTTTCCACAACTGTGTAATGCATGTAATCTGTCGCTCGCCTGTTAAATCAGTTTCTATTTATGCCTCTTTTTCACATCACTGTGGAGGAGTACAGTCCATTTTTTTTAAATGTGACATGATGCATATTGTCCACTTGAAGACATACTAAAATTCCCCATGGTTCACATTACTGTGCTCTCTTAACAATATAATCTTAGTACACAGGAAACAACTTCTCACATACAAACACTCTTTCCTGTTTCTTGATTCTTGTAGAATAGGTTGAGGATATGCTCTCTTCAGGTGCTATAGAGGTTCAAGTTCCTTTTTTATCTTTGTTGGATTGTGAGCACCAAGGCTGTCATTGTAATTGACAAAATGGACATTTTAATAACTTTCTAATTGTATTTCCTATTATAAGAAAATCAAATCTATGCCCATATTTATCAAGCATCTCAGAATTACTCCTAGGAATGGCACTACAAATCTGACCTGGAAAAGAATTTACCCTAGTAGGAAATGAGAAGTAGTTATGAAACATCCTACACCTTCTCTCAGTGAGTAGTACGAGCTCACGCTTGAGAATGACTGAAGTCATGATTTTATGGCTCCTTGAGCCACAAAATGGCACACATGACGACATTATGACATTTTGTAGTTTCCTTGGAAATCATGGTTACTCTTTGTATTTATCTGATTCTAACAATAAGGCTTCACCACAAAAATAATAATGATAAGAGTAATAATACTCAAAGTAGTAGAAGAAGAAGAAAGAAAACAAAAATGTAGGATATTGCAGTAAGCTGCACTTAATTGTTACCACTTTGCAAGAACATCAAGAATAATACTGTAACGAGCACTAAGATGTGAGGCACGCAGACCAAATAAGAGAAATGCCCAATAATGGGCTTGTTTATTTAGAAATGAATGATGCCTAATTTCCAGAAGTATCATCTTCCCACAGTTGTGTCTATGGGACACACCTCAAAGTAATAGTAATAGTAGTACTGAAACTAGCCATGGCTATTCCTGTTACTGTACTGACATTGCATTCAGTCTTCTACTGTTTCCAATTGTCTTCCAGAGGCACATCCATGATTCCCCCTTATCTTCTGCAAGACTCTCTTTATCCAATGTCTGTGAAGTCTATGCCTGCCTTCTTGAACATTGCCAGGCTTGTAAAGTATAACATGAATATTCTAAAGATTTGTGGAATGCATAGCTTAGCATACCTGTGAGACATTTTGCTGCCAGTCATGAATCCGGCCCCAACTATCTTCAGGGTAATATGCTTGTTACTGCAATACAGTTTACATCCATGACCACCTGTGTGTTGATACTGTGATTCTGCTTACGATTCACATACGGATGATCATTCACTCTTCGAGCAATGGTCTTGATGTCTGTGCCATTAATCACAACAACAAGCCCAGAAAACCTAGTGATTTTCATGAATGCATCTTGCTTTAGCATTACCTTACGTAGAGTGGTGAGGAATAATTCTGTATTTTACCTCATGTGTTAAGGGTGTTCCAAGTTTGGTGCAAAATTTGAGAAATATTTGTAACATACCCAAATAATTGTTTTAACAAAGCTGCATTTTCCCTCTGGCCAAAATAAAAAAAAACATAATGTACAGTTCACAAGCTCTCCAAAATTCTGATTAAGGAGTAGTTTCCTAAGTTAGAAAAGTTGATAAAGTGCTTTTATTCCTACTCCTATGAACAGGACAAAATTTGCAATACTGTTAAATTTTTGAGCCATTTAGGACCATTTTCCTCCTCTGAAATGCTTAATACATAAGGGCACTGGTCTGTTTGTCAATGACACTCTAGATGCACTGGTAGCCACCAGAGGGCACGTGTGCAGATTGCAGCTTGCTCCCAGATGATTCCCATTAGTGCAAGATCAAAGCAGAAAGTCTTCACAGACTTCAGAGCCCATCTTGACGCAATGAGAAAACATAGCAGGTGATGGCAAGTGCCATTTTTGCTACTGACAATTTGTTGCTGCCTGTTATCATTATAGACTAACAAAGCAGGAAAGAAGATGCAATATGCCAACGTTGGGCTTCAGGAGAACATACTATTGTGCCCACCATCTCTGTGCAGAGCCTTGGGAAAGCCAGGTGTAATCTAATTTCATAACTATGACCTGTGTCCAAGAGTAACTCACCCTTGCAACACATGCACTCTTCAATAGTTTTATGATTGTGAATGAAGCTCTCAGTCACAACAGTGGGGAAGAAAGGGTAGTGAGAATGATGATCCATGGTTGGATTTCAGAAGGATGCATAGACCTCCCTTGCATTGCAGCATAACAGACCATTTTCATCTAACATTTTTCCATTAATGATTGCTGACTCAGAATCTTCATCTACATAATATGATGAAATCAGAGAACAGAATTGACATTGGTGACTTGAAAGACTGTGTTGGCTATCCTGTATGATAAAACCCCTCCAATTAAGGATAGGAGGCAGGGGGCTTCTTCTTAATGGATCACTTTCTCTTCTGAATTCTTCTTTCATCCCCCATACAAATCCAGGCTGGTTTAAATAAGGATACTAAAAAATGACACTATACTTTATATTATTGCCACATAAATATATACTTGCTGCCTGCTTTATTTAACAATTGGCTTTTCTTTATGTCTGAACTCATCATATTTTTTATATTCAATTGCTTTCATTTGTCAAATAGCATATTGATTTGCAGAGAAACAAATGGTGTCATCCAATATAAGACAATCTAGCTCTTTTCTTTGTATGTCTTTAATATCATCATACAACAACATGAATTTTATGTTTTCTTTAATTTGTTCAAGTCTCTTATTCCTTTTATCACCACTTTTCTGTTTTTATTTATTTTTAGAGAAGAAATAGTCAATTCCAAACCCAAACACGTTTTCAATTTCTGTAAACAAAGCAACTTTATGTTGAACTATTCTCAATAAAAACACAAAACATTAATGTATTGATTAATCAAAAGAAAAACTAGAAAATAGAAGACATTAATAAGTTGCAGTATACCGTAGGAAATTTCAATGCTTTTCTTCAAAATTGATTAACATGGTTGAATGTAGAGAAAAGCCAAGCAAAATGTCATGTGTCATTTTGCTTGGCTTTTCTCTACATTCATAATGGCTAACACGGTACAACACCCTAGTACTTAACATGGTTGATTAATAAAAACACTGGGTCAATCCACAGATATGGAGGAAATTGGATGGGAAATGTTCACACTGGATATTGTGAATGGGTTATGACTAGAATACTTCCTTAGCAGCATGTTCGGGTATAGAGGATTGGTGGTCAGATAGAGTGTTGGTCCCCATTTTTAAAAAATATGACAAGAAGCTGCATTCTGATTCACAACGGATAATACACCCAGCCCATGCTGGCTACTGGAATAGAGATTCCATCTATAATTAAATATCACATAAATAGAAGCAAGGGAGATTCCATCCTAGCCATGGAACAGAAGAATAAATGATTGTCCTTGAACAAATATTTCAGAAGTCATGAACGTTTACTGATCTTGACAATATACATGCTTATGTTGGCTTGGAACTGCTTATGACAATCTACCCCCTATTATTCTGAGAGAAGACAAATCAGAAATGTAGAGTACAGTATTTTCAAAGCAAGAGCTCATTTTAAGCACCAAGTGCCTTGTCTTCTCTTCTGTGTTTTTCAAAGACAGGTTATCAAGGTTCAGCTGAAGTATGGAGAAGGTCCTATTTAGTAAGGTGATGATCACATCTCTGCTGTTTCACTGGACAGGGTCACAGATGGATGTATTGCTGTCAGAATGACAATCCCAGCTTAGTTTCCTCCAAAGCAGGGTGGCTTATTCTGTGTAAGGAGGGGGTGAGCAGTTGCTCAAAATGGAACAATTTAAATATATTTTGGTCTTTTTCACAAGAAAGATGAGAAGCTCAGCAGGACTGGAAGAGAGCAGAGCATAACCACCACTTCTCTGAGAAGAGAAAGTTAAAGATGTTATGACATATGGTGACTAAACTCACTAGTCGCTTCTCACAGTGTGTGTATTAAGCATGAAACAGGAAGGAGACCTAAGTGAAGGCCCTGCAGGGCCCTGAATGGCCTGTGAATATCAGCAGGAGCTGGAAAACATTGCTGAGGATAGAATGCCTTGTTCTGTCCACCTCAGCATGTTGATACTGTGACACTCACCAGCAAAATCAGATTTAAAGTGATGATGGTAAGGATCTGTGCTGGTATCCAGAAGGTTGCTGGTCCGAATCCCTGTTACTACCAAAGGGGATCTTACTCTGGTGGGCCCTTAACCTGCAATTGCTCCAGGGGTGCTGTACAATGGCTGACCCTGCACTCTGACCCCAAGGGGTATGCAAAAACTAACAAATTCCTAATACAAGAAATTGAATAAAGGCGCAATAAAGAAAAAAAAATCCTATTCATGCTCATAATTTAGGAAGGTGAAAAGTATTAATGATATCAGTTTGAATAAAGCAATGATGTGATCATTTTCAAATTATTCAAATGAAGAACAAAATGTCACAATTTTGTGGTCAGGTACACCCATAGATGTATATCTGTTCGAGATAATGCATGCTCATTGCACTCTGTCAGCCTATGCACGTGATTACTTTGCATTCAGCAGCCATGGGTAGAAGCATCAACAAAATAAACTTCCACAGGTGATCATACTATTCCTTTTCCGTTCTGAAATAATCTTTCTCAGTATTTCAGAAATTGCTAAAATTATGTTGATTAACTGAACGTACAATTCTACACACGGCAACTAACCTCATGAACAGTAGGGTAACATGTTAAAAGTAACACATTGCATAGTCTGATTACTTTATAAAGTAACAAGTAAGCTAATTCATATCTTATTGAGATAAAAATACCTGCATTATTAATTCCAGCAGCGCTGGATGTAAGACAAGAGGAACAAATACTGGTTCCAATGCAGGGCTCTATTGCACAGCTAAGAACAAAACTATTTGCTGTGTAAAATCAGGTAACAGAAAATTAGAAATTAAGCATCAGTTTCACTAAACATATTTATAAAACACAAGAAAATTATCACAGGCGTCATAATTATTTTTGAATTCACAGTGGCTGATGATAGCGTTTAACTGTTTTTTTGCACTATTTAATAACGTCATAGCATTTTGCCAAAGAAAAACTTCAGAAGATTACTTGCACATGTAAGAAACCAGGTTTCTGCCTTAAGCAGGTAATTCACCTTAACCCGATTATATTGTATGTGTGCATGTACATGCACTGTAAATATGAGTTTGAAACCCCTAGTGTAGTGTACTGGAAAATTAAAAATATCTGACCTTGATACTCACTGTTTGGTCTTGTAAAATGACAGAGAAGAGAACCTTTTTAGCTACTCAGCGAAGACTTTTACCAAGATTTTAGCATCAGTCTTTATAAGGAAAATGGGTGGGCATAATTTAAAATTTAAGGTATTTCATTCCCTTAACATAGATGTGCATCACAAATAAAATAAAATAATCCAACAATACTCATTTAATTCAGGGTGTTTTTTTTATGTAGGTTGCCTCTCCTATTTATGTTTTTAGCTTCTAACACTATACATGTTGAATATTAGTCAAGCAGGTCAAATCCATCTCTTGTGGTGAAGTGAAACACTTTATTTTGTCAACTTATTTGATCATTTTGTCCCAAAAACAAGCAGGTATTTCATAATATGCAAATTAACACAAGGACAGAAGAAGTATGATAAACCAGAGAAGACCACTCAGTCAGTCAAACTGGTCAGCTAATAGCTAAGTTGACCCAATATCTCATCTAGCTAATTGCTAACAGTTGCTAAATTCTCAAATTCAGTTAATGATTCTGTAGTTTGTTCCACTTCACTATAAGCTATTATGTCAAAGTGCACTTCTTGAATTCTTTTTAAAATTCTCCTCTCCTTAATTTCCACTGGTGTCCTCCAGTATGTCAGTCATGATTTAACCCAAAGAATCCTGCTGGATCAACTATATCAGCATCTTTAAGAATTTTGAATACCTGGATTAGGATTCCACTTAACTGCAAGGACAAAAGGAGTGCTACTTAGCTTATCATTCAAACAAATCATCATATTTATTTAAGTGTCTTTTATGCTGTGCACTGCTTGTGAAACAGATGCAATATCGAAACTTAAGAAGAATTAAACAAAATGGCAAAATTCAAGAAAAGGAATAGCTACCAACAATACATAAAAGCAAATCTAATAGGACAGATAAGATAAGGGAGATTTTAAACCAAAATATGTTGTAGATAACATGGATTAAAAATAGGAATGTTAGTCGATATAAAAAGAGATGTGTATTTAGTTTGCATATAAAAACTGACAACAAAAGGTCCATACAGATAAATCTAGGAGGAAGAGTACACGGCACTGTTTTGGTCACCTCAAGGATAAATGACTGCTTGCTAAGTGTAGCTCTGTACAGAAATGCTCAGTGATACAGTAGCTTGGAGACAAGCTTTGCACAGAGATATAAGCAGTGTAAGTAAGCACTCTTGGTTGATTTATGATTATCTAAATCACACCATAAGGTAAAGAAAAAAATGACTAATGCACCAATGCATAGATACATTATTTGAATGATTCCTGGCAGAGGAAAGGTTATATCAAATTATTAATGTTTAGTATTGCATCAGTTTCAAAATGTTAGCTATTGCCTGATAAAATGCTTACTCCTGGATCAAGAAAACGTTAACAAAGTGGGAGACACCAAACTGCAACTAGCACAAGGCTCAAAAAATCTGCAAAGGTTTGTTATTTTTTTTTTGGCAAGACTGAAAAGTAATTGCAGCTTCTCAGCAATAGAAGGAAAACCAATAAGGTTGAGAATACTTGCATGCTGGAAAGGAGTATGTGCCTGCCCATACATCATTCATCTAGTTTTATAGCTTTACATTTTAAGCTTCTTTGTTTTAGAAATATAGTTAAATCCATTACTTTTGTTCTCATTTATCACAGCTGGTGCTAATGCAATATCACTGCCATATTTAATTAAAATGATTTACTGTAAACCTCCTGTGTGTGTTTTCCTTACTGCCTATCCTAATTCACAAACCCTCTAATGTGTCTAGTCTAGGGATGTTTTGCTTCAGCTCAATGTAATTTTTGAATACACATTTCTAGCTAAAACATAGCCATTAGAAGCTTTAATCCTATAATATTTTTCTGAATCCAAAGATGAAAAGGGGATGTGCATTAATTCATATTTATTATTGCACACACATTTTAAAAGCTGAACCAAGGCCAGCCCACTGAACAGGTAACGTATCTGCTTAAACTTGGCATGGAACCCAGTAAATACTCATGGTACAGGTAAAACCATGTTGCCAGTGAAAATCTACTGACTTCATAGAGTATGATACAGCAGTGGCTTGTGCAGGTTGAAATGTATCTATAAAATCATGTCCATATTGAAAGTGAGGTACTACGAGCAAGCTCTCTCCACCACTAGAGTTATTCGATTTCAGGTCATGTGTGTTATGCCTAGATGAAAATATGGTACCCCCTGAAATAAACAATGAGATCAAGAGAATAATATGGTCAGGAACAGGGAAAGCCCAAATACTGGGAGATCAAAAAAGACAAAACGACTTGCCAAAAGAGAACCAAAACTCAAAGTCAAAAAACACACAAGAAAGCCCAAAGCCAACAAAGACATTTTTTATTATCACTAACTAACACTCCAATACCAATTTAATCAGAAGTGTGCAAATTACTTAGAAATGATATTTGAGTAAAAGTTAAAGTACTTCACTGAAGTAAAAAGTATTTCTGTTAAAAAAATACTTGAGTTAAAGCAAAAAAGTATCTGTTTTCAAAACCAAAAGTAAAAGTATATAATAAAGAGAAAATGCAAGGCATTGTATAGAGAACATAGTACACATATTTTACTTTTAAACAATTCTCGCGCAATATTTTTCATACAGAAATTCACTACAGAATACTGAGTTATATAAATGCAATCCTGCCTTCGATCAATACATAACAGCAGTCAGCGTAATGGTGGTGACTTGAAGTGTGGTATTAGTGAGTGCGGATATGACTTACACTGCACCTCCCCTATTGGGATACTCCGCAGCAGTAGGTGAGGCACCTCTACTCAAGACAAAAGAATAATAAAATAAAACACAAAAATAAGAATTAAAAATTTAAACCTTATTACCTGAATAGATACACAATATAAAAAACGTAGTGAAAATCAACACAGATAGGGTTTATTGTACTTCATTGATGTAAAGATGGATTTCAGAAGGGCAATTATTACATTAAATAATAATACAAAAACAATTTCAGAAAGGTTGTTTAACATGAATATTCTTAGGAAGTTGTTGTTTCTTTTGCTTAATTTAATACCCAATTTTATCTTTAAATGACCTGGGGGTATTTTTTGTACGTGGATTACTCGTTTAGCCGGATGTAATTGTTGACGATTTGGCCTGATCCTGGATCTGTCAGTTTTTTGAAACTCTTGCTGGAAGTGTTGTCATAGCAACACATCCTAATCCTCAAACCTGCTCGTAGCAGGTTTGTTCTGTGTAAACAAGGATTAGCTCACACACTTAATCAGTGTCCGTGCGTGGAATTCATTCAGTCATGGCTTCACCGTTCATGAATGAGCAACCAATTGATATCGGTGCGCAAATTATAAGAACAGAATTTCATATAGAGAGGGTTTTGCGCGATCGGAAAGATCCTTTAAAAATCTTTTACCTCAAAGATTTATTAGTACTTTATATTCGAAGTCAAACTCAGCGAAGTCGGGCTCTCATAACCACACAGACAGTTGGCATTGCTTTGAGTTTTTTTGCAAGTGGCACTTTTTTTATATACTGTAGGTGATGCGGAAAATCTATCTAAAAGTGCAGTTTGCTAGGCAATTCGTAAAGTCTGTTTGGCTCTGAAATATTTCCTTCGGGTTTTCATAGTGTTTCCTAGACACCTGCGTGTGCAGACAATAAAAGAGGCGTTTCATGCCATTGCAGGTAGGTAATACACAGGCAAAAACACCCACAGTTCCATGAAGAATCTCACAATCAGCCTAACATTCTCATTACCCAGGATTTCCAAATGTGATTGGGGCACATGGGACTGATCAGAGTGGAGTTTGATCAAACATTATTTGGAAAACGTACCTCTCCTCTTGATGAATAATCAGACACAGTGTCTTTATCAAATATTTGACCTTCGTCAATATCTCGTTGGTCAGACACAAGTTCTAGGGATATGACATTCCCTACAACTGACCCAACAAAATAAAAGAGGGCTATATGGAACCTACCTATGGCACACATCGATGACAAATATGCAATGACCATCCTTTACCTGAAATGAAGTGACCACTGCATCCTGCCACTGGTTCTGGGGAGGAGCTTCCCCCTGGAATACCCTCAGAAACAGGGCAATGGGCATTTTGCTGGAGAGCCAACTCTTCTGCAGGGCTTAGCTCTGAACCGCGTGGACCTCCACCTGTTTTTAGCTTTAAAATTAAATGTTTTTTATATTATATATGATTCTTTATGTCAACAGTTCTTTAAATAGTTATATACCAATATTTACCAGTTTGAAGTATATTCTTGTACTTCACTTTAACCTGTTCCCATGTTCTCCTTGTGCTCACGTTTGATCTAGAATTATGACATATTAAATAATAATTAATCTGACACATAGGAAATGAAACACTGCATTCAGTAAGTACAATGCACACTACTTAGCGTTTAATTTGTAGACCACTTTTTGCCAGCTGTCTTTTCTGGTTTGGGCTGCTTTTGCAGTGTTACCCCTTGTGCATATTAAATCTTGAAATTCTTCATGTCCTTTGAATAAAAGGTCTTACTCCGCTTGTGTGAAAAAAAATGTGCCCGTTCTTTCGTCATTTTGTTACAGCCTATCAAAGACTTGCTGATCATGTTTTCTAGACTCAATATATATGGGCTTTTCAGTCAGCGCGGGCGCGCGCATTCATCTCGGATGATTAGATCCAGCTAGACTAATCTACTACACGGCTGCGTTTGAAAAACCGACTTATCCCGGATGAGTTTCACTGGATTAACTCATCCAAGATGACGCATCTGATCTCGGATGATTTTAGCAACATACGGAAAATACCCCCCTTCTCAAGCATTTATGTAAACTGTAGAATTAACCACAATTAAATTCAAGGCATACTATTGACTCTCCAGCATAACCAGATGTATACCAATTGGATGTCTCATTATGTATTTCCATATTTTAATGCACTCCTATTGACAATTTAAATTCTACAGAATAACTTTTTTCGACACATTTAAGCATTAAATCAGCTTGTATTAATATTGCACTAGAATATTCCAACTTCATTACAACATTATAAAATGTCAGTCACAAAACTGAGAGTCCCTATTCTACTATTGAATGCTCTGGACTTGGGTCAGTTCTGTTAAATGTAAATGCTTTTTCCTGAATCTCAAAAAAGGACTAATAAAAACTACAGCTCAGAGAAAATAAAAATTACACACTGCAATTTAACGGAAGACAGAATTACAGATGTGCAGTAATTATCCAATAATTTTCCAAGTTAAATTAAATGCTACTCAAAATTCACCAATGCACACAAAACCAGAATATCCAATTAAAAGCACACCTATATTTATCTAAATCTTTTTTGTGCTAGTAGGTCCTGTTGGAATGGCAGTATTCTGTTAGCTTTCCCTAAGCTCAAATTCCATAAAATAGCAACAAAAATACTTCTTTCTGCTTGAAGGATAGCTGACACCCCTTTCATCTACTCTCACATAACAAGGGACAGCAAGACCTTGGCATCACTCCCTTCACCCCTCATAGGCCATAATATCTCTCCGGAACCCAGAGTCTAACTTTGAAGACAAACTCTCGAAAGCAGAGTTTTTTTAAAATGCTGTTTCAAATAAGACTGTGAGTGGACATTCAGTTTCCATGTCTCAACAGTGAGCGGAAATCATGGGAATCACCTACCAGATTACCAGCAGAAGGCGCACTGTTGCACTTATCTTTTTGAAAGATATACAGTATGGAATTCTATTACCTGTGTCTCAGCAATGCTGAACTCTAATCTAAGTTGACAACATACCTGATAGGTCTCTTTTTTGTATTTATAATAGTTTGGTCTTTGTACTAAGCAATGCAGACTTGCTGAAAAATGTCATGAAGAAAAAAGTATGCTATTTGACCTAAAATGTAGTGTGGCAAAAGTAAAAGTAGCCCTAAATGAAATTTACTTGATTAAAGCACAAAGAGCTAAAAAAAATTCTTAAGTAACAAAGTAGTTGTATGTCATTATTTCACACCTCTGATTTTAATTTAAAATTCAAAAATAGGGATGCAAGAAATAGGGTGCCATCACCTTAAATACCAGAGGCATGATGTTGTTACAGTATGTGTCATACTTTGACAACAACCATGTATTGTCTAAAAACAATTTTTGCAAAAAAAATGAAATGGAATTATGATGACTAATGGTGAGTGAGCTTCATTGAATTTACTTCATCCTGAGTTCAGAGAAAATGCAGAAATGTTCGAAAATTTTGGCAGTTTGAGCAGATTATAATGGTGCAATTGTTTTTTAAGTGTCCCACGGTGTTAGGAAAGCATCTGCAAACTATTCTGGACCGATTATTGTGGCTTCGGAAAACGTAGTGTAAAATGTGACACGAGATGTGAGAGATAGATCTCATAGAGATAAACTTATAAGTCTTTAATCTCTCTCTGCAGTTTCAAAGGACCTATCAGTAAGACTAACTAACACACACAGAGCCTGTCTGTGATGCAAGAGATCAGTGTTATATTCTGTGAGGTCTGTCCCAGTCACACCCACATAGCGAGGAGCATAACATGCTTAATCCAGCAGCAAAGACACAATGTACAAAACAAGTCTATGCAGAACAACAAAGTAATTTCATAATTTCTAATAATGGTCAGCTAACATATCACTTAAATGAAAATACCATCAGTTTTATTAATTTATTTTTTTGTTAAGCTCATACAATGAGCAACTCCGAAAGTGGTATCAATTCAGTAGTGACATCACACATGTATTATACATTGTATTCACATATGTTGTAAGCAAATGAAATGCTACTCAACATTCACCCATGCTCACAAAACCCACCTATAGCCAACCTATATTTGCCTAAGTCTTTGTTGTGCTAGTAGATCTTGTTGGCATGGCAGTATTCTGTTAGATTTCCCTAAGATCAAATTCCATGAAATAGCAACAAAAATACTTCTTTCCTACAAAAAAATTTCATAATATTCTAATAATAGTCAGATAACATTGCCCTTAAATGAAAATACCTTGAGTTTTATTCATTTATTTTTTTGTTAAGCTATTACAATGAGAAACTCTGAAAGTGGTATCAATTTAGTACACATGCATGTATACATTGTAAATTATTCACATATGTTGTAAGCAAATTGAGAAACACCATAAAGGGTGAGTTGCAGTACATTTACAGTATGCATAAGGAAAAGGTGTGTGCATGTGGGGCACAAATGTGAAGGTAGCACAGATCGGCTAGTGACATCGCTGCAACAACTTAGTGATGTCATGTTGGTCTCACAAAGCATCATGGAGTACCAGGAAAGAAGTTTCTCTAAGCCATCTACACAGAGAAAAAAATCAATGAATCAAAGGCCATGGATGAAACAAACAAATTAGTTGTAAATTATGTCTTGCTGAATTTCACCGATCAACAGTAATGGTGAAATAATTAAAATAGTGATACAATATTATAATAAGGGAAAAATCTAAATATAGCCATACAATTCACACAAAAATAAGTTGTACATAGTGCAAAACCTTACAGCCAATTACAACTTAAGTGACACTTCAAAAATATTTTACAAAAGATTTTAAATTCTGAATTTAAAAGGAATAGTTTGGTGAATCATAAGTAATTAAGCTTGTACTGAATATTTCCATATTTGAGATATACTGTGCAGGTTTTGAAAACAAAACACTCTGAGGCACTGGAACAATATGGATTTCCAGGCTTTACTAGAAGAGATACTTTGAGGGGGTTTAAAGTTGCTTCATGCCACTGGCCAAATTGGGTTTGGAGTCAGGAGGAGAGTTTGGGGCAGAGTGTCATTGGCAGCAAATAATGAAATAAGAATAGTGAGAGGGACAGAGGTGTGGGTGAAAGTTGATAATCTACACAGACATGAAGGGATTCTGGTTCTTTTGTATGACCCAGAGAGGTAGCTGATTATTGGTTTGTCTTTTATTTTTGTATATTGTATTCTCAGTGTGTTGACATTCTCTGTTAGTTCAGTAAGAAATGTATTTTTGATATTTCTACCTCACTGAATTATTCCTGTTACAATTCTAACTCTATTAAAAATGTAAAAATAGTAAAAGAAGGTGTGTAATTTTCAAAATTACAATATGGTGCATCAGACAATCTCTGTATTATCAACCCACTGTATAGACATTATTGTTATACACCAGTCCTACAGGAAAGGTCCATCAGGAGATTCTGAACCTACAACTATTTGTTGATTGACAACAAAGCTCATTTGCATTAAAATTAAGTAAGCTGTTACAGAAGTATAAATAATAGCACTGAAAATTTTATTATTGATTTTATGTAATGTAATATGTAGTGAATGTAATGATAAACCAGTCCTAAACTACCCACTTTTGAAACTACACAATATTTAACAAGAGAATGTTGACGGGAATAAGGGCAGCTTATGAATTATATTGTTTTATGTTTTATTCTTGGGTATGTAATTGCAGAACTTCAGTGTGTGCTACTGATGCTAATATACACGAACATTTTAATAATTTTCTATAAAATACGTAAATCATCCACCAGGCTCTGTGGATTCCTAGAGCAAAGCTGGCGCATGGGGTGAGGTGACATTTGGTCAGTGCAGCATTTTAAAACAAGAGTATTTTTTTTATATTATTATGAATATAATGTAAAATATTCATATATATGTAAATATTGAGTGCCTAACTTATATGCTGTCTTTAAAAAGTGTGAGAAATATTTTCATTTTAAAAGTTTCACATATCTCAGAACTATAATTGGCACTGCTTCAGTGCATTGAAAACTTCTGAGCATCAAAAAGTGCAGTATATGCATTTTAAAGCAAAATGTCAGTAACAGATATTGATATTCATT
The DNA here is from genome assembly GCF_900747795.2 of Erpetoichthys calabaricus. Taxonomy (NCBI): domain Eukaryota; kingdom Metazoa; phylum Chordata; class Cladistia; order Polypteriformes; family Polypteridae; genus Erpetoichthys; species Erpetoichthys calabaricus. The sequence continues at coordinate 53,882,627 of NC_041400.2, forward strand.
TTCCTGGATTTTCACATATCCTGTTGTGTATATATTGATTGTCATTTTGTTTAAAATGTAGTTAATTTCTGTAATGTTATTAAGATGTAATCTTGCTTAAATATCTCTTAATCATGTAGTTAATTTCTGTAATGTTATTAAGGTGTAATCTCGCTTAAATATCTCTTAATCTTGCAATGTATATTTAGATTGAAAGGGCAGATGGCTTTTAGCTTTCAGGACTGAGGTCCTTAACTGCCAAGGCATTTAGAAAAGTATCCGGGTTGAGCAAAACAGACGAGGTTCATTTTACATTCAATTTTGATATTGCAAAAACTCAATAACAATATATATTTGGGTCAAATCGACAGGTAGGTCGAAACAGCATCCATAGTCATGCAAACGTTGTACCTGTCAGTTGAGGTGAAGAGGGAGCTTCATACTAGTCAATCAACATTCCTACCCTTTGCTATGGTCACAAGCATAGGAAAATAACTAGATCATGGATACAGGCAGCAGAAATGAGTTTCCGTTGCAGTGTGCCTGGACTCGGCCTTAGTGGGTGAGAAGCACAGACATTCCGGAGGAGCTCAAAGTAGATCCGCTACTCTTGTGCATCGAAAGGAGCCAGTTAAGGTGGTTTGGGTGACTGATTAAGATGCCTTCTGGACAATACTCTGGGAAGGAGACCTCAGGGGAGTTCCAGGACACACTGGAGAGGTTATATTTCTTGACAGGCCTGAGGAAGCCTCTGTACTCCCCCCCTCCCCCCCAGAGTAGTTGGAGGAGGAGTCTGGGAAATGTAGTATCTGGGCATCTTTGCTTAGACTGCTGCCCTACAATCTTTACCTTGATAAGTAGGAGAAAATGGATGGCTAGGTGGATGAATGGATGGATTTGGGTCAAACAGAAACAGTGAAGAATTTTTACATTATTATTGTTTTAATGCTTGTTTTCTGAGTGTATTGGTTTTAAGTGAATTCTGCTAAGTGCTCTGAGAATGTACCATAACACAGTAGTATTGTACCAAGAACTGTGTATCATAATATGTATTGTGTGTGGATTAAGAGTTTTAACTCATGCCTAGTAAGAATTTACATATATTGGCAATGCCCCAGGCAACATTATTTAAGGTGCTGGACCTGACCTATAGGTCCAATCCTCAGGGTGACATTTTAAGTAGCTAGACTGACTCACTCTTGTAACATTAAAATTACACTATGCTACTTCAAACACCTCCAGTGAACCCCAAAAAACTGAACACTGATTTTCTGTCATCTATCCATTAATTTACTGTGCCCACTTTATCCAGTTCAGGGTTATGAGACATACCAACATCTACTCATACCTGGTCAATCTAGATTTTCCAGTTAATCATATTCCATTACAGGGTTTTCAAGAACAGGAATGAGCCTATCCCTGCAGCATTGTCTAAGCCATGTCTCTCATATTGGGAATTCAGAATAGTAATTATTGTGTCACTGGTTTTGAATATGTTAAATTAAAATGATAAGGAATCAGGAAAAATCTGTTTTTCTAAAGGTTCTGTAAGTTTTCCAAAATGTAGTAAACAGATTTCCATATATTTGTCTTGAATATAAGACTGCATTTGGTAATAGGTCCTGTCAAGGTGGATAATAAAAAGAACTATAACAGTTCATTTGTGTTTTTGGGAAATATTTATAAAGTTGACATTCCCATGCATTAACAGATATATGTGAAAAAATCAAAATACCTAGAACATGAGAATGACACCTTATCAAGTGTTTTGTCTTTATGTCTCCTGTCTATGAATGCCAGGCAGCAGATCTAAGTGATACTGAATATGTCTGTGGAAGACATATGGAGAAATTAATCTTAAAACAAGAGCAATTCTAGTTCAGGTTATAAAGTAGACATGTTTTTCTATTGAAACCTTTTAGAAATACAAATTAAAAAATAATCAATTGAGTCAGTTCATTTTCCCTTTCTTAAACTTTTCTGCTTTTTTATAATAATTCACTTTGTGGTAACATATTGTGGTGGACAGCCGGGACGCCCCTGTGATGAAAGGACTGGGGGAGAGGGCATATTCAAGGCAATACTTACCACTCCTAAACACGGAACACAAGAGGTCAAACCCCTCAACCACCCGAAGTGCTGCGTGAAGAACATCTGAGAGCACCTGGAAAACTTCTAGGGAGCCCAGAGGGAGGAACCAGAGTTGGAAGGTGGAGGACAAAGCTTGCTGGGAGAGAAGTGGAGGTAGCAGAGAAAAACAGAGAAAGAAAGGAGAAGAAAAGATAGAGAGAGAAGGGACTGACCATTATTACAGTGGGTGATTGTGTACTGTGCTCTGTAGTGGGGAGCGATGAATAGAGCTGCCCCATGAGGAAATAAACTGTGTGTTGCTTTTGGACTTCTGTCTCTGTGCCTGTCTGTGTCCGGGTTTGGGGAGCTGTACGCCCCCGGTATTCCACAGTATTCATTTAGTTGATGATGTGCAGAGTCTGCATGCTTTCCACGTGTCTGTGTGGGTGTTTTCCCTCTGGCATGTAGTTTATGTTGATTTACTGTTGCTGACTTACCCTGTTTCCACAAGTCTGTATGTGTGTGCATATATGCTCATCAATGCAGCATCCAACACCCACTGGCTTAGAGCAAAATTCATGGGCCTCTTGCAGTAGGAAAAATTTAGCCCACACCCCAACCTCAAAAAAAGCTTTTATTTAAAACCACTTTTTAAATATTTTTTTTCAAAGACCAAATTAAAGTAAATCTATGCTATGCATGGCCAGCTTCTTGCAATTCAGGAGAAACCTGAAATGACAGGCATGTGGGATGCTATATTCCACAAGTTTTATGAAGGTTTGTGTATCCTACAAGCTCGACAAGATTCAAGAATGCAGTCTGAGACTTTTAGAGTAGAGAATAAATAGCAACCCCATGCAAAAGATAACGGCTGGTCTTTGGTGGGTTACAGAGACAGAGAAAGTGCAACAGTGGGAAGCAATGAGAGAACAGCACAAAATAGCGGTGTCAAGTCTGTGTTTGTTATCTTATGAGGTGTTTACCATGGCCCATAACAATAGGAAATTGTGACTGGGAACATTAAGCTTCACAAGGTATGGAGGAACAATTAAATAAATGCAACTCTCATTTGACTTAACTGCTATTTGCAAAACGTTGTAGTAAGAATGAACCTTATGATAGATGGTGCAGAGTTTACATGATAGAGACCGTTTAACATGTGACCCATCAAAATGCAGGAATTTCTAGTACTTGCTAGACATCCCGGGATGGAGTTTAAACTTTTGAAAAATCAAACGTCATAGAAAGTCCGGAGCATGGGTCACATGTTTTGGGCCTGCGCCAAATTAACATCATTCTGGACCAAAATTTTTAAATGCCTTTCAGACAGCCTTGGTGTCACAATCTCTCCTAATCCTCTAACAGCTGTGTTTGGTGTTCTTCCAGATGGGCTTAAAGTGGAGAAGGACAAACAAACTGTGATTGCCTTTACTACACTATTGGCATGTAGACCTATCTTGCACAACTGGAAGAATCCTAACTCTCCTCTTTTAAGTCAGTGGGTAACTGATGTTATATACTATTTGAAATTGGATAAAATCAAATTCTCACTTAGAGGATCTGTGCAGAACTTTTTCATAACCAGGCAGGATCTAATCAATAACATTTTAGAATAAGCTCTTAAAGCACTGAGGAAGCAGATTCTCTCCCCATTTCTTTTTCTTCTCCATTTATCTTTTTTTCACTTATTAATTCATCTATTTACTTATTTTTACTAGCTTTAAGTTTTACTCTGCTGGCCATGCCCTCTTTCTCAGGGGCAGGGGTTGATTTGTTTTCAATCCTATTTTTGTAAAAATTGATCTGTTTGTATGGAATGTTGTGTGATTACAATAAAATCAATAAAATAAAATAAAAAAAGTCTGGAGCAAAGAGAATAGTTTGAGCCAAAAACTCAGCTGATGCAATGATGAGTGGCCAGGGCTGAGAGTAATGAGTGAGAAATAGAGACAGGTTGTGGAATAATATATGTATACTGTATATATATATATATATATATATATAAAGCAGGCCATAAACAGGACCAATTGCATTCCTGCAGTGGGGCAAACAGGGCACCGCTTCACCTATTCCCAGAAGATTTAATGTATTGCACAAGCTTTTATTAGCAAACCCATAGTCGTCATAACAACGTTTTTCCAAATTCCATGAAACGTTCAGTGCAGTTACTTGTCAACTCTGTGAGTCGATTCAAGTCAGGATGCTTACCAAGATTTAAGCTGAGGTGTAAAACTCATATGAGTCAAGTGCTGCTCTCATTTCTCTTGCTTGTGCTTGCTCTCGCTCTTTCCCTTGTTACTCTTTCTCTCTTGTTCTCACCATTGCTTCTGTTCTCACACATCAACAACAACAACAACATTTATTTATATAGCACATTTTCATACAAAAAGTAGCTCAAAGTGCTTTACATAATGAAGAGAAGAAAAACAAAAGACAAAATAAGAAATTAAAATAAGGCAACATTAGTTAACATAGAAAGGAGTAAGGTCCGATGGCCAGGGTGGACAGAAAAAACAAAAAAAAACTCCAGAAGGCTGGAGAAAAAAATAAAATCTGTAGGGGTTCCAGGCCACGAGACCGCCCAGTCCCATCTGGGCATACATACACACCTCTTCAGCAAATTCTTTTTATGGCCAGTTTCTGAGGATAGTGTGTTATTGTAGAATGGTTTTAGGGTGATCCCATCTTCACACATAAATTCTTTTCTTTCCCCACTCAGATTCTTTGTTATGTAGACCCACACATATGCCCTCCACCCCAACTTTTGTTTTCATTATCTTTGCTGTTACCTGGTCTTGAAAAGGACAAAGCTGGCAGGCGCAATGTTCTTGCATCTGGGTTTACGGTCTAACTTCACCCAAAGCTCACTGCTACTGTACTTCACTTTCCCTATTGGAGGTTGTCTGCTCCTTTTCTCTGTACTCCGCATGGCAAGAAGGGACAGGTTTAAACTTGTATTTAGTCATTATAGTCTTTAACATTAATATCTTTAAATGTCTCAAAAGTAGAAGATAAAAGTAAATGGTTGGTACACTATGTAACCTTGATATTTATGGAGCTTCTGTAGATGATGCTGACCAACACACCCAATGTGTGTGGCATTCAGTCTTTTAAGGCTGCATTGCTACAGCTCACAGCATGGGTCTTCTTGATGGCTGTGTTCTTTCTGGTTCTTTGTCTCCTCCTTCCCGCTTCTTCTTCAAGCTACTGTTCTTTTAAAGCTTGTCAGGGCCAAGTAAGAACCCCAGCCCCACTCTGTTCAATGTTATTTTAAGAGACCGTATCAGTACATCAGCCCCACTGCCAGAAAATCTTGGGCCCCTGACAATTATGGTTGAGCACCTGGGCCCCCTGACTCCGTACTACAATAATTTTGCCTCCCCAAGCTGATCTAGTGACGTGCCTATGTTACACTCAAGCTTAACGTCAATCACATTGAAATTTTACACAACTGTAATTAAATTTATATAATATCGTATCACATTTGGTGTCTCATGATGAGTGGAGGGTCTGGTAGCTCTGAATTAAACTTACTAACAGAGTCAACGTATTTTTTTGCAATGTTTTTATTTCTGTATGTGTATCTCATGATATGATATCAACAATCACAGTGCCCACCTTAGGACCATAACATTTTCGTAATACATGTTCTTGACGTGAATCACCTCATCTTTCAAATGATGTCACAGATCCTTTGAATATTTTGCATCTAAATTTGCACAAGAGGCTGAGATCTCCTCTGTGCTCATGCTCCTAAAGTTTAAAATTGGACAAAAAAGGCGATATGTTTTGTTTAGGCTTTAAAAACATACGGACAATTCTGAAATTAAGGAATCCATCATAACGTGAAATGTGTCTCTTCTGAATTCTACTTCTGGATCTTGGGATTCTTGATCATCTGCTTCTGAGTCAGATACATCAGACTCAATAAGATGTCTTGGTCTTTTGCGACGCCGACCTGATTTGAACACTGCAGAGATTTCCATTTCATTTGCCTCTCACAAGAGAGCCTCCCACTGCTCGGGTCGCCTGACAGGTGTCATGGTTGCCTCTCCCTGGGTGTGGTTCTGAGTACATGTTGTTCATGAAGCATGAATGAACAAAATATATCAAATGATTCAAGGGCTTCAATGTTATGACCTTTGACCATTCTCTGAATCCTACTTGTCTATAAAAGATGTCTCTCTGCTCATTTGATTGCAGAAATCACCTCTCCCTATAAGAATTCCTTCAGTCTCTACTAACACCTCCTCTTTCTTGGTTTAAAACTTCAAATAAAAAGAAAACCAAAAAGAAAAGAACTTACAGTTTCACATACAGTTTAGTATGAAATATAATCTATAATAATTTAAAAACTTTAAAGCATATAAAATATAACATAATAAAATCACATTTCATGTTGTTCTTTTATTGCACTGTGATCCAGCCTGTCGTCGCTTTCAGCTTCATTGACTGGTTTAGTAGTCTGACAAACTAAAGTGTAAAAAAAGCTCCAGCAGATTACCGAACATGCAGCTAAAGTAATCTGGGGCTGACTTAGATGATTTGTAAAGTGTATGTCAGAGGGCAATGTTGACAAAATTGGAAATCATCTCAAATGATAACAGCAGACACCAATTACGAAAACTTATATTCAGTCCACTTAGGGAGGATGGTCGCTTTGAAATCCCACACAAATCACTTTTGAAATTCTTTTCTTCTCAGTGCCATATGCCTTTTTAATAAGGAATATTGGAGATAATAAAAACTTCCAAAAGTGTAGAGTTTTTCATATCTCATGTAAGCTTTGTAGATATAGACACGCTGTTAGAAGTAGTAAACAAAAAATCGTTTTTTTAAATAATGTAAATATTTTAGAGTTTTTGTGCTAAGTTTTACCCTATGTTGTCTCTGTTTATTTTATTTCATTTCTATCTGTTATTGGATGCAGCTGAGAAGGCAAGTTTCATGTTTTCTTGTGTAAACATGACTAAAAAATCTTAAACAGTTTAAAGTACATGAAATATAACACAATAAAATCAAATTCCTCTACATAAGGCCCTGCCCCTCCTTAAAATTTGCAGACAATAAGCCCTATCAGAATTTCCATGCTAAGATATCACTGAACAGGACACAATAAAACTGATACTGTTAAATTAACTCTTTAAAGTGCAAATATGGGAATACTACCACCATATAGTCCCATGTACAATCTACATTTTTGACACTGTAGATTTTGTTGGATATAGTTATATTAAGCCATCTGAGAAGTTGATGTGATAATGAGGGAAAAAGATACATGTACTCTTACCATGGCTTATAGCACATTATACAATGTATTTCTTACATATTCCTTTACAATTTTCTGACCCTTGTTATACAGACGTTATTTTAGTTTGTGTGTAAACTCTGCTGTAAGACACTTAACATTGATTTTCTTCTGAACAACAGCTCAAACACTAAAGTGACAAGTGAAGGCTTTGCTTTTAGCTGGTGAAGCACACTTATGAGAATGTGCAATAAGTGAATAGCCTCTATTCTAAGATTATATCTCAGACTTAAAGATTAGCTTGCCTACTTGCTTGTCATTATAGCAGTCTTCCTAAGAGATAAGACAGATCAAGGTAAAGGCCAAGTGAAAAGTTAAACTGTACACATTTACAGAAAATAAATATTTGTAGGCACAGGACCTGTAAATAGTTTATTGCTACCGTGTTATCAGGTTTGTAAGAGGCCATGCTTTACAACATTACAGGCTGCAAAATTTACAAGCATCTGATAAGTGACAATACACAAAAATACTACTTTTTCTGGTGCTAAAACCAGTAATAAATCTAATTCCAAGATGCTGCTTATTGTCAGTTATCATCTGATGACAATGCCTTTTAGCGTCATTGTCTTGACAGAAATATGATATGTGAAACGGCAATGTCACATCACTTAGTGTGATTTAATCCAAGCAGCCTGTACCATTTTAATCAATCAAATTTGTCACTTTTTACTGTAATGATGTTCTGTTAGGTTCTCTCTGTTAGTGTGATGTATAAGCTCTATCTGAGAGCTGATTTACTGCAGCCGACTGTTAATGTACTATTGAAATAGCCCTCATTCCCCTTATCAGGATTCTATAAAATTGGATAATAAGCAGGGCAGCCTAGAAGCTATATACTTTTACTTTCATGTATCTTGCTGCTCTCCGTACTCAGAAATCAAAGCTGCAGTGTAGCTTTTAAAATAGGTGGTATCTGGTTAACAAAAAAATAAAATGACATTCTCATGTTCTTAACAAGGGCTACAACATGACATCTTCATTAAAAACCTAATGCACATGGTTCAGAATTGTCAGTAATATAACAAAAGTCAAGGTTAAAGAGGACAGTTATACAACAATAACGACTTACCAGACACTTAACTGTGACCACTCAAATATTTCCTAGTCAGAATGTTTTTTTTTTAACTTAATCTGCTCTTTTTTCAGAAATCAGAGTGCTAGACTTGTATTTTAATAAGCATGTTTATTAATAATAAGCATTTCATGTATTTAATAAGCAGCAACCTGGTTGAAGAAACACCATCTGCAGCTTAACCTGGCAAAGACAGACAGACCTTCTTGTTACCGGAGCTCGTCTGTCTACTCAGCACTCCATCTCTATTCAGCTTGGCTCATTATCGCTAACACCCACCACATTTGTTGATAACCTTTAGCTGGTGATCAATAATCAGATGTCTTCCATTGACCATGCTAAATTGGTCTTTCGGTCTTGCAGGTTAACTCTTGTCACACATGTGCACATGGGAGGCAGCTGAAGGGCTTGAAGGAAGGTAATTCCACACCAGACCAGGGGGTGGAGAGGTGTTGATCCTTTCTCTTTTTCCACTGCAGACTCATTACGGGAAATTCTGCCTGGCCTCCATGACGCCACTTCTGGTCACGAGCCCCATGACGTCACTTCCAGTTCCGGACATAAATACCTCACTTCCTTTTCGATACTTTAAAAAACCATAATCTCAACCTCACCAGTTACGTCTGTTTTGGACACGAACCTGTACACACCTGTACTAAAAATTCAGCCAGAAAAAATTATACGGGTGGCTACCCCAAATCTTTTTTGTGGCTCTTGTCTCATCTTTGACACTCTGTACAACAGTCGCAAGATCAGACAGTATGTGACGTAGTATGCAACACAACTACTGATCCAGGTTTAGGTCTTCTTATGTCTGGACTACTGCAGCTCTCTGCTGGCAGATTATTCAAAATGCAGTTGCACATGTGGTATTCAACCAGTTCAGTCAGGCACATGTCACTCCTCTTAACAGATCATTGCATTGGCTCCCTGTAGCGGCATGTATTAGGTTCAAATCCTTGATGCTTGCCTGCAGAGTAGTCAATGGGTCAGTATCTATATAAATGGATACAGCTGTGTGGTCCTGTTCTCTTTCTTGACAACTCATGTCTAATAATGAAAGGCGTCCGGTGATTCCACCTCTGTATGGTTTCAGATCTCATTTCCGACTACTTTTATGTGTAGATGTTAGGTTTTTGCAACCTAGAAATTGTAAATAGCTTGTATTTTGAGCTTTTCATTTGTGATGATTAATTTTGTAACCTTGTCTTGTAATATTTGATTTCAAACAGTTCCCCAGACTTATGTTTACTCGATTATGTTGACATCTTTTGTAAAATGCTTTGGATAAAAGAGTCTGCTAGAAAATAAATGTAAATGTATTTGTTCTTAATTTAAGCAATTCACATACTGACATTTCACATTTTGCATGGAGCAGCATCCATTAACTTTTTGAACCTGCTTAACCCAAATTTAAGGGTCTGGGGAGGGGGGCAGAATTAGGCACAATACAAGAGCCATCTGTACATGAGGAGTCAATCCATCAAAGGACATACACAACTTCATAAGTGTAATTTAGACTTGCCTATTAGCCTAATACATATTTCTTTGAGATGTGGTACACAAGTACACAAAGGAAAAAGCACTTAAATATTGGGAGGCTGTGCAAACTCAATACAGACAGGAAGCAGCAGAGAACTGATATGCTGTTCTTTTAATAATATACTCTTCTAAATCAGTGCTAAATTTAAGGGCAAAGTTTGAAATATATTACATGTTAAGTGATATGTTCTTAACTCCAGTCATTTGGGGAAAACTATGCTAGAAGAAAATAGCAATCTGAAAAGGGCAAGTTGTGAGTCAGACAGATACAAACTAATAAGGACAAAAGAAGGCAATTGGGAAAAATTGTGAGTTAATGGGAATATTTATGTTAAAAGGAATGTACTAGAGGATGCCACCTTACCTATCTTAACATCTCTTTCCTTCTGCGTGCAACTGGAACACTCATGTGGGATGCACTGCGGCAATGTCAGAGAGAGAGAGAGAGAAACAGAGAGAGAGAGAGAGAGTATATAGCAGACACCCCATGAATGTCACTGTTCCTGTACTTTTTAAATGGATTCCATTAGCTTTAACTGCAATTACAACAAGTAGATCCCTATAATGGATTCATTCCTTTATATGTAGCCCTTAGTACTTGTAATGTGGTGGTTTACTTGGTGCATTTAAGTGATACTCATTGGCTCATTGATGTCCAAGTGGAGGAAGTATTGTAAGAAACCTAAATGGAAAAATAAGACCTCCAAATTCAGTTATGTGCCAATTTATGGCCAGCTGAGTTTAAACAGTTTAAGTACTTAATTTAAGTACCTACAAGTACTTGCAGCCAAGGGCCATATGAAAACAATAAAGTAATGATGTTCTAGAAATTGCCAAAACCAGTCACAGTAATAAATGTTTCATTAATTATTATTATTATTTCTCAAGTAATCATATGTTTTCTGACTCTTGTAGGGCCCTTTAAGGTTTGTTTTGATCAGTGTTGTTCTATGTGGCTAATTCTTAAGTAGCACCTTCCTTACCAGTGTTTATCAACTTTTACAGTCCTACACCCCAGTTTTGCCTTTTTAAATTCATTCATTGCCCACTATCAGCAATTGCAAACTGCCTCATGGTAAAACGAGAAAGAGCAGGGGTCCACTATGGTGAAACAAGGTGAAGTCAGGTTGGGGAGCATGAACTGGCATAGTGCATTGCCGCACCCACCACATGACGATACAGCTTGGGTTCCTGGTTGGCAAACCTCCTGGTAGACATTTGGTCCAGTCCCACACATCAGAAATGATGTTCTATCTGCCATAGCCAGGTGTTACGTGGGCATTCCCTTGGCCTGGTCCAGCTGCTTGGGTCCTCAACAATAAGGATTCTGTGAGCTGGATCACCTTCAGGGAATCTCGCCATATGTTCGTAGTCCTGTAACTGACGCTCCCTCACAATGCAGGTAATGTGCCTTATTCAGGACTCAGTGAGCAACCACTTGTTCGACTCAAAGTCAAACCAGTGGTACCAAAGGATTCTCTGAAGAGACACAGTACTGAAGGAGTCCAGTCTTAGGTCACTGGATAGTGCCCATGTCTCATTATCCATATAGCAAAACAGGAAACACCAGGACTCTACAGACTTAGACCTTCATCCTTTTGCAAAGATATTGGGAGTGCCACATAACCATTTCCAGCAACCTGATGACCCCCATGCTCTCCCAATCCATCTACTGACTTCATAGGAAGAGTCACTAGAGACATGAATGTTGCTACCAAGGTAAGCAAACCTCTCGACGCAATTGACACTCTCTCCACAAAAAGACACACTGCTGATGACTATGCCCAAGAGATTATAGGCCTGGATCTTGTTTTTTATCCAGAACACTCTCAAACACAGACACTCAGACTCCTCACTTAGATTCTCGAGAGCTTCCATTGAATCCGCAAAGATCACAGTATCATTGATAAAGTCAAGATTAGTGAATCTTTCTTGACCAACAGATGCCCTACAACCACTGGACCCCACAAACCTGCCCAACACTCAGTCCAAGCAAGCATTGAACAGAGTGGAGCAAGAACACACCTCTGATGAAATCCAGAATCAACTGGGAAATACGACAAAGTTCTGCCTCCAATCTACACAGCACTCACAGTACCAGTATACAGGCTGGCCATGATATCCAGCAACTTCGTCAGGATCCCACAAAGTCTCAGGATGTCCCACAGGGCAGCTCAATCAACTGAGTTGAACGCTTTTACAAAAATCGACAAAGGCTGCAAAGAAACTCTGCAGATATTCTTGTTTGTGCTCTATGGGAACTCTTAGGGCCAGGATGTGGTCGATGGTAGACTTCTTAGGTGTAAAATCAGACTGTTCCAGTCGCTGGTAGGTAAATAAGTGATCATGGATCCTATTGAAGATAACCCTGGCAAGGACCTTACCCAGAACCAAGAGCAGTTTTATACCCCTGTAGTTACCACAATACAAATGATCACCCTTTCATTTCCAGATAGGGATGACAAGTCCCATTTTCCAGTCAGTTGGGATGACTCCCATCTCCCAAATGGAAGCAAAGATTGCTTGCAATGCAAGGAGGACAGCCTTACCACCAGCCTAGAGAAGTTCACCTTGGTACCACAGATCCTTGCAGCCTACCCTACCTTCAGCTGGCTCACCAACTGTGCAATCTCAGTTATATTGGGTGGTTCACAGCAAATTGGAGGATCAGCCTCAAGGACCCTGGACCCATAGATGTCCAACGTTGTAGCTGGATGACCAATTTTAAACAGCTGTTCAAAGTTGCGGGTCACAATTACAGCATCATCCGTAAGGACCGTTCCATCACCTGCCCTGACTGCGACTCTCCAAGGAACAGATTCGGATGCTCTTAATGCTTTGATTCCTCTGTAAGCAGGATGAGGGTCACTAGACCATAGCTGCTCACAAATTCCTCTAACAAATGCCTCCTTATCTGCTCTCAGAGCCCTCATAGCAATCCTTCTTAGTTCCTGGTACAGACCGGAGTTGCCATCAAGGTGTTTGCTGCAATTCCTCTCGATGATATCCAGGGTGCCCTGCGAGATGAAACACCACTTCTGGGCATATTGATAACAACAACAGCGACCTTCAGGGTCTTGTCACGGAAGGTCTCCCATATCACATTAGGGTCAGCAGTCACACCCAAGTCTGTAAGTTCCTCACACAAACTGCGTGCAAACTCATTAGAAACAGCCTGATCTTGGAGTCTGGCCAGGTACAGCCTCATTCTCTTAATAGGTGGTAGCTTACTGGACCTAAGCTAATCTTCAGAGTAGCAACAACAAGTCTGTGGTCAGAATTCACAATCTGGGCACATTTGTATACCCCATAGTTTTGTTAGAGACTCTAGCATCTGCCCATGGGGATGTGATCGATCTCTTTCACTGAACCACTAATATTAGAGTACCAAGTCCCTCACTGAGACATCACTGACCACAGTTGGAGCTGGAACAACAGAAACGGCGCCCAGAGAGTGCCTTAACCTGAGTCTCATAATACACTTGTTGAAAGAAGTGACATTGGACTCCATCGGAAAGAGACAATCCACCAGCGCAACACTTACTCCCACAGTATGACAGCTACTCCCACGGAGAACAGAAAGGAGTCATGTCTGTTGTTTTGGATCCTGCCACCAACCCCCAAGTTTTCCATGCGAGTTGGAGGACCGTTTTCAAAGCAGATGCAGTTTAACATCATACCCAGGACAAACAAGGTGAAACAAGCTCACTTAGAAATGGTGAAACATATCACATAGCTCTGTCGATCACTTAGGCAACCTGCTTGCAACATATTCGCGAACCAATGATGGAAACCTGCGACCCACTGGCAGCAACCCGGATCATGACTCAGTGGGTGAGAAATACTGTCTTAAACAACCCACCATGAACCACTCATGGACCAACAATGGAAAACTGTGACCCATTGGTGGCCTGAGCCAGTGCTTGAGAATCACTATCTTAAATAGACTGGACATTAGCCTGCTGTTATGTGAAGATCGGTTTGTGCTACTCTGTACTGGCAGTTACAGCATGCATACCAGGGACTCGCAACAGATCCACAGAGCCTCAATTGCAATGACATGTACACTTTTCAACCTACATATGACCAATATGACATACAGCCAAATGGCCGGCTCCAAATGAGTTGTAAGCTGCAGCATGACTGAGCAGGCAAAATTGTGAGGTATCATGCATAGATGAAGAATGCATAATCTAATGGATTTCCTTAAGTATTGTGTGGTATACTACAGATTAATTTTCTTTTTCTATGCTCAACATAACCTACAAGCTGCATTCAATATTTGTTTACAATGACAATGTTTTCACTATACCACACATTTAATGAACATCTCAACCTGCTAGTCATAAACCTTCTTCTTGCCTAGTGGAAGACACCCTAATCTAATTAAGCTGAAGAATAGGCAGTGTACTTTTTATATTTTGATTCTTATGGAATTGCCATGTAACAATGAAGCATCCAGCAATTCCATGCACAACTGGTATTTTACCTCTTCCAAAGTTAAGTTGCTTATATGCAGAGGATTGTTACATAGTCACTCTGCTGGTTGAGTTGAAAGGCGTTGTTGATTGGTGCTGTTGCAGTTCCTGGTCATATGGCATGGAGATGTGGGACAGGGTGGGAAGTGTCGCATGTGGACTTATTTCACAGAGTGATTATTGTATTTCTTATTTTGACAAAATGATGTCCTTTTTGACTTTGTTAAATAAATAAAAAATTATCACAAAAACAAAAAATCATTACTCAAAGCAGTTTTTGCAACTAAATAATTAGTGACAGAATCTGATCATTTTTATGAATTGAACTTATAAATATTACAAATGTTCAGCTGTACACTTAAAAGAAACCATTGATACATCCAAAATTAACGGACTGACTACAGTACAAATTTATTCACAGTGGACTAACTAGAAAATCAGGGGTTTTGAGCATAATTCCATTGTGTTCATTGATATGACGCTTTGCTAGGCGACTGTAAGGTAGCTGTATGATAAAGAGCTTTCTGAAAGCACCATCCTTTTCAATAACGTAACATTCAGGAACCTGCTTAGTCCAAATTAAAGTTGTGTTGGCCAAAACCTATTCTGGGTGAAAGAGTATTGCTATCTGAATCGTTAACTCAAATCAGTTTTAAAAGAATCATGTAAATTGTTTTTTTGGTTCAAAAAATACTGTGTGCACTTAAATGGAAGACATGGGGATAACATAAGTTTGTTTTTTAGGAAAACAAGTTAAATATAGAGGTTTTAATAAATGTATGAATGCCGGAAGCACAATTTTTTTTCTTTCTCTCTGTAGAGCTTTGCCCCTGCTGTGTGTCATCCTTCTTTGATTGCATACCTTACCTTTTGTTCATTGAGAAACCCATCACAATAACAATAAAATGAACTGAGCTGAATCCTATACCTGAGCTTAAATACTTATGCCATATTAGTGATATTTAAGAAATTGACAAAATCATGTAAAAATAATTTTGAGTGTGCTACATGTATTCTTTCTTATATATCAATTGCAAAAAAACATTATTTAGTTTTAGAGGTCTGCAAAAATACTGTATTATGCACCATTGTAGAAAATAATTGCAGAAAAATAGAAAGAGTTCAGGAGATCCTATATAGCAGTTTAGAAAATGAAAAAAAATCTCAGAAGCATTTGCTAAAGTATTAAGAATACAAAATATATAAATAAATGGATAAATAAGAAGTCAGAAGCCCAGGGGATAAGAAAAACTGAGCAGCTGAAAATGATACAGCAATAGCAGAGGTATTAAATGAATATTTTAGATAGGGTTTTACCTGGGAGGATACAAACCACATGCCCACGGTAACAAGCAGTGCACAGCTTGGAAGAGTTCAGGGAAGAGCATGCATAGACGGTAAAAGAGCTAGAGGCTTTTCAAACAAATAGATCAGCAAACCTGCAAGAGGATGACCTGGGGGAATTACCTAAAATCATAAAACTAAAGATATGTAAAATTCAATACATACTGGCTCGATGTGACTGAAATCTAGGTCAAATAAATCCCGGTTAAGAATTTTTTTAAAGGAACATTCACGATGTTAGACTGGCTATAAAGAGAGCATAGTCAAAGTGGACAGAGTCAGTAGCTTAAGAAACAAACTCTAGAATAATTTGTTGCTGCCTCGCTTGCAGACATTTCAGTGTGAATGTTTGGAGATGCAGGATGTACAGCATTTGATCCACCCTTTCATAGTTAATGGATAGAAAGTGGGCGCAGTGTTATGGTACAGTCAGGGTTTCATCCCTTGCTCAAGCGTGTTCTCTTTCATTTACCCTTTGTTTGTTTATTTGTGGATATTGTTATGGGTTAAGTTTTTGTTTGTTTATTTTTATTCATTTTGTTTAAATTATTATTTATGTTATTATTTGTTCCTTTAGTTATGCTCCTTTTAGTATATGGGTTGCATCTCCTTACATTGCAGGTGGGAGAACAACCTCAGTGTTATTTAAGAATCCCACAGATGTAAGATAGCTGCTGTGGCATCGGTTAATACCTTTACTCATTGGCTCTATCTTTCTTGGATTTTGATGTGCATATTTTAAGTTAAATTTTTAATTCTTAGGTTTATAGATGTTATAAGTGTGTTATTTTTTTATTTCCTGCACTCATTTGAGATTTCCAATTATGAAGAAAAAAAAGCTGGCCAACCTCCCTAAATATAGCCTTACTCGGAGAACCAGTCCCCAGCTACTACCTGCATGCTTTAGCTTTTAATGTTCAAAAAATCAGGCAAAGTCCCCAGATATACCAAAAATGTCTTTCAAGAGGGAGAGAAACCATAAAACCCTGGCTTGTTGAGACAATCCAATAATGTAACTTTATAAGTTCAGAATTTAATAACAAGCAGCAAGAAAGAAAACAAAATGCACAAAAAGGATTTATCTAAAAGGGAATCCAATCCAAATTGATGAAGTTCCAACACACAATTTCAAGACAAATCCAATAAACCAGAAATAACAAGAAAAGCAATACTCACAAACAACTCTTACAACATTCAATGAACCACTGCTGGGTCCCTCTCTCTCAGCTCAATATAAAGGCAGAGGGAGGCCCCTGCAGCAGTGACGTCAGGGTGGTCAACTTCCTGGGGTTTATAAAAAAATGAAATGGCTGACAAAAATAATAAATGACAAGCAAACAGAAATAACATAAAAACATAAGAAATAATTCGGCATTAATCAGAATAATGACCAAACAGAGATATACATAAGTCACGAAACAGATCCTCTCTGAAGTTTAACAGTTTTTCTTTTTGGCAGTTATTGATAAAGCTTAATAATAAATTGCACTGTTTGACAGTTTCTCATGGGCACTGCAATTTGTTCATTCATTATATCTGTAACTACCCAGAAACTTCATGGTGCATGACATCATCACACTGATGGGATAAAAGGTCACCCTTGATAACCTTTCTCTATCTAAGATTGCAGATGTACCAAAACACTTTGCAATTTTATAAACAACCTTTTTTGTTTTTGATCTCAGGGTTTTGAATATTTGCTGACTTTAGCTTCTGATGTTCTATTTTTTCTAATTACCCAATTACGCTCTTTACATACTTCCTGGGTGTGTCTTGTCTTCTGAACTTTTATTTCCTCAGTGCTTGTTTTTCCCCTAGCAGAACAATGGCTTTTGGATTTGGTTACCGGTTTTCAGAATTGAACTTTGTTCTTTCTGAGTTGTCCCTTTCTATTAGCCTTTTCTATTTAAATTATTATCTGATTTATATATTTTAATATAGTTTAAATAGAACATTATTATTTACATACTTTGTTTTGTTCAAATACTTTGGTCAGAAGTTTTCCTCTTTCATTATATTATTTTAAGAAATATAATCCTTAACTTTTATACTAGCCTGCACAGGCCACAAGTCTGATTGACAAGTTTAGAGAAGGTTCATTTTGTTTCTAGGTGTAAGTGGAGGCTTAAAGCCTAATTTATGGGGTGAAGCCCTTTTTGAGTTTACTGAGCTGGTAACTCACATCAGCCAGATTTCAAAAGAGTAATATTGATAATCAATGTAAGCTGGAAGTGTTTTTGGAGATTCTGTAGGCAAAAAACAAGTAAGTGATCAGTTAAAGAGAGTTCAGCTATTATAAAACCGTGTTACATTGTATTGTCTTTCTTCATAGTGAAAGCAAAAACAAAATGTTTAGCTGTTGAGATGTTGGGAGTGTGATAAATAGTATTTTCCCAAAGCTGCAAAACAGTCCCTCAGCCTGTGTTACAGCATGCTTTGGTAATACTAAAACTTCCATTTAATCTCCAAATTCAATTTAATTCAATTGATTCAAGTACAGCAGTTTTCACTGGCTACATGATTTAAGTGCTTGCACAACTTTTCAATTATAATTCTATAACCCATACATTGTTTACATACATGGAAATGCAAATTAGGCCAAACAAACTAAAAAGTTAAATTAAATTAACAAAAAACCATGACATTAGAAATTCATTAACAAAAAACAAACATAAGCCCAGATGACAAAGGAGGAGAGGAAAAAAAAAAACTCCAGCCAAGAGCACTCCTAGATAATATAAAATTCAGGTGGGGGTTCCACGGTCAGTTAAAATGTACAAAGTCACAGTCAGTGTCAAACAAACACTTAGTCCTGGTGACCTAGACAAATTGGCCCACCCAAGGAGGGCAGTAAAATAAGAAAACAAAATCTTCGCAGCTCTATATTCCAGAACTCTCCCTATTTCTGTGTCACATCCCAGGGGCAGGAGTAGCAGCAAAATCAATCAGTGAATAGCAAGGAAATTAACCTTTCATTGTAAATTAAAGTAGGCCCGAGCTCCCAGTAGGGTGTAGGAGAGGAAGCTTATGCGTTATGTGTTTTCTACCATATTGGAAGCTTTATAACCTGTTAAAGATGACAAGATGATGATGTCCTTTCTATTAGCTTGCCTGGACTATTATAACCCTGCATATCAAACCGAAAACAATCCACACCTACTGTAGTCCAGGCTTTCTTCCAAATATACAGTACAGTATGTTACTTTCTCAAAAGATTTATTACAGAAGTCTTTCTAATAACAGATACATTAACAAATTCTTAACCTATACTCTTTCTACCATATATACTCAAGTATATGTTGAGTCTTGAAACCCGAAAATTCGATCATAAAATCAGACTCCAACTTTACACCTGTTCAAACATGTGACACTTAATTTTTTTTTATATATCTTCTTGCTTCCCCTTATCTCTCACCAGTCTCTCAGACACATCGAATTTTGTTGCAACAGTGCAGTTACCAATTTGTTTCGCCACTTCAATGACTTTTAATTTAAAACCAGCTTCATATTTTCTTCTGATCAAATGCTCCTTCATGGATAAGGGATGTTCTTATGATAACACAACGTGTTATCACAGCGTCACTTCGGTATAGTTTGGGTATTACCGTGTGGTCACGTAGGCACAATACATAGAAAAAAAGGCAGTGTGCTCCGTGGTTACTCTCTCAGGTGAGCGTTAGCATATAATAATCTCTTGGATCAATAGCGCGAGTTTTCTGCATTCGACTTATACAACCAACATTATAAAATACCAGAAATTATACAGTAAAATCAAGCCCCGACTTATCCGCGGGAGAACTTAAACTCGAATATATATGGTCGTTTCCTTATTCACCTTCCATTTACCACTACATTTTAATTTTCATTTCACTTGCTATAAGTGATGCCCATGAAAATTTGCCTTTCACTTTTTGATGCACAAGGCCCAATTAAGTACAGCATTCTAAAAGTTATTAGATGTCACTTGAATTCTCACTGGATGGCTTTCATGTTTGCCATGGGAAATGGGGAAAAATTGAAACTGTTGTTTTGTAATGTGCTACTGATATACTGAGTACACGTATCAGATTTATTTATTTATTTTTGCATTTTAATGTTACATAGTTTATATCCATTTTGGTGTTGACAAAATGCTTTGCTTCTGACATCTTTGGATAGTGGGCCAAACCCTTTCTTATTTGTTGGAATGGAAAGAGTCTGATAACAGTTTTTACCGTTTTGTGATAGAAACAAAGTCAGCAGGTGATGTTTAGATGGCTGCAGAAATTCTGATACAAAAAGATCCTGTCTACAGGTATGTTAAACTGAGAATTTAGGTTTCATGTTCTGAAAGTTACAGAGAAATAAGAATATGGTATAAAAAAAATAATAACAAGATCTGACTTCCCTCTCTTTCCCCTTCTTCCTCTGCTCCAGCTGTGAGGTGCACTAGAATAGTTATTTATGTTTAAGAAAGTTAAGTAAATTTCAGATTTTCAATATGTGTACACCAATGTAATCAAAAAATAGGAAAAAAATCAAACCCTTCATTCTACAGACTCCCACTTTCATGCTATGAGAAGTTTCTGTAAGATATTTCCCAACTGAAATTGTGTGTCACATTCCCATACTGTTCCGGCATGCAGTTTGTTTACTTCCGTCTTGATCGGCTAAAGTTTAACTCCATATGATTTGTAGATGTAGTTTGAGAAATGACAAAGCTTTGCAAGAAAAATAAATAGATTAAAAAGTCCTTCTCTCCAGTATAAATGTACATTTATGTAGTTACCAGAGTTTTATTATTTTTTATGAATATATATGAAACATTGTGATGCAAAAATAAGGGTTTATTTCAAAAGGCATTATTCAGAGCTAAAGTTAAACAATATGCTTAAGTGTGCTGTACACTTCAACTAATTCTTACTGTGAAGGCTGCTGAGATACTAAAAAGTCATTCTACATTATTAATAAAAGATTTAAGAAGGTTGAATTGACTCAAGGGATTTTCTTACTTGGTGCAATAGATCAACACTGTTTTGCCTACAGGGTTTGATCTCAGCTTCAACTTCAGTCAAATAAATAAGGGAATAATAAATTGCAATATGTTGAATCAAATAAAAATATTTAGTTTACCACAAAACACAATAAATCACAAGTTAATGTTCATTGTTATGTGTACACATTACAATGAGATGCATTCTTACCACCCACAGAAGAGTGAGAATAGTAGAACACAAATAAAATACAAAGAATGCAACCCCACATACCAAAACATCATCAGCTGATATATATACAAACAATGGAAATTTACAGTATGGATACCCCTTGTGTTAGCACACACCATTACAGTGATACAATCTTTTTGCAGCTTAAATCTATGTGCCGATTTGTCAGACATTAAGGACAAAGTCTTTTAAAGAAGTACCTTCCAAATAAAGCCAGTCTTGTTACAGTTATGCATATAGTCTCTAACCAGACCTCGGTTAGCTATTTCCTTGTGTAACTTCTCACAGTAATCAGACATCATTCTACCATCAACAGCTTTTTTCCGCAATATCCAATACAAAGGTGGAATTTACATTTTTCCAACCATCCAGTGCTTGCTTTGAATGAATGATCCCTTTGGCATTGTTTTTGAACAAACCACTGACTGATACATGACAGTATTCAATTGTTCATTTTTAGCACGTTTCATTGTTTTGCAATTTCTATCATTATCATCAGTGGTTTCCATTTTTGACGCATGTGTTTTAATTTTGTTAGTGTCACGCTTTATTTCGTTCACTGTTGTTCTCCCTACTCTGTAAACTGAAGCAATGCTTGAAGCACTTTAGCTGTTTTGTAAACTTTTAATAACTTTAATTTTTTTGTTGTCAGTTCCAACACGACACGCTTACATTTATCAGCCATAACAATATATAGCAGATTAATTACAGTACAACAAAAGAGAATGACATATGACATATGGTGCTGGGGAAGAACACTACGCACTAGCACAATAGAGATTTGTTCAAATGTGTATAGTTCACAGCACATTAATAGACAGGTGCTGGCATATGCAATTTGTTTTTGTTTTTGGCTGTGATGTTTAACGGAGACTGATGGTTAATCGAGTAACGGGTGATTTAGGTTTTATCATGCAACTACAGTTTGGATGGGTAACCCCTTTCCAGTCATTCTTAATAATAAAGTGATTAATTTCTATTTATACAAATTGACTCTTACTAAAATTTTGGACATGTAGTTCCTGCTATTTCCCCACTTTGGTAAACAGTGCTCTTCCGTGCAGTATATGACAGCATTGAAAGTTGCAATCAATGGATAAGCTCACTAATGAACAGCTAAAATGTTTCTCTGGTTACTAAATGTTCCCTCATTTCAGTAACCAAAGATTGTTGTCAATAAGAAATAAAATGAAACTGACGTTAAATAAACTTTAAACCAATTAGCTAGAGATATACTGTACACGTGAAAACATCCAAACCATCCACTTGGCACATGAGCACTGACCAGTCATTGCTGGAGTATTCTGCTAGGCAGGCACCTCTTGTATCTTCTCCTGCTGCCATCCAAATTGTAGCTCCTGAGCATGTAACATCCCACTAGGTTCCTCATGGAATTTACACTATTAATGCATCGTTAACATGATTTAAGTATTTTATGTCATCATTTTTCAGAAGAAGTAGTTATTATTTACAAAGAACTCTGACCATAACTCCTACCATATTTTCTAGCAGCAGTCAAATTCAGCATATTCATCAAATAATAATATAATAAATCTACCACTTACCTGTAACCACAACTGAGTGAGTAGACCCACAAGAAAAAAACATGACTCTCCCCAGTTTTTTAGATACAAATGCTCCCAGAAAGCCATCTTTAGCTTCATTGTCTGTTCTGTTTCCATGGCCGCACTGACCCAGTGCCCCGTTTCCCCAGCAAACCAGTTCTTCTTCCACAGAGGTCATTTCTGCCAGCTTTAGAAATGGAGAAATATGGATTTTTAAAAATAGTGTCTTCAGTATTTTAATATTTAAATTTCCATTCTTGTTTCATTAAATGTTTAGTAATTGGCAGAATCAATCCATTCATTCTGCTACTTCTATTATAGAATCACAAACTGTTGGAGCCAACCTCAATAGCACTGGTAGGAAATCTGGACTTAAGGACATGTCCTACTCTGACAGACTTAGAGAGTTAAACCTGTTTAGTCTTGAGCAGAGGAGACTGCTTGGGGACCTAATCCAGGTCTTCAAAATCCTTAAAGGTATTGACAAAGTAGATCCAGCAGAATTCTTTCAGCTTAAGGGTGAATTATGTACTGAAGGTCACCAGAGAAAGTTAAGGGGAAGTGCATTAAAGACTGAAGCCAGGTAGAATTTTTTTACACAAAGAATTGTGGAAATCTGGAATAAACTGCAAAGACATATAGCTGAGGCAGAAAACTTAACTACCTTTAAGAATCATCTGAATGAGATACTGGGGCAGCTTAGCTATTAGCTGACAGTATCTGACCAATACAGCAATTTAATATCATAGACACAGTACAGTTTTAAAAAAATTGTCTGTTACTATTTGAAAAAATACTACATTATCATGATTCTAAATTAAAATGTAATAATTACCTTGATATTTTCTTAAAAAACCTGAACTCATATTTTTTCATGACTGTTTTAATAAAGTAAAAAGAAATACTAATAATGTCATCCATTTAATATTTACTGAAAAACCATTGCAATTTAGAGTTGTGGGGGACCATAATCAGTCTTAGTATCATCAGGAGTAAATCACCATTTAACCCTGGATGGTAAGCCAGTGCTAATTACACCATTCGTTCATTCATTTACTAGACTGCTTGCACACAATAGAAGATGGACAGTTTCTCTAAATGCAACTGACAACACACACTTGGATACAGAAGGCCCTGTCACTGTAATGTAAAGGCACAGAAAGGAAACGGTATGCTTCTGATGGATAACTGTATTAATGGTGTATACCATGTCAACATCTTGCAAATTTTTCTGAAAAATATCTCTGTGTTTTACCATGAACCTGGAGTACCTTATGTACTAATGAGAGTCATTTTTGAAATGCCCTTTCAGTAATTAAAGGGTGACCCTGATAACACTGTATAGCTATGCAATCAGATTTTAACCTAATAATTCCGCAAAGAAACTTCAAGTTGCACCAAAGGTCATAGAACACTTTCATTTCATGACAGTAATTTTACTGTTTTATTCCCAAAGAGGAAATATCTGAATTTTTGAAAGAGCAAACCAATATGTAATCTGTTATAAAACTATTCTAAATCAATAGCTAATTTCTTTGTATTGATTACTATTTAGATGTTTAAAAGATACCCTAAAGCAACAATATATGTTTATAGGTCTGTGTTTCCAATTGGCACTCATAAGTATTAAAATTATTGATTACAGACAAAGGATCTAAAATGTCAAACAGTTTATTAATCTTAATAAAGAATGTAGTTTATCTCAACCATTTCGCCATAAAAGTAAAACAAACATGCTCTAACAATATTTTAAAACACTTGTTTTGTTACATTTAGAATACCTAAACCCTCATCTTTAAAAACTAAATATTCCTTCATAATAACAATGGAAAATACAGTAACTTGGATTTCACAGTAGAACAGTGGTTAGCTCTGATGCCCCACAGATCCAGTGACCTGCGTTCCTGCCCTGGCCCAGTTTTTCTTATGCTTTATCAGCCTAAGAACAGAAATGATGGAATATTGGGTTATTGTTGCATGACATTTCAATGCTATGCTGGTTCCAGAGTGCCCCTGAGAGGAATGTTTAAGTGGTCTGTTTTTAGTGTGAGTTTCTTTTAAACTTCAGTTTCCTCCTTGTGCAAAAAATGTTTTTAGTTATGCGTCATGTTTGACTTTAGCCACGTCTCCTCTGACTATAACTTACTGAAGTTATTATCATATTGAAGTAGACTTATGGCACAAAGTAGATATTTAGCTATTGAGTCAAAGATTTACCGTATATACTCGTGTATAAGTTGGGTCTTGAAACCCAAAAAATCGATCATAAAATTAGACCCCGACTTATACGCCTGTTCAAAAATGCACACTTAAATTTTTTTTATTTTTTACATCTTTTTGCTTCCTCCAATCTCACATCAGTTTCTCAGACACATTGAATTTTGTTGAAGCAGCGCAGTTACCAATTTCTTTTGCCACGTCAACGACTTTTAATTTAAAACCAGCTTCATATTTTCTTCTGATTGAACGCTCCATCGTAGATAAGGGTTGCTCTTACGATAAAGGTGTATGAGGGCGTGAGATACAAAAAATACAAAACAGTGCAAACGTCGCTTCAGAATAATTCAGGCATTACCGTATGGTCACGTAGGCACAATACATAGAAAAAAAAGGCAGTGTGCTCCGTGGTTACTCCCTCAGGTGGGCGTCAGCATATTGTAATATCTTGGATCAATAGCGTGAGTTTTCTGCATTCGACTTATACGACCGACATTATAAAATAATAGAAATTATACTGTAAAATCAAGCCCCGACTTATCCACGGGAGAACTTATCCGCGACACAATTGTTGTCTTACTCTCTGGTATAACAGTTATATGACTCTGTTAAGAAAATTTGTAACTTTAAAGTTGTATGGCGTATTTTCAGGTTGATCAAGAAAAGTAAACATCCTAATAAGAAGAAATCATTTGGCACCTAAGGTGGTACAGCGGTTTAGCATTTCTTCAAAGATCTGGGAGGTTAAGTGTGAATGTTTACACAGTCTCCATAGATTTTAATTCATTTGTTCCCCGGTACATCATTTCTTCCTTAATTATGATCGTGGTATGTTAATAAAGAGGGATGTGAAAGTGCCCTGAAATGGACTGACACTCTATTTAGAGCTGAATCCTGTCTTGTGCTCTGTACTATCATAATGGGTTCCTGATTACTGTTGCTTCTTCTCCTTCTACTACTACTAGTTTTACTTGAAACCATTTCTCAACTATTACTGTAGATGTCAGCTATCTGGACTCTCTGTTTCTATTTATGCCTGTCTATTGCATCTTCTGTACTCAGGCTCAACTCCTTGAAATCTCTTGTCATTGAGTCCACCCAAGACTCTGCCTTCCACTTGGACTTGTGCCTTTTACTGTGTACAGTGTTTCCAATCTACCTCTATACTGCAACTGAAAAAATGAATTAAATGGATTGTTGAATTTAAGGGTCTTCTTATTTCTTAACACTTGATCACTACTACCTTAATTCAGTTTTGACTTAATAAAAGCAAGTTATAAAAAAGGTGTACCCAAGCAAGAGAAATATGAGGGTAATACTAATGCAATTGACTTAAATAAACAGAAATAAGTATAACAATGCCCTAAAATGAATTATCTAATGCTCATTAGCAGGATGCTCTCTCCATTTCAGTTTTGCTGCACTGCCTTACACAAAACACTGAAATGGCATGTTAAAACAAAATATCCCCAGAATATCCAGTGCTTTCATCTTCTCTGTGTGGATCTCGTCAACAGCTGTGGTATTGGTACCTTGGAGCTTTTTAATGACTGCAACGACTTCAACCACTGAAATGGATCCAACGCCAGCTAATGCTTCCAGCAGTGCCTCCTCTAAACAGAGAGTATCCACTGAGTTTAGGAGTCACTCATAGAGTTTCAAGAATATGCCTAGTTGAGTTGATTGCTCCCAACTTTTGTCGAGAACATTCTGGACAATGTCCCATCTAACATTCTTGAGTGGCTGAACGATTTTACAGAAATGGCTTGAAGCTGTTGTGATATTTGCCCGGACACCACCAGTCTGAGACCACATCTTTATCCAAAAGACTTCTTTATTTCTCTTCTTCTCCACACAACAATACTCAGTCCCGCACAACCACCGTGCCTTCAGCCCCAGTCACCTCTCTCCTTGGCTTTCTCTCTCCTCGTCCCTGGGCCATCTGTCCTCTCTCTCTCCAGAAGCTTCGTCCTACTCCTTTTCCCGACTCCAGCTCAATGACAGGAGGGAGGCGGCCCCATTTATCCTCACCCGGATGAGCTCCTGGTGCTCTACCTGACGTCACGTCCTGGTGTGGCGGAAGTGTCAGGAGATCACCCGGAAGCACTCCGGGTGACCCTGGAAGGATCGTCCTCCATCTGTGTGGCGGAAGTACATAAGTCCCGGACTCCATGAGGCTCGGGGAGCCCCCTGGCGGTGAACAGAGGCCCCAACGGTCCTGAGCCTTCCTGCTCCCCTTCCTTGGGCCTCTTCTACTCCAGGGTGGTTGCCCCCTCGTGGCCCGGAGGACAAATGTGCCCCGTCTTGGTCCTTCCAGGCGTCCCAGCCGGGTCTTACCCCCAGCCATATACGACACTGTACAACATTTATTCTCTACCGCTGAATGAAATCCTCACTCACACTCTGCTGCAAAATACACTCATGTTGCCTGCTTGTACCTGTCAGTGAAATCCTAAGTTCAACCTGCTAATGTTGTTCATATGAACTTTTAAATGAATTTGAAAGCTTTTTTACGACTGGAATATCCTAACTTGTGGATGTTGCTACACAGGTATTGGATCTGTTGCTATATGCCACTTGATCTCTGTATTTGCAGAGCGTGTGTTTTGCCTGCATATCTAGTGTTAAGTCAAACCTATGCAATGTGTCAGCAATATGTGTCTTATCTTCAGTTACATTTTTGATATTCACTGATAGAATAAAAAGGCACAGTCATGTCTTGGTAAGTACCCAGTTGAAACACTTACATATAAGTTGTAAATTTCCTGATTGTGGATGATGTTGTCTACTTAGCTTCATTAGGGTGTGATCTCCAGTTTGAACTGGAGCGATTAACAGCTAAGTGTGAGGCATTTGGGTTAAGAATCTGCAGTCATGGCCCTGAATGGCTTTTTTCCTGAAGAATACTTCAAAGTCTTGTTCACGAGTGAGAGAAAATGTGACCATGAGATTGACCAATAAATGGTCAAAGTGCAGTGGTATTAGTTTTCCAGGTATTGTACCAGACCATGTTAGTGAATTGGGATCGATGTTCTCTTACCCTTAAGGCACAGATTCTGTATAATATAATAAAGTGGCTGAAATAAATTTCTTATGCAAGGTTGCTGGACTCACTCACTGTAATATGGTAAAGAGGTCAGCAACAGAGAAGATCCTCAAAATAGAACTATTGCTATGACTGATGCTGGGGATCCAGCTGAATTAATCATTCGTATTTATGTATTTCAGATGTCCCTGTGACCCCCTATCACAAAGAGTTACTAGTCACTGCCTACTAGAAATTGCAGGCTAGAGGACATCTAGGCATCCCCCCGGCAGACCTGGAGAATATTGCTGAAAATAGTATGGCCTCATCTGTTCAGCTCAGAATGTTGTCACCATGGCCATCATGAGGAAAAATGAATAAAAAGTGAATAGATCAAGTGTATAAAGTGAAGTATGAGAATGCAGATACTTCTACTTTTTACTTGTTTCATTTGCAGTTTTTAAACACCAGGGACCACATTTATAGAAGAGTGTGAATGCACATGCCAAAAAAACAGGAAATATTTTTGCATATGTCAAAAAAAATCAGATTTAAAAAAATCTGGCACACAAACATTTCTATGCAATTTGCCCTTTATAATTCACAGTCACCTAGTAAATATGTGTTAGTGAACATACCTTAAACGCTGCCCTTAAACATCCATATATGGAGGATGCTAATCAACCTAATAATCTTGATGTTGCAGAAATTCATTGACTGGTAGAGCAGCCTCTCAACTGATGCAATGAGATACAATCACTTGCATTCAAGATTATCTGGCTGTGCTCTGCAACTGAGAGCACAAGATCATGTGTAAGGTTTAAGGCACCATGGATCTGAGCAGGTAGCCTCTATTACCTGGAGAATGTAATGACCTGATTGATGATAGTACAAGCCATATGAAAAACTAAGGGTTCAGCCAGTTACCTTACCCATAAGTCAGACACCAACTACAGTACCATTATGTCTTACGTCTGTCATAGTCACTTTGCCTCAAAATAAATGAATCACTGGTTGACCCAGGCAACTGAGCCATAATGTTTGTCAATCTCATCTTAGCATCACAGATGACTTGTGAATTAATGAAATGTAACCGCTCACGTTTAACAAAAATATCTTCATTTTCGCTAAACATAATTGTCATTTCAATATGAGTGAGGTAAATTGCCCCAATTATGGTAAAAGAACCAGACACTGCTGCAAAGTGCCATTTTATGTTGGCAACAATAACAACATTTATTTATATAGCACATTTTCATACAAATAATGCAGCTCAAAGTGCTTTACATGATGAAGAAAGAGAAAAAAGACAAAATAAATAAAAATTAGAATAAGGGAACACTAATTAACATAGAAAAAAAGTAAGGTCCGATGGCCAGGGAGGACAGAAAAAACAAAAAAAACTCCAGACGGCTGGAGAAAAAAATAAAATCTGCAGGGGTTCCAGGCCACAAGACCGCCCAGCACCCTCAGCCCCCTCTAGGCATTCTACCTAACATAAATGACCTCAATCAGTCCTCACTGTATTCAGGGTTCTCATGGAAGGACTTGATGATGATGGTCACGTGGACTTCTGGCCTTTAATCCACCACTGTAGGGACATCACAGTGCTTTGATCAGGTAGTGGTGGCGCAGGTCGCCACCCCAGAAACCCGGAATAAGAACAGAAGAGAAAGTAGGGGTTAGCACGAATTTTGGAGAAACCATGAATAATCATGATAATTAATTGAATATACAAAGCATCAGGATTAAACTAAGATGAAGCTATGAGAAAGCCATGTTAAAGTAATGTGTTTTCAGCAGTGTTTTAAAGTGCTCCACTGTATTAGCCTGGCGAATTCCTATTGGCAAGCTATTCCAGATTTTAGGTGCATAACAGCAGAAGGCTGCCTCACCACTTCTTTTAAGTTTAGCTCTTGGAATTCCAAGCTGATACTCATTTGAAATTCTAAGGTTACGATTTGGAGTGTAAGGTGTAAGACATTCCGAAATATAAGATGGAGCAAGATTATTTAAGGCTTTGTAAACTTTAGGCAGGATTTTAAAGTCAATTCTAAATGACACAGGTAACCAATGTAGTGACATCAAACCTGGAGAGATGTGCTCGGATTTTCTTTTCCTAGTTAAGAGTCTAGCAGCTGTTATGTTATATGCATCTAAACTCACACCACAGAAAAACTGAACGTAGTGACTTGCTAGTAGGTTAATGGCTGCCAGCACAGATGGTATGGCAGAGTGAAGCTTTGGCTGAGATATTCCTGACCTGTCGGCCACTTCAATAAAAAGTGACAACAGGTAACCAATATAAACTGATGAATAACCAAAAAAGTTCTTCAGTTCAAATTCAATGTATGTAGCATTGGACCTCTTAAAAGGGAGCTAAAATGCAGTCTTATGTTGTATTCATCACGTTTGAGGTGTAATATGTTTGCCACGTCAAAGCACAATGCACACGGCTGGGTGATATGTATTAGTATTGATCAAGGATGTCATCATGTCCCAGTTTCTCCAAAATGTTGCATAAATATGGGTCAGAATTGGCAAAAAATATACTCATGTTCCCCTGTCAAGCTCTTTTTTATAAATCCCGATAATTGTGTAGGAAGTTGCATACTCAAATTTCGAGCCTCTTTTTATGTGTATGTAAGCTATATAAAAAAGGCTCCTGAAAAGGAAATACTTGTAATATGTTAGCTAGATGTTGCAAGTCTTCAACTACGATGCGGACGGAGGGCTGAGTGATAAAACAGGAAAAAAATCAAGTAGTTTATTGTAAATTAAAAAAAGAGTATCCTAAATAAAATTACAAAAATAATCCATAATATCCTGTTTAGATCTTATTGAAGTACTGTTAAGACTCCCTGCCAAGTTAAAAAATTGCATTGACATTGGAGACTATAATAAACAACATAACATATGATGTCATAAAATTAGATCATTAAATTCATTTAATGATACATGATTGAATTAACATCATTTTGTGCCATACAGTCTGCTGTGCACGGCATAGTACAGTTTATCCTTCAGCAAACTTCTGAGCAAATATATTTTTATGGCCCTGTTAAATCTAGAAACCCACTAATGAAATTTAATTTATGAATGGAGCCACTTTTATGTAAAGATCCTACACTACTTCAAGTGCTGAGATATTATGAGAAGGAGGAACTAATATTTTACATTTATAATTTTTTCAAAAAGCTATAAACAACGTCTTACTCTAATCAAATTATTTGAATTTTGAACATCCTTTGAAACAGGTTCTTGTAAAGATTATTAATAGCCTGAATTACAATAACGAACTGAGGTCTTTTGATAATGAGGTGTTTTTTAGGTGTATGATTTTTCCCCTTTGAAAGATGTTAGCTTTTACAGTAATATATTCTGTGGTGATCATCTTCTTTAGTGGTTCCAGTGGTGTAATTTATAAGAAAAACCCATCTACTTAAAGCCAAAGGCTATCTAAGGAGCATCATTTTCAAAGCTGGAATCTAACCTGAATGGGATACTACCACATCACACAAACATAACAGGAACATTAAAAATCAATAATTAATAATAATGTGGGAGGAAACCAAATGCAGAGAACCAACAAAGTCCACACACACAGTACCTGCTCCAGGAATTACACATTGAGTCAATAACCAATGGACCACCATGACAGAATTCTTCTTTTTATATTAATAAAACTGTTCAGACTCTTATCTTTATGTGTACATTTTAATACTCAGAATCCAATTACCCCATCAGAACATGACTACTGTTAGCATTTGTCTTTCATGTCTATGTTACAAATTTAAAGGCCGCAGAGGTATATTGTGGGGGTAAAACAGAGATATATTCCTTAGCAATTAATGCTGTGGTAGAGATATGATGCACCACTTTGAAATTTCCTTTTCTCATCTTTTATTTGACATAAAAAAAATTTTCCTAAAAAATATAGCTACTGTACATTTAAATGCCATGGCTTTGGAAATGCTATACACAGTGCTTTGTACTGGGGGGTATTTTTCGTAGGTCTCTTAAATCATCCGAGATCAGGTGCCTCATCTTGGATAAGTTAATGCCGGTGACACTCATCTGGGATAGGTCGGTTTTTCAAATGCAGCCGTGTATTAGATTAGTCTAGTTGGATCTAATCATACGAGATGAATGCGCGTGCCCGTGCTGAGTGAAAAGCCCATATATATTGAGTCTAGAAAACATGATCAGCAAGTCTTTGATAGGCTGTAACAAAATGACGAAAGAACGGCTGCATTTCTTTTTCACACACGCAGCGCAAGACCTTTCATTCGAAGGACATGAAGAATGTCAAGATTTAATATGCACAAGGGGTAACACTGCAAAAGCAGCCCAGACCAGAAAAGACGGCTGGCAAAAGGTGGCCGACGAATTAAACGCTAAGTACTGTGCATTGTACTTACGGAATGCAGCGTTTCATTTCCTATGTGTCAGATTAATTATTATTTAATATGTCATAATTACAGATCAAAAGTGAGCACAAGGAGAACATGGGAACAGGTTAAAGTGAAGTACAAGAATATACTTCAAACTGGTAAATATTGGTATATAACTATTTAAAGAATTGTTGACATAAAGAATCATATATAATATAAAAAACATTAATTTTAAAGCTAATAAGAAGACAGACAAGCAAAAAACAGGTGGAGGTCCACGCGGTCCAGACTTAACCCCTGCAGAAGAGTTGGCTCTCCAGCAAAATGCCCATCGCCCTGTTTCTGATGGCATTCCAGGGGGAAGCTCCTCCTCAGAACCAGTGGCAGGATGCAGTGGTCACTTCATTTCAGGTAAAGGATGGTCACTGCATATATTTGTCCTCATTGTGTGCCATAGGTATGTTCCATATAGCCCTCTTTTTTGTTGGGTCAGTTGCAGGGAATGTCATATCCCTTGAACCTGTGTCTGACCAATGAGATATTGACAAAGGTCAAATATTTGATGAAGACACTGTTTCTGATTATTCATCAGGAGGAGAGGTACATTTTCCAAATAATGTTTGATCAAACTCCACTCTGATCAGTCCCAATGTGCCCCAATCACATTTGGAAATCCTGGTAATGAGAATGTTAGGCTGATTGTGAGATTCTTCATGGAACTGTGGGTGTTTTAGCCTGTGTATAACCTACCTGCAATGGCATGAAACGCTTCTTTTACTGTCTGCACACGCAGGTGTCCAGGAAACACTATGAAAACCCGATGGAAATATTTCAGAGCCACAGACTTTACGCATTGCCTGGCAAACTGCACTTTTAGTTAGATTTTCCGCATCGCCTACAGTATATAAAAAAGTGCCGCAACAGGGGAGTCGCCCTACCCTGCAGGTGCAGCTGCCTTCAGCACTGGTCCAGTAGCCCTCTGATCCCTGGCTACGTCGGGCTCCATCCGGACCGAGACTTGGGTTCTTTCCCCAGCGGCCAGGGCGCTCATGCTGGGGCTAGACCAACCCAAAGCCTTCACGACTGCCGCTGCCTTTCAACGGCCAGTCGTCTTCAATACCGGTCACTGCAGCTCCGTGACAGATTTCTTCAGCCCCACCGAGTGTCAGCCAAACACTCCTCTGCTGGGGCTCACCTTTGCTCTGAGGATGTTGATGGAGAAGTATAGAGAAGGCCAGAAGGAATTGCATTGAGTCTTTGTGGACCGGGAGAAAGCATATGACAGGGTGCCTCGAGAGGAGCTGTGGTATTGTATGAGGAAGTTGGGAGTGGCAGAGAAGTAAGTAAGACTTGTACAGGATATGTATGAGGGAAGTGTACAGTGGTGAGGTCTGCGGTAGGAGTGATGGATGCATTCAAGTTGGAGGTGGGATTACATCAGGGATTGGCTCTGAGCCCTTTCTTATTTGCAATGTTGATGGACAGGTTGACAGACGAGATTAGACAGGAGTCCCCGTGGACTATGATGTTTGCTGATGACATTGTGATCTGTAGCGATAGTAGGGAGCAGGTTGAGGAAACCCTGGAGAGGTGGAGATATGCTCTAGAGAGGAGAGGAATGAAGGTCAGTAGGAACAAGACAGAATAAATGTGTGTAAATGAGAGGGAAGTCAGTGGAATGGTGAGGATGCAGGAAGTAAAGTTGGCGAAGGTGGATGAGTTTAAATACTTGGGATCAACAGTACAGAGTAATGTCGATTGTGGAAGAGAGATGAAAAAGAGAGTGCAGGCAGGGTGGAATGGGTGGAGAAGAGTGTCAGGAGTAATTTGTGACAGACGGGTATCAGCAAGAGTAAAAGGAAAGATCTACAGGATGGTAGTGAGACCAGCTATGTTATATGGGTTGGAGACGGTGGCACTGAACAGAAAGCAGGAGACAGAAGTGGAGGTAGCAGAGTTAAAGATGCTAAGTGGGATCAAGCCTCATGTGGGGAGGCAAAATGGGGGGTGGGGGGATAAAGGGGGGAGAGGAGAGCAGGCTATATCTAATCTATTCTTCTAATCCTTATAACTATGAATATCAATGCAACAATAGGCTAAAATGCAATAACTCATGGGGAATTTTGAAATTAAGATTAAAACTGCCTCACTACCAGTTAAGAATATAAAATGACATTAAAAACTCAGAATCAATGTCTCCATGATGGGACAGTCAACTTTGTGAGCTGGAATGTTAAAGGCCTGAATCACGAATTAAAGAGAAAGAAAGTATGCTCTCACCTAACAGGCTTAAACACTAAAATAGTATTTTTACAGGAGACCCACTTTCTAAGCAAGGATACAGTTTAGACTGCAAAATGACTGGACTGGCCAAATGTTCCACTCTAGCTTTATAAAGAAAACTAGAGGTGTGGGAATTCTCATACACAAACAGTCCCATTTGTAGCATCAGATGTAGTATCGGACCCCAAAGGGAGATATGTGATGGTCATGGGCAACTTATTTCACAGTAAATGATTTTGATAAATGTTTATGCACCCAATGTCGATGATAAGGAATTCATGCAAAATCTATTTGCATCCATTCCCAATGTGAACACTCATAAAATTATAATGGCTGGGGACTTTAATTGTGTTTTAAATCCACTCTTAGATAGGACTCCTGTGACAGGGGGGACGACATCTAACACTGCAAAGACAATTACACAGTTTTTAACTGACCACAACTCAAGAACATATTCGTTCTACTCACCAGTGCATCATAGCTATTCAAGAATTGATTATTTTTTTATAGACAATAATTTCCTGCCTACGATTAAATCATGCAAATACGACACAATTGTTATCTCCGACCATGCCCCTCTAGTCTTGGAGCTAAAATCATTAAGCCCCTCACACTCACCTCATAGATGGCGTCTTAACCCTCTTCTATTAGCAGACGAGAACTGCACAGAATTTATATCCAAACAAATCAGCTTCTTCCTAGAGACAAACACGCCCACAGAGGTTTCTGCAGGAACACTCTGGGAAACTCTAAAGGCCTTCTTAAGAGGACAGATTATTTCATATCTTTCCCACAGAAATAAATTAGAAACCAAGAAAGTGTTAGCGCTAAGAAGCGAAATTACTAGAATAGATGAAGAACAAGCCAGGTGTCCAAGTGAAGCTCTTCACAGGAAAAGGCAGGCCCTGCATACAGAACTCAACATCTTGACAACTAAAGAAACTAAACAACTTATTTATAAGTCAAGACATCATTACTATGAACACGGAGATAAAGCTATTTAGCTTTTAGCTCAACAAATTCACAAACAAGAAGTCTGCAATGCAATATCAGTAATCACCAACACGAATGGAGAAGAAATCATTGACCATAAAAACATAACACACACATTTAGAGTTTATTATAAATCCTTATATTCTGCTGAGTTCAAAGAAGACAACACAAAATCTAATGCATTTCTGGATACATTTAAGACGCCACAAATAGATGCTTTAAGTGCTGAGGAACTGGATAAACCTCTGACGCTATCAGAATTACTATCACTTCAAAGCGGGAAATCAGCAGGCCCAGATGGTTACCTGTAGAATTTTATAAGAAATTCTCCACTCAGCTAGCTCCCCTCTTATTGGCAACACTTACAGAAGCTAGAGACAACCAAATACTACCTCAAACAGTTTGTCAAGCATTAATCACCATCTTTCCTAAACAAAATAAGGACTTGTTACAATGTGCATCATATAGACCAATTTCACTCCTTAATAATGATGTTAAGATACTCTCAAAAATTCTAGCTAGAAGGATGGAGAAAGTGCTGCCCTCGGTAATATCACAGGATCAAACTGGATTTATTAAAGGCCAACACCTATCTTCAAATCTCCGACGCCTGTTTAATGTAATATATTCACCAGCATAATCAAACACCCCAGAGATATTACCATCATTAGAAGCAGAAAAAGCATTTGATATGATTGAATGGAACTACCTTTTCACTGCATTGGAGAAATTTGGGTTTGGCCCGAATATTTGTGCATGGATCAAACTACTGTATACCAATCCAGAAGCTTCAGTTTGTATAACAACATTTGTTCAGACTACTTTAAGCTAGAACGTGGCACCAGACAAGGATGTCCCTTGTCGCCACTGCTGTTTGCAATCGCCATTGAACCACTGGCGGTTCACTGTCGAAACTCTTATCAGATAAAAGGGATTATCAGAGAAGGACTGGAACAGAAAATTTCTCTATATGCAGATGATATGGTTTTGTATATATCAGACTCAGAAAATACTGTGCCTGCAGTTTTAACAGCACTCACAGAATTTCAAAAGATATCTGGTCTCAGAATTAATCTGAATAAAAGTATACTCTTTCCAGTGAATTCACAAGCATATAATATTAGATTGGACACCGTACCTTTTACCATAGCAGATCAGTTTAAATACCCAGGGGTAAATATCACAAGTAAACATAAAGCTCTTTATCAACAAAATTTTGCCGTCTGTATGGAAAAAATTAAGCAAGACTTGCATAGATCGTCAACCCTTCATGTCACTCTAGCCGGAAGAATTAATGCTGTTAAGATGAATATCCTTCCTAAACTTCTTTTTTTATTTCAAAACATTCCAATATATATCAATAAATCATTTTTTAAGCAATTAGATTCAACAATAACCTCATTCATCTGGAACTCAAAACACCCATGTATCCGAAGAGCAACCCTACAAAGACCTCAGGCAGAAGGTGGCATGGCTTTACCTAATTTTCAATTTTATTACTGGGCAGCAAACATACAAGCCATAAAAACCTGGGGCCTCATGTATAAACGGTGCGTACGCACAGAAATGTTGCGTACGAACCTTTTCACGCTCAAATCGCGATGTATAAAACCTAAACTTGGTGTAAAGCCACGCACATTTCCACGGTAACTCATACCTTGGCGTACGCAATTTCTCCGCTCGGTTTTGCAGACTGGTGGCACCCAGCGTCAAAGCAGTGCCACTGTTCCTGTGTGATCACCCTTTCTTTCTTAGATCCACATTCCTGATGCGGCTTTATAAATACACTGAAACTAACTGCATATTGTTTATTAGTGTAATGCATCTGATTGTAATTAACCTGCAGCAATATAATGGTCCAGGAAATAGCCATAGTATTCCAAATACCATAACTGCTTTAGCATTGTAACTCTCACTGCATCTTCTTCTTCTTTCAGCTTCTCCCGTTAGGTGTTGCCACAGCAGATCATCTTTTTCCATATTACTCTCACGGCACCACTCGGAGTATTTATATCACTGTATCTTAGTGGGGACTCACAGCAGCAGCTGATTGGAAAGAGAATTATCGGTATACAGCATGAAGCAGACGCTGCCTGAGCCAAGACAAAACGTTTCAGAGACTTCCCTGTACGGACTTCGCGGTTCAGAAACAGTTTCATCCCAAGAACTCTAAACGCACTCAATCAGTCCATCAAGTGCTCCTTGTAGAACTGTTTGAACTTATAAGTACAATTACCTCACTGTAAACTTGCACTACAGTTATAATATTGCACAACCTGCGCCACTTTATGAAGCGTGTATTTACATATGATGATATCATTTTTAAGATGAAATGCAGCAAAATATGTTGATTATATTATACAGCTAAAACTTTAACTTCATTTAAATAATCTGTATTGTTAATAATTAAACATGTGAGGACACGGTGCCGCAGCGCTAGCTAGTTCAGGGATTGTTCCTGCATTGCGTTGTATTCTTGTTGGTGCTGACGCTACACTGGAAAGATAGACGGATAGAATAATTAAACATGTACTACGAAGATATTTCAATGTTCCTTAAAAGTTTTGAAGAATCGGCGTTCTAGGCTTACAGATGGCTTAACGTCTATTACAGAGCTGATTGTGTGGCGATTGGGCATTTGGAGAAAGAAAAGTTAGGACAGGAATTGGAGGTTAGTACGTTTGAAAGAGACAGTACTTCTGTAATAAATTATTTAATCGAAGGCTGCACATGGCGCAGCAAGACTCTTGCGTGAGATAGGAACAATCACTGCGCCACCGTGTTCCCATGTTTAATAACATGCTTTCATTCCTATCATCATGAAAAAGATATCACGTATACATCTCAGTATTTTAATTATTCAGAGAGCTGTAATATCACGAATGTAATGGATTCTGTGTCCTGTCGGAGAAAGAGAAAGAATGGAAGCACGTAGTGATTCACACACATAGAGCACATAGAAGATCAAATACAGAACAAAGCATTTAACGTGCTACTTGAGAAACTAGTAAAATAAACGATTTTAAGATGAAGTTTATGATGTTCTACTTTAATGGCAAAATAAACCACGTGATTAAAGTGGAAATTTCAAGATTAAAGTTGACATTTCGTGCTTTTTTCCCACTGTGTGCCTATTTGTTTTGTCTGTACCCTAATAAGCTTTCATATGACACTCAGACGGTGGGCTACGACTCGCCTTTTCACGGCGACTTTGATATGTGATTTCTTTATTATTTCGGGCACTGTGCGACTTTGTGAACTTGGATCTTTCGAGTTTCTCCGACACTCTGTCACTCGATCAACTTTCTTTTGTTGATTATACCACTGTTTAAACCAACAAATAGTAGGTTTTTCCTTTGCTTCCACTTGGTATTCGCTGAAATTCTTATATTTTCCCCCTGTGCTTTTCCCATAAGGCTATTTATATTGATTTGCATATTCAAAGAGGCGTAATTCTGGGAGGAGTTGGGGCGGGACAGAAGGCGCGTGCACGTGCGTTACTTTTCACGCTGATCGGGATTTATGTAGTGGAAGAACGTAAAAGTATGCGTGCGCACAGATTCCTGCATCTGGATTTTTCTGTGCGTACGCACAATCCCGCTTTTGTGCTTACGCCATGTTATAGTGTGAGTTCTACGCACGGCGTTATACATGAGGCCCCTGGACACAAAAAAACGAACATACACAGGCTTGGTTCGCAATAGAAGTAAAATCCTGTAGTACTTCTTTATATTCCCTGCTCTGCGCTCCAATAAATGCAAGTTATCGCAAATATACTAATAACCCAATTGTGCTTGATTCACTCAGAATATGGAACCAAATTAGAAAGCATTTTAAGATGGAAAATCTTTTATCCGTGGCACCTCTGCAAGAGAACCACCTCTTTCAACCCTTGCAAAAATATCCATACCTGGATAAGATTTGGGATTAAAATGCTCAGAGATCTTTATATAGACAACATATTTGCATCTTTTGAACAATTATGTTCCAAATTCAACCTCCCAGCTACACATTTCTTTCACTATCTTCAAATTAGAAACTTTGTTAAACAGAAACTGCCCGATTTTCCCCACCTCGTACCCTCCACCATGCTGGAAAAAATACTGCTCAAATTCGAGGAATTAAACACCATTTCCGCATTATATAAAATCTTATTAGAGTCCCTACCTTTCAAAGACCCAAGAGGACATTGGGAAAAAGATCTCTTAATCAATATATCAGAAAAGGAGTGGAAGGTAGCAATGCAGGGAATTCACTCAAGCTCCATATGTGCAAAGCATATAATTATACAACTAAAAATTATATATCAAGCTCATCTGCCTCGCTTAAAACTGTCCAAAATGTTTCCAGTGCAAGATCCAACCTGTGAACGCTGAACCAAGCTCCTGCCTCATTGGGTCACATGTTTTGGGCCTGCACCAAACTAACATCATTTTGGACCAAAATTTTTAAGTGCCTTTCAGACAGCCTTGTGGTCACAATCCCTCCTAACCCATTAATAGCTGTGTTTGGTGTTCTTCCAGATGGACTTGAAGTGGAGAAGGACAAGCAAACGGTGATTGCATTCACTACACTTGTGGCACGCAGACTTATTTTGTTAAATTGGAAGAATCCTAACTCTCCTCTGATAAGTCAGTGGGAAATCGATGTTTTATATTATTTGAAATTGGAAAAAATCAAATTCTCAGTTAGAGGATCTGTACAGAATTTTTTCAAAACCTGGCAGGATTTAATCAATAATATTTTAGAATAAGAGAAATAATTATTACCGCTTTATTTCCCTTCTCCATTTTTTTTTCTTTCTTTTTTTTATTCACCTATATATATTTCTTCCTTTTTTTGTTTATTTTTGCCCTATTAAAAAGCCCTAAGCAATTCTCCTTTGACTAAGCTCTCCTTCTCAAGGGTGGGGTTTGATTTGTCTTTAATTCTTTTTTGTTATGAATTAATCTACATTGTATGGAATGATTACAATAAAATTAATAAATAAATAAAAAAAAAAAAGATGCTAAGAATAGCACTGGGTGTGACGAGGATGGATAGGATTAGAAATGAGTACATTAGAGGGTCAGCTCAAGTTGGGCGGTTGGGAGACAAAGTCAGAGAGGCGAGATTGCGTTGGTTTGGACATGTGCAGAGGAGAGATGCTGGGTATATTGGGAGAAGGATGACTAAAGATAGAGCTGCCAAGGAAAAAGGAAAAGAGGAAGGCCTAAGCGAAGGTTTATGGATGTGGTGAGAGAGGACATGCAGGTGATGAGTGTAACAGAGCAAGATGCAGAGGACAGAAAGATATGGAAAAAGATGATCTGCTGAGGCAACCCCTAATGGGAGCAGCCGGAAGAAGAAGAAGAAGCCCTTTCTCTGTCCTGTGGCTATGATGCAATAATATCAGCCAAAGTAAGCTGAGTATATTGGGGATTTTATTCCAAGAGAAACTGAAACTTCTCAAAAGTAAGGAAAAGGTACACTGTGGTAAAAAAATGTGTTACCTTAAAAATTGAAATGTATAGAAGGTCAGACTAACAATATGTTTTTCTGTAAAGTTTTAGAAGTTTAATGTTCAGATCTGTTGAAAACGAAGCTGTTAATTTTACTGGCCATTAGTTGGTTTGTTTTGTAGCAATTCCATAACAATGATGTGAACAGAGGTGTCACACTCCTGTGGCTACAGGTTTTTATTCCAACCAGTTTCTCTGTTAGTAACCAATTACAGTATTAATGCTGTTGAATAGTGATGAGCAAAACATCAGAGTTTACTTTTGTATAATATTGTAACATTGCCCCTAAAATTTGTTTTGCATGCAATTACTGTATGCATTCGTGAAGCACAAAATCACTAAAATGAGGTTTTTAAAGTGGTTTACAGAAGATAACAAAGGAATATAGCTCCATAAGAGATATTTTGTAGCCAAAACCGTTGTCCTCTTCTTCAGCTACTCTCTAATGCTACTGCCTCCACCCCAGTCTTCCTAGGAGTATTCCATGTGGCTCCCAGCACCTCATTCAATGCATGCCTGCACATTTACAGCACTGGTCATGTCTCACGTTGTTCATTTGAGGTCAGAAGTAACTCCATCTGCACTCACCATTCTTCAAATCTATAAGCTGATCCAAGCCAGGATCCTCATGGAGGCTTACTGGCCACATTGGATTTTAGAAGATAAGAAATACCTTTAAATTTATTACAGATATCTATTCTGCATTTGCTCCCATTTTTCTACACTGCACCAGAATAAATTTTGCCTTGCCTTTCCACATTGAGAAGAATGTTTTAGATATAGATGAAAATAAATACGTAAAAAGACGAAAATTTCAATGGTTTGCGAAACCATTTTTTGCAAGCAAAACAAAACTCCAAGTTTCACTGCAAATTCAGCTTCACACCAATCATTTAGCTCATCTTTACTAATTGAACATACTGTGTTGCCTTGATTGAAATTATCCTGCATTTAAATAGTTTCATACTGTTTTAAGAGACAGCAAAACAATATTAGCATACAAAGTAAGCCAATAGATAACCAGACTATCATAGATCCCTTTTGTATCCATGTCTTTCTTTCTCAAAAAAATACCTGAAAAGAAAAAAAAGAAAGGGTGTGAGAAATACTGACCTTCTGTGATTCCCCAAAGTCTTTGGATGGTGATCTCAGAAAAACAAAAATATGTTTTGCAAATGGCTGGTATGACAAACTAAGGACACTAGTAAGCCATTGAAAAAACAGGTAAGTAGGAGACTGTGAGAAGAAATGTTGGCCCACTGGGATTGTTTGAGACCCTGACTTAGATGGCCATTTGTTTGCTGCTTTGCATCTCTTTATTGTTTGGCTACTGGGAAAGGATGTGATTTTCACATCCCTCTTTCATAGTATCTTGTTTAACAAAGAAATAAAAGGGACAATTGTAATTGAATATCTAATCAGCCAATACCTTCATTCAATATATTTCAGCCTTAATGTGGTTTATATGTGGAAAGTTTATATTCATTTTATCAGAAGAATAAAGTTAAGTAAACATGAAACACAAAACAAGGCATTCAAAATGATGCTTTTGGGAAGTTCTCTATTGGCTTGAAGTAACAAAGTGAAAGTAAAGACATTCCAAGTCAGCAAAACAGCCTGCTGTAGAGCCTCCTTGGGTTAAATACACATGGTATAGAATGGACAGTGAGACAGGTAAGAGGTTACAAGGAACAGTTACGTAGTTGATTTTGACATTCCTTCCAATCCCCCCTTTAAGAAAAGACATTAGTTGGTGCCATTCATGTTAGGTGCACATCACAGGTGATTTGATAACATATTAAAACAGGTGGTCATGTGAACAATTTGTTAAAAATTTCAGTGTTAATTTTGTGGAAGGAATATTGCAGGAATAAAATATAACCACATATGCAAAACAAAAAAAATGAACAGAACAGTTCATGGAAGAACAAAAAGAAAGTGAGGACATGATAACAGGTAATTAAAGGTATATCAAAAAATGTAAGAATATGAGAAAATATGTAATACATTTCAGTGTAAAATTATAGAATATAGATGGCCAAAACCGTATAAAGGATAGCTGTTTTTTATAAGATGTCAAACATAGGCTTATGTGATAAAATTAAATTAAGGTACATTATTTCATTAGCAAATCAACAATGAGTATTTAATTCAATTTATGAGTCTCTAAAACATGTTTTTAATCATTTGTCATGAGGATGCATATAGGAGGTGAAAACAGAACTTTAAGGAAGGCCAAATGAAAAAATGGC
The DNA here is from genome assembly GCF_900747795.2 of Erpetoichthys calabaricus. Classification (NCBI taxonomy): domain Eukaryota; kingdom Metazoa; phylum Chordata; class Cladistia; order Polypteriformes; family Polypteridae; genus Erpetoichthys; species Erpetoichthys calabaricus. The sequence goes on from NC_041400.2 coordinate 53,925,857, forward strand.
AATTCAAGAAACAGGATGCCTGCCTCTGTCTCCCTGTAACATATTGTTTTTGTTTTGTTTTGCAATTTTGGAAATGAGAAAATCATAATGATTTTTTGTATATTACTAGTTATTGCAGGTCCAGTATATTAGTATTAAAGATTAAATGCAATGTACAACATCCCCTAAGGGATTCTGCGGTACTGAAGCTAACATCTGTGAGTAAGCCAGCGTCACTATTGAAATCAATTCTAAATTAATTGTATCATGGATGGAATGTTAATGGGTGGCACGGTGGCGCAGTTGTAGCACTGCTGCCTCACAGTTAGGAGACCTGGGTTCGCTTCCCGGGTCCTCCCTGCGTGGAGTTTGCATGTTCTCCCCGTGTCTGCGTGGGTTTCCTCCGGGCGCTCCGGTTTCCTCCCACAGTCCAAAGACATGAAGGTTAGGTGGATTGGCGATTCTAAATTGGCCCTAGTGTTTGCTTGGTGTATGGGTGTGTTTGAGTGTGTCCTGCAGTAGGTTGGCACCCTGCCTGGGATTGGTTCCTGCCTTGTGCCCTGTGTTGGCTGGGATTGGCTCCAGCAGACCCCCATGACCCTGTGTTCAGATTCAGCGGGTTGGAAAATGGATGGATGGATGGAATGTTCATGAAATTTTTGCTTTAATACTATGCCTGTAAAACAGTATTAAGCATCATTTACATGTTTGGTTTTTCACTTTCAGATTATCTGACAAATTCTCAATTGTGTTTTTGGTAAGTTTTGTTCATGATGGAAGTATTTCTTTTCTGTTTTGAAAAACAAAAATAATCCAAATGTTCAGCATTTTCTGAATTGGAATAGCTATGATTATGTTATATATTATTGTTTCTTTTCCTACACCAAAGATACATTGTATTTTGTCCCCAGTTTAATTAATCACAATCTATACTAAATATCATAAAATATCATTAATAGTGTATACAGAGACACCTAGAGGATGCCTGTTGACTTGCAGCTTAGCATCCTGTTGATCTACCAAGAGAAGAAATCTTAAATATTGCAAAAGCAGCACTCCACTTCCAGTCTTTTAAGTAGCATGTAACTACTATAAATCTGAAACAAAGTGTTGATCAAAAGAGTTAGCAATTGCAACTGATTAAGTTCAAAGGCTGGCAGGTGTTCAACCAGTAAAAGAGCCTTGTGTTCCACTTAATTGGGCACAACAAACCTATACCCTTTAGAAAATCTAATTATATCTGTATTTGACAAACTGCAGTCATAAGTTTCCTGCACATGGACACATTCCCACATAGCATATCCTAATTTATATTAGGAAAAATAATGGTGTTTCTATGAGAACTCTTTTCACATTAGCCAACCCTTTTGTATCCTGGCATACATGGACAATATCCTTAGTCTATCTGCAAAGTATTACTTTTATGTATGTTTGTTTCTTTATGTGCTGACATAAGTTCCAATATGCTATCATTTTAATTGCCATTGTTGCTTCAGTTCATTTTATGGGTTAGTTATTATAATATTGTATAATATATATATATAATATATATATTGCATATATATTATATTGCCATGTATGTGCGTCAAAGGCTCATCTGAAGTATAAGGTATCCCACAAGGACAAGAGGTGGTGATGTTGCTAAACATTGTATCTCCTTTTCTTTCCTTCACAGTTCCAAGAAGATGCCCAATGAGGGCAACAGAGACAGAGAAGCTCCACCACTTTTGACCCAGACAGTATAAAAAGAGAACTTCACTGAAAGGTGGCATCACTTTTTGGATAACAGCAATGCACAGGGCGGTCTTCTCCAAAGACTGACCCAAGCTTTAGAGAAACCCTTTCAAAGCCAATTTGTAGGCAATTGCCTTTGTTTCAGTTACAGTGCGTGCAAGTGCCTATTTCTTTTGCCTCTATTGAATATTTCTTCATTACATGGGGTGGCCTGACTGGTGCCCCAACATTTCTGTGGGACTCTCTCAAATCTGTATGCATGGAACAAACATCTAAAGCATCTCACAACACGTCTCTGATAAACACACATACAAGATCTACCAGACACACATTTAACTGTGACACTGTGCAAGTAAAATTCAGGGCTAATACTAAGAGTGCCAGAGAGCTAGCTGAATTATGGCTCTCAAATGAAAACACCTTTAGCAGACAAATGGACATGAACCCAGCATATGCAGGCTTAAAAAGAAGAACACTCAAATAATAAAATAATTACCAACACCCTCTGAATCCCACCTTATTAATCTACACCCTTACAACTCCTCCCTCATTTGCTATATATTGCCTTGATTCCTGTATGTCTAATCATGTTCCTGTGATTATGACACCTTCTAGGTTGTTGAAAGCTTAAGAATACATTTTTCTCCCTTTGTGGATTTCTGGCTACTAATATGCAAACCATATCACAGACCTTTTCGTCCATATACTGTATATTTAAAGGAACACTTTTTAATCAGAGTATAGCATCAAGTCAATGAAATTTCTGGGATATTGATCTTGTCGTTTAAGTAGCAGAGGGGGTTGTTAATCAGTTTCAGCTGCTTTGGTGTTAATGAAATTAACAACAGGTGCACAAGAAGGGCAACAACGAGACAACCCCCAAAACAGCAATGGTTTAACAGGTGGAGGCCACTGCCATTTTTCCCTCCTCATCTTTTCTGACTGTTTCTTCACTAGTTTTGCATTTGGCTACGGTCAGTGTCACTACTGGTAGCATGAGGCAATACCTGGACCCTACAGAGGTTTCACAGGTACTCCAACTTTTCCAGGATGGCACATCAATATGTGCCATTGCCAGAAAGTTTGCTGTGTCTCCCAGCACAGTCTCAAGGGAATGGAGGATTTTCCAGGAGACAGGCAGTTACTTTAGGAGAGCTGGACAGGGCCGTAAAAGGTCCTTAACCCATCAGCAGGACCGGTATCTGCTCTGTTGGGCAAGGAGGAACAGGATGAGCACTGCCAGAGCCCTACAAAATGACCTCCAGCAGGCCACTGGTGTGAATGTCTCTCAATCAGAAACAGACTTCATGAGGGTGGCCTGAGGGCCCAACATCCTCTAGTGGGTCCTGTGCTCACTGCCCGGCACCATGGAGCTTGATTGGCATTTACCACAGAATACCAGAATTGGCAGGTCCACCACTTGCACCCTGTGCTTTTCACAGATGAGAGTAGGTTCACCCTGAGCACATGTGACAGATGTAAAAGGGTCTGGAGAAGCCATGGACAATATTATGCTGCCTATAACATCGTTCAGCATGACCGGTTTGTGGTGGGTCAGTGATGGTTTGGGAAGGCATATTCATGGAGGGATGCACAGACCTCTACAGGCTAGAAAATAGCACCTTGACTGCCATTAAGTATTGGGATGAAATCCTTGGACCCATTGTCAGAACCTATGCTGGTGCAGTGGGCCCTAGGTTCCTACTGGTGCAAGACAATGCCCAGCCTCGTGGTGAGAGTATGTAGGCAGTTCCTGGAGGATGAAAGAATTGATACCATTGACTGGCTCCCTCGCTCGCTTGACCTAAATCCAATAGAATACCTCTGGGACATTATGTTTCGGTCCATCTAACACTGCCAGGTAGCACCTCAGACTGTCCAGGAGCTCAGTGATGCCCTGGTCTAGATCTGAGAGGAGATCCCCCAAGACACCATCCATCAAGACATCATCCATCCATTGTGGAAATATGCCAGCACGTACCACAGATAGAGATGTTGACTCACAATGTCCTAAAACACACACGTTTATTTCCTTCTTGTTTTTCTACACAGTAATCCCAAATAGCCATAATAAAGTCAGTTTTTTACTTTATTTTTACTTTTCTTCTCTTTCCTTTTGCCGCCTCCTCTCCTTGCAAGTTCTGTCCTCTGCCTCCTGACTCCGACTCCCAGAATGGAGTGAGGCGGCCATTTATATGTTGCATCTGGATGTGCTCCAGGTGCACCCTGGTGAACTTCCTGCAACACTTCCTGGTGTGGAGGATGTGCTGCATGGGCACCCGGAAGTATTCCAGGTGTGTTCGGATTCTGTTCTGGCATCACTTTCTGGTGTGATGGAAGTGCTGTAGTCAGGGTTCCGGGATTGTCCAGGCACCCCATTGCAGTGGCCTCGGTCCCCCACAGGGTTGAGCTACCATGCTCCAAGACTGTGACCCCAATGTAATGTAGTGGGGCTGTCCTCTTGCATCCCAGGCGAGATATTGCCTCTCCCCTGGCCCTTCTGTTCTCCAGACGTCCCGGCCGGACAAGGGTCCCAGCCGTCCGCCACAATATATATATATGTTATAGAGTACCTGTCAGATAATACAAAGAGTACACAACATGTTTCGCCCTAATTGGGGCTCATCTGGTGTACACACCTTTGCCTTCCCTTGTAGGGATCAAATCTCGGTCATCAGTGCCTGAGGCGAACCCTCAGACATTGCACCAGAGCGGCTGGTTTGCTTACTTGACAGGGTGTAGGTTGGAGTATTACATCCATAGGTCTATATATTTCTTTCAATGATCTCATAGCTAATAGTAAGTCACATATCTAACACATCACTCATCTCAATATGTCTTTTGCAATCATTTAAACCACAGCTGGCTATGAAAAAATCACTTTTACAAACAGTGCAATGAGCTAATATATAATTATTTTTAATGGATATAAGGCAAGGGTTGGCATTTCCTACCGAAAAGCATTTAAAAATGTAAAGTGCCACACTTCGGATGCATACTGTGTTTGCAGTAAAAAAATTATTCACAAAGGGGTTCTAACCATGACAGAATAGTATACTGGAAATGTTAAAGATATTATTAATAATAATACTTTACATTAATATAGCGCTTTTCTCACTACTGAAAACACTCTCCACACAGGGAGGACCCAGGAAGCGACCCCACAATCTCCTTACTGCAAAGCAGCAGCACTACCACTGCGCCATCTGTGAGTTAGAATTTTTTTTTTCCTTCCGGGGTATTGCTAAAATAACTGAGAGGAAGTTGGATTTCCAGGAGACTGGGTATCCTTTACACGACTCCGGGAGAATATGGTGATTTTTGGGAGACTCCCGGCGCTCCCAAAAAATTTGGGATGTCTGATTACCTGCACTTGACACTGTCACAGATTTGCTGCATTTTACATACGTGGATATGTAGGGCTTTCCCCCTTTAATCTTGCTGTCATTCAGCTCCTCTTGGCCATTTTTTCTTCATCGCCTATCCTTTTAATTCATTTTGTTATTCTCCTCCTTTAGTTGGTAATGTTCTATGTTGTGTTGTATTTAGTTTGGGAAGAAATCAGTTAAAAATCAGTCCAGGTCATCAGATTTTCTCCCAAGTCCAGTCCAGGCCTTCGTCCTGGAATAGCTATCACATATAACTGCCTGCTGGAGATATGAATCTTTTCACTTTGGCATGATGACATATAATTTACCAGTGTAAGAACCTAATTCAATGAGAGGGACTTTCACTTCTCTGAGTATTCCATAACATCCTTACCTGTCCACCCTGTCTTTACACAAAAGTAGCAATTGATTTGATTCTTATAAGAAAGGATGCAAGGAAATAAACTTCAATAAAATTCCATAGTATAAATACAGAATAAACAACAATTTCAACAGCATATGTGTTTCTGGGAGGGGTTTATAAACCTCAGTAGACTGCTTAAGATGGACTAGCAAACAGACTGTTAGCAGCTAGTGACAAGTTGAAGCTTGTACACAATAAATGTGAAGCAGTCCTCATTCAGGCTTTTAGCATATAAGTATGTTATTCTTATTTTAATAGTAAATGTTATCAGTAGCAAGAAGTACTTACCATCACAAGCTGCTTGGAGATTTTACAAATTGAATTTAAGAACTGGCTGAGCATAGTGTTAACTCAAGTAAAGCAAGTAAAAGTGAAAGTTCCTTAGCTATATGCGTTTGTCAATGCTTAAGTAGCTGTGTGTCAAACATTTCCTGCTTTTTTATTTTTTCAGAAAGAAAACACTTGCTTATAACTGACAAACAGGTACACTTTATTGGGTGGTGCAAAATTATGACCCACTACACACACAAACTGAAACATCAACAAGAAAAAACTGACCTTAAGGGACATGGCAAGTAAGCAAGTGCTGCTTTCCTTATAAATAATCTTAACTCCTGCTTCTTTCCAGAGGCACTTTTAAACTGGTTAATCCTTTACTGTGCTTTCCTTAGTGTTGGTGTGCAGAACTGTAGCCTGATCAGAAATTCTGCCACTCCCAACTATTTCATTACGCAGCAACCGTTGCTCAACATACTGCCGTTGAGGTACTCATTGCCAGCATATCTTATTCTGTGAATATTTGATGAAACTAAGCAAACAAAAAGCTTACACCCAGAGGATTGTCTGTAACTTTTTGCTTCAGATGGGGTTGTGTTTGAATTCTAAAGGCTTTTCTCATATACCCATAGAAATTTGAACAGCATTACATTTCTCATTCAGAATCAATGATCCTTCTCGCAATAAAAAGTACTGCTTATACTGTACTATGCATACTACAGCAAAATATTAAAGCCCACAAAAGAGTAATAAAGTGGCTTTATAATGAATGGCAAAAAGTTTTTCTTTTTTAATAGTTCCTTTGTGGATATTTCCTGTGTCTGGTGATATTATTAAAATATGAAAAGATAATAAGATCATTAGATAGTAATTGGTCATCACATCTACTGTCTTACATTAGATTTAATGTGAAAAAATGCTGCATATCATCTGCACACTAAAGTTACCTATATTGGGTGTTTTATCAGTCCATTCAATTCCAATCCTGCCATGTGTAGTTCTGGGTTATGGGGCCTGGAGTCCATCTCTGCAGCATTGTGGGCAAGAGAAACCAACCTGGTAGGCCAGTCCATGACCAGGGTGAACTCTATGATGAGAGTTGTCCATGGCGATGCCCGATTTTAAATAAATACGGAGTGGTTGGGCTTAGGAGGGGTGTAGGTGTGCAAGGTAGCATGGTGAAGTGCTCAGGAGGTTAATGGGATGTTCAGTCAAACAGGCATTTATATGCAGACGTGTGCAGTTCAGTCAATTGTCTAATTAGTGCTCTGGTGTCGGTAATCAGTGCATCTACATCCCTAGCAGTATAAAGGAAGTCAGAACAGGAAACAAAGAAGACGGAGGTTAAAACAAAAGTAAGGAAGAAAGAGAGGACATGATCATGAGAGCTGGTGCTGATCAGCAGATGAGTCTGTAACTGACATTTAAGGGACAGGGGTCACTCCTGCTGAGCATCCCAAAGAACAGTTCTCTGTGTAGGCTCCTGCACTTCGCCACGTAATCATCATAGACAGAAGCAGGGCTCATGGGGTCCCTGGGACACTGAGGGATGGCAAAAAGGGACACAAGCCAGAATTTAAAGGTTGTCTGTACCAGTCAGTCAATGTCTCCTTGTGCTGAGGAAACTGATAGCAGTGAGCTGAAGAGACATCAGTTTTTTTGACTTCTAGCTGTTTCTAAAGGATGGATTAACTTGGGATTTTAACCTTTGTGAAAGATGCCCGGACACAGACAGACACTAAGACAGCCAGATGTCCAAAACACACACATTTTTATTCACAGTTCTTCTTTCTCATAGCACAGTGCACCAAACAGTACTTCAACTCACAAGTTTCCTGCCGCCACTCTCAAGCTCCGTCCTCTTACACCCGACTCCAGCTCCCTGTTTGGAGTGAGGTGGCCCCTTTTATAATGCACCCGGATGTGCTCCAGGTGCTCCCTGATGACCATCCTGCAGCACTTCCTGGTGTGGGAGAAGTGCTGCATGGGAACCCGGAAGCACTCTGGGTGTACCTGGTCCCTGTTCCGTAAGCACTTCCGGGGGTGGCGGAAGTGCTGCACTCCATGGCTCTGGAACCATCCAGATGGCTCCCCACAGGGTTGAGCTTCCAACTGCCATCTGCCATCTTCTGCCCCGGGGAACATATTGCCCCTCTCCCAGTCATTCACTTCTCCAGGAGTCCCGGTGAGGCAAGGTCCCAGTTCATCTTCCACACCTTGTTTTAAGGATATATTCATTATTTATTTATTTATTTATTGACTTTTAACCTCCAAGTCAACGTTTTTATGGATTATTCATTTATTTATTGAGCGGAGCACTGTACTGTTTGGCACTGTTGTGAAAATAAAAGCACTTTAGCACTGTACCAGCACTTGCTGTGTTTTGTGTCCTCATTTCCCATCTCATCTCTGTTAATGACTATCGATGGTCCTGTATTCAAGGACATACTGGCAGCTGCAGCCAACCCAGACTGTCACAAATTCACACATACTTAATCATACAGGACCAATTAGAATTGTAAATTAACCTTACACGAACATTTTTGAAAAGTGGAAGGAAAACAGATATTTAGAAGAAGACGCTTACATAGATGGGGAGAGTATAGAACTTCTAGAAGAAAAGTGATCAATTCAGCCACTGAACCGCAGGACTCACTTAATCCATTAGGCTCATTGAGACATAATGCATCCTTGCAATATGAACTGAAAAGCAGGGATCAACACACTGCAGGCACTATTCCATTGAAGGGATATATCTTGGTTAAGATGCAACTTTTTTATTGTATATATTTTTTTAGATCTGTAGTTTTAAGCCCATCATGCTTGTATATCAAACTGTGTTACTGTTTATTTGAACCTAAAATAATATTTATTTTTTTATTTGGCTTAAATCTTTTAATGGCTTGCTTTGACTTCTCATATCACAAGGCATTGTGAAAAAATCCTATTGAAAAAGTATTGCTTATTTTTCCTTTGAGCCGCCGCAATCACAGTAAATAAATATTTCAATAGCCTCCCGACAGCAAGTTGTGTTTCCTGGCTACATTTTGTTATGAGTGTGAGAAGCACATTGGGCATCAGCACTAGGCAATGGCAGAATATTATTGCGCTTCTTGTTAGAATCTGTTTGCTGAGTTAGTGGTGTTATGCTATAAAATATTTAATGTTGGCTTTCAGCATCTGGAGCACATACAAGTGATAACCTACACACTACATGTTTTATATTCATCCCAAGGTACTGCATTTCATATTTATAATTCAACAATTATGGAAAACAACAAAATCTCTGGGTTACGGATTGTTTAATTGTGTCATGTTTTGCCTACACTTTAATGAATTAAAGCTACTCTTTCCTTTTAATGTATACTTTTATTTGCTTATTTCATTCTTTTTAAATTTGTTGAAATAGCAGTGCATTTTAATTGGGTCAGTAACCCTTCATACTTAAGACTGTTATAGAAAATCTCATTTTTAAGACTGTTATAGAAAATCACATTAAAGTTTTAACTTTAGGACCAATATACCAAACCAGACATGCCAAAGAAGAAAAAGAATTAAATTCTGTTGTTTTCATGCATTTTGAATTTTTTCTAGACCTCACTTGGACTCTATTAGTGTCTTAGAAACAAAAGCCCACTAAAGTAAAATAAACACATTTCCGTAGACATTTTATAGGACTTTCTTATGTCAGAAAGTCACTTACACCAGTGGAGTGACTGAAATGTACAACATATGTGGGGCAAAGCAATGTCAGTTCTGAGAAGGACAATATATGTAAATAAAATCGAAAGCAATTTGGATGTCTGTTTGTTTGTTCACTAATCATGCAAAAACTTCCGAACCAATTTTCTCTAAATTTTGCGTGTGCCTTGCCTCTGGTCCAACTTAAAGTTTAGGCTATGTTTTGTATCAGGAACAGGGGTTATAATGGGAGGGGGGAACCTCAAAAACCAGTGGCAACATAAAAACTACAATTCCCACCATGCAACAGGAGAACACCTGGGGCCTCATGCATAACACCGTGCGTAGAATTCGCACTATAACATGACGTAAGCACAAAAGCCGAAATGTGCTTACGCACAGAAAAATCCAGATGCAGGAATCTGTGCGTTTGCCATCTTCTGCGTTTTTCCGCTACATAAATCCTGCTCAGCATGGAAATAAACGCTTGCTGTCCTGCCCCAACTCCTCCCAGAATTACGCCTCTTTGAATATGCAAATCAATATAAATAGCCCTTAAGCCCAGCGTTCTGTGAAAAGGAAATGGCAAAAGTACGAGGAAAAATAGAAGAATTTCAGCGAATACCAAATGGAGGCAAAGAAAAACGTACTATTTGTTGGTTTAAACAGTTATATAAGCAACAAAAGGAAGTTGATCAAGTGACATAGCGCGTCGGAGAAACTCGAAAGCTCAAGTTCACAAAGTCGCACAGTGCCCGAAATAAAAAAGTTGTCACATATCAAAGTCGGCGTGAAAAGGCGAGTCATAGCCCACCGTCTCAGTGTCATATGAAAGCTTCTCAGGGTACAGTGTGAAAAAAGCACAAAATGTCAACTTTAATCTCGAAATTTCCACTTTAATCACGTAGTTTATTTTGTCATTAAAGTAGAACATCATAAACTTCATCTTAAAATCGTTTAATTTACTAGTTTCTCAAATCCCATCGTAACTAAAGTAGCACGTTAAATGCTTTGTTTTGTATTTGATCTTATATGTGCTCTATGTGCCTGAATCACTACGTGCTCTTCCTCCGACAGGACACAGAATCTATTACGTTTGTAATATTACAGCTCTCTGAGTAATTAAAATACTGAGAAGTATACGTGATATCATTTTCATGATGATATGAGTTAAAGCATGTTATTAAACATGGGAACACGGTGGCGCAGTGATTGTTCATATCTTACAGCAAGATGCCTGCTGCGCCATGCACGACCTTCAATGAAATGCTTTATTACAGAAGTACTGTCTTTTTCAAACGTACTAACCCCCAATTCCTGTCCTTACTTTTCTTTCTCCAAATACCCAATCGCCACAGAATCAGCTCTGTAATAGACGTTAAGCCATCTGTAAGCTTAGAACGCCGATTCTTCAAAACGTTTAAGGAACATCGAAATATCTTCGTAATGTTTAATTATTCTATCCATCTATCCTTCCAGTATCGCGCCAGCCACAGCATGAAAACAGCGCAAGGCAGGAACAAACCGTGAACGAAGCTCAAGCTTGCTAGCGCTGTGGCACCGTGTAGTTAAAGTTAGAGTTTTATCTGTATAATATAATCAACATATTTTGCTGTATTTCATCTTAAAAATGATATCATCCTATCTAACCTTCAATAAGGAAATGAGTGCTGCCAAAAGTGCAAGCTATATTGAATGTCTCAGGACAGAGAAACATCATTCCGAACTATCTAAATATTTTATGGGGTGAAACCATTCCTGAAATGGCTTCTGTAGTAGTAGGGTGCTGTACCATTTATCCATTATGGTTACAATGAGAAGTCAAGCAAAATGACACCTTTTATTGGCTAAATGAACTCATTACAATGTGTAAAGTTTTGAGGCAACTGAGGCCCCATTTTCAGGCAGGCTGTACTTGGTTCAGTTAGCCAATAAAAAGTGTCATTTAGCTTGACTTCTCATGGAATGGCTTCTGTAAAGCAATAATTAATAAATGCTAAATCTTCATCTATCCTCTGCCTAATTTTACAGAAAAGACAAAGATATTTCCCACAAATATGATCACTAAGAAGTCCAATGACCCTTAAGCATCATGTCATGAACATGAGAGAAAGAAGTGCCAACGTTGTTATTAATTTATAATGATTGTATTATATTCTGAAATTGGCTTAAATGAAATAGATAATATAGCTAAGCAATAATTTACAATAAAATAAAGAATCTGCAAAGGTAGCATGTGTTCCACACAAATAGTCAACAATGATTTAGTGACTACAATAACTGGTCATGTATGAGGCATTTGCCTGACAACAAAGAGTCATGACAGTTATAAGGCAAGTTTACAGAAAAAAGAGATACTATATCAGAATTACTAACATCATGAAAGACAGTATAAAATGTTTTATTTTAGAGCAAAACATCAGACCTTTAATTTATTGTGATAGAAAAAAAATTACTCAAAACTATAAAAGTAATACAGACTGCATAGCTGAAATACACAGTAGTTCATAATCAATCAAATTTGTTTTGTACTGTATAAGTGAGCAAAATAGTAAGGCAGGGCCTCATGGTGCCAAAATACTTTTCTTAACTCCCAGCCCTGGAAACACACACATTGGATTTTTTTTCTTCAGTTAGCCCCAAATGCCACATTTCCCCGTGGGGACAAATAAAGCTCTCTTTATCTAAGCTCTAAACCAGTCTAGCACAAGTGGATGTTAGTGTATATACAAGTGTGCCCCGTGATGAACTACTGCCCTGACAAGGACTGGTTACCACCTTTCATGTTACCAGCTGGTTCCCGCAATCCTGAATTTACTAAGTGGGTTTAAAATCAGAGGAATTATTTAGATTTCTGAAGAAATGAGTGGCAAGACAAGAATCATCACCCCTGGAACAGTTTAGATCCAGTCATGTTGTGCTCTGGTTCATATGCCAAAAATGCTATTATTTGTCTAATTAATAAAAAGTAAGACAGTTATACTGTTTAGTGTGTTAAACAAAATATTATTTTATGAAAAAAACTGTAATTTCTCCAAACATAAAAGGTATAATTGGTAGGTAAAATAAAAATAACTGTGCAAATAACTGAAGTTGTGTGTGACGTTTTGAAAAATATGTATATTTGAAATTAATTTAAGTTGGTATTTTGTAATATAGATGATTTTAGGGAATATAGGTAAGATTCTGTATATATGAAGGCAAAATGGCAAAGTACCAAAACAAAAATCTTAACGAAAATCTGTAGTTAAAAATAACAAGGATCACAACAAATAGGGTGTAGTTGTAGCTGTAAATTGTATTAGAGCTGAGAATGACATGAGGTTTATTGAAATCTTAAAATTGTCAAGGCAGCTGTCAAAGCCACTGTATAATTAAATTAAGAAATAAACTAAAAATGTTTTAGTGAGTGGTTTATACAATTTAAGCCATTGTAATTTGGATGTAAGAAGTATAATGTGTAGGCTGACCCGATTGACTGAAGCTAGGTGCAAGGACAAAGGTATTGTGCACTTGCCAATTCCTTGTTCCTTACTTATACAGGGGTGGTAGTAATTAATGGACATAAAACCATTGCCATCATTGACTCTGGCAGCAACATTTCCATTGTTGCTTGCCATTACTTACTTCCGTGACAGTGAAACACTAGCTCAACCAGTCTAATGTGCATCCATGGAGAAACTTGATGGTAGAGGTTCACCTCTTGTGTCATCACCTATGAGTCACAACCCATATGCTAAAGGTGGCTGTTATGTGCAGTCCACCTTACCTGATGATACTGAGGCAGGACTGGTTGTACAACAAAACCCTATCAGCACTATGCACTCTGGGAAAAACAATGGACCTTGCAAAAGATGATGAAAACACATCTGAAGATGTCTCCATGTCATGCTCTCAGCCAGGCAGGAGGCACGATCACATGGTCACACAATATGATATGGATGACATGATGATGGACAGCAAGATGTCGCGACTGCCAGGCACAACCCTTGAGGTCTGCATTAAAATTTCAGTTTCAACAAATCCTGGCCTCTTTCAAAAAAGATCAATGGAATGATAATTCCCTTAAGTTTGCCAAGAATGCAGGAGTTCTGATGAACGGACAATGGACCAATTATCCTGTGCCACTGGCTCCACATTTTGTGTTAAATAATAATCTTTTTTATCATGTAGTAGAACATGAAAGTGAGATGAGGTCGCTGCTCCTAGTTCCAAAAACCTTGTTGTGGCAGGTTAGCGAATTGGCATGCATCCATCTCTTAGGTGCCTATTAAGCTCAGATTCTTTTCACCAAGTATCTAAGAGGAAGTCTGCCATTTTTGCACTTTCTGCCCGGAATGCCAATTGTAGAATAAGGTTTCCTATTGTAGATCCCCTTGAACCCTCAGGAAGAGGACATAAATACATCCTTCTGTTAGTTGATTAAGCATGCGATATCCTGAGGCTACTTCTTGAGTGTAACTAATTCCAAGAGCATCGCATGGGAATTGATAAGGGTCTTTGCATGTATCATCATCTCTAAAGAAGTCTTAACAGACCAGAGGATGCCTTTCACATTGGAGACGTTCTGGAAAGTTGCCAAATTACTCAGGATAAAGCATTTAAAGACCTCCATGTACCATCTTCAAACTGGCCAACTGTTCTAGTGATTTAATCAAATGGTCAAACAAATGCTGCACAAGGTGGTTAGCAAGGACAGAAGGAATTGGGATAAATTAACCCCCCCCCCCTGTGTTGTTTGCCTATCGGGTGGTCCCACAAGCATCCACGGGGTTCTCTCCCTTTCAATTATTATTCGGAAGAAAACAACAGGGATTATTAGACATCCTGAAGGAAGGTTAGGAAGAAGAGACACTCCCTTCCACTAGTATATTAAAATATATTGTACAGTTATGCATTAGATTTGCTAAGATTGGACCCCTTCCTAAAAGAAAAGGATACAAATGCAATCAGCAAAGGCCTGTTGTTACAATCATAGCACAACCCTGAGTGAATTCTGTCCCGGAGCTCATGTCATGGTCCTCATTCCTACCTCTCACTGCAAATTTTTAGCACATTAGCAGGACCCTTAGGAAATTAAGGAAAGAAAAGGTGAAACAGATGAACTGTCACCCAACAGTTGAACCTGCTGAAACTGTGGAAGAAAAGGGAACCAGACCCTTACTCTGATCAGCCCCATTTCTGTTTTAGTCAGAAATTGTCCCTTAATTTCAGTTCCAACTTGACACTCAAAGCAACGACAGGAGCTTGAAACAGCTATCTTGTCTTTCCCAGAGGTGGTGAATGAAAGAACCAGAAGACCTCTCTGATAGTGCATGACATCATAACAGCATTGGGGGTAGTAGTCTGGGAACACCCATACAGCCTCCCAGAGGCAAAACATACACAAATGGAGCTTGAGGTCAAGTGGATGCTAAATCTTGGTGTGATAAAGGAAAGTTTTAGTCCCTGGTCTAGCCCTATTGTCTTGGTCCCAAGCCAGATGGAAGTTTGTACTTTGGCGTTGACTTCTATTGGCTCAATCAAGTCTTCCAACTCTGATGCTTACCCAGTGCTGTGACTGAAGAAACTTCTTGAGTGACTTCAATATTTGACAAAAGGAAGAGATGGCATTTAGCACCCCTAGCGGACACTGGAGGTATTCCTTCCATTTGGATTTCACAGGGCCCCAGTGACCTTCTAATGTCTGGTGAACAGAGTACTACAACCCCACATCTATTCATCTGTCATCTATTCCAGCACCTGAAAGGAACATGTACAGCATGTGCGGACTGTGCTCTGGACACTAACTAGCGCCAATCTCCGGATTAACCCTAGGAAACATCATTTTGAGCTAATGAAGGCCAAATATTTGGGCTACCTGGTGGGCCGGGGTACGGTTTGGCCACAGTGTACAAAAATTGATGCTGTTATGAAATGGCCCTGTCCGATAACCAATCGGCAGATCCAGGTTTTCTTGGGGTTAGCAGGTCACCACCGCCAAATTGTCCCTCAATTATCTGACAGAGCAACACACTCCAAATACAGTGGTCTGGATGAGAAATCGGAAGCTGCATTTAGTATTTTGAAGCAGGCCCTGACATCAACACCACTCTTAAAAACTCCTGACTTTTCTTTGCCCTTTATTGGGATTAATAAAGTATCTATCTATCTATCTATCTATCTATCTATCTATCTATCTATCTATCTATCTATCTATCTATCTATCTATCTATTCTCTAGACTGAAGCTTAGTCCTGTGCTGAGCCAAAGTGTTGATGGTGTTGAACACCCCACCATGTTCCTGAGCTGGAAACTGTTGATCTGGTAAACCAGGTATGCAGCAGTGGATACAGGAAGTCCTGTCGATCACGTGGGATATTAACCAACTGAGACACTACCATTGGGTAATTCACTTTTGTCACATATCTTGTACTACTCCAGTCGATGGTATTGCCCTGGGAGTCAAACTACCATGTCACAAGATGGTTCTTGGATCTCTAACTTTATTGGTTTAATTCATTATCTGGGTTCTGTCCACACCAACGCTGATTCTCTTTCTCACGTTCATGACCTCCCAATGGGTCTGAACTAGGGTTTTCTCATAAGAAAGAGTGGCTGGCATTACGGAGCCCCAAACCCCTTTTGTTCAATTGTCATGCATTTGTGCTTGGGAGTGTAGTTACCTGCAGAAAAAGGGTTGGAGCTGTTTGCTAATTCCTTCTGTCTTCCTCCCTCTGCAGAACAGAAGATTGACAGCCGTTCCACCTCAAACATCACTTCCATTGTCCACTCTCCTGAACCCAACACTTACTGGCCGGAAGCCATATGACCAGCAGTTTGGCCATCTTGAGACAGTTCTATTAGGAACCCTGGTCATTTATAGTGTGCTTTCTTTGTTTGTTTTTTGCCTCTAATTATACATATATAAGGAACATAAAACAAAGAACTAATGAATGAATAGTTCACATAATACAAAAATATAAAATAATTAATAGACAAAACTAAAAAGTAATGAAACAGAATCAGAAAGAAAACAAATAACATTCAATAGCACAAATTCCAAAGTAATATTCAAAAGACAACAAAATCCGTATATAAAAAGAAAAGAAACTAGAGCTGGGAATGAAATCCTTGCAACAACGTAACAAGCTAAGCATGAAGCACAGGCTAAACACTTCAGGTAGCTTGTTTAAAATAAGTTGTTTAAAATAAGTTAAATAATGCTGAATGATGGTGACGAGTGAGAGCAGATCATGGGAAGATTGGGGTTTTCTTTTAACGTCACTTGTTATTTCAAACATAGATATGAACTTGATAGGATCATATCAATTGTATGCATGAAAACACAAAGGTCCTCCCTAACAAGTGACCAACAGACAAATAGACAGACAGATATAGTAGGCTAATGGGTGTTTAGTTACTTCTGCAGTGTGGGTTCCTGTTCCCCCAAAGACCAGGTATCTTTAAGGTCATTCTGCAGTATCTCTTGCCCAGATCACTTTTAATATCATTACTCAATATTAATGTACAGCAGTAGAGAGTTGATGTCTTGTGTTGTGTTAAATTGTCTTGGGTAAAATTGACTTGTCTGTGTTGTGCAGAAACAATGTATTATTGGGTGCTTTATGGAGTGTTAGACATCCTTTGTTGCAGTACATTGAAGGCTTTCCTTTCTGTTTCAATAAAAGTGTGTTTTATATAATGATTCATCAGACAGTAAGGCTGACATTTCTTTCAAAAGGAAGATGTTTTTCTTAATAATACAATGACTCGGCTTTGTAATATTTACTTAAAATTATTGACATTAGAAACATTGCCTGATCACAATATGTTATAAAAAAATCAAATTTATTTTCTGTATGTCTAACCAGTTTAAAATTACATGGCTTTATTTACTGTGAGAGGAATAAATGTAGCGAATATACAGTACTAGAAAATTACTCAATAGCAGGCATCAATCAAGTATTAAAGAGGACAAAATAGTCTAGGCAGTTTGAGGGCTGTTAACCTATAATTCATGCTGCTCCTAAATTCATGTAAAATATTAGTGAAAGATTCAGAAAAGCAAAATCAATGTGACTATGAAATAAATGTGAACGTGAAATGCAAAGTACAAAAGTCGAATAAATTAAATACTTCAGAAAACTTCTGTTTTACCACAATTAGCAAAAAGTAATGATCTATGTTAGTTCAAAACCTTGATTAGTATTGTAGCGTACAGCTGGGGCCATCACCTGGCCAGGATGCCTCCATGCTGGGAGATCCAGGAGAGCAAGTGTGGCCAGAGCGTTACCTCCCCCGGGACTCTAGATGGCAACCCCCTGGGTTGCAGTGGTGCCTCAGACTCCTGCAGGGTTTCATGGGATTTGGAGTTTGGTGCAGCCCTGTTGGGATCCGCAGGCGCTGCCAGTGGGTGCTGCGGCAGGAGCTGCTGAGCCCTTATGGGTAGTTCTTCTGCCACACTGGAAATGCTGCTGGAAATGGGTCATCAAGTACCTAGAGCACTTCTGGGTGCCTTGTGAAAGGAGCAAGCAGCCACTACTCTGGGAGCCAGAGTCTGAAGGAGGAAGGCGAAGACTTGACCGGAGGAGTAGAGAAGAGAAAAAAGAGGAAGAGAAAGAAAAGAGGACGTATTGTGTTTGTGCTGTGGTTTGGACTGTGTTGTGCCTGTGGGAAACGGGGAAGGCCTTTCCCAACGAGGAAAAATAAAAAAATAAAATGTGTGCCGTCAACTTGTGTCATACGCTTGTCTGTTTTGGGTACTACAATGTTGTATGTTGAAAGAATTTACATAATTACACTTGGTGAACAAACATGTCATTTCTAATCTGAACTATGAAAGTTGTGGAGGTCAAAGCTTTCCTCAGCAGTACATCCTAGGGAATGTAGCAGGAAAAGTGAACACCCAGAATAAAGAGCCACATGAACACAGAATGTGAAAACTTCTACACAAAAAACAACAGGATATGAACCCAGAATACTAGGTCTGCCTAGCAATGTTAAGAGTTTTAGTTATATTGTTCCATTAACTACTTGTAAATAATTTCTTTTACAAATAAGAGTTAAACAATTGACAAATGTGTAAATTACAATATGTCATTAAACAGGAACACTTATTTCATGTCGATTTACATCTGTGTGTTCATCAACAAGTGGGAGTTTTTATTAGACACCTTGTTCTTAGCAGAAAAAAGGGCACATTTTTAAACATTTTGTGTTTGACAAAAAAATCACATTCAAGAAAGAAGTTCAAACACTGCAGAAACATCCTGTTAGCAACTGTTACATGTACTGTATGGGACAAAAAAGCATAAGCTGATCTTATGTGAAGCATACTCTGACCAGAAGCTTTCACAATGGTTGGCATTTGAATTGTGAGCTAAAATTAAGCAACTCACCAAAGCATCCATGATTTCCTTTAAAACTGTGGGGAAAGTAGCTAACTAATGACTACTTCTACCTTTAAACTGGCTTGGCTATAATGGTCCAGGAAAGAAGAAACATAGAGTCCTAAGCTACCTACAGTAGATATATGTTCTTTGGATTGTTAGCCAGACCCCCTTACACATAGCAAGCCAACTTGCACAAGAAGCATTGGCAATGCCAAGATAGCACTAACCATTTCAAAGCTTGTCCCTTCCAGAGATTGTGATTCAATCTGAATCACACACACATCCACTGACATTACACTATTGCTGTTATGAATGTGTTATTTCTTGTTTTTCCGACCTTTAGTGTTAACTCCATTTCTGGTGTTTATTTTTAGATTGGAAATTTTTTTGAGAGGACTGAAATTATTTTATGGCATTTTGTTTTTTCCTGTCTGAGCTGCCATGTATGCAGCTATGAGAACCAACCGGAGGTCTGTAGCAAGTTTTATCACCATCATGATGAGATAATACTTTTTAGTACTTCTTTGTCATCCACGTTTAACAAAGATATACCAATGCCTTTCAGTTAATGCCATTTAGGATTTAAGTTCTTGGTTAAAGAATTACAGACTTGTTTCTTGGACTGAGCTTTAGAATTACTGCTTCTTTTAGTTACTGAAAGTTTAAAGAAACTTCTTCACCCAGTCACCTCCATTCAGTTCCTGTTGCCTGTTTCAGGCATGACAATTGCCTACAAGATAAACTTATTTTGAATCTTCACAAATTGATTGTGATGATGATGATGATTTTTTATAAACAGTGGAAATAAAACAAATAAATTAAAAACTTGTATTGCAGAAGTTGAGTGCAAGTTTTGGGCATCATACAGAAGTTAAGTATAGTTGCTGAGCTTGTAATTATAATTTTAATCTCCAACTATTTACACAGATTTATAAATACAAATCAGGGATAGAAATTGCAAAACCATGTACATCTCTGTATATGTGACAATTGATTTTTACTGATAAATATGATTTTCACATATTTTTTATATATTGATTATACTGAATGACTTCTGTCCTTGTTAACTGTTAGCTTTTGCCTTTAGCAATCTTAGAAAGCATTTTAATTAAAGCCTCTTGATCTGTGCTCTAGTCTCTGTTGCTGCTTCTCTACAAGGACAAGTATGGATAAGAAAACCAGTATAATCTAGTGTAGCAGAATCCTGACTCCAAGTGTCCTGTTTATCAGTAACTAGCAAGGAGATGAAAAGTGAAACTAATCACATACAGTACGTCTGTAATTGACAAAGTGCATTTAAGAAGTGTGGCTAGCATCTGTAAGTCAGTTGTATCTTTCCATGTACTGAGTGGCTCCACGTATGTGTCAATAAAGGTATTCTTCTCATCCTGGACTGGCTTTGTGATTTAACTTTGACAGTAGGTGCTGCAAGCACATCCCTCCTCTTCCACTCACTCACAACACCGAATAAGGCAAGGCAGTATTTTCTGTCAGTTTTATGTGAGGACTGTGTGAGACAGGGATCGAACACTGAACGATCTGACAAGCCCTTTCAGGATGGGTAAGTGCCTGCCTCTGTCAGCTGTAAAGCTGAACTCCCCTCTAGGATGTATGTTAGTGACTTTGATCAGGATCACCTGGAATTCCTGGGGGCTGCAACGGAAAAACATGAAAGATAAAGCAATGTAGGGCAGATGGTAAAGAGTATGTGTAAGTTGGAAGCGGAGTGAAGTGCAAGTTAGAAAATGAGTATCTATCTTAATCATGTTGCAGAATGAAAGTTAAATAAGTTGGAGGAGTTGTCTCAGGTAGAAAAGGTATTCAGGGAAAACTGTTGCTTGGTGAAACAAATCCCATGGATTCAGAGGATAAGAGACTGCCACAGGCCCCTCGCTATGCTCTATTAATGGATTAATTATAGAAAAAGAACCAGCTCAATAATTAGAACACATATTTAAAAGTCAAGTGATTTATCTAAACTGTTTGTCTCAAGTATGCTGAAACAGTGAAATTAGGAAGCTTCAATGTATTAAATGTAGAAACATTTAGGAGTATTCCAAAAATCAAACTAGCGAGATATTTGTCCAGCCAAGAAAAACAAAAGCACAAGTTAACAGTGTTCCTAAAGAAATAAGCAAAGAATAAGCAGTGTCAAACATCTGCATGATGTACAGTAAAGGTTCCGGAGCCACCTGTGAAACTTCATGGCTTGTTTATTTCCTTATCTTTGCATAGAATCCAAACTGATGGGAAAGTCTTCATTGTTACGAATTAATTTAGTCCATATGGTTAGGCAGACATGAGGAATGACGTGAAAAATGTGTTGCTTTTGGATAACAAGGCAATTCAGATAAGGTGCCAGTAAGGCTGGCCTATAGTTGACACTTTTGAATTTAAACCATGAGGTTGCAGGTGTTAGGAGACACTTAAGTGTCTGAGGATTATTGTGAGAGAATGAAAAGACCAGGAGCCTAATTTATAAACGGTGCATGCGCACAAAAATGTTGCGTACGCCCGTTTCCATGCTCACATCACGATGTATAAAAACTAAACTTGGTGTAAAGTAACGCACATTCTCATGCCAGCTCAATCCATAGCGTATGCAAGTTTTCAGCTCGGTTTTGCAAACTGGCGACACCCAGAATCAAAGCAGTGCTACTGTTCCTGGGTGGCATCCCTTTATTTTTTAGATTCACATCCCTGACGCGGCTTTATGATATACACTGACATTAACCGCATATCGTTTTTTAGTTTAAGGCATCTGATTGTAATCAACCATATAATGGTGCACGGAATGGCCAAACTATTCCAAATACCATAGCTGCTTTAGCGTTGTTACTCTCAGTGCACCATTGAGTATTTTAACCCAGTGCATCTGAGTGTGGAATCACTGCTCTACAGCAGCTGATCGGAAAGCTCTACAGCAGATTGTGTCAAGAGCAGAGGGAGTTATTGGGGTACAGCATCTAGCACATGCTGCTTTAGCCATGCACACAGTCTATTTGAATTTGAATTAGGAAGCTTCACTGTATTAAATGTAGAAACATTTAGGAGTATTCCAAAAATCAAACTAGCAAGATATTTGTCCAGCCAAGAAAAACAAAAGCACAAGTTAACAGTGTTCCTAAAGAAATAAGCAAAGAATAAACAGTGTCAAACATCTGAATGACATATGCCTTCTCACTGCTTGTTGTGATTTTCTGCATATGAAGAGAAAAAAATGTGACCACCATGAAACAATTAATTATTCAATTTATTCATTTAAGTAAAGAGTTTAACAAGCAAATGAAGAGGCTTGACATAAAGCAATGAATAAAAAATGCAAAAAGTGAAAAGATTAAAGCAAACTTCAAATCAAAACACAACATTTCAAAATTCAAAAGAATCAAAGACTACAAAATTTATAGACATAAATGAAAACATTTAAACATTTTAAAAAAGAACACAAAGAACTAAAGACATATATATAACAGAAATAAATAACCTACAGGTAAAAGGTAAAAAATTCTAAAATCAAAAAATCTAATTCATATTTATAAAAGCCTAAACAAATCTAACAAAAATTGAGATACCATAATTCCTAAACAAAATGATCAGAAGGCATCTAAACAAAAATCCAAATATGTAGAGCAAAAGGGGTGAACACAACAGGAGGTTAATGCAACTGCAACTGGGCATTGACAATGGCTGCTTTAAATGTACCCTTTTAAAGCCTGATGCCAGAACTGGAGTGCAACTAGCTAATTAGGGATTTCACCAAACCCACACCTAAACAAGAAACAAGAGGACATAATTAGTTATATACGCCAGGGAATTAGCAAAACTAATATACAAAGTGGAGATGCACAATTACAAAAGAATTAGTCAAAGCAATAATAATAATAATACGTAGGAATAATATGTAATAATAATAATAATATGTAGGAAAAATAACTAAGCAAATATAATACAAAGAAAGTAAAAATACAAACGGTGAGACCAAGGACACAATGCCTACATGTTCGTTGGTTACCTACCATTTTGGTACATCTCATGCTACAAACCATTCCTTTGGTAAAATCTAACTGCCAGCACTGAATTTTTCAACTAATCTGATGTTTCATGGTTGATAGAAGTGGTATGGACTGGGAATGAATGGCAATAAGGATGGAAAGGATCAGAATACAGTGCAGAAAAAAAATCTTTAGCTCCTGCAAAAGGTCTTTTTTTAGTTGGAGAAAAAGTCCTGTGTGCTCTGATTGTAAAATATGCTCTGATCGCAATGTATGCTCTATATTATAGGTAATATTAAATAAAAACAAAGAAGGACATTGATTACTTAAATGTTAGAAAATATCTGAAAATGGACATAAATTAACTGTAAACTAAATTAGAGACTTAAGAGGCTGAGCTTGTATGGCTGTACTTCCTAATTCTTGAAATAATATCTTTGTTACATTTTGAAGTAACTGAAATCTAGAATCATCCAGTAAATAATACATAACAATGGTCAATTCAGCTTTGACAAATTACTCGTACAAAGTAGGAGGTAACTTTTTATTGGCCTACTGAGAATTTACATTCACTTTAAACTGTCAATTAATTGGAAGAGCAAAACCAGAACATTAATATGACTTCTGCAATGAATTGTCAAAAGTTAAAAACTGAAATGAGTGCAACAGGCATTATCACGCTAGCTGTGTTTAAAGAGTATCTTGTTACTGTTTGCACATTTTCTGCCCTCTAATAGAACAACAGAAAATACATGTGCAAGAACTTGGTACAAACAAATAAATACAATAGAAATCAAAATCCTACAGAGCACAGGGATTAATATTTGCTGTCAACAAATATCTAAAGGAACACTATGGTTCCCAAGCCAACAATTGTATAAATTCATATCTCATGTTTCTGCAGTTTGTTTAGAGATCATCATATGCAGCATATAATCCTGAGATTTACACATTATTGACATCTGAACATCACAACATGTACATTTTATTGGTGGTATTTATGAAGGACCTTAAAAACTACATATTGTCTGTGTCTTAATAGAATATCTTTATTAGTATTATCGGAAATTGTAAGAATGCAGATGCATACACATGAGTAACGCATTAAAGACTTTGTTTAAAATAGGAATAAAAAGCAGCAAATTCATTAGATGTATATTTTGACATCTTGAAAGAAAACTGTCTCTCTAATGCTTAAGACAAGACTCACCCAATATTTTTAGATTATTTTCTAAACTGTCTTGTTTCCATTTGTTTGTTGTATTTCATTATTGTCTGTTACTGGATGCAAAGGAGAAAGTGAATTTTTTGTTTTCTTGTATAAACATGACTAAATAAAAACCTTGCACCTTGAACCAACTATAGAGTATAACTACTTCTCAATAAACAGAAAGTTTGTTTAAGAGAATCTACATGCTTGGTGTGTTTATTGAAGTAATCAATTTAGCACACAATGGAGGTTCCTGCAATGTCAGCTTTCACTAGAACTAATAACCAGATGAAAACAAATTAAGCCAAGTTATTGTTTTAGTTCAATGTGTGTTTTATTGTACAGTAAAGGTTCCGGAACCACCTGTGAAACGTCACGGCTTGTTTATTTCCTTCTCTTTGCATAGAATCCAAACTGATGGGAAAGTCTTCATTGTTACGAATTAATTTAGTCCATATGGTTAGGCAGACATGAGGAATGACGTGAAAAATGTGTTGCTTTTGGATAACAAGGCAATTCAGATAAGGTGCCAGTAAGGCTGGCCTATAGTTGACACTTTTGAATTTAAACCATGAGGTTGCAGGTGTTAGGAGACACTTATGTGTCTGAGGATTATTGTGAGAGAATGAAAAGACCAGGGGCCTAATTTATAAACGGTGTATGCGCACAAAAATGTTGCATACGCCCGTTTCCATGCTCACATCACGATGTATAAAAACTAAACTTGGCGTAAAGTAACGCACATTCTCATGCCAGCTCAATCCATAGCGTATGCAAGTTTTCAGCTCGGTTTTGCAAACTGGTGACACCCAGAATCAAAGCAGTGCTACTGTTCCTGGGTGGCATCCCTTTATTTTTTAGATTCACATCCCTGACGTGGCTTTATCGTTTTTAGTTTAAGGCATCTGATTGTAATCAACCCGTAACCATATAATGGTGCACGGAATGGCCAAACTATTCCAAATACCATAGCTGCTTTAGCGTTGTTACTGTCAGTGCACCATTGAGTATTTTAACCCAGTGCATCTGAGTGTGGAATCACTGCTCAACAGCAGCTGATCAGGAAAGCTCTACAGCAGATTGTGTCAAGAGCAGAGGGAATTATTGGGGTACAGCTTCTAGCACATGCTGCTTTAGCTATGCACACAGTCTATTTGAATTTCACCCATTCGGCAAATGCATTAAAGCCTTTCCTCAGGGTTCAGAAACAGTTTCATCCCAAGAGATATAAACGCACTCAATCAGTCCATCAAGTGCTCCTGGTAGAACTGTTTGTACTTATAAGTACAATTACCTCACTGTAAACTTGCATTACAGTTGTAATATTGCATAACCTGAGCCACTTATGCTTTCATATTGTATATTTTTCATTTTTTTATTGTATTATTATTATTATTGTTGTTATTTTACCATTTTATAGGAAAATAAGTTTATGAGGGATGTGCATATTGAATCACATTGTACCATACAATAACAATAAAGGAATTCAATTCTATTCAATAGAAGAAAACGAGTATTTATAGATGATGACAACTAGCTTCTAAGTCAATTTAGATTTCCAGGCGCTATCTTCTTGAAGCTCTTGATATCATTATTCAGATGAAATGCAGTAAAGAATATATATTACATTATACAGATAAATGTTTAACTTCATTTAAATAATGTGTACTGTTATTAAACTTTGGACATGGTGGACAACGGTACTGGTGGCCTGTTCAGGGATTATTCCTGCCTCGCACTGTATGCTTCCTGGGACTGGTGCAACCCTGGATGGATAAATGGATGGAATAATTAAACATGTACTACGAATATATCCAATGTTCCTTAAAAGTTTTGAGGAATCGTCGTTCTAAGCTTACAGATGGCTTGACATCTATTATAGAGCTGATTGTGTGGTGATTGGTTACTTGGAGAAAGAACAGGAAGGACAGGAATTGGGGGTTAGTACGTTTGAAAGAGACAGTACTGCTGCAATAAATTATTTCATCAAGGGTCACACACGGCGCAACAAGCGTCTTGTAGGAGGCAGGAACAATCTCTGGATGGGGCGCCAGCTCGTTGCTACCATTGCGCCACTTTGGCCCCATGTTTAATACATACTTTAATTAATTTCATCATAAAAATGATAGGCGGCACGGTGGTGCAGTGGGTAGCGCTACTGCCTCGCAGTTAGGAGACCTGGGTTCGCTTCCCGGGTCCTCCCTGTGTGGAGTTTGCATGGTTCTCCCCGTGTCTGCGTGGGTTTCTTCCAGGTACTCTGGTTTCCTCCCACAGTCCAAAGACATGCAGGTTAGGTGCATTGGCGATTCTAAATTGCCCGTAGTTTCTGGTGCCCTGCCTGGGGTTTGTTTCTTGCCTTGCGCCCTGTGTTGGCTGGGATTGGCTCCAGCAGACCCTGTAGTTAGGATATAGCGGGTTGGATAATGGATGGATGGATGAAAATGATATAAAGTATACATCTTAGTATTTAAATTGTTCAGAGTGCTGTAATATCATGAATGTAATGTATTCTGTGTCCTTTCGGCGTAAGAGAAAGCCTGTTTAAGAAGCAAGTAGTGATTCACACACATTGAGTACATAGAAGAACACACAGAATACGAAGCATTTAACGTGGTACTTTAGCTACGATGAGATTTGAGAAACTAGTAAATTAAAATATTTTACGATTAAGTCTATGACGTTCTACTTTATTGACAAAGTAAACTACCCTAAGTTCTTGTCTATAAGCCGGACTCATGTATTAGCCGGAGACCAAAAATCATACGAATTTTTAAAATAAAATCGTATCATAGATAAGCCGGACTCATGGATAAGCCGAACATACTATAACCTATAACTAATAGAAGGGAGGGAGGTCAGTGGTCTCACTCGCGCCCATTTAATTTCTTTAAGGGGGGAGAGAGTGTGAGATATTTCCGTCTCTCTCACTCCCCGCATGGCGCGATTGGAGCGGCCGGAGCACGTTCTTTCTGCTCTGGGCGTCGCCGAGTCAACACGAGCGCGTAGCGGTCATTTAAATTGTGATTTTATATGTAAGCATATTTAAATATATATCGCGGATTTCTGCGGACAATGGGTCTTTTAATTTCTGGTACATGCTTCCTCAGTTGGTTTGCCCAGTTGATTTCATACAAGGGACGCTATTGGCAGATGGCTGAGAAGCTAGATTGCTTACTTTTCTGTCAATCTTGCGCTGACTATCTGTGATCCTGACGTATGGGGATTGAGCAGGGGGGCTGTTTGCACACCTAGACGATACAGACGCTCGTCTAAAAATGCTGAAAGATTATCTTCACGTTGCTATCTTTTGTAAAGCTGATTCCTGAAAAGACATGCTGCACAGTGCTTCGCATACTTAAAAGCTCGAAGGGCACGTATTGATTTTTGACTGAAAAACAAACTCTGTCTCGCTCTCTCTCTCTCTCTCTCTGCTCCTGACGGAGGGGGTGTGAGCTGCCGCCTTCAACAGCTTTGTGCCGCGGTGCTTCGCATACTTAAAAGCCAAACAGACATATTGATTTGTTTCTTCCTTTGAAGAGGAAGATATGTTTGCATTCTTTTAATTGTGAGACTGAACTGTCATCTGTCTTGTCATGGAGCACAGTTTAAACTTTTGAAAGAGACAAATGTTTGTTTGCAGTGTTTGAATAACGTTCCTGTCTCTCTACAACCTCCTGTGTTTCTGCGCAAATCTGTGACCCAAGCATGACAATATAAAAATAACCATATAAACATATGGTTTCTACTTCGCGGATATTCTTATTTCGCGGGTGGCTCTGGAACGCAACCCCCGCGATGGATGTATAAGCCGGACTTATGTATAAGCCGATATTCTATTTTTTCATTTTCACAACTTTTTTCCTTAGATAAGCCGCGGCTTATTGACAAGAACTTAGGGTACATGATTAAAGTGGAAATTTCAAGATTAAAGTTGACATTTTGACCTTTTTTTTCCCACTGTGTCCCTATTTTTTTTCTTTTCTCTCTACCCTAATAAGCTTCCATATGACACTCAAATGGATGGCTATGATTCGCCTTTTCACAGCGACTTTGATATCTGACAACTTCTTTTTTATTTCGGGCACTGTGCGACTTTCTGAACTTCAACTTTTGATCAACTTCCTTTTGTTGTTTATACAACTGCTTAAACCATCAAATAGTAAGTTTTTCCTTGCCTCCACTTGGCATTCGCTGATATTCTTTTTTCCCTGTGCTTTTGCCATTTTCTTTTCACAGAACGCTGAACTTAAGGGAATATTTATATTGATTTGCATATTCAAGAGGCATAAATCTGGGAGGAGTCTGGGAGGGGTGGAAGCCACGTGCACGAGCGTTACATTTCACACTGACCGGGATTTATGTAGCGGAAATGCTTGGAAGTTGGCTTAGTTTTTTTGTTCGTACGCACATTTTGACTTTTGTCTGTATGCCATGTTTTAGTGTGAATTCTACGTACGGCGTTGTGCATGAGGCCCCAGGAGATGGTAGCAATGTCAGAGACATAAATGAGTCAAAACCGGGAGATCAAAGAATAACCAGGCAACCAGGAATGAAAGGGCAACTTAATCAGAAGACATGGACAACAATGAGAGTCAAACAGGCATAAACAAACCTTACAATTCAAGAAACTATCAAATAAGTGAAAATACACATACAAAAATGACTCTATTATTAAATTAGTCAGCTGTCTCATCCCAGACTTGTGCCCTTGAGAAAATTAATAACACTCTACGTGTGTTTCAAATTCAAATTAAATTTTAACCTGTTCTGTACTTCTAATGTGGAGTAGGAAAGTGATATAGAAAAGAATGATTGATTATATGGATCATAACACAGAAGGTGAGGAAAATAGTATACATAGAGAAGCTCTCATCTTCTGCTCTCATTTATTGCACTCACCCACAGATGAGAGTCTCACTCCCTCCTTATCTTCTATTTGATGTGTATTGGTCTTTAGCAGGGCTGCTGGCTGTAAATCTTCGGTAGTGTTTAGACATCTTACTCAAAACTAAGTTGTTTAAAAGTTGTTTATATTTATTTCTTCAGCACTCCTGCCACCAGCCTAATATGCATGGTGTCAATGACACTATCACTTACACTAGTAAGGCTGCTTTGAAATGTTTTAAAAATTAAAGTCACACAGTTGATGTAATGTTTAATAAGGTACTGCAGTCAATCCTTCTTTTTAGGAGGCTACACTAAGGCTGATTAAACCAATTATGTCACAGCAACTTTTATCTCAGCACCACAGACAACTTAAGCATACACAGAATGTAACAACTGGTGTGGCTTCACAGAGACTGGCACACTAAGGTCATGTTGAGGTAACAAAGTTCTTCAACATTATTTTATGTCTGAACTTTGTATGAACTTGCCATCAGCTGGCTTTTCTAAAGTCCAAATTGACAGATCACTTTGGAGTTCTCGATTTTCTGTCAGAACATATGTGCACTGGGACCCAATGGAGTTTCAAAAAGCAAGGCCAAAGTTCTTTTAATGGGCATGTTTCTATTTTAACTAATCCATCTTTTTATATAAATTAAGCAACAACTGTTTAAAAAAGAGATCAAGCAAATCCCAATCAAAGGCATATATAACCTAAGGGAGAAGAAGTCCTGTCTAAGGCCTAGGGATATTCCTTTCAGTCTTACTAACCTGGATTGTACTTTTGACAGATCTTAGGAGATTACACTGGATGCATTTGGTCAGGTGTTAAAAAATACAAAGCTTTGTTTAAGGAAAAAAAAAAGGAGAAACATCTAGCCCAGTAGGGTGTGTTCTCCTTAGTGAATTAAAGCTAAATCAAGAAAGCTGTCAGGATTTCTGTTTTTTCTACTTGAAACACTGCTTTTAAAATCAAACTCTACACTTTTTTCAGGATTTATAAAACATGTAAAATACAGTCTGTTCAAATACAAATCCTGTAGAAAAAACAACTTGGGACACATGTTACTCAATTCTGTAACTTAAATGTAAATCAATTTATGTGCCAGACTATGGCAAGAAAACAGACATTGTGGGGGTTGAATGTGACAGAGATATCAAAACCCAGGTCACATGATTTTTATTTTATGAAAAACTGAGTCTTTTTGCTTAGTGTCACAGAAATCAGCTTAGGGATTTCATTTTGTGCCCAAGATAATTTGACTTCTGTATACTTTGCTTTTATATCATTGTGTTTTGCATCTACAGTGCCTTCAGAAAGTATCCAGAACCTTTCACTTTTTTCACATTTTGCTATGTTGCAGCCTTGTGCTAAAATTATTTAAATTCATTTTTTCCCCTCATCAAGTAACACTCAATACCCCAGAATGACAAAGTGAAAACAAGATTTTAGGATTTTTTGCAAATTTGCAAAAATAAGAAAAAAATGAAAAAATCACATTGACACAAGTATTCAGACCCAAGGGCATCCGCAGAAAATTTTGCAGGGGGAGGCAACATTTTCTGTAAACCATAAAATTAAGGAACATTTAGAGACCAATAGAACTAATAGGAGAAAAAGCTAAACAGTATATTTTGTTGATACTAAACAGCAATATTAGATAAAAAATGACATAAACTTTCTCAATTTTAAAAAGAATTTTTTACAATAAGCATTCCAGTTAGTCATATTATATTTCAATAAACAGGTAAAGTCCTTTGAGGTTGAATAGAGATGACTGTAATATGCATGGCCAAATCTTCCCTCAAGTGACTTGGGTGCACAACCTGGGGCCCTTCTCACAAAGAAGCCTTAGCAAATGTGAAGGTAAAATGCCTAATAACAAGAAAAGTTGATGTTTTCACTGACAGTACAGACACCAAGAGTGGTCCACTATCTACAACATAACCTTGCCCCACTTCAGTCCTCGTGATTATAAACCTATTCAATCAGACATAAATAAAAAGTGTTTAAAAGAAAAATATGAGTCTTGGTTTGGTGACATGAGTGGAGCATGATCAGAGTAAGAGTCTCATTGATCACTCTTAAGAGATCGTCCATTTGATGCTTTACACTACTGCAAGAAGAAAAAACAACCATATGGGTGGTTATTCAAAGCAAAAGCCCAATGATGCATCAAAATGAAAAGAAAAAGAGAAATAGAAACAAAAGAACCTGTTGTACCAAAAACTAAACCAGACATTAAAAAAATAATAATAATAATGATTTGAATAAGTACTTTGAACAAGCTGTAAATACTACAGTTGAGACAAATTAGAGTGAACTTGCAGATAGTCAAGAGGGAGCTGGTATCACCGCTTCTTACAGTTTTAACATAAAGGTGCAGTCCAGTTCTGCGGAGTCGCCGACACAGATGTGAACAACCAATAATGTGACAGACAACGAGACAGCTGCAGGAGATAAGATGCATGAAACAAACCAAACCTGATTGAAGGATCCCTTTCCGCTCTTTCACTTTATTTGACCCCAAAAGTGGCATAGTCCTTTTAAAAAGATTAATTGATGTTCGTTAAATTGAGAATAAAACTTATATTCCAGCAGATGTGATGTTTTGCAATCAATGTTTTGTTACACTCATTACAACACACAAACGAAGAAAAGAGGAAGGTGAAGTTGACCTGATATAAAGTTTTGGGTCTTTTTCTACTATAATTCTTGTGCCTGATTTTTTATTTGTATATGAGATGTTCATAATTGGGTGGCACGGTGGCGCAGTGGGTAGCGCTGCTGCCTCGTAGTTAGGAGACCTGGGTTCACTTCCTGGGTCCTCCCTGTGTGGAGTTTGCATGTTCTCCCCGTGTCTCCTCCCACAGTCCAAAGACATGAAGGTTAGGTGCATTGGTGATCCTAAATTGTCCCGTGTACGTGCCCTGTGGTGTGCTGGTGCCCTGCCTGGGGTTTGTTTTCTGACTTGCGCCCTGTGTTGCCTGGGATTGGCTCCAGCAGACCCCCGTGACCCTGTAGTTAGGATATAGTGGGTTGGATAATGGATGGATAGATGTTCGTAATTTGTGAGTATTTGTGTGCGTCTGGTAGGGGTGTATTTGGTAGAGGTAGTGAGAACCAGAGACTTAATCCTGTCTTGATTATTTGAAAGTTAAATCACTGACGTTTATTTTGTCTGAATTTATTACTAACTTTATCAGTTCATTCTTAAGATGTGGAATATTAGTTAAATGAACACGTCATGGACAGCCAAATTAACAAACAAGTACAGTACTTGTTGTAAGTCAAGTTTTCATGACTTTTCCACTCAAAAAACAGTTATATGTAATGTTAAGCAATACGAATGACTCGTTGAATACCAAGACATATCAGTGTATTTTAGCAAGTCCAAGTTTCACATTTACATGAAACCAATTGAGGACTGTAATCTTGCTCTCATTTTGTCAGTATTAACTTAGAGAAAGTTTAATACCCATGGAAGCCAGTTCTTGACCAGGTGAATAAAATGTACACACAAACCTAACACTAGAATCCCTGAAGCCTATGAAAATATTTGTAATGCTGGGCCACCTTAAATTAACTCACACCTCCACAGCAGTGTTTTGTTTTACAAATGTGTCAATCAGCACTGGTAGCAGGCAGCCTGCTCACTCATCCCCCACTGAGGCAGCTGAAATCAATTGAGATGCAAAATTCTCACAGCTGAAGTCTCTTTATCTGGGAGTGAGGTGTCTGGAATAATATAGGGTAAAAACATATCCTTATGTGCAATACATACATTTCATGTGTTCCGTGTCTACAATGATCTGTGATAATGTAGGATAACAGGAAATACGAGGCAAGAAATGTTGAAGACATAACTAAAACAGAAACTTTTTTCATGTTATAGTAATAATGGCAAAATGCTGAAGTGAAGTGTATAATGTGTGAAGAGTGAAGTCCAAAAATCAAATAGACCAAAGAAAAACAAATTACTCAATTTACATGTTGCTGTCAATGTGTAAAAACCGAAGCCCAAATATCAATCAATACAAAGTATACAGGTGTGCTTGGCTGGTGCAGAGGTAAGAACTGCTGTCTCATACACAAGAGATGCAGCAGATTTAAAGTTTGGATGCAGATTTAGAATGTGAAGATTTTGATGTGAATAGTGAACTTTGGATGCATATGCAACATTACTTTTCAGATCAAGTGATTACAAATAGGGAAGCATTAGTATATAGTTAAGTAGTAAAAGCCTGCAATGCAAAGTAAAAGCTGAAAACACAGTATAATTAGTAGCCTTTTTCATGTGAAGCCTTGCTATTCTGCCATAAAGCACAGATTAGTGAAGTGGTGCAATGATGGTTATCCATCTGAAGGTTTCTCTCATCTCCACACAGGTTTCAACTGGAGATCAACCAGAGTGACCGTTGGGCTCTTGCACACCTCTTTTATCAAGACCCTTTTCACATTATCACTTAATTTGGCAGGAGATGCAATTTTGGGAAGAATTGTTTTTTTTCCAAATTTCTTCCATTTAAAAATTAATGAGGCCACTGTGCTCTTTTGAACCTTCAAAGCTGCAGGATTTTTGTTAGCCTTCAGCATATCTGTGCTTCAACACAATCTTGTTTCCAAGCTCTGCAGGCAATTCCTTCAACATCATAGCTTGTTTTTTTGCTTTGACATACATTGTCAATTGTGGAACCTTATATAGACAGGTGTGTGTCTTTCCCAGTCATGTCCAATCAACTGAATTGACACTTGTAGACTACAAACAAAGTGTGGGAACATTTCAATAATTACCAATAGAATGGGATGCACCCGAGCAAAATTTCAAATTTCATACTAGAGGGTCCAAAAACCTGTCTATGTGGTATTTCAGTTTTTAAATTCTTAAAACAGAGACAGAGGATGAGGGTAAAATGGGTGAGAGGCAGGACTGCAACTGGCAGGAGGATGGATGCTATGACTGAAGAAAAGGAAGACAAAGGTGCAGCATGGATACCTTGCGTCAGGGATTTGAGAAAGGAATACTAACTTTGTTTTTACCTCTGGTATTTAAACTATTTACTGTATTGTTTTTATCTTTTACTATGGACACTGGATGATAATATTTATATTTATTGGATTATTTATTTATTATGAGGAAGAGCACAAAACTATAGGCAGTGTTTGTTTGACTTTGAATTCGATTTAATAAAAGCACCTGCACTTGTACACCCATTGTGTGTCCTCATTTGTCAAGGCCCATGCTTTGTTACATTAATGATGGTACAGGTACAAGAAGCTCACAATATGGTTTTGGGAGAGTGAAGCCAACCCACTCTGTCACAATTACTTATATTGTGGTAGCAGCGGCAGTGGAAAATTTTGCAGTGGTTATTTGCCACTAAATTTTCTATGTGAAAGCAAAATTGTGAATTAGTCTTCCTTGGGTTGATTTTTTCTGGCCTGTATAGGCCTAAAAAATGGTTTAAGGCTTTATAAAGTTTATACAGTTCAAAATCCCAAAATGCTCAAAATGAAAGAAAGCGAAACTGTAAAAGGCTGGTCCAAAGGATAAATAAAGCAAATAGTTACTTATATGCAAATATTAATTCACAAAAAGTGTTTACAAAATAACACAGGAGAAAAAGCACCAAAACAATTCTAGTAATCAGTAAACCATAATTGAAGCAGGGGCCAAAACCTGGAAATCAATACAAAAACAAGAATCACAAATCAAAATTAGAAATCACAAACCAGATATTGCCAACACTTGGTGCATAATTAGATGGCTCTGCATTCTTACACTGTGCATACAAGACACAAAGAATACAACTAGAAGAACAAGGCACCAAAAAACTAACATTATTTGTAAACATCAAATTATCAATATCCAAAATATGAATTAAATCATACAACATAATATATTCTTTGGTCTGATTAAATCAAGATTAGCATAATTTCTGGAGAAAACCAGGCACTGCTCATCACCTGTGCAATATCATTCCAAGCTTGAAGCATGGTGGCGGAAGCATCATGCTGTGGGGTTGTTTTCAGCGGCTTAGTGAGTAGCTTAGTGGCAACTCAGGGAATGTCCTTGAGTTGCCCAGCCAGACCCTGGAGTTGAAATCAATCGAACATCCCTAGAGAGACATGAAAATAGCTGTCCACTGATGGTCTCCATCCAACTTCACCAAGCTTGAGAAAACCTGCAGAGGTAAATGGAAGAAAATCCCCAAATTCAGGTGTGTGATGCTAGTTGTGGCATACCCAAGAGGATTCTAGGCTATAGTTGCTGCCAAAGGGGCTTCAACGAAGTATTGAGTAAAGGGTCTGAATACTTCTGCCAATTTAATATTTCAAGTGTTTATTTTTAATTTTTGTTTTCGCATTGTCATACTGGGTTATTGAGTGTTGGCTTGATGTGGAGAGAAAAATAGTTTAAATAATTGTAGCACAAGACGACAACATAACAAAATGTGAAAAAACTGGAGAAGGGTGTCTCTGCAGAACACTGACCCGAGTGGGCAGATTTCAAGTACTGGAAGTGTATTACAGTGGGCGGTTTCAAAGCGTTGTTCTGATTGGCTAAAACAAACACTGGGTGGATTTCAAGTGGAGTAGGTGGGCTCCATTGGAGTTTCTGATTGGCTAAAACGACAACTGGGCGGATTTCAAGTTAAGTATCTGATTGGCTGTGTGACAGGACTTCTTATCATACCGGAAAAAGAATCTTAGTCTATAAACCACAACCAAGGCAGGTAAAAGTTAGTAAAATTGACAATCAAGTAAAAGATAAAAATATAAAGTGCTGTGGGGAACAGCCCAGACACAGACAGGTAGACACGATGGTTTCACCACACACACATTTATTATACATTATTTTACAGTAATAGTGAGCACAATACCCAGTGCCGCAGCACCAATCACCCCTCAAGTCCTTGGCCACAACACAATGCCTTCTCAGTCTCTGGACCACCTCCACTCCTCTCTACCAAGCTTCGTCCTTCTTCCACCCGACTCTTGCCCCTGACTGGAGGGAGGCGGCCCCTCTTATACACCCCGGATGGACTCCAGGTGCATCCCAATGAGCTTCTGTGGCCACACCCCTGTGTGGCGGAAGCTCTGGCGGTGTATCCGGAAGTCCTCCGGGTGTCCCCAATACTCTTCCACCCAGCACTTCCGTGTGTGGCGGAAGTACTGAGGTCCAGGGCTCCCAAGGCATCGGGGCGCCCCCTGGCGGTGACCACGGGCCCCTACAGGGTAGAGCTTCAAGCTGTGTACCCGTGGCCCCCAAAGCAACCAGGGTGGATGCCCCCTCGTGTTCTGGAGGAGGCATGAGCCCTCCTCCGGTCCTCCTGGGCATCCCGGCCGGGCGACAACCCCAGCCGGGTGCCACAGTGCTTAAAAGTGTAAGGTGTAATAAGTGCCAGATTACAGCAGCCAGTACATGTATTATGAACAAAATTTATGAGTATGGATATTAAAGACGTTCAAAGTTATTATTGAACGACTGGAATTCTTTTTGAAATAAGCTGTTCGGCAGTCTGTATTTTGATTGACTTTACGTTTTCCTGAGGGCAGAGGTTCGAAGTGTTGATGACCAGGACGAGACATGTCCTTGATGATGTTCTTTGCTCTGCTATGGTACCTGCTGTTGGCAATGTCCTCGAGTGAGGGAGCCATTTGTTTTAAAAGCTGGTGTTAGGTTTGTGGAATATCTACACATGAATAATCGTATAAAAGGTAAAGTGCATGAGCATTGCACAGAGACAGAATATTATATAGGAGCTAAATACACATTAATTTGAATATTGTAGTGGAATATAAATATATATTGGACAAAAGAAATATTGGTATTGTACAGTCATGTTACTGTGCTAAGGGGATGGGGAGGTAGACAGAATGCACACATAACACAGTGACGAGAATAAATGTAATGTGCAGCGTATCTGACATTGACATCCGGAAGAATGGTAGGTTGATTAAAAAAAAGCGTGTTCAGCAGGAGATCGCGTGTGGATGTGTGTGGTTATAAATTGGAACAGTACCGCTTAATGCAGAGCAAAGCAGGCACATTACACATCCCAGCTCATCGCATTTTAAATATTGAAAGTTAGTGGCGGAACCAAGCCATTACAGTTGTATTTTGCAGGTTGCGTTCCAGTTTCCCTGTTATTTTGTCACTGAAAAAAGGTTTAACGATGATTGGACGCTTGAAACCAGCCCATACAGCTTGGGGAACGCCCATTAAGTTCTCTGATTGGATGCTTGAAACCTGCCCATACTGCTTGGGGAACGCACATGTTGTTCTGCAGAGACTAGTACTTGAAAAAGTGAAGAAGTCTGAATACTTTCTCCATTGTATCTACAGTGCATGCTGCCAAAATCCCAAAAAGATCATGTTCCTTGCTTTAAAGGATTGTATGAATGAGAGAAGGATAGAATCAAATAAAAAAACTGAATAAAGATAAACATTGTGTAAAAGCACAATAAAAAAACACGAGGAAGTATCTAACCCAAAAAGAATGATTATAACATACTGTGAATAAGACGCTATATTGCGCCTGACCCGGCACAGACTCACACTGAGGCACATGTAAAAATACACAAAGACTTCATTTTTCTTCACCTGTGGGTCACGTCTTCCCCGTGAACCCCCACAGGCAATACACAGTCCCAAAAGCACTCACAGTTCACACAAAGCACTTTCTCTTCCTCCTCCATCACTCCTCCCTGGCAACCTCGTCCTCTTCCTCCCGATTCTGGCTCCTGAGTGGTGGTTGCTGGCCCCTTTTATAGCCA
The DNA here is from genome assembly GCF_900747795.2 of Erpetoichthys calabaricus. Lineage (NCBI taxonomy): Eukaryota > Metazoa > Chordata > Cladistia > Polypteriformes > Polypteridae > Erpetoichthys > Erpetoichthys calabaricus. The sequence continues at coordinate 53,963,561 of NC_041400.2, forward strand.
ACCCGGAAGTGCTCCAGGTGCTTGATCACCTGTTTCCGATTGTACTTCCAAGCGGGACGTTAGAGTCGTCCAAACAGGCTCAGGGACCCATGCAGCACCCCCTGACGGCCACCCCAGATCCCAAAAGGGCTGTGGAGAACTCCATCTCCCATGGAACCCTGTGGGAAACTGAGGCACCATCGTCAGCCAGGGAGGCTGCCACCAAGCGTCCTGGGGGAGGTCCTGAGTAGCCCATAGTTGCTCCTCTGGAACATACAGTACATAGACGGGGTGTCCCGGCCGGGCGTGGGACCTGGCCACCTGCCACAATACATTAAGAATTTAAAGCATAAAGAATTTTAAACATTTTATTGAATTTATTAAAATCAAGTAACATTCTATACAAGCAAGTCAAGTTTTACAAAACTAAGAATTTTAAACATTTTATTGAATTTATCAAAATCAAATAACATTCCATAGAAGCAAGTCAAGTTTTACAAAACTAGGTTAGAAACAAATCAGCCCCCAAGGAAAGTGGGATCTTATTATAGCTGATACACTTGTTTGTGAACCAGCTACCAGATATTAGATTGCTTAGCACCCATGACAGTAATCCAAGCAACAATGTATGACAAATAATGATTTACTATTGACATGATGTGCCAGAGCTATCAGATTTCAACTTTTTACACAGCACTTCCTACTAAAATATGACACCCAGGGCATTTGAAGGAAAACATTCAGACAGTCATCCATTTTCCAGTAATTCTCTGAGACAACTGGACAAGGAGGTCAAAGCTGGGACGGTTCCAGTGAAACTGGGATATTTGCTAATCTTGACTACTGGAACATTTGGAGCTTCTAGTAAATCAGCCTAAGGACTAACTGCATGGAGTTATGATAGGTGTGTAAAATTAGAAATGAAAATCATTAGTGTGAGAAAAATCTGCATATTTTCAGGTCTGACAAACATAAGCCCACATTTCTTCTTAACACTAAAAAATAGCAGATGTTTGAGCAATTAAAATATTTGAACTTTGTTCCAAAGAGCACTCTACTGTGTATACCTGTATGGAAACTTTTCCTGCTCTCTGAAGCATAAACAGTACATACAATAAAAAAACAAATAAACTTGCATTGCTTTGTCAACACAAACGTCATGTTTGAACTTGTTAGCACACTCAGATAACACTCATCAAATATTACACTGGTGCCTTTGGGTTGCTAACTGTTGCAAATAAAGATAAAAGAAATGTTACACAAACATAGACTTAATTCCAACAAAAATACAAGAGACACGATGTAGTATTTATTGTACAGTAAACACAGTTGATTTAGATGTATCCTTTGATAAAATAAAAATTACACAATTTTTTCCTTTTAGTCAGATAGATAGATAGATAGATAGATAGATAGATAGATAGATAGATAGATAGATAGATAGATAGATAGATAGATAGATAGATAGATAGATAGATAGATACTTTATTAATCCCAAGGGGAAATTCATTTATTTTCCTTGGCTGTATGGCTGTATACTTTTCCTTGGCTATATTTCCCAGCAATAGCATGCAATTGAATTCAGTTGTTTTATTTCATTTGAATTTGAATTTTTGTTTTGTTTTCTTGCTAACTGTATGAGGCACCACATAATGTTGAGTTAACTAGAAACCTTATATGGTATCAGAAAACCTTGTTGCAATGTCTATGCCAAAACAGAACTACTAGGTGTGCTACTACTGCTAGAAAAATTACCTATTATTAATATTTGGAATGACCGGTGTAGAAATAATGGAGATTGCAGATAAGGTGCTAGTTAGTGCTTCATTGTATGACTCCAAGTGATTTCAGATGATTCCCTGATGATGGCTTATCAACCTGAAATCTGGAGGCGGAGAAGATAGGCAGAGAACAGATGGAGAAGAGAGAGGCGAAGGGGAGAGTTGTTATTTTGTGATATCTTATATCTCACATAGAATAAGGAATAAAAAGCACACCATCAAATTAAATTTAACTAAAAATAGTTGTGTTGGCAGAGATTAAATTTTCAAAAATGCAACCCATACCTTAAAGCTCTTTAGAAAATTTAATATATAAATTAAGTAAATGCTAAACAACAACTCAATAATCTAAAAACATTTTGTATTGTTTGTATTTAGTGTGACCAGGTGAACAGACTGATGGAAGAGTGAAAGAGTGTTGTAGCACCAATCAAGCAAACCCTGTTTAATTGTTATGTTATTTTCTAATCTGTTTAATCCAGACCAGGTCCACCAAGGGGCTGAAACCTATCCTAGCTAGCAAGGGTTGAAAGGCGGGAACAAAGCCTGCACAGGGTGCCACACACACACACACACACTAGGGGCAATTTAGTGTTGCCAATTCACCTATCATGTTTTGAACAATAATTAAGACAAAAATAACAGAAATCATGAGTGTACATAGTGTAGGAGGTATACGGGATTGACAGGCCTCCTGGCAGGAAGAATATAGAAAGGCATCCCGGCCAAGAGAAGGAAGGAGGTCGCACCCGGACAAGGCTGCACTAGGTAATGGATGGACATCCCAGCTGAACGTGGTTCCAATACCTTCCCAGGACTGGAGAAAAGGGAAGGACAGCAAAAGACTGTTGCAGAGGAATATCTTGTTCCCCCAGGTGCTAGATAGCAGCAGCCCTCCATGATGGCACCCAATCAGGAACCAGCAGGGAATGCTGGGAGATGTAGTCCGACAATACAGCCCTGCTGCAAGGGGGCACTGTAGGGAGATGTATTCTCCAAGTTATGGGACTTATGTATGACCCAGAAGTACTTCCATCGGGCACTGGCCCTGGTACCTGGAAGTACTCCTGAGTTCTCAATAAAAGGGACCACACTCCCTTATCCAGGCGAGTCGGAGCTGGGAGGACATGGAACAACACTCAACTGGAGGAGGGAAGTGCGGTGTTGAAAGGAGAGGTGATTGGGAGAAGATTTGTATAGAGGGAAGATCTACTTTGTGAAGGTACTTTTTGGATATTAAAACCTTCTATTATTTAAACTCTGGACTTTGTGTATGTTTGTGTTGGGGTTTGGGGTTCGCTGATGACCCAGTTCCATTACAATAGGTATTCACTGCCCAAAGCCAATACTTTGTCGAGCAACCTTTTGCTGAAATTGGAGGTGCAACTCTCTTGAGGAATGTCTCTATTAGCTTAGCACATCTAGCCACAGGGATTTCCATCCATTCTTCAAGTTAGATGGGTTGCATTGGTGTATAACAGTGTTCAAGTCATGGTACAGATTCACAATTGGATTGAGGTCTGGGCTTTTACTATACTTTAGCAGTATTCTTAGGGTGATTGTCCTGCTGGAAGGTGAAACTTCATCCCAGACTCAAATCTCTGGCAGACTAAAACAAGTTTTCCTTAAGAATTGCCCTGTATTTAGTGCCATCCATCTTTCCTTCAGTCCTGAATAGTTTTTTTGTCCCTGCCAAAGAAAAACATCCCCACAGCATGATGCTGCCATCACTTTGCTTCACTTTAGGAATGGTATTCTCTTGGTGATGGGAAGTGTTGGGTTTGCACCACACATGGCATTTCCCATAATGGACAAAATGCTCAATTTCAGTCTCATCTGACCAGATAACCTTCTTCCATGTGGTTGGATGGTCTGCTACAAACTCCAAATGTGCTTTCTTATTTTTTCATTAAGCAATGGCTATTTTCTGGCCATTCTTCCATAAAGTCCTGCTCTTTGGAGTGTATGGCTTATAGTGGTCCTATGGACAGATACTCCATCTCCGCTGTGGATCTCTGCAGCTCCTTCAGTGTTATCCTTGGTGCCTTTGTTGCATTTGTGATTAATGCCCTCCTTGCTCTCCTGTGAGTTTTAGTGGGTGGCCTTCTCTTTTCAGGTATGTAGTAGTGCCATTATTTTCATTTTGTTATAATGGATAATGGATTTAATGTTATTCCATGGGATATTCAAAGTTTGGTATATTTTTATATACCTGATCTATATACTTCTCCTCAGCTTTCCTCTGACCTGTTTGGAGTGCTCCTTGGTCTTCATGTTGCTTGCTTAGTGGTGTTGCAAAATCGTATGACACATTGATTACCCACAGGTGGACCCTACTCAACTAATTATGTGACTTCTTAAGTTAATTGGTTGGACCAGATCTTATTTAGGGGTTTTATAATAAATGGAATGAGTACATATGCCTTCACAAATTTTCAGTTTTTACTTTTTTCACAAATATATATATATATATTAAGTGCGATTGGCGTGTCTGTGGAGGGCTGCTTGTCTGTCACCGAGGCAACCGTAGGTTCGCAGCACAGCAGCATAGCGTCACAGAAACAACTACAAGCCGATCGAGATCTCGCTGGGTGATACAAGGAATATTATAAATGCCGGGAACAGTATAACTTGGCCACTGACCTGGCCCCGACACTGCCTGTTTGCTGTGTCTGTGTATAGGATTAATAGATCAATAATAACATAGATCAAGAATATATAAATGTGCTGTCCCTGTTTTAAATTGAATAACGCTGGTTTTGCTAAAGGTATGAAACTCAGCCTCCTCTTTGGTGTGCAAAACAACGACTCATGCGTCTCAATATATGTACATTACCTTGTATATATACAGTATATTTACATATATACAAATATACTAGGGGGCTTTGCTTCCCCCCCCAAGGTGCTCTACATACCAGCCACTTCACGTCTCTGTCTCTTGCGTTGTGAAGAGGGGGGCTGAACGGACACTAAGGAGATGTAGTCGCTCCTCCAAAACCCCCTCTTAAACAGTGATACAATGGGAAACAAATACATATTTTTTACCTCTTCTATGCTCGATCAGCTGGCTTGCTGCTGTGGCTGCTTGTGCCATGCTGCGTGATCTGCATGTCACCCAACACTTTGAACATTTAAAAGCCTGTACAGCAGCTGTCCTCCTTGTCTCACGGGATGTTAAAGTGTCTCCGAGAAAATTACATCTCGACCCAAGATTTTTTTATACAATATATATATATATATATATATATATATATATATATATATATTGTGACAGATAGGGGGCGCTATCGCTCCCTTGAACCCTCGGATCAGACGCCAGACACCAGATAAAAGTCCAATAACTAAATTTATTAGGACAATACAGTGCACAAAGCACCCTCCACTCCTCTATACTCATAAACAATAATCAATAATCACTAAACAATAACAATCCTCCACTACCAGACGCGTTGCCACCCTTCCTCCCGACTCAGCTCCACGCTGGGATCTCCCACAGTCCTTTTTATAGTTCATAACCTGGAAGTGCTTATGATCCTCAGTCCATGTGACCATCCAGGAGTAAAAACTCCTCTTCTTCATCCCGGAAGTACGTCATTCCCTCTGTCGCTGTGACTAAGACTACTTCCGGGTTTTAGGGAACATACAAGTCCTTGAGCCTCCCTGTAGCGTCCTCTGGTGGCCCCCACGGTATCCAGCAGGGTTGTGAATAGAAACTCCATTGTCCATGATTCCCTGCTGGCATTCGGGGCACCTCCATGCTACAGGGAGGGCTCCATCTGGTGGCCTGGGGGTATTGGCTGGGATGAACGGCTGGCCATATCCCACAATATGTATATATCAGGTAATTTATTTTCACTCCACTTCAACAATTTTGATTGTATTTTTAAGTCCATTACATAAAATCCAAATGAAAATCCATTTTAGTTCCGGATTGCAATGAGACAAAATAGAACAAACAACAAATAATTTTGTAAGGTACAAAGAATTTACTTTAGCTCTTTATATGCTAAGCACTTCCATCGCTCACACTCATCTTGTCCAAAATGTACAGAGGGCAAGATCCAACTAGTGAATGATGCCATCTAACTTCAGCATCACTAGGCCACATGTTTTTGGAATGCAAGAAATTAATATAATTTTCGACAGAAATCTTTAAATACTTATCATACACCCTGGGTGACATATTCACTCCCCACCCATTAAAAGCTGTGTTTGGTGTACTCCCAGGTGGTCTTATAGTGTATAAAGACAAATTGATTGTAATTGCCTTCACCACACTATCAACCTGTAGACATATCTTGCTTAACTGGAAGAATCTCAATGTACCTCTAATAACTACTGACATTCTATATACTTTGAAATTAGAAAAAATCTAATTTTCGCTTTAAGGATCTGTCCAAAACTTTTTAAAAACATGGCCTTATTTAATTTAAAAATATTTCCATTAAGTTTTCTAATAGGTCAAAAAAGATTCATTTTGTGTGTGTTCTTTTTTCTCCCTATTCTTGGCTCTGCTTTTTTCTTGGGTGGGGATTGAATTCTTGTTCTGTTAACTTAATGTTTTTTTTTCTGTTTTCTTTGTTTTTTCTTTCTTAAGAATGATTTTGAAGTAATATGTTATATAGGTTCTGTAAATTTTATCTACTTGATTGTATACTATGTTACTTATTTGTAACAAAAAAAAGAAAAATGAACAAATTCAACTGATGTTTTGCTACCTAGGTGGTGCAGTAATGTAAAGTGCCACTAATCTCCTAGATTCAAGCAGGTTTTCCTTTTGTCGATACAAGTTTTCACCAGATGATCCAATTTCCTTACACATTATAAAATATTGTTTTAAATGATAAACTTGGATTGACTTGGTATTAGAGAGTGTGTCCTGCAATATGCTAACATGCTACCCAGGGCAATTTTCTGTTTTGCCATTGATGCTGACTTTAGAGGCTAGGCTCTCAAAAAACAGTCATAGAAAAGTGGTTTCAGGAAAAAAAGTAAATGGCTGGATGTACTGTATATTTTGTTACAACAGGCCAGTTCTGCAAGTTAATGTAATTTATTCTTCAGAAATGCAAACTGTGAAAGCTGTAGTTATTTTATATATTGTTGAAATTATGTCGAAGCAAAATTTCGGATCAAAAGACGCACCAAAAGGTTTTCACCAGAAATGAAGGCTATTAGGAGACATAGGATAGGTGTGACGATGTGGATCCATGCTCCCATCGGCTGTTAGGGAGCCCTTGAACCCAACACCGTCGGTAATGTCACTGATGAGCTAGACAGTGAGGCAATAAAAGCAAGGGGATGGTACAAAAATGTGCAAAGTGCTTTTATTACAAGACAATCAAAATCAGTCAGTGTTCAAATAAAAGTGCTGTGCAGTTCATACAACAGTTCAATAAATAAATAATCCATATAAATAAACGTGTGGAGGTTAAAATACACAAAAACACAATCCTTTAAAAATGAGGTTCAAACGTACATCAGGAAGCTGTCTTTAAAAACAAATGACAAGCCCGGTGCTTCTTTCCTGTTAGTGTTAGCGTCTCACCTGCTTCTCCCCTGCGGGCCCTGCAACAGGCGAGACACTCTCAATGCAGCTGACCTTCTGCCTATTCCTCCACCTACTACTGTCAGTCGCCTTTCCGATCCTTGGCTCCGGTCGGCTCCCCCTGACAGCGACTTGGGAATTCCTCCCACGGCCAAGGCTTTCACGTGGAGGACACCACATCCCAAGTCCTGACTCCCGCTGCCATCCCGGTCACTCCCATACTTCCTGCAACAAACTCTGCGGGAGCGACAACAACTACTACGCCCTGGGTGTCGGCCTAACACCAAGGCTATCTGCTTAGCTGCGGCGAGCCTGCTCTCGCTCGCTCACTCTCTCGTACCGGCGCACTCTCTCCCTCTCTTGCTTGCTTGCTTCCTGCTTTCTTTCACCACCTCCCGTTCTCTTTTCATTCCTTTCTTTTCTTTTCCTTTTTCCTTTCTTTTCCTTTTCCCCCATATCCAGCTCGCGCTTCCCTTTATGCCAAGGGACATAGTAGCTGCAGCCCATTAGCCACAGGAACAATTACGGATGTGGGCAGTCTCTCACCTGTACACTTAGGTGAGAAACGCCCAAACTGCAGATCACCCTGCGGCTCACTACAGCCACTACGCCCCCTCGCTAAACCGCAAGCACGGTGATTATTTATTTTAAACAAACTGGCCTTTGCTAAAGGAGCTGTGGACCCATAACAACACAATAGGCAGACAGAGTATATAGCTTTATTGCAATAAAACAATAACACGGACTCAACCCAATATGGCCAAATTGGACTGAGCCCTGAACAGGCCAAAAATCACAGTTTATATAATCATTTCTTATCATTCTGACCTCGCTCAAACCACCTTATTCGCTGTTCCTTTCTGACTCCCTCCTGCACCTGGCTAGCTGTCTTCTCTTAATGGAAACCATTATTATCTCCTGACTTCCTTCTGCAGCTGGCCACTGGTATTTTTACTGTCTGTTGTTCATCTTTATTTTCTCTGCTTCGCTTATTTTTGGTTGGCCTTGGGTGGGTAGATGTTCTCTTTCTTCCATTCTTGAGCTTTCCCTATCTTTTCATTTCCCTTCCTTAGCCTACAAACTAGTTTATATTGGTGGCTAGCTGCTAAGTTTTAATTAAAAAGAAATATGGCATGTGCTTTTATTTAATCATTTGCTTGGCAGGCATGACTTGCATTAATATCTGCACTAAGGTTAATGCTTAAATATGTTTCTATATTTATTTATGTTAAGACATGAATATACTAATTTTATTTTCCATATATTATATCATCTTGACCTCGTTTGAAACAATGCCTTTGCTCTCTATTCTGACTCACTACTCCAGCTGGCTTCTTCACGTGTCTACCATGACCATCAACATTTTCTGTATTCCGTCATTGGTATCATTCCTTGTTTCCTAGTCTTCAAACAACAGGTGTTCTCCTTATTCCCCCTTCTGTTGTCCTCGGGTAGTTTCTGTACGCCATTCTCTTCCTGCTCTATCTCTCTGTTTCCAAATATTGGTAATTTTGCTTCAAGCTTAACTAAAAAAATGCAATATGACTAATGTCTTTATTTAACTATTTGCTTGACATATCTTATTTGCTTGTCGTGTCTAATTTATGCTAAATCTAATGCTTCAGAAGCTGTTAATTATTTTTATGTCTATTTATGCTAATACATACATTTTTATTTTCCATAATTATCAATAAAGACAATAAAGCATACTATAGTGGCCCAGCTTACTTCTGGAAGTTCAGCCTTCTAATTCTCTTTCAGCGAAAATGTATCTATTAGCTTGTTTTTTTCTATCAAAAATATTCTTACTGTTCAGGTTAATCTAAAATATTTGATGATTTCATGGTATGAAAGTTATCACTCACAGTATTTCTTTCCTATGGCTTTGATGCACCTTAGCCTTAAACACAACGATATATCTAGCGTAATGTTGCCCAAAATTAAATATGATGGAGATGTTAGGCCCAGGGCAGCACAATGACACAGGCATGCAACAGTGAGAGCCAGAAGACCTCTCTTGATAATGCCAGTGTTACCTGGAATGCTGAAGTTGAAATAGGTTGTACCTATACTTCAATTAATCTTAACTTGTTGGAGCAAATAAAACATCCCGGGGAACTTGTTTTAGTGGGTGCTTTAGTAAATGATTTCCTGGCAGACAGAAGAGCATACAGAAGAACAAGCAGAGTCTCTATGGAACTGAATGGGAGATGATGATGTATTTCATACCAGATAATTGCTTGTCTATAGCACTCTTCCTGTAAAATTGTTGCAAAGATGACTGCAACATCTTTCTCATTAGAATATACTTCCAGAGGTGATGGGTGCATCATTTTGAAGGAAGAGTCAGAGAAGACCTGCATTGGCCAATAGCTGATTATGAAGCAGAGACCCAGGGGGTGAGTGTAAGAGAGAGAGAGTGTTGCAGTCACCCCTCTTGATATGGCTCACACAAATGTGCTCTTCCATTGAATCCACCTTTTCGGTACTTACAGAATCTCTCCTCTTAAATAGCAGATCATTAAGGAGAGGTTGGAAAACGTACAGACAGCATCTTTGAACTAACATCATCAGCATGGGCTGCTGCAATGGTTCTCATACCTAAATATTACCTATAAGTCCTGTGTGGACTATTGGGAGGGTCAATGTGAATATCATTTTCATGCATACTCCATGTCCATGGTGCACAAAATATTGGAATAACTTACAGATGCAGTGTAAGGATTCCTGTGACCTTCTTCTAGTTCTGAGCCGTGACTTTTGGGCTCAAAATATTTCAGTACAAAATCTGTATAGTCTATATGGACACCATAATTGTCTTTGTCCTAGATGTCCCTGAACATTAAATCTATTATCCATCAAATCAGACAAGCTCAACTAACTCTAAAATTCAATAAGCACCACTTTTTAGATCATGTGGTGTTGACAGAAATGCGTTCAGGTTGATCTAGAGGAGACTGGTGCTATCCATAAATATCCCCCACTGACTGATGTAAACAATATATAGCATTTCCTGGAGATGGTAGATAGTTCTTGACTTATTCCTGACTTAGCCAATACTGCTGCTCCTTCTTTCCATCAATTCAGTAAGAATTGACTTTCCTGGTAGTGGTTGCTGTAGTATCAGGATGCCTTTAAAGACTTCAAGCAGGCCACTAGTATAATTATTCCACCATCATGCAATAGTGCCTGGTCATCATGTGGGTTGTGGAAAATCTGTTTGAAGTATTCACTGTCAATGTGCTTTGATCTGGGTCTGGAGATCTCTTCTCGCCTGGCCAGGTGGGTTCAGGGTGTTGCTAAAGCACAATCCACTAGTTCTATCTCTTTTGTGATTAGGGCATGTCATGGTGAGACAACAGGCCACATTCAAATCCAAGAACTTCAGGGCATCCCTATCAGCGTGTTAGTTCTAAGATGGGGGTGATTGTGATAAGCTTGTTGTCACAAAGGCTTTTTCCCCTGCGTTCCTGATGTGTTTTCATGGTAGCTGTTTCAGTGATCACATTAGGAAGTATAAAACACTTTGACTTTGGAGGCTGCCAACACTCTGAAAAGATGTATGGAAGCATGTGTGGGAGTGCTAGACTACTTCAATCAATTGGAATAAGGATTCAATCTCATGAGGCCATTCCTAAGTTGAGTAAGACATATGTGATGACAGTAGATGATTACTTCATGAAGTTGGTAGGGTGAATGGAAATGTCCACCACCTGGGGAGAGCTAAACATTCTTCTATTAGACAGGAATTCATAGTTAATGATTGGAGTGATGGAGACGTTCTTAGAAAACTACTGTAGAGGTGTCAATAAAAGTTGTATATCATTATCAGACTAACTTCATCAAAGGATTGAATAGGACCCTGATAACAGCGATTTCCTCTCATTTTGGGGATCATTGTCAAAAATAAGTGCAATATCTGACAGAGCTACATTTCAGCATCAACATAATGAGGCATGAGATTTATACTAAGATGTTCTTGTCTTCCCCTCCTTTAACCGTCACCTTATCGTGGTGGAGGGGTTTGCGTGTCCCAATGATCCTAGGAGCTCTGTTGTCCGGGGCTTTATGCCCCTGGTAGGGCCACCCAAGGCAAACTGGTCCTAGGTGAGGGATGAGACAAAGAGCGGTTAAACAAACCTCCTATGAAGAAAAACCATTTTGGACGGCGTTTTCCCTTGCCCGGACGCGGGTCACCGGGGCCCCACTCTGGAGCCAGGCCTGGAGGTGGGGCTCGATGGCGAGCGCCTGGTGGCCGGGCCTGCACCCATGGGGCTCGGCCGGGCACAGCCCGAAGAGGCAACGTGGGTCCCCCTTCCCATGGGCTCACCACCTATGGGAGGGGCCAAGGAGGTCGGGTGCAGTGTGAGTTGGGTGGTGGCCGAAGGCGGGGACCTTGGCGGTCCGATCCTCGGCTACAGAAACTGGCTCTTGGGACGTGGAATGTCACCTCTCTGAAGGGGAAGGAGCCTGAGCTAGTGCGCGAAGTTGAGAGGTTCCGGCTAGATATAGTCGGGCTCACCTCGACGCACAGCTTGGACTCTGGAACCAATCTCCTTGAGAGGGGCTGGACTCTCTACCACTCTGGAGTTGCCCCCGGTGAGAGGCGCCGAGCAGGTGTGGGTATACTTATTGCCCCCCAACTTGGAACCTGTACATTGGGGTTTACCCCGGTGGACGAGAGGGTAGCCTCCCTTCGCCTTCGGGTGGGGGGACGGGTCCTAACTGTTGTTTGTGCGTATGCACCGAACAGCAGTTCGGAGTACCCACCCTTTTTGGAGTCCCTGGAGGGGGTGCTAGAGGGCATACCTTCTGGGGACTCCCTCGTTCTGCTGGGAGACTTCAATGCTCACGTGGGCAATGACAGTGAGACCTGGAAGGGCGTGATTGGGAGGAATGGCCCCCCTGATCTGAACCCGAGCGGTGTTTTGTTATTGGACTTCTGTGCTCGTCACGGATTGTCCATAACGAACACCATGTTCAAGCATAGGGGTGTTCATATGTGCACTTGGCACCAGGACACCCTAGGCCTCAGTTCGATGATCGACTTTGTGGTCGTGTCGTCGGACTTGCGGCCACATGTCTTGGACACTCGGGTGAAGAGAGGGGCGGAGCTGTCAACTGATCACCACCTGGTGGTGAGTTGGCTTCGATGGTGGGGGAGGATGCCGGTCAGGCGTGGTAGGCCCAAACGTGTTGTGAGGGTCGGCTGGGAACATCTGGCAGAGCCCCCTGTCAGAAGTAGCTTCAACTCCCACTTCCGGCAGAACTTCGACCACATCCCGAGGGAGGTGGGGGACATTGAGTCCGAATGGGCCATGTTCCGTGCCTCTATTGTTGAGGCAGCTGACCGGAGCTGTGGCCGTAAGGTGGTCGGTGCCTGTCGTGGCGGCAATCCCCGAACCCGCTGGTGGACACTGGCGGTGAAGGATGCCGTCAAGCTGAAGAAGGAGTCCTACAGGACCCTTTTGTCCTGTGGTACCCCGGAGGCAGCTGATAGGTACCGGCAGGCCAAGCGGAATGCGGCTTTGGTGGTTGCTGAGGCAAAAACTCGGGCGTGGGAGAAACTCCCATGGCCATGGAGAATGACTTTCGGACGGCTTCGAGGAGATTCTGGTCCACCATCCGGCGTCTCAGGAAGGGGAAGCAGTGCAGTGTCAACACTGTATATGGTGGGGATGGTGCGCTGCTGACCTCGACTCGGGACGTTGTGGGTCGGTGGGGGGAATACTTCGAAGACCTCCTCAATCCCATTAACATGCCTTCCAATGAGGAAGCAGAGCCTGGGGACTCAGAGGTGGGCTCCCCCATCTCTGGGACTGAGGTCACCGAGGTGGTCAAAAAACTCCTTGGTGGCAGGGCCCCGGGGGTGGATGAGATACGCCCGGAGTTCCTCAAGGCTCTGGATGTTGTAGGACTGTCTTGGCTGACACGCCTCTGCAACATCGCATGGACATCAGGGACAGTGCCTCTGGATTGGCAGACCGGGGTGGTGGTCCCCCTCTTTAAGAAGGGGGATCGGAGGGTGTGTTCCAACTACAGAGGGATAACACTCCTCAGCCTCCCTGGAAAAGTCTATTCAGGGGTCCTGGAGAGGAGGGTCCGTCGGATAGTCGAGCCTCGGATTCAGGAGGAACAGTGTGGTTTTCGTCCTGGTCGCGGAACAGTGGACCAGCTCTATACCCTTAGCAGGGTCCTGGAGGGTGCATGGGAGTTTGCCCAACCAGTCTACATGTGTTTTGTGGACTTAGAAAAGGCATTCGACCGTGTCCCTCGGGGAATCCTGTGGGGGGTACTCCGAGAGTATGGGGTACCGGCCCCCCTGATAAGGGCTGTTCAGTCCCTGTACGATCAGTGCCAGAGCTTGGTCCGCATTGCCGGCAGTAAGTCGAACCCGTTTCCAGTGAGAGTTGGACTCCGCCAGGGCTGCCCTTTGTCACCGATTCTGTTCATAACTTTTATGGACAGAATTTTTAGGCGCAGCCAGGGTGTTGAGGGGGTCCGGTTTGGTGGGCTCAGGATTGGGTCACTGCTTTTTGCAGATAATGTTGTCCTGTTTGCTTCATCAGGCCGTGATCTTCAGCTCTCTCTGGATCGGTTCGCAGCCGAGTGTGAAGCGGCTGGGATGAGAATCAGCACCTCCAAATCCGAGACCATGGTCCTCAACCGGAAAAGGGTGGAGTGCCCTCTCAGGGTTGGTAGCGAGATCCTGCCCCAAGTGGAGGAGTTCAAGTATCTCGGGGTCTTGTTCACGAGTGAGGGAAGAATGGAGCGTGAGATCGACAGGCGGATCGGTGCGGCATCCGCAGTAATGCGGGCGTTGCATCGGTCTGTCGTGGTGAAAAAGGAGCTGAGCCGCAAGGCAAAGCTCTCAATTTACCACTCGATCTATGTTCCTACCCTCACCTATGGTCATGAGCTATGGGTAGTGACCGAAAGAACGAGATCGCGAATACAAGCGGCTGAAATGAGTTTCCTCCGCAGGGTGTCTGGGCTTTCCCTTAAAGATAGGGTGAGAAGCTCAGTCATCCGGGAGGGGCTCAGAGTAGAGCCGCTGCTCCTCCGCATCGAGAGGAGTCAGATGAGGTGGCTCGGGCATCTGATCAGGATGCCTCCTGGATGCCTCCCTGGTGAGGTGTTCCAGGCACGTCCAACCGGGAGGAGGCCCTGGGGAAGACCCAGGACACGCTGGAGGGACTATGTCTCTCGACTGGCCTGGGAACGCCTTGGGATTCTCCCGGAAGAGCTAGAAGAAGTGGCCGGGGAGAGGGAAGTCTGGGCATCTCTGCTCAAGCTGCTGCCCCCGCGACCCGACCTCGGATAAGCGGGAGACAATGGATGGATGGATGGATGGATGGATGTTCTTGTCTTTCTGTGTACCTTTTTAAAACTTTTTTTTTGCTGTTAGAATTGTTACTTTTGCTGAATCTGATTCAGCACTCTAAAAATATACCTTGTTTATTTTCACATCTTTTTTGGTGCCATATTGCTTAGTATAGAGTGTCACCATATTTGTTTCTTCTTTTTCATTATCATGGTTACTAGCTGGGAGCATGCAAGTGTGCATTGGCTTTGTGTGACAATATAAAAGGTCACCACCATGCATTCCCAAATCATCTGAGGTCAAATTGAATTTATTTTAGTGCATGGTGTATTTTGCTTTATTTTTGACCTCCAAAATAAAGACTCATTTTGATTTTTTCAACTAAATTTTTTGGTTTCTTATTTAGAGTTTGCATGGTTTCTTACTACTGTTCATCTACGGATTCCTATTTAAATAAATCTTTATGCCTTTGCACTTTAAAAAGGCACAATATTTTTAAAAAACATGTTCTGGTGAGACACACCACTTCCAAAAGCATTATCACACTACACTGCTAAATTAGCATATAAGTAGTTTGGACTGACCACAGTTGTCAGGATTCTTGAACCCATGAATTATTAAATTTCTTGGAATACTGGATCGGAAAACAAAGGTCGGTGCTGATCATGTGACAAACATTAATCCTATTATGGTCCCAGGGGTAGGTGCTATTTAGCAATGTTGCTTTCTGGGTCTGTGTAGTAATGCTTAGTTTTGACATTACCTTTATATTAATAAGTAATTGTCACCCTTCAAGAAAATAATGTGGACCCATTAGATGGATAGTCCAACAGTGAGGATGATCAGAATCTGACACTTAAGAGGACTGATTTTTTGTTTGTCCTTTTAGAGTGCTTGTATTTTGTGTTTCTCCACCTTCCTACCTACACATATTGGTGTGCTACTAAGATTACAGGAGCTACAGGAGCCAATTAAAAGAAGTGAATGTCAGCTTCATTACAGGACTTTCAGTGTCTTCATAATTAAAACAGAGCGATCCATGTTAAACTAGAGGAATGCCTCTGAGTTTTTCCATATTAATTTGCTGTGGAACTTTAATATTTGTGTTAGCAGTGAATTGGTTACATTGTTAAATGGAACTGCGTAGCTTTATTTATGTTCACTGTTTGGGTTTCAGTTGTTTATTAGTGCTCCAAGCATTTTGGGTCTATAATGTGTAATTGTTCATATCTTTGTCATTTTGTGTGTTGTTGCTGTAATACATAAGAACATAACAAATTTGACAAATGATAGGAGACCATTTGGTACATTAGACTTTTTTCTTTAGCTAATAGCAAAGCTGTCTCAATATCTTATCCAAATCTTTCTTAAAAATGGTCAACGTTTCTGCTTCAACTACATGTATTGGCTGGTTTGTTCCAGATTCCCAGAACTCTTTGAGTAAAGAAGTGTTTCCTGGCTTCAGTCCTAAATGCAATTCTTGTTCATTTCAACTGGTGTTGAACAAATGATTTACCATTAAGTGGAAAGAATTCTGCTGGATCTACTTTATCAATTCCTTTCAGAGTTTTGAAAAAGTGAATTAGGTCCCCATGCAGTCTCCTCTGCTTGAGACTTAACAGGTTTAATTCTCCAAGTCTGTTGGAGTAGGATGTGTCCTTAATTCCTGGGACACACTTGGTTTTTCTCCTCTGAACAACTTCAATTGCTGCTATGTCTTTCTTGTAGTGTAGTGACCAGAACTGTACACAATACTCCAGATGCTGTCTCACTAGCGCATTATATAGACTGAGCATAATGTCATTCAATTTATTTTCAATGGTTTTTATGATTTAACATAACATGTTATTTGAATATTAAGTAGCTTCTGCACAATTCAGGGGCACGTCAAAACATTTTTGACACAACATACCTGTATAGCTTCTGATTCCAATGTGGGAGATGCACCTAAACAGGATAGCCTTTTTTGCTGAAAAAAAAATAAATGTATGGCTGCCTAAGGGCTGGATTCATAGATCTGCTGCTGATCCAGTGCAAATTTAATTGTGCTGATACTTTTATAAACTGGATATATAAATGGATAGTTATTTTTAGTTAGTGTATGTCTTATTTATGTTTTTAAATTTTGCCAGTCATTCCTTGGTCTTTAAAAAAATCATGAAAGTATCATTTTGTGGGTTTGGAAGCCAAGGAATTCAATAGTTTAATTTTTTTGTTTTATTTTAACAGTTTATTTAGCAGCTTCATGTTATTTGTGTTATGGGCATTAAGTGTGTTTTGTACTCTGTGTTTGCCAGGCTATTTCCAAGCTCATTACTGGGAGTGTGTGATGTATAATGTGATTACCACGATAGTATAAAGGTCAACATTGTCTACTTAATGCTTCTGCAAGTTTGTGGATATTCTCCAAAATCTCTTTGTTATATTTTGTTAAAACCTTTGTAGATTTTTTTGGTTAGAATTCTTTTTGTTATTGACCACAACTTTTGTCTTTCCTTTCAGCTTTGGTTAGGTGAAACTCTTTTGGCCTCTGGCCCTCTCATTTTCATCATTTATACTGATGTGTGGAGTTACTGAAAATGACAGAATAAAAAATGAGACAATGAGAGGTTCATCAAAAATGGGAGAGATATCTAAGAAAGTGCAGGGAAGATGGTTGAAGTGATACGGACATGTGATAAGGAGAAACAATGAATATGTGGGCAAAAGAGTGATGGGAATGAAAGTACAGGGGGAAAGGAATTGAGGAACACCAAAGTGGAGGTGCATGGATAAAGTAAAAAAAAGATTTGAAGTAAAACTGTGTGACTGGAGATACAGGACTGAGCTGTATGGAGAAGATTGATCAGGCACATTGACCACACATTGAAGAAAAAAAGGATTTCAGTTTCACACACCTGGCTTTGTTGAAAGTGGTTTTATTTTAACTTCTGATAATGACCTTGGTTAGTTTTCTGACTTTTCTCCATCTCCTGCTTCTGATTAAAATATTATACTGCCATCACCCACTGCAGTCTATAAACTATACATTGGCGAGATGATGTGTGTAAGTATATCGTTAGTCAAGTAAGTAAAGTGAGGTGCATGTTTATAATCTGAGTTAAAAGTTCAGGTTTGCAGTTCCAGAGAGGATTATAGATTAGAAAGGGTAGAATTTCTAGTACCTTGTCTGACATCAGAATTGCCACTACAGAGAGCAATCTATTATAATGGCATGGTTGTTTGTAATCTGGTTGTAGTATCAGGGGAGTTAGTCCCATCATGTAGCTAGGTGACTGGAAGTAGGTGATTCTGCAAGTATGCCCTGACTTTGCGTCGCAAGTAAGCACATAAAGGTCAGGAGAAGAAAATAGACATAGAAAGGAAAGAGTGCATGAAGGCAATTTGGACTAGATGTAAACCTATGAAACCAGCTTGGTAGCCCCCACTGGTATTTAAAGTTTACAGCCACTTTGAAAAACCCTAGTGAAGTAAGGGCAGGTGTTTACATTATAGTGTGTTTAATAAAATGATATACACAACATATTTTTCTTTATCATCATTTTGATAGAAATCCCAAATTAATTTTAATGGAGACAATTGTTTTTGTTATTTTTTCTGGTGTGGACTTGATTACCGTCTAATGTTGGTTTTAACCTGGTGCTGAATGCTGCCACAGTAAGTGGCAACACTACTATTAGAAAGAGGACAGGTGGATAAAAGAGAAAACATTTTGTCCCATCTTATAGCATTTACAATTATAAATGTATTTGGGGTTATTTCCGGTGGTGGCTACTCTGTGGAGGTCATTATGGGATACCTTGATTTTCCTGTAGTACTAAGTTTCTCACAGTCTTATTCTTGCCCCTTTTGGAGATATACAAATCACAACCTTAGGTGAGGATGAACATGACAGAAATCTATGAACTGAATTATTTTTGTGAAATGTCTGCTACTGTGTCCTCACTACAGATTAATGTGGTGCTTGTAACAGGACATGGCAATATTGTGGTGACTCTCTGCACCCAGAATGATGTCGACAAGACCTGAAGTATTATAAGTGGTATATGTGTTTTGAAAATAACATGTAAATGAATGATGGCAATAGGGGAAAAGCAGTGAGCATATTCATTTTAAAGTTCAATAAAATATCATTAAGAAATTAATATATGTCTGTCATACCTGAGTACCCTTTGTTTTGCTTTTTTATAAAATATCCAACCCAATCGCTACATTTTGTATAACTTCTCTAAATGTTTGAAGATTGCTTTATGGGAAAGGTCTAGTTCACTCTTCATTGCCATTTCCTTCAATTGCCAGGCCTCAATTTTATCTGATGAGCTCATTGATTTTCTTTCTTTCTTTCTTTCTTTCTTTCTTTCTTTCTTTCTTTCTTTCTTTCTTTCTTTCTTTCTTTCTTTCTTTCTTTCTTTCTTTCTTTCTTTCTTTCTTTCTTTTTTTTTTGTTCTCACTTCATAGCACTTCATAGGTGACCATAACAGAGCTGATCAGAAGTGGCTGTGTTCCCATTTAAAGGATAGCCTGATGAGTGTCAGAAGTGCAACTTTATAAAAATGGTATTTGACTGAGACAAACCATAACAAAGTCTTAAGATAAAAAGAAAACTGTAATGATGTATGTTGCCCTGTCAAAATAAGAAAGAAGGAACTACTGTGGGTGATATTTCTCCTAATTGTATGGGTCACCCTCATGAGAATCATACTGTAAATGGCGTGGGTGGAGGCAGGTAATATTCCTGCTGAACTTGGTCCCAAGAGGAGCGCAAGGACGGAGTCACATCTTTAACCTTAGTGTTATGTTTATTCCTGGAAAAAAAAGAGTCAAAATCATTTAATTTTTTTCAACAAGAAAAAATATTATGTGTACTAAAATATTAACAAATATAATAGGAAAGGTACGTCTAGTGTCAACTGCTTTACTGATGCAGTTTTACTACACCTCCTTCAGGTGATACAGTATGTTCTAAAACAGACACCAAAGTTCTTCAATAAAGTTCTTTTTTTATCTTACTTAATAAAAGACTTCATTTGGTATATCTTGCCTGCTTGGTGTCTGCTTTGTCAGCTCCCCTTACAGACCACAGTCTTTTTAAAGTGTGTTAGTTATTGTCAACTCTGTTGGAGCCCATGAAAAGTGAAGCTATGCATGAGAGTGGGATTTCCTATTTTACAAGAAATTCAATCTCTGCATAATATCAAAATGAAATATTCTTATTGTTCATTTTCTAATAATGACTTCTCAATATGGGACTGAGGCAGGTGACATCATTTGTCATTCTGGTGTAAGCCAATAAATGAAATTGCTAGTACGATACCTATCATTCTCGGGCATTCCTTGGTAATTCGAGGACACTCATTGCATTTTGTGCAACCCTCATAATTTTCATGTTTTAGTATCTGCTCCAAAACAAAACACATCAAATCACTTATATATTTTAAAATAACCTAAATTTTCTGATTAATAAGATAAATAAGTAACAATTCTTCCTCCTCTTCTTTCGGCTGCTCCTGTTAGGGGTGGCCACAGTGGATCATCTTCTTCCATATCTTTCTGTCCTCTATGTCTTGCTCTGTCACACCATCACCTGCATGTCCTCTCTCACCACATCCATAAACCTTCTCTTAGGCCTTCCTCTTTTCCTCTTGCCTGGCAGCTCCATCTTTAACATCCTTTTCCCAATATACCCAGCATCTCTCCTCTGCACATGTCCAAACCAACGCAATCTCACCTCTCTGACTTTGTCTCGCAACCGTCCAAACTGAGCCGACCCTCTATTGTACTCATTCCAAATCCTGTCCATCCTCATCACATCCAATGCAACTGTGTGCACCTAAAACAAACATAACCACTATGAATAAGGAGTTCTTGATGAAATACATCTCTGTAACCTTTGTTTTTCTTGTACTTCATTTATTGATTATGCTGCATTCCTGCTTTCTTTCTGAATAATAATCAACATGAAATATGATAGGTGAATGGCTGTTTTGTTTTAGAAACTTTTCTGTGGTTCCCAGCTTACTTGTCTTTATCCACTTTTGTTTCTTCTCTAATTTAGGCTTCTCCAGCTCTGTTATTTTGTTTTTATAGGCGCTTTTAGCCCTCGTGAGCTCAATTTCCCTTTAATCAGTGATAATCACCACTGTGTCTTTAGTGCACGGGTGTTGAACTCCAGGCCTGGAGGGCCGCAGTGGCTACAGGTTTTCATTCTAACCCTTTTCCTAATCAGTGACCAGTTTTCATTGCTAATTCACTTTTTTCCCTTCATTTTAATAACCCTATTAGAAGGATTCAGTCCTCTGAATTGATTTGTTTCCTCATTAAATGACAGTCAAACAGAAATGAGATTTGAAACGAGCCAACAGATTACTGGCTTAACTTGGGACTTCAAACTCCAACCAGTTTCTTAATGAGAAGCCAATGCTTGCTGTTAATTAAACCTGTTATTTAATTATTCATTCTGCCACAGCAGATATTTCCAAAACTGATGATTTTATGTTTTTTTCTAAGAACACCATCAAGATGTTTTGATGACCTGAGAGATCAGCCTTACTGAGACCTCCACCTTTCTCTATTTTCAGATTCTGTGTGATGGGCACAGGTGAGCTGGTCATGTGGCTGCTTGTTTCGTGTCTCATTATGGTTTGGACACTAATTGAAGAAAAAGAATCAACTAAGGGGCCTGGGTCAAGCTAATTAAAAGAGCTAATTAGCAGCAAAAACTGGTCACTAATTAAGAAGATGGTTAGAATGAAAACCTGCAGCCACTGCAGCCCTCCAGGACTGGAGTTCGATACCTCTGCTTTAGTGTATAAAAATTAAAAGATTAGGCTGATTTCTGCTTTGCACCTCTTACTATCAAATTAGGCTCAGCACCTTGGTAAAGGAATTGAATATATGATTTAAAGAAAATTAATTGATCCTCTACACACAACATTAACATGTTCCTAGTGATCCAATCATAATGGGATAGCACTTGGCCATATTAAAAGCCATTTGTAAGTGAACTTATGATCTGCTTGTGAATGCATCATTTGGAATTCATTCAGATGTGATCAGAAATTAACAGAAAACACATTTAACAAAAATGTCAACACCAATGTGTTTTATATGCGTATACAACAACCAGGTGAGTGGAAGATGAAACTGGAGAAGGCTGTATTAAATCTCTATTTGGATGGAATAAAGACATAGACATAGAAGATGAATTTTAAGTAAACTGACTAAATCTATCCATATGCAATCCATATACAAAGGAGCTGTTAATGCTAGGTGTCATAGACTCAAATATTGCCGGTGAGATTTCATTTTTTAATATCTCATGAAAATGGATACAGTTTCCATAATTAATTAGACTGGATCAAATGTTTAATCATTCATAATTTGTAACTTTTATTTTATTTATAAACTGCAATATACATATAGCATATTCATGGATTATAGTAAAACATAGACATTTGTGTTCTAAAAATAGTACATTTTAAGACTACATTTTATTCAAATAATGTCTGCAGGTACTTTCCAATGAATCAAGTACTCAAAATGGAAGCATCATTCATACAAAAAAAAATCTATAAATACTCTTTATCATACCACAACAAGAAATCTACAAATGAGAAGTTAAAAGTGAAAGGCAAGGTATGTCCACTGGAGGGCAGCATTGATTGCTAAATGAAAAAATTGTCCTTCATAGACACAGACATAAAATTATATTATACTGCATTTTTTTTTTTTAAATTGACATTTTAACAAAAAGCTGTAGTATATTCATTAGGTGTATTAAAAAATAAAGTGTATTTGTTAATTACTTTAGCAAAATAATATCTTTCAAACAAATTAGCAGATTTTATAGAAAAAACTGCTACTGTCTTGAAATAATGAGTTTAAAATATCACATATTAAATATTAATACACTGTTACATTTGTAGTTTTTTATCTAAACAAAAACTGACAGGCACGCTGGATTAGACATACTAAATGAAAGAAAAAGAAGTGATTTATTTAAACATAAAATGATATGTATTTCATGCAGAAATGAGCAAGATAATACTTGCTCCCTGTGACACCTTCTCTAAGTGACAGATTAATGGCTGAGTCATAGGTTTTATATAGACTTTTAACAAGAATGACTGTTTTAGGTGGTGTAGTCGCACAGTCGATACTGTTGATGCTGAATAACTTCAGGGATGTGTGTTCAGCACTGTATGCTGCAATACTGTGTATGGATGGGATGACAATAAAGCCACTTAACTTGACTTGACTTGAGGTCCTGGCCTAGACACCATTATGGTGGAGTTTGTCTAGTTTATTTTTTTTTTTTGCAGTTCTGATTTTCCTCTTGCTGCCTTCCAAAGCCATTGTCATAATATGGGAGATCAATAGAATAAGTGAATGTCAATGTGAGCAAAGGTGAGCCCCAAGAAATACTGGCCTCCCATCCATGGCTATTTACTGCTTCAGACTCGTCTCTGTAACATAGGCTGTAATCTCCTACTACCCTGAAATGAACTAAAGGTGTGAGAAAATGGAGACATAAATGAATAATCCTCTTTAATAAAACCCCTGTGTGCGTCCAGTGTCCGTGTGTGTGTGTCTTCTGGTGAAGTGCGCATGCGCTGGGCACGGTGCGATGTTTCAAAGCAGATGCTTCAAAGGCCGCCTGACGCGTCACACAAGACAGAGAGGGCGGGACCTATAAAATATCGTGTGGCTGATCCAATCGGATTTCGATAAATGAGGTAAGACCTTGTAACGGTCGACCGGAATATGTGTATGTACCTGTAAGTTTGTACCTTTTCCCATACCTGTTTTAGTGGTACGCCTTTATGTGCAGGGCCAGCCCTTGATACAGAGGGAGGGGATCTCCTGGCTTGGAGGGCCAACAGACTGTACGGGGAGGAGCTATCCGTTTGTAAATAGGTGGCGGGAAAAAAGAAGAAAAGCGAGGAGAAAGGAGGAGGAAGCCATAACAGGAAAAGGCACAAGGGAAAGGATTAACACTCTTGGATATCGTCAGGTGAACCCGGGTTCATTGCAAGCCAAATTATTTTTTCTTTCGAGAGGAAGGCATACGGGAGAGGACTTGATGGGCCAGCACTAGGAACTGTTAATCAATACATTTCCCGGAATAAGATACATGGTCGGCGCCTCATTTCCCCACGCTAGACGGAGCTCAACGCTACAGTACAGATAAGACTTTAAAAAACTATAAATTCATTGTTCTTTTTTTTTGTGTTTTTCATCTGCTAAAATCCTTATTAGTAATGTATGTTTTCTAGGGTTTGTGTTGTGATTTGTGCGGGGAGGGGGAGCGCTGCAGTGCGATATTATACATATAAGGTTTTCTGTTGTTGTTGTTGTCCCGGTGATAATGTGTATTGTCTATCAATAATCATTTCAACTTTATCCTTCTCTTGCTGGTGTGTCTCTATAATTTGAAGTGGTGTAGTAGAAAGTAGTGTTGGTCACTCGCGCCCTGGATTATTTAATTATTATAATCGTGCCGGATCTGAGAGCGGTACAACCTAAACCATAAAACACGAAAAATCCAATCGGGTACTGAGACACGGAGACCAACTTACCCATTGTTGTGCAAGAGTGTAAAACATGAAAAATCCAATCGGGTACTGAGATGCGGAGACCAGCTTCCTCATTGTTGTGCAAGTGTTCACTCTGAGGATGTCAGATTTGCGATTAAGAAGCTTGGCCCAGGAAAGTGTAAAGTGTCAGTCGTTGAAGGGGTTTTCCTAAATATACGAATTTTCATGATATTACAATACAATGACTTTTAAAAGCAGATTTATTTTCACGCACATTAAATCAGATTGCCCACTGTTGTGACAGAAAATTAAATGCATATTACGGACAGCAAAGCCAAATTAAACGCATATTATGGACAGCAAAGCCAGTATTACTGTCAGAGAAAATTACAGGCATTTTACAGAAAAAATTTAATGAGGTAAAAGGTCCCTTGCCATTTAATATAGACTGTTCCTACTAATGTTTATGGACTACTGTTCTAGCACCCATTATTGTAACGGGCCTAATATCTAGTCTTTAATAAAACATAACATTATGTAGTCATTATATTCAGTTTAAAAATGGGTAACTCTGTTATTTTGTACGTGAGTACTGATGTTTCTCAGTTGTGCCAAAGTCACATAATAACAATAATAAAAGTATAGCTTTAAAAAACTCACTCAAATTAATTTGAATCTCTCCTCCACTGGTGAAAATGTCAACTTTATGGTACCCTGACTAGAGTATGTGAGTATCCGCACTCTCACTGGGGGAAACTCAAGATGAGGACAAAGACCTCCTTCAGCCAAGATGTTTGGTCTCAGAATCAGTGCTGTGGCATAACATTTAGGGTAACTATATCTAGACCAGGGGTGTCCAAACTATGGCCCACAGGCAAACTGCGGCCCGTAGTCCATTTTTAATTGGTCCTAAGCAAATTCTAAAAATATAATGAAATATTGCCCGCACATGAAACTTGTTCTTAACCGTATTGTACTTCTTACTTTTAATACAAAGCGGAGCTACTGTTTTGATCAAGGCAGTGTCTTCACAAAACAAGAGCAACCAAAAACAAAACTTTGCTATGGGTGACCGAAAATAGCAGAACCAAAGAAACGCAAAATAGCGAGTGAGTACAGAAAATTTCAGACACAGTGGGAAACTGAATATTTCTTCCTAGAAGTCAAGGGGAGGTGTGTCTGTTTGATTTGCAATTAAACTAATGCAGTGATGAAAAAGTATAATGTGCGACGATACTACGAAACCAAACATCCAACCTACACTTCCTAAACTGGTGCTGAGCAAGAACAGAAAGTTAAGCAAATGGCGGTTAGTCTGCTAGCTCAACAACATTATTTTTTCCGTACTAACAAAACACAAGAAAATGCCACATTAGCCAGTTACAAGGTAGTGCAGCTCATTGCCTGACACAGGAAACCTTTCTCAGATAGTGACTTCATAAAACAGTGCCTCAATAAAATCACAGGAATAATGTACCCAGAGAAAATGCAGGAATTCAACAATGTTATCTTGTCCAGAAACACAGTTGTGCGGCAATTTGAAGATTTGTTAGCTAACTTAAAACATCAAGTGTCAGATAAAGCTTGTGCTTTTGATTTTTACTCGATTGCATGTGAGGAGAGCACAAATGCCACAGACACCATACAGTTGTTGATTTTTTTGCAGAGAGTTGACAATAACTTTTACTTTACGGGGGATCTACTTGATATTTGGAGTCTAAAGGTAACAACAACTGGTAAGGACATTTTTGAAGCTGTGTCAGATGCACTTGACAAGATGGGACTTAAATGGGACAAGCTATGTGGAGTTGCAACAGATGGGGCTTCAGCAATGACAGGTGAGCGCAAAGGAATGGCATCTATGATGTGCACCAAGGTGCATGAGAGTGGAGGCGAAGCTGTTAAAAAGCACTGTATCATCTACCATGAAGCCCTACGTGCAAAGACAGTCCAGCTTGGCGATGTGATGAACACTTTTGTGAAAACTGTCAACATAATTCGAGCATGAGGGCTCTATCACAATGAATTTCAAGCTTTCCTATCTGATATCGATGCTGAATATGGGGACCTCCTCTACCATTCTGATGTGTGTTGGCTAAGCCGTGACTTTGTGCTGCAGCGGTTTTATTTCTTGCGATCAGAAATCGACCAGTTTTTGAAAGAGAAGGACAAACCTCTTCATGAGCTGAGTGACCCTCTATGGTTGGCAGACCTAGCTTTTTTAGTTGATCTTACTGAACATCTGAACACAGTGAACAAGAGCCTACAAGGCAAAGACCAGCTTGTGCCACAACTTTACATGCACATGAAAGCGTTCTGTGTGAAGCTCCGTCTCTTTAACTCAAAACTACACAACTTTAATGTTGCGCACTTGCCCATGCTCTCCGAAATCATATGTGCATTTCCAGAGGCCAAGCTTTCTGCTAAAATGGGGAAATATGTGTCTGTGATCACATCTCTCATGAGAGAATTCAGTCCGCACTTCCAAGATTTTTCTGTCATTGAGAAAGAAATCAAGCTGTTCTTGACTCCCTTCCTGATGAATGCAGAAGAAGTGGAAGAGAGTCTGCAGTTAGAACTTATTGGAATGCAGTGTTATGATTCTCTGAAGAATCAACATCAGCTTCTCTCCCAATCCCACTTCTACTGTCGCTTGGAAAAGGCCAAGTTTCTTCTGATGAGACGCCATGCAAAAAGAATCATCAGTCTGTTCGGCTCAACATACATATGTGAGCAAACATTTTCTCTGTTGAATCTGAATAAAAGCAGATTGAGAACCAAAATGACTGACAGCCATCTCTGTGATGTCCTTGGCACTTCAACCACCCAACTTACTCCTGACCTGCTGGCCATTCTTCAGTCCAAATCTCAGCACCACTGTTCCCACTGAGTGCATCTCTGTTCCCATTATAGGTGAGTTAAAAATATATTACAGTATTCATGTGTTAATAAGCCAAATTACTTAATAAAATCAGCCAATATAAAGTTCATAACATTTTCTAATAAGCATTAGTTGATATGTTAACAACTTCAACAACTTATTTGCATAACAAGGTTGAAATATACCCATCCCTTTCCCCGTTATTTTTCCCCCTTTATACAGGGCTGTGAAGGGGGATCACCATCCTGACTATAAAGAAATCTGAGAATGCTGTAATGAGAATAAGCTACCAACATTTTTTGTAACACAATAAATGAAAACCCATTAATGGAGAGCTGTGATGCTATTTTTTCTTTAAGCATATTCAATTATGAAGCATAATTTACCTACATTTGATTTATTTTCCTAACTTAATACACTGGAGGTGAATCAATATACTTCACATCCAGTGGGTGGCCCAGCTCTTTGTATATTTTTCAGCAGTGAAAAAAGTTTGGACACCCCAGATCTAGATAATATTTTTTAACATCCTGCACAAAGCACAATGTTCTCTCAGAGTTGTACTGCATTGAAATCAAAAAAATTAACTTTCACGAGAACAAGCCATTCAGACCAACATGACTCCTCAATCCACATTCACCTTAATTTTGCAAAGTATAATTAAAGACCTCAAAATGCTGGCATCTATTGAACTTCTTGTAAACATACTCTATGCACAGTTATCAATCTCAGTGTGAAAAAAAGCCTTCTAACATGAGTAGGAGAGTAACTTCTGGGTTCCTAGGAGTCTGATTCTGGAAAGGTAAGTGTTTCCAGGTTTGTTTTTTTTTAGTAATTGTACTTGTGCTTACATATTGTTCTCAACACTTAGTTATTATTATCATCATAAAGTTGATTTTTCTGCTCTAAATCTAACAATCGACTTGCATCTTTGTTTGTTTGCCCTTCAACTGCTTAGTTTCCTTCTGTTTAACGTGTGCCGCCCCTTTCTTTGTGTTCCTAATTGCTTTGTAACTCCCTGCTGGGCTCACTGCTGCTTCTATCTTAAGGAGACTTAAGGCTTCATTGTACAAGCATCAGCATTCCTCATGCAAAGACTGTGAGTCTACTTGTGTGAGTTCATTGAGCAAGAACACTCCTACTTAACTAAGGTACTGTTCTTTTGTTTTCCTGTCACTGTCATCTTCAACATGTGTCAACAATACATTCCTGTTATTAACACCAGATGTTTTTCTCACCTCTTTAGCAGAAAAGGGAGAAACCCAGACAAGTGTTGTCCTCTGTGTCAAGCCACTACTTCTGATACTCCCTTCTCCTTTGGCTTGTGGAACTGCCAGCCTGCGGTCAACAAAGCTGACTTTATTTCAGCTTTTGCCACCCAAAGGGGTCTCCAAGTAGTGCTCTGACAGAGACTTGGATTCAACCAGAAAACACCGCAACGCAGACAACACTTTCCTCTGCTTTCAAATTCCCAAATGATGGACCTGAACATCCACTTCGACAGCTCTCCTGCTGCTGACTTTGTTGCTCTTCTTTCCTCCTTCAGTATCACACAGCTCCACAACCCACCATCTAACTTGCTTGGTGATCTGTTTGACCTCATTTTCTAAAGCAAATGCAAATGCAACTATCACTCCCCTACACACTTTTTCATTCAGTTCTCTCTGCTGCTTCACTCTTCTCACCACACTGTATCCTTTCACTGACACCTGCTCCTTCTCTCCCACCCACTTCTCTTCCATAGTCTCTTCTTCTCTCTTCCTCTGACCACTTCTTCTCTCTTGACACCAACACTGCCACAGAAAGCCTATGCTCGACTCTGTGCTCCTGTCTTGACAATATTTGATCTCTCTCTCCTAGGCCTGCACACAAAAAACCCTCCTGCACCTGGCTTTCAGAAGTATTCCATAATCAATGGACTGTGCTCAGGAGGAAGTCAAAGGCTCTGACAGACCTGGCTAAGTATCAGTCCCTTCTTATATCTTTTTCTTCTGCCACCACCAATGTTAAGGTAAAGTTCTATCAGACTAGAATTAACAGGATCACCAACACACGATCTATGTTCTCTACTTTCACTTCCTTCCTTAACCCTCCTCCACCTCCTCACCTAATCTCCTTGTCTGCTGATGACTTTGCCACCTTTTTTCAGGATAGGGTGGCCACTGTAAGTGGTTAGTTCTCACCCTTGCTGACACCTATTATACCTCCTTCCAAGGATCACCCAAAATTCTCTCCACTATCTTCTACTGACATTTCCAACCTACTCTCCAATCACCCAACAACCTGTCCACTTGACCCTATCCCCTCACATCTCCTCCAGGCCATCTCCCCCTCAGTCATTCCTGCAATTACATACATCATTAAGACCTCACTCAGCTCAGGCAATTTTCCTACCAACTTCAAACATGCTATGATAACCCCACTTCACAAAAAACAATACTCAATCCATTTCAAGTCAACATTTACAGGCCTGTATGTCTCCTTTCCTTTCCTTTCCTTTCTTTCCAAAACATTTGAATATGCTGTTTCTATCCAGGTCTCTTCTTTCCTTGTACAGAAGGGATCTCTCAATAAAAACTAGTCCGGCTTCAAGAGGAACCCTTCAACTGTGGTGGTTGACCAGTCATGACTTGCTAGAGCTACTAATATGTCATCCTCCTAACTCTCTCCTCTGCCTTTGATGGTCAACCAAGATATCCTTCTTGCCACCCTCTCTGACCTTGGCATCATTGGGACTGCTTTCAGATGGTTTGAGCCATACATCTTGGGCAGATCCTTCAGCTTTTCCTGTTGAGAAGAGTTGTTAAAGGCACACCAGACATGTACAGGTGTTCCCCAAGGATCGGTGCCGGATCCTCTACTTTTCTCTCTCTACACTACCTTGCTGGGCTCCATCATCCAATTGCATGTTTTCTCTTATCAGTGCTATGTGGATGATACAAACCTGTACCTGTCGTTCCCTCTGGAGGACAATATGGTATCAGCTAGAACCTCTGCATGTCTTACTGATATCTCAACCTGGATGAAGGGCCAACATCTACAGCTCAACCTGGCAAAAACAGATCTTCTTGTGATCCCGGCCAGACAGTCTGTTTGACTCCCCATCTCTGTACAGTTTGGTTCACTATCGCTAACACCTGCCAGGTCTGTTTGCAACCTTGGAGTGGTGATTGAGGAGCAGCTATCTTTTTCTGACCACATTTGTACTGTTTCTTGTTCATGCAGGTTCATGCTGTACAACATCTGCAAGATCAGAGCCTATCTGACAGAGTGTGCTGCACAACTTCTAGTCCAGGCTTTGATCTTGTCACACCTGGACTAATATAACTTGCTTCTGGCATGAGTACCCACGTGTGCTATCAAGCCACTGAAGATGGTCCAGGATGCAGTGACCCGTCTTGTATTTTACGAGCTGAGATTGCCACATGTCAATCCTCTCTTCAGGTCGCTACATTGGCTCCCTATAGTAGCATGTAATAAGTTCAAATCTCTGATGCTTGACTACAGAGTAGTCAGTGGGTCAGCACCTGAGTATATGGAGACACCGGTAAGGTGCTATGCTCCTTCTTGCCCACTCAGGTCTATCAGTGAACAGAGTTTGGTGATGCCACCTCTGCGTGGTATCAGGTCTCAGTCCAGATTCTTCTCCTGTGTAGTTCTCACTTGGTGGAATGGGCTACTTACTTCCTTCCATACTGCTGACTCCTTCAACTTATTAAGGAAGCAATTGAAGATGCATCTGTTCTGTGATTATCTGTCTAATTGATAGAAAAAATCCTTTGCTCTGTGATCCTTTATATTGTCAGTTAATTTGTTGTTAAAGTTTAATTGTTTAATAAATTTTAATCTATGATTGTAAATTATTAGTTATCACATCTTTTCACTTGTGGCAATCAACTTTTGTTACCTATCTTATTACACTTATTGAAGAAACAGGCCCTAACCTAATGCTACGCGATAGTTTACCTCTTTCGTAAGTCACTTTGGATAAAAGCATCTGCAAAGCAAATAAATGTAAATGTACTTAATATGCCCACAACCAAATTCTACCTGTACACTCATTTTCCAGTTGAAGAAATCATTTAAAATAAAGACATCTACTCTATAGATTTATTTATTAGTTTAAACACTACCACCATTAATCTTCATTTGCTAAAAACAAAAAGATATTACAAAACTGTAGCACTGACAGAACCCCCTGTCTACCACTGGATGTATAACACATTGATTTGTACCAAAGTATTTTTGTCCAATACCTCAAAGCATAACTTCTGAGCTGATTTGATAAAACCTCCTATATTATATCTTTAATCCATCCATTTTCTTACCCACTTTTAGCAGTGTTGAACTGGGGGTAATTGAAGCCTTTCTTTGCAGTAAATGGCAAAAGACCTCAAACAACCCTCAGGACATGAGTTTATGGTGGACCATACTAATGACCACCTCTACACTCACTTATGCCATTTTAGTTTATTGTCTGTAATTAACCTAACATGTTTGTTTTTGATTGTTGGATTAAAAAATGATAGAGAACACCAAACATCCACCTTAATAAAAGGTTAAGTGTCTGGGTGTTTGTCCAGCTGCTATGTCTTTGTTATTCCAAAAGATGGTACATCACAAACATATTTAGTAGTAAAATGCATTGCATTTGTCCTTCCAGTAGATGGCACATCACTAACATTAACACTGCTTTTATGAATCTCATACCAAATGGCATATAACAGAGACATATGCATTGTAGGGTGTACTACAAACATTAACACTGAGGTCAATGTTGGTTACTTAGATTTCAACCCATTTTAGATGGGTAGCACAGCTAGTCTATGCTATAAATTCAAACAATGTTTATATGAATTGTGAAGTACAAGCAGTAGCTGATGGACTGTAAGGAAATAAAACGGGTTGATAATTTAATTAATGGGGCTGTGAGAGCAAATCTTCATTTTTAAGGAGAGGACACACCTCCAAGGGGATGGATGACAGTGACAAGAATTAAAGAGGATGGTGGATTTCACTGAGGTGTGAGGCAGGCAACCTGTTACTGTATAGAAGAAAATGGAATGTAAATCGAACAGTTTAAGTCAACAAAGAACCTCCTTTATTGCTTTTGAGGTGTGATCTTTAACCTACAGTGGTGTGAAAAACTATTTGCCCCCTTCTTGATTTCTTATTCTTTTGCATGTTTGTCACACAAAATGTTTCTGATCATCAAACACATTTAACCATTAGTCAAATATAACACAAGTAAACACAAAATGCAGTTTTTAAATGATGTTTTTTATTATTTAGGGAGAAAAAAAATCCAAACCTACATGGCCCTGTGTGAAAAAGTAATTGCCCCCTTGTTAAAAAATAACCTAACTGTGGTGTATCACACCTGAGTTCAATTTCCGTAGCCACCCCCAGGCCTGATTACTGCCACACCTGTTTCAATCAAGAAATCACTTAAATAGGAGCTGCCTGACACAGAGAAGTAGACCAAAAGCACCTCAAAAGCTAGACATCATGCCAAGATCCAAAGAAATTCAGGAACAAATGAGAACAGAAGTAATTGAGATCTATCAGTCTGGTAAAGGTTTTAAAGCCATTTCTAAAGCTTTGGGACTCCAGCGAACCACAGTGAGAGCCATTATCCACAAATGGCAAAAACATGGAACAGTGGTGAACCTTCCCAGGAGTGGCCGGCCGACCAAAATTACCCCAAGAGCGCAGAGACGACTCATCCGAGAGGTCACAAAAGACCCCAGGACAACGTCTAAAGAACTGCAGGCCTCACTTGCCTCAATTAAGGTCAGTGTTCACGACTCCACCATAAGAAAGAGACTGGGCAAAAACGGCCTGCATGGCAGATTTCCAAGACGCAAACCACTGTTAAGCAAAAAGAACATTAGGGCTCGTCTCAATTTTGCTAAGAAACATCTCAATGACTGCCAAGACTTTTGGGAAAATACCTTGTGGACTGATGAGACAAAAGTTGAACTTTTTGGAAGGAAAATGCCCCGTTACATCTGGCGTAAAAGGAACACAGCATTTCAGAAAAAGAACATCATACCAACAGTAAAATATGGTGGTGGTAGTGTGATGGTCTGGGGTTGTTTTGCTGCTTCAGGACCTGGAAGGCTTGCTGTGATAGATGGAACCATGAATTCTACTGTCTACCAAAAAATCCTGAAGGAGAATGTCCGGCCATCTGTTCGTCAACTCAAGCTGAAGCGATCTTGGGTGCTGCAACAGGACAATAACCCAAAACACACCAGCAAATCCACCTCTGAATGGCTGAAGAAAAACAAAATGAAGACTTTGGAGTGGCCTAGTCAAAGTCCTGACCTGAATCCAATTGAGATGCTATGGCATGACCTTAAAAAGGCGGTTCATGTTAGAAAACCCTCAAATAAAGCTGAATTACAACAATTTTGCAAAGATGAGTGGGCCAAAATTCCTCCAGAGCGCTGTAAAAGACTCATTGCAAGTTATCGCAAACGCTTGATTGCAGTTATTGCTGCTAAGGGTGGCCCAACCAGTTATTAGGTTCAGGGGGCAATTACTTTTTCACACAGGGCCATGTAGGTTTGGATTTTTTTTTCTCCCTAAATAATAAAAACCACCATTTACAAACTGCATTTTGTGTTTACTTGTGTTATATTTGACTAATGGTTAAATGTGTTTGATGATCAGAAACATTTTGTGTGACAAACATGCAAAAGAATAAGAAATCAGGAAGGGGGCAAATAGTTTTTCACACCACTGTAAATAACAGAACTGATAATAGGGAACAATTTGTTACAGAAGACAGATGAACAGTAAAACTTGAAGCTCTCCAGCAAGTGAGAGTGTTGTTTGGCCTTATTACACTGGCTATTATAGAATTAAAACAAAATTAAATCATTTACACCAATTTGTTCAACACTTAAAAGGAGGAGAACTAATTTTTCAATTTGAGAGGACTGTGTTTAATATTATTTGTGAGTGTCTGCCTATATGAAGGCATAATAGGATTGGCGTAGGACTGGCTGTCAGCTTGGTAATTACTAATTATACATCAAGGTCCACTGTACTTAAATATAGTGGGGAGAGGGAATTTGGAATGTATTTTGGCAAGAAAAAAATTGGAGAAGCCAGCTTTTGGTGTCCTTTCTCCATCGGCATTAATGAATGAATGCATGTTCTGTGGAGTAGAGTGTTATGTTGTTTGGTTGCCATACATAGAGGTGAGGCTGGCTACTGCCCTGGGTTAAGAAGATGATTAAAGGGAACAGTTCTTAACACCCTGAGTACAGATGGGTGGGATGTGTTGGAATAACTAGAAGATGAACTAGAACTTTGTCTCTTATACAATACTAGGGGGCTCTGCCCCCTGCTCGCTTCGCTCGCCAACCCCTGGCGTTGGGGCATGACAAAGAATGAGATGTATGAATGAGATATAGAATAGTGTGGAGGTGTGGATGATGCATATAGAAAGCAAAAAATACAGTGTTTGGCACAGAGTAATGGTTTATTGGAATATTTCTTTGTACACAACATTAGTAGTAAAGATGGTGTACTGTCTTTGAATGAGTCTTCCTTGGCATGGAGCATTTATAACTTTAACTTTAACGTCAGATGAATGTCGAACACGTGAGAAGGCAACATAAAGTTGTCCATGTCCAAAAACGGGCTCAGAGAGGTAGATGTCAACCTTGTCCATGGTTTGTCCTTGTGGTTTGTTGATGGTCATGGCAAATGCAGGTTTAATGGGGAACTGTCGGCGTTTCAATGTAAAAGGTAATTCTAGGTCAGAACTCGTAAGGTCAATTCTAGGAATGAGAACAGTATTGTTAGCATGTGATCCTGTAAGAACTGTTGCTTGAATAACATTGTGTGTCATGGTGTTGACGACTAAACGTGTGCCATTGCATAAACCCTCTTTAGTGTTAAGCTTTCTTAATAGCATGATTATTGTTCCGTTTTTAAGGCTAAGATTGTGTTGTGGTAATCCGGCCGGGTTAATAGTGTTCAAATATTCTAAGGGGAAATTCAGATGTTCATTGTCGTCATCAGAGTCAACTTTGTCAGAGCTTAGAAAGAGCCGTGCCTCTCCAGGAAGTAATGAAATGACGTGGTTATTAATGTGATCAACATTAATATTTTTTGGACATAATATAGTGCGTTGTGTTAAAAGGGGTATTTGGTCCAATGAGATTGCTGTTCCAAATATCTCTGTAACTAAGTCGTCGCAGATAAAGGATTGGGGAATTGTAATAATATCTGGGTGAAGTCCATCTGTATTGGTGAGTGTACCATTTCCCAGTTGTAAAAGCCAATTGTTATATTCTGGATCTGGACATCGCATGTTTTGTACTAACTGTATTGTTTGAAAGTAATGCCAATTGTCTGCGTATTTTAAGGTGGACTGAACAATAGCTGAGCGCATGGCATGTGGAACAATAGCCAAGCATTGTCTAAAATCACCTCCTAATAAAAGTACTTTTCCTCCAAAGGGAATATTATTATTCATCAACGTTTGTAGAAGTTTATCAATGGTGTTGAGTAAGTGACTGGATGCCATTGTACATTCATCAATAATTAACAGTTTCGCAAGACGGATGTCATATTTGTCCACATATGCGAAAGCAGTATGGGCCATTGCCTTTTGGTGGGCTGATATGTACTCCGGTAGATGCAAAAGCAAATGAACTATTGTAGGATCTAATGCAGTTCATAAAGTTATTACTTTCAGGCACATCATTAGTTAGAAGCTTCTGTAGATATTCAGGATATAAATGTAAAGGAGGCAGTCTAATCTGACCCTTTTGACAACAATGTGTAAATTCATTATTTGTATTGCCAGTTGTTTCTTCAGGGAAGTTAAGTGAATGACAATGATTGCAAATGACATTCATTAATCCCAATGAATTTTCCTCAATAGTGCACTCATTATTGAACGCGTTGTCAACCAAGTGGCGCAAACGTTTAGCAGGTGTCTGGCATTGATGTCCGCGACGGGCAGGTTTTGCTTGTGGCGTTTGAGAGGCGCGTTGTTGCATGTCCAGTATTTGGGACGCGCTATTTTGGAGGTGTAATCGATTCGCCTGTGCTGTGCGAAAAGTCCGTTTCAGTCTACGTGGTGCATTGTTTGTATCGAGCCTTGTCCGTTTTTGTATGTCGGTCAGTTGAGCTTTCTGTTTTTGGAGCCTTGCTTGCTTGTTTTCTGGCAGTTCATATGCACGTTGTAGACGTCTGCGTTCATTTATGCTGTCTCTTCGCTCCTGTTTTTGTATGTCTGAGACGCGAGGTCTTTCGGTTTGAACTCGTGCCTGTTTCGATGCAGCACTTTGAGACGCACGCTGTATGCGTCTACGTTCATTTTGTCTGTCTATATGGGCACGTCTCTGTAACGGGGTTAGTTGAGCTTTGCGTTTTTGGAGCCGAGACATTTTTTCTCCCGGAGTTTCAGAAGCGCGTTGTATGCGCCGGCGTGTATTTTGTTGTTTCATGCGGGTTCGTGTGTTTGGTCCCGTTATCCGAGCCGAATCGTTTTGTACCCGTGAGCGTGTATTCATGACTTGTTTGTTCCTCAGCGTGCGAAATATGGATAAGTAATAAGGAGGATCGCACTCACTGTTAATATGGAGCCTTTTCTGCAGTTGAACGGTTAATAGTGGTTTATTGTAAGGAGATCCACCTATGCTGCATAGTGTGAAGGTGTTGAGATGACGTATGTTTAATATGGATGGTTCCTTTAGAAATGGGGCTTTGGGTGTCACTTCTTATTGATGTTAGTGTGTTTGTGGGTCTGATTCGTCGTTGTTGTGAACGTTTCGTGTGCCATGTCTCGTCTGTAATGGGCTTGGCGTGGCGGTCACGGCTTCTTTTTTTTTGGCGCATTAGGAGCTTGTTAAATCCTCGTCTTTGTGTGGGTCCCGTTTCATGTGCAATGGGATTCGTGCGGCGCTGTGTGCTTTTCCGGCGTCTGAGGAGGGGGGGGGGAGGATTGGTGGGGCGCGAGCGTCTTCTTTCTTTTTGTGTGCCAGGGGCTTGTTGAATCCTCCTCTTTGTGTGTGTCCCGTCCCTTGCTTGTAGGGTGGGCGGGGTGGTTTTGGGTTCTTTTTTTTTGTGTGCCAGGGGCTTGTTGAATCGTCCTCTTTGTGTGTGTCCCGTCCGGTGCTTGTAGGGGGGGTGGGTGCTTGCAGGTGGGAGCGAGCGGCTTCTTTTTTTTTGTGTGCTAGTTTCGTGTGCAATGGGTTTCGTGCGGCGCTGTGTGCGTCACCTGCGTTTGACTCCTTTTTTCTGTGCTGACTCCTTTTTTCTGTGGTCACGGCGCCTCATTTCTTTGACTCCTTTTTTCTGTGCTCACTCCTTTTTTCTGTGGTCGCGGCCGCCTCTCGCGGCGCCTCATTTCTTGGGGCGCCTGCGCAGTACGTCTTTTTGCGGCTACGGCCCATGGCCGGATGTCCCTGCGTCCATCCGGTTTAGCATTCTCGGTTAGTAATATGGATAAGTTATAGCGCAGGCAAGATGAAACAGGGACTGAGAACAGTTAGAACATTAGAACATTAGAACACTCTAGACAAGAACAGGCCATTCAGCCCAACAAAGCCAGTTCTATCCACTTATTTCTTCCAAAAAAACATCAAGTCGAGTTTTGAAAGTCCCCAACATCTTACTGTCTACCACACTACTTGGTAGTTTATTTCAAGTGTCTATCGTTCTTTGTGTAAAGAAAAACTTCCTAATGTTTGTGCAAAATTTACCCTTAACAAGTTTCCAACTGTGTCCCCGTGTTCTTGATGAACTCATTTTAAAATAACAGTCTCGATCCACTGTACTGATTCCCTTCATAATTTTAAACACTTCAATCATGTCCCCTCTTAATCTTCTTTTGTTTAAACTGTATAAACTCAGCTTTTTTAATCTTTCCTCATAATTCAAACCCTGTAGCCCTGGAATCAGCCTAATCGCTCTTCTCTGGACCTTTTCTAGCGCTGCTATGTCCTTTATGTAACCTGGAGACCAAAACTGCACACAGTACTCAAGATGAGGCCTCACCAGTGCATTTTAAAGGTTGAGAATAACCTCCTTGGACTTGTACTCCACACATCGTGTTATATAACCTAACATTCTGTTAGCCTTCTTAATGGCTTCTGAACACTGTCGGGAAGTCGATAGCTTAAAGTCCACTGTGACTCCTAAATCCTTCTCATAAGGTGTACTCTCGATTTTCCAACTGCCCATTGTGTATTCAAACCGTTGAATATTATAAGAGTTACAAGAGTGTTGGAATGTGCAATCCATTTTTAAAATATCTGTAATTTGATTTATCTGTTAATGTTTTCATATAGTTGAAAATATGATATTTAAAAGGTACAAGACCCTGTCAGATTACTTTTATGACAGATGGGGTGATCTCATGG
The DNA here is from genome assembly GCF_900747795.2 of Erpetoichthys calabaricus. Taxonomy (NCBI): domain Eukaryota; kingdom Metazoa; phylum Chordata; class Cladistia; order Polypteriformes; family Polypteridae; genus Erpetoichthys; species Erpetoichthys calabaricus. The sequence continues at coordinate 54,002,003 of NC_041400.2, forward strand.
TGTGTTTGGCAATGGTGCTCCTGGAAAATAGAAAAGCCCAAGGAATTCCCATTGGCTATTATTGTTGACCCAGTTCCAAATGTGACTGGAATCATTACAAATTAATTCTATGTACTTAATTTACACTTTCATTAGAATTATACACGGGGTGTATAGCAATTGGGTGGCACGGTGGCGCAGTGGTAGCGCTAGCACTGCTGCCTCGCATTTAGGAGACCTGGGTTCACTTCCCGGGTCCTCCCTGTGTGTAGTTTGCATGTTCTCCCCATGTCTGCGTGGGTTTCCTCTGGGCGCACCGGTTTCCTCCCACAGTCCAAAGACATGCAGGTTAGGTGGATTGGCACCCTGCCCGGGACTGGTTCCTGCCCTGTGTTGGCTGAGATTGGCTCCAGCAGACCCCTGTGACCCTGTGTTCGGATTCAGCGGGTTGGAAAATGGATGGATAGATAGTGTATAGCAATTGGCTTATACATTAGACAAAATCATTTTTCACCATCAGTGTGATGTAAATTAGAAAAAAGCAATAAAATAATTTGGACCATCACCACCTAATGCTGCTTAAACATTTGATTTCCATAGGTGAATGGAAAAGTGAGAGACAGTTTTAAAAAAGACTAACATTAAAAAACTTACTAAACACAGAGGAGAAGAAGCTCGGCCAAAATGGAAGAAAATCTTATGGTCTAATAAGACCAAAAATTGCCCATTCTCACCTCAAACTAAGCACTATTGTAGACAGAAGCCTAACACTGGAAACATTCCTGAAAATAATCCTCATTTCTACTAAGAAGAGTTATGGATCCAGGGGCTCGCCACTGCCATTTGTTCTCTGCATCATAGTCTGGCAGAGCTGAGAATATGGAAGGCAAAATGGGTAGGAAAAAGGTCAGAGGAAACCCTAGCAGGATGCCAACTCTGTAGAAAGGAGGAGTTTAGAATGGATTAGTTTTTCATTAAGTATTTGACCTGATGACAGAGTGGTTTAAACATTAAACATTTAAAAATAAATCTCTATCTCTATATTATAAAAAAAAATCTCGGAAGGAGGCGAGACGTGATTGTCTCAGAGACACTTTCACATCCCGCGAGATGAGTCTTTGTGCCAAGCGATGTAACCACGCCTGGGGCCGGAAGCCCAGCAAGACAAGAGGTTATGTAAAGAGATTTGGAAAAGTCCAGCATGGTCATGTCAGACACATTTCTTGTAGAGAGAAACAAACGATATTCACTCACAGGCAGTTATATGTTGCGTTGTCACAATGTAATTCCAAACATGGAATCAAAATTCAATGAGATATTGATGAAAATGTAAAAGCGAAAAGAGATCGAATATATGGACATAGGTGATATGACAAAAGTGCGCCAGACGAAATGCAGATCACGCAGCACGGCAGCAGCAGCAGCAAGCCAGCAGCTGATCGAGCAAAGAGGAGGTAAAAAAAACTATTTGTGTTTCCCATTGTATAACCGTGTAAGAGGGGGTGTCGGAGGAGCGATCGTGTCTCCTTGCAGTGCATTCAGCCCCCATCTTCACAACGCGAGTGGCAGAGACGCAAAGTGGTTGGCGCATAGCACAGGTGGGGGGGAGGAGGGGGTTGGGCGAGCGAAGCGAGCATGGGACTAAATTAAACCCATCCTTCTAGTGCTGCCCAGTCAAACCATGGACCTTGGTTTAATTGAGTACTTGTAGCAGAAGTTCAACTTTGTGCACTCTAAAAGTCCCTAAATGAGTTGAAGAAACTTAAGCAATTTACATATAAGACTGGGCAAAACTTGCAGTGTCCAAATAGAAAAAACTAATATAGACCTATCCAAAAAGGATCATGGATGTAATTTTTTAAAAAGCTTCCTCTAGCAAATAATAACTTGCAGGGAAGAATACTTACAGAATCACTTAGATTCTTTTTCTTGTTTTTTGTGAATGCCTTTGGAAAGTTGTTTTGTTTTTAATGCCTTCTGTACTCCATTCATCTGTTTATTAAACCTGCTTTTCTCACTAGTGCCAGTGAGAGCTGGAGTCGACCTTAGCAGAACTGCACTGGTAGAAATATCAGAAGTAAGCCCAGGATGAGATGCAAGTCCATTTCACTCCATACTAACACACACTCATTCTCACTTATAATAGAGCCTAATTAGTCTAAAAAAAAAAAAAGTGAAAAAACCCAAGGTATAAAATATTTTTCTTGGGGATATTTAATAAACGGTGCAATACTGCAATTCATTAAACTAGGCTGCAGATGGCAGTGTTGCTTTATAAGAAAAAAAAAGTTGTTTCAAGGTTGTATCAGACTGGAGTAACTTGCAACAACAATGATTACATCTTGCCTGAAGAAGGGGCCTGAGTTGCCTTGAAAGCTTGCATATTGTAATCTTTTTAGTTAGCTAATAAAACGTGTCATTTTGCTTGACTTTTCTCTACATTCATAATGGCTAACAGGGTACAACACCCTAGTACTACAAACAATAAATAATAACACTAAATGTCACTCTTTTTAACTTGTTATATATTACATTTATTACATGAATATAAAATACAAAATATAATATTATAATAATATATATTCTTAAATAGCAGCTCAGTACCATTCACTGTTGCAGGAGACTGACGCCTATCACTGAAACTCTGGCTCCGGGTGTGGCGGAAGTGCTGAGGTCCAGGGCTCCCAAGGCATTCGGGCGCCCCCTGGCAGTGACCATGGGCCCCTAGAGGGATGAGCTTCCAAGCTCTGTACCTATGGTCCCCACAGTCGCCAGGGCGGTCGCCCCCACGTGGTCTGAGGAAGGCGTAAGCCCTCTTCCGGTCCTCTGGGGCATTCCAGCCAGGTCGCCTCCCCCAGCCACCTGCAACAGTCTATAATAGTGGCCTAAAAAATGATTTATCTCACAAACTAAATAAAAAATCTTTTTTAAATTATTTAGAATTTCTTCTTAAACAACTCCTTTTGTTTTTGGTTTTCAATAGTGTGCTCACTCCTATTTCTATAATATTGCAGTAATTTATTTCTAATAAGCTTTTAACAATAAAAATCAAATATGTGGTCTTTGGGAATACCCATTATTTTAAAAACTACAAAGCATCTTTTAACTGTAGTATAAACTGGTGAAAATTTTACAAAAATGTATCTGTCATGTATATCCATTTATTATACATACTGTATATCAGTACAGATGGTGGTGGGTAATGTCTGAAACTGTAAACCACAACCTTTAGGCTTCAATCCCCATCATTACTAATTCGCTGCATGACTCTGATCAGGTATCAACTAACCTAAAGTTGAATAATGGAACCAATTGTGTGATGATTTGTAAATTCATTTGGTTAAAAAAAAAACATATAGTAGTGTTAAAAGTGTGGTGCTCTGGTTAAGGTTTCTGAATTGAGATGTGTAATTGCTGGGACAATTATTTTGTTGACTTGGTGTAATGCTAATTTCAAATAATATTCTATAGAAAAACTTTTTTTCATACTTAATAAACTTGAGAGTTCAAGGTAGAAAATGTTTGGTGAGTGGCACATTTTGGCAAGCACATCTCATTACCTCACTGCTTAAAATGCCAGGGGCTGAAACGCTTAGACCATCTGCTGGTTTGGCTTCAGCTGTGCTAAATGAATCACCTTAACAAATTAGTGAAACACTACCGCTAGTAACAATATAATATGCAAGGGTTGGGGAAGGAAAAATGCTTCAGCTCTCCAGTTGATCAGTATTCACAATATTTTGGGAACTGGAGTCAAACTTTGTATGTCAGTACTCACGACAGGTCAAGAAAAGAAACCACTTGGGCCCACAATCAAAGTCTCAGTGCAGAAACTCAATGGACAGTCAATATGCAAGACTAACATGAACGTTTGACATTCAATTACACAGTCTAGAAACCAAGCAAGTGTACTGAGCTGAAAGCTTGAGAATCTTCTGACAGGTGGTCTGGGGACACATTCCTCTCCTGCGGGTTTTATTTAAAGTGAACACTTCACCTGAGATATATTGTGACTGGAGCTTTCTGCTCTGAAATATCTAATATAATAATAAACAGGTATGCTTTCCAAATAAAGAATAAGCTTGAGACCTTTGGTTAATTGTTTATAAAATTAACAGAAGAGACAACTGAATGTAATTGAAAAATAATAATGTAAGGAAGTGTACTTCTTATGTATTTTTGATATACTAGGGGGCTTCGCCCCCTGCTCGCTTCACTCGCCAACCCCCCTGTTTGGTTTTCCAGATACACACTTTTAAGATTTTTCTTTTCTTTGAATTGTTGCTATTTCATTAGTTTCACTTTTATTTCAGAACTTCTGTAAAAACGATATTTGGAATCTTTGGAGTCCCAATGTGCTGAATCTTTTTAATGAGGTCAGTGAGACATGTGTTTAATGACTTTGTACCATAATTCAGGATAGCTTTCTCTGTTTGGAATTTTAGCACAGACAAAGCGATCTACATCATCAGCAGTTAATAATTTTTTTTTGCAAAGTAACCAATAAATGCATGTGAGGTAAACCCCGTTTTTAAAAATTCTCTGACTTAAACTTCAAAGCCTTACAATATTTACATACTTCTGACATATCACCTATGTCCATATATTTGATCTCTATTCCTCTTTTCGTTATTTCTCTGAGTAATAATTTCTCTTTTTTTGTGCCAATGCAATGTTTACTTTCATTTTTTGACAATGTCGTTTTTTCTGCTTTCATATTCTGTATCTTGCTTCGCATGTGTTTTAGAGTGTTTTGAATTCCAGTTTTCATTATCTCTAACCTGTTCTGCATGTATTTGGCCCCCTTGTTTTTTAACCTCTTTATGACGTTTTACTTTGTTTTCTACCCTGTCTTTTATTTCTGGCCTCGCTTTGTCTGTTTTTTTTTTCAATGACACCTGGTCCGTGGTGATTATTTTCCCTTTTTCGAGTAATAATTTCCGTTTGTTTGCGCTACTGCGAACTTTACTTTCTTTTTTTTATACTTTCTAATTTTCCTACTTTCATATTCTTTAACTTTCTCCACATGTGTATCGTGCCATTTTTTTTTTTTGAGCCTTTCGAATTCCACTGCTTTCATAATCTCTAGCCTGCTCTGCATGTGTATAGCGTGAACGTCTTTATGAAGTTCTGCTTTGTCTTTTACTCTCTGTCTTTTAATTCTGAGCCCGATTGGATGTGCTTTTTTTCAATTCCACTTGTTCCGGACTGATAATTACTTTCCTTATTTTCTGAATTTGCACCTAGATTATTCTTTTTCTTTTTTGCTCATTTTTCTCTCCAACGCTTTTGAGTCTCTTTTCTCCGCGCTGCTTTCTTCTTCACTTAGTCGTCGACATTTCATTTATAACGTATTGTCCTTATACGCTTTATATGCGCTGAGACCCTGGATCTGTGTGTGCTCAAATCCTTTACACAACTGAATGTTTTGCTGCCCGTGATTTTATTTGATATTCGTTGTAAGTAGGGCATGTCTTGCAAGAATCTCATGTGCCACGTCATCACGAGACGGTCCTGGGTCGATCTCCTGGCACAAAGTCTAATGTTTAAGGTCCCCACGAGACACTCTGTGGCCATTCCTTTCGCCTCATGGGACTTTTAAGTGTCTTATGTGATCTTAACGTGAAGATCATGTCTCGTCTCCCGTCTTTCTCTCTCAGGATTTTTTTTTATAATAGAGAGATATGTCTCACAACGCTTATACAGGAACATCACAAAGCTGTCAGAAGGAAGGACCCAAGGTCTCTGATTTACACACATACAAGTTCAACTGGACAAACATTTAAATGGGACTCAGTGCAAGTAAAATTCAAGGCTAATACTAAGAGTGCCAGAGAACTGACTGAATTGTGGATATCCAAAGAAAACGCCATTAACATACATTTGGACATGAACCCAGCATATGCAGGCTTGAAAAGACCAACACTCTCCGAACACCACCTCATTATTCCCTCTCCTACATCCACCTACTATCCTTTTTTAATTTTCTATATATATTGCCTTGGATTCCTATATATCTAATCATTTTCCTCTGATGATGACTCCTGATAGGATTTGAAATCTTAGGAATTAAAAACTTTTTTTAAGATACATGATTCATTTTCTCCTTTGTGGATTTCCAGTGTGATACGCAGCCCGGACACACACAGACGGACACCATATTATAGTCCACCACACGTTTATTATACATTCTATTTACAGTTATTTTTGCACAAACCCAGTGCACAAAGCACCAATCACCCCCTTTAAAGTCCTGGCCACAACACAATGCCTTTTCTCTTCTCGGTCCGCCTCCACTCCTCTCCAACACGCTACGTCTTCTTCCTCCCGACTCTCGCCCTGACTGGAGGGAGGCGGCCCCTTTTATGTGCCCCGGATGGGCTCCAGGTGCATCCTCAGGACCTCCGTAGCCACACCCCTGTGTGGCGGAAGCTCCCAAGGAGAAGCCGGAAGTCCACCGGGTGCCCTCAAGTCTCTTCCCCCCAGCACTTCCCGGTGTGGCGGAAGTACTGAGGGACAATGTTCCCAAGGCATCGGGGCGCCCCCTGGCGGTGACCACGGTCCCCTACAGGGTTGAGCTTCTAAGCTCCGTACCCGTGGTCCCCAAAGCCACCAGGGAGGACGCCCCCTCGTGTCCTGGAGGAGGCACAAGCCCTCCTCCACTCCTCCTAGGCGTCCCGGCCGGGCATGGACACCCGCCGGGCACCACACCAGCTACTAATATGCAAACCGTATCATAGATCTTCACTTCCAAATCTACACTCATCGATAAGGCGCATTAAAACTACTGACAACTGAAGTGAATAACATCAATTACCTTGTTAAAATAATGCCCATCTAGGCATGGAAAATATTAGGCAGCAACTGAAAAGTCAGTTCTTGAAGGTGATGTGTTTGAAGCAGGAAAAATAGGCAAGCAAAGAACATGAGCAACTTTGAGTTGGTCCAAATTGTGATGGTTAGACGACTAGGTCAGAGTATCTGCAAAATGATAGGTCTTATGGGGTGATCCCAGTATGCAGTAGTTAGAAAGCCTACCAAAAGTGGTCCAAGAAAGGACAACTGGTGAACAGGATCTTGGGCACCCAAGGCTCATTGCTGCATGTAGGGAGTGAAGGTTAACCTGCCTGGTCTGATACCAATGAGGAGCCACTGTAACACAAATTGCTGAAAAGCTTTTTGCTGGCCATGTGAGAAAAATATCAGAACAGTCAGTGTATCACAGCCTGCATATGGGCCTCTGTATCCGCAGATCGGTCAGAGTGCCCATGCTGATCCCTGTCCACATCTGAAAGCACTTACAATGGGCACCTGAGCATCAGAGCTGAACCATAGAGTACTGGAAGAAGATGGCCTGCTTTGATGAATCACGTTTTCTTTAGCTCATGTGGACGGTTGGGTGTATATGTGTGTGCCATTTACCTGCTCAAGAGATGGCACCAAGATGCACTATGGGACAAAGGCAATCTGGTGGAGGCAGTGTGATGCTCTGGGCAATATTCTGCTGAGAAACTTTGGGCCCTGGCATTCATATGGATGTTACATTGAGATGCACCACCTACCTAAATAATGTTGCAGACTACATACACTTATTCATAGCAACAGTATTCCCTAATGGCAGTGGCCTCTTTCAGCAGGATAATTTGCTCTGCCACACTGCAAAACTTGTTTAGGAATGATTTGAGGAACATGACAAAGAGTTCAAGGTGTTGACTTGACCCCCAAATACCCCAGATCTCAATGAAATCAAGCATCTGCAGGATGTGATGGAAAAACAAATCCAATCATTGGAAGTCCCACCTCACAACTTACAGGACTTAAAGGATCTGGTGCTAACAACTTGATCCAAGTTACCATAGGACACCATACCATACCATAGGATGGGTCATTGCTGTTTTCATGGCTACAGGGGGATGTACATAATATTAGGCATGTGGTTTTAATGTTGTGGCTAATAGGTACTGTATATATTTATACCAGGAGAGAAATAAAAAAATCAGTCATTAAGACCTGGAAAACCATGTGATTCCAAGATGAGAATGAGCTTAGCTTCTTCTGTTTCCTTCGAAAGGTATACTGGAAGCTTTGTGAAAGAACACAAACTGAGAGATCAGTGTGTCTATGATCAAAGGATGTGAAGTGTCTACATTAGAACTTGTAAGGTCTTCGGTTTTAATTGCTAAAACATGCTCCCTGAAATGGTCAGTTAGATGTCTCCCTGTTTCACTATGCAGATGGCTGGACATTTTCTACAACAAATGCAATAGGCATTTTTAGGCAGGCAAGAGTCCCATTGTTTAATATTCAATGTACCAAAGGGACCAGATACAACAGTATTCTTGGTGACATATTGGCAAGTGACATAGCAACTACTGCTACAGCTCAAAATGCCTGGTGAGGAATGTAGCTATCCTCTGTGAAGTTAACTCTGGACAAGAAGTTTGCGTAGGTTAGATGTTCAACAGAGGGAGATTAATTGAGGGTTAGGAAAGGGGCTCCTATGGAAGGATCAGTCTGCAAAATTGGGAAATTTTGTTTGATAACCTGTGGAAGAGATAGAGTGTTATAGTGGAATGGGAATATCTGCAGGATGAAGGCTTTATTATTAGAGTAGATGCAATGAGGTCTACATCTGGCTTGATTGAGGGCAATATGTATATATGAGAAGGGAATTCTCTATCAACGAAGAAACTCCTCATTCTGAATGCTTCATTACATAAATCACCCTCATCACTGCAGAGATGGAGTCCAAGGAATTGTGAAAGAGGCAGAGAGTTTTTAGTATGTCTGGGATGGAAGGAGCAATAAAGAAGGTAACTGTGTGAGACTGACAGAAGTTGTAGCCACTTATGCATGAGTGGGGCACCGTCATATTTCAGAGTTGTTTGTGTACATTGCAATAAACTCACAATTCAATCAAAAGCGATAATGTATTTTTACATAAGCAAGGGTTCTTTTTTCAAATAAACTGCAAGCTCCCTTGCAGTTTGCTCTTTTGTATTAGTAAAATAGGTGTTTTGCATACATATATGCCAAGTCGAGCAGCACATCACAGTTGAGTGAATCTGCTTTTATCAGAAATCACACCTACATTGTGCCACATACAGTGAAAGACTCATTACCATTGGATAGTGGAGGTTCACAGCACTCTAATGATGTATAGCTCTCTATAATTGTCCATTTGTACTATATGTCACAGGAGTAAGAAAAAGACACCAAATATATTGCTCACGTTTACACACCATCAAGCACTGTTATGCACAAAGTTGAGGTCACATTCTAATCACAGTTTTGACTCTATTGAACTTAAGATTCTGGAAATTTAAGGTAGCAGTGCAATTTCCTGAAGCTTCTTCATCATCCTCGTCATTGTGAATTTTGTGTTAGACTAAAAAGTTTATTCTCATGCCATGTATTAGACCGGTTGTCTCAAACTCCGGTCCTAGAGGGCTACATTGGCTGCAGGTTTTCATTCTAACACTTTTCTTGATTAGTGACCATTTTTTTGCTGCTAATTAACTCCTTTTCCTTTCATTTTAATTGACTTGTTTTTTAAGATTTGTTCCCATGAATTTCTTCATCGTTCTTCTGAATTGCTTAATTTCTTTCTTTAAATGGCACCCAAATAGAAACGAAACATGAAGTGAGTGAGCCAGCAAAAGACCAACTAAGTCAGGGCCTCAAACTCCAAACAATTTGACTCCAACCAGTTGCTTAATTTGGAGCCGATTCTTGTTGTTAATTAAACCCATTTTTTAATTCTATGGCTTGTTGTTGCTCTCATTGTGCAATAGCAGAGATTTCCAAAATGGTTAATTTTCTCTTTTCTAAGAGCTCTGTTAAAATGTTTTAGGGACCTGAGCAGATCAGCATTCCTAAGATCTTCGTCCTTCTTTATTATTATATTGTATATATTATATATTGTATGATGGACACAGTTTGCTGGTCATGTTGTGCCACATTCTCATTATTCTCATTATCGTGTGGCCGCTAATTAAGGAAAAAGAAACAAGGGGTCTGAGTCTTCAAGAGCAATTCAATTAAAACTAATTCAACAGAAGTTAATTAGCCACAAAAACAGGATCACTAATTAAGAAAAGAGTTAGAATGAAAACCTGAATCCACTGTGGACCTCCAGGACCGGTGTTTGAGACCACTGTATTAGACTAATTCACACCAATCTTTTTTATTGCACACTAGCTTGCAACATCTTGTTATACTGTGCAAGAATGAGTCAGGAAGCAACCTAGCTCATGAGTAAGTGTTTTAATCTTGTTTTGTTGGTAATTTATATTTATTCTGGAATACACACTTTTTATCTGTAGCTTTTCTCTCTCTATTGGAGTTTACAATCATGTGGAACTGTAATTTTGCAACAGTTTTTGTTTTTGAAATGTATTCATGTTATTAAAATCGTTTTGCATCATTTTTGATGCCATATTTCTTTCTTTCTCGGCATCTCCATTTCAGAGCTTTTGTTGTAGCATTACCAGGGCTACAAATCAAAGATGCATGGTGCGTGACATCAGCTCTGCGATGGCATAAAATGTCAGCACTGACATCCTGTGTCTATCCAAGATTGAAGAAGACTGCTTCAAAATCTTTGCGTGTGTTTTCACCTTTTCATTCTCCCTGAAAATAGATTCTTCGACTCTTTTTTAGCTTTGAGTTTGGGTTTTGTTTTGGGCTGTGAAAGTTTGGTCTGATATTCTGATTGTTGAACGTTTTGCTGTTCTTTTGACTGTGTCTTATTTCCTGGTCCATCTCATTAAATAGATAGATAGATAGATAGATAGATAGATAGATAGATAGATAGATAGATAGATAGATAGATAGATAGATAGATAGATAGATAGATAGATAGATAGATAGATACTTTATTAATCCCGATGGGAAATTCACATATACTGTCTTCTCTCTGACAAAGTACAGCAAAAGGCCAACGGGACCTGTTTTTTGTTTTTATTGTTTTTTTGTTTTGTTTTTTTCTCCACAACTCGCATTATGCTGAGCTTTTAGCTTACCTCTATTCTGTTGCATCAAAGTTCAAACATTCAAATTCCAGTACTGTGTCAGGATGCAATATAATCAGTGAAGACAAAATCAGTGGTGTACCTAGATTAGTTTGTGAGCACAGATAGAACACATTTGGGCTTCCTGAAAGCATGTGTTTAAGAAGTCCAAAATCCAGTTGCAGAGGCTGGCATTAAATCCTCATTTTAGGACCTTAATGATCAAAGTTGGTGGTGACAGCCATAGATGTTTAGCTATAGTCTATAAATGGGACTCTGGCACAGCAGTTTTTTATTATGCAGTTGTGACCGGGCATGGCATGAACTACAAAAAATATGGCAAACTCTGTGGACTGGCTGTGATGATATCCACAATAGAAAGTGGTCAAAAATATCTGGAAAATTCAGTTTAATGTGTCCCAGTAGAGGTCACTCAAAGCATTTTATCACAAAGGAAGTGAGTGCCACTAGTGTTTAGTCATTAAGACAGTCCATATTTGTTTTCGTTGGCATAGGATAATTATCACCTTTTTCAAGCAAGGTGGGACCAAAAATTCTGTCAATCAGATACTAAAAAGCTCTGTGAAAGCATACCATATATTGGATATTTTCCCTTTACTAGTTTAGTAAGATTATGATATATTCTACATTGTCTCTTTACTACTTTTGCTAGATTACATTAAAATATGATACAACACAATTAATACCATATTCTGTATTACAAATTCAACTTAACCATCATCTCCTACCTCTGGGGACAGCTATGAAATAGGATAACCTAATGTGTAATTGTCACTGAAAGATATTCAAGCATCTAGAAGGTTAACAGGGGCCCAGCATGTTGAATGGAGCATAACATTAATAAATTATTGCCAGAGTCTAATGAGGTTTTGGACACTTTCTTTTTATTTTTTTCAAAACAGAATATTTCTCCCACTGCTAAAGTGGGTGGGTTAAGATATAAATAATGAATTAAAATAAAGTGACGAGTGAGCAATATAATCACCACAGATTTTACATTATGCAATATTATCTCATCTGGCAATACTCTGAATACTATTATAATCTGGAGTAACTGTGGTTCCAGAACTGTCTGATAAGTAGGGAGAGACTTCTTCCCAGCGTGGTCTGAGTGTGGGATTATTTCAAATAACTTGAGGCAGGTACCACATTGCTCACAATTAACGTATCAGGGTGTGTTGGTTTAAGTGATTAAAACTGACTTGACAATTTTTTTATTTGGTAGTCTTTTCTACTTTCTAAGTTACAAAGAGAACAAAACAAACATTAAATACTTGCATTACTTTAACTTTTAAAGAATGAATAGCATATTGTAGCATTTTATATTTTTTTGATTTACATTGTGCACAAATAAGGTGATACAATGTTCATATCTAGTCCAGTCACTTTCTACACAGAGTTTAGAAGTTATCCCATGTTTCTAAGTCATTTATTCCACTGGGTAATTAGGTATTCCTCCCATATCTCAAAGATGTGCATATTAGGTTAACTGGCGAGTATACATAGTTAGTGATTGTTGGTGTGTGTCTAAATGGGCAATCTGTCTGGAGTTGGCTTTTGCAGCAACCCAGTTACTGCTGACACAGGTTGTGGTACACTAATGCACACAGTCATACTTACTCATTCCATGGGAATGTTATGTGTAAGAGAAGTGAAAGGCCAGTTATCTTAAAAAATATACATCGAATAAGATCCGGGAATGTGATGCACGTTTACCGTTACTTTCATTTTAGTGGACTTGTAAGTTTAACAGTAAGTAGAAAACACACGCACAACGCAGTTCCCGAGTACAGCCACAGGGTGGCACTTGGCACAATTGTTTTACGTCACGGTTGAAAAACTTTTTCCGCTTTGAGTAAAAAGTGACATTTTTACTTTGCATTTTGCATTGCATTGCTAAAAAAATACCTGGTTAAAGCAGCCTGTACTGTCTTATAAAATTACGGTACCTGGGCAAAGCAGATTAAACGGCCTACGATGCAACGATCTTCTTGCAATAATCAATAAAGTCGCATCCTTGTATTGGAAGATCATTAATTCCATTTATAAATAAACAATTTGGTAAAACTACAAGCAAGGTGGGTAGACTGATAGAAAAAAAAACACTTTAAAACAATCAATCCAGACTGATCGTGGACTATCGTGCAAAGCATAGGCAGTGACATTCTTCTGCTTTTCTTATTTCTATGTATGCGGGTGCATTTTTAACAGATGTACTTGCACATACCAACCCAAGCTATATATGATGATCGCGCGTGTGATTACTTTTTCTAAAAGACAATTTGCTGCTGGGTGTCCAGACTTGTTTTCTGATCAGCTGTTGTTTGGCAAAGTGCCCAGCGCTGCCTATAAAAAAGCCTTTATTTCCCTTCGGTGTAGGCGGAAGTGGAGGCTGGTGATGAAGTCATGCACATGCGCAGGAGGTTGTTTTTCACATATTCTCTTGCCATAAAGTGTGCAGAACGAGAGAGGCAGCCTGTCTTTGTACAGAGACCACAAAAGCGTAGAGGTACGTAACAGCAGTCCGTCTGCTGTTATTTCACCCTGACACCCCAATGAACTGCCCGCAAAGAACGCACTGATCCTGCCTGCAGCTTTTGCATGGCAAAGGCATTGATCAGTGTGTAAAGATCACATTTTTATGAGATCTTTTTCTTTTGTTTGTTTCTTTTCCATAGAGTTATTTTTGTACATTTTTACTTAAAATCATGGTGCTAGGAAAGGTGAAGAGTTTTACAGTAAGCTACGACTGTCTAAATGACAGTAACGTTCCCGTTTACTCCAGCGGGGACTCCGTCTCAGGAAGAGTTATCATTGAGGTGACCGGAGAGATTCGGGTCAAATCTCTCTGCATCCACGCGAAAGGATTTGCAAAAGTTCGCTGGACTGAATCGAGAAATGCTGGGTCCAACACTGCCTACACTCAAAATTACACGGAAGAAGTGGAATATTTAAACCACAAGAGCATCCTTATCGGGCATGAAAGAGGTAAGGTGGTCGATGCGTGACACTATACTGATGTTCAACGATGTAACTTTGCTGCTTTTGGTTCATGCACGACTGACGGGTTTTGTGCTCGCGCAGAATTCCGCTGGTTGTGTAACGGATTGTGGAGGGGCTGCATTGCAGTGTATACTGCATGCGAAAACTCTGTATTTGCAGTTTGTTTTTAAATGTTAATTTATTGCATGAAGTGTTTTTTTTTTATTTCCCAGAATTGAGCTTTAGACGTACATTCATAAAATGACAAAAGTTCATAGGAGTAACATTTGTAGCAGGACAAGACTGCAACCATTGGAAGAAAATACAATCAATGTGTATAAAACAGAATAAGTACAATTTAGATGTAAAGAAATGTTAAACAGATCAGGAGTTTGCACACCAGTGCAAACCTGTGCTGCAGTGAATGGCTGCTCTTCAAAGTTAGCATCCGGATAACAAACAAGCACATCTTTATCGATTACTTGGTATCTCTTCAGGTTTGAAGGTGTTAGGGGATACAAATAAATGTGTTACGTGTACGGGGTAATAAATTGCTGAATCCCGTTACATACAAACACACTTCGTATTGACTTGTGCAAACTACATAGATAGAAGCTTGTGTATGTGAAGCAGGGAAGGTGACGCTACATTAATGGAAAAGTAGTCCTTTTTCAGTTACTATAACTGCAGATGTCGGTAAAGGGTTTGACTTGTTCTTCATTCAAATACGCACACAAAGAAGGATGCGCAATCCTCTGTAAACTTGTTTTGATGCACCTTCTCCACTGCACCAGAACTTGATCTAATGTCAGATTTTGGGAAAAATGCTAAACGCAGCCTGAATATGTTTCATTATTTCAACCGATTCGTTTATTTTTAAGGACATACTATATGTACTGTACGGTGTCGTGCCATCTGTTTTATTTTTAACAGATTATTTTGTTAAGTTTCCACCCTTTGTTAAAAGCGGTTCAATCCTGTTCAGAAACTGGAAAGGGGGAACGAGGGGGGGTTACTGGCGTTTCTGTTGGCGGATTGGTGGAAACTGTCAGATGATACAAGTGACCTCATGCCTTTGCAGGGGAGAAATACGCAAAAACAAGCACGTTCGTGTCGGAATTGATTGCAGGGAGGATGAAAGAAAGAAAGTTGAGTTATTTTTATGGTGATTTAGATTAGAATATACACCACATTGCACAATTGATGCTTTAAGGATTTTGATATTCTTGTAACAGGTTCCTGTTTTGTAGACTGCACATTCTCGTTTGGTTGAAATGCCTGCTGGAACAGAAAAAAAATTGGTAGCGCTATATAAATAGAAAAGGCAAGAATTATGTAATTACCGAATATGAATAATTTAAGATCGCTAATGTAAACTGGTAAATTGTCAGTAATCGCGAATACTTTTGAAATGGTGTAAACAATAGTTCATGGATAGCATGCATATTAACAGAATCAAGATTTCAAGTCGTCTAGAAACATGATTTCCTTATTTTATATGTAGTCAGTATTGTTCTTCTTGAATCGCTGCAACTAGTGTTTCAGAAACGAAATGCCTTACTTCCACTTTTAACAAATGTCACCTCCCTTACATCCGTAAAGAGAAACAAGAGATTACTGTCTGTCCCAAACAGAAGACAAAAGTTTTCTTTGCTTTGGATTGTTCACTTTGTGCTCGTCAAACTAGCTTGGTTATTGCTGCCGTGCTCTGTAAAGCTCCTATTGGCTATGCTGCTTTGTTAGACTGTTGCTACGGTGCTGCTGAATGCTGATTGGTTGGTGAAGTATCCCCGTGGTAACGGTACTGTTTACTGATAAAAGTAAAGACCGGAAGGGAGTTGTGTTCTTTAGGTTTTTTTTCCTTGCCTGCTGTCTCCTTCCTTTTTATATACAATACATTCGCACTTTAACATCTTAATTATATTATACCTGAATAAAGACGTCTAATTTCCTAGTCATGACGGCATGATCTTCACCTTTAGATACAAAACAATGCAGACGTCCCAAAATACACACACATCGTTTATTAAACGACAACTTTTAGGTACACCTTCAAATCGCACCTTATTGTTATATCGAATACGATACACAGATAGTCCAATGTAGTTCTGCGTAGAGCTAGAGCAAAAGCGATCCTGACAGAAATCAGTCTGGCGTGTTACGTTAGTCCATCTCAGCTTTTAATAGCTTTTTGTTATATGTTTAAAAAAGAAATTTATACATATTTTTCTTATTTGCTTGGCGTTGTATAGTAACCATTGCAAGATCTGTGTGTACTGCACAGACTATGAAGGGGCGGAACTTCCAAGGAAATAGGCGTTAAAGAGGCGGGGCTGCCTAGGCAGCATGCTAGGTTATTCTGCATATGGTATAAGGGGGGCAGGCTTAGAAGCTGTTCGCACCGGTTCAGGCCGGTCCTCTCCTGCTGGAGTCTGTCCGTGATTGACAGTCGCCTACTTGTTTACCAGCTCCGAGGCAGTGCCTGTGTTGGGATTTGCTGAGCTGGCAGAAAAACAACTTAATGTCTGACTGGAGTTGGGCAAAAAGAGAAGCCGACATGCCTTTGGTTATGGAACAATAAAACAGTTATTTTTATTACCTATTTAATTTCTTTGCTATTGTGAAATACTTTGCATATTATAATGGTTCTGTATCCTACACATTCTTAAATTTCACGGTCTTAAAATATGATGAGTGTATTTATTTTATGTAATGTTCTGGAAATTTGCTTCCACTTATTGAATCATTGAACAATGCTAGCAGAAGTGGTTTTATTTGAAGGTCAGCATCTATAGAATGCAACCTTTGCTAATATTGTGTGTGGGAATGTCTGTGTAATATATATATATATATATATATATATATATATATATATATATATATATATATATATATATAATTGCACACATACACACACACACAAATATGTTAGTAATGGCTTTATATATTATTCAGTGTTATTCCTTCATATACCCCTACATTATCTTGAGGGAACATGATTGCTGTCTACACCTTTGCCTAACTGCATTTTTTTCTTTAACAGCAATATTGTTGTAAGCGTTTAAAATGCATCTTAAATGCTTTTTTATTTTTGGCATACTTTAAGGCTAATGTGCTGAACGGCAAAGCAAAAGGTTGCTACCTCAGCCTGCATCACAAAAGTTCCATGGCTCAAGATATTGAAATATGGTGGCAATTGTGATTTTTAGATCACTCTGAGTAATATCCACAACCAAATACAAAATTCAGTTACATTTCTATTTTTTTCTTTTTTCTTTAGATGATGATAATTCTGAAGAAGGTCACACCACTATTCATTCAGGAAGACATGAGTATGCATTTAGTTTCGAGCTTCCACAAACGTAAGTGTCTTATTTGATAGCAGGAGTTTTCACCTCAAATCTGCCGGTATGTTAGGTTTAGACTTAAGAATATAACATCAGCTCACCTCCAGCCTAGTTACTATAAATGCACTTTGCTTAAGGTTAATACAGTATAATTTGTCAGTCTATGCACAAACTTTCCTGTTCACTATCACAAGGTGCTTTATAATGTGAATACAACACAAATACAGCATATGGCAATGTGACATGAAATGGTGTTTTACTTGATTAATTATAAAACCTAGTTCAGCTTAGTCAAAAACAATAGTAAATTACCCTGTCCCTGTCTTGCCAGAACACTTTAATCATGCTATCTCAGAAATAAAGTGAACTATGAAGGCATTCCACCAAACAAATAAGCAAGTCTAGAAATAGGACTACACTAAAAGTGACATCAAGAAAAAGTAACAGAGGATGTGAGATAAGGCTGTGAAACTGATGAGAACCTTCATCTTGATTTTAGAAAATTACATTTATTTTTGTTTTTTAACTTGGAAAAACCAAATAGTGTGTGAAAATTGATTTGATTGTTGTGTAATGGATTTTATTGGCAAGTGATCCATACAAGACACTTAATTTTGTAGAAAAGGGTAAATGGCATTTTCTTGAATTAAAATGTCTTAAACCGTTTTATGACAATGTTATAAAATATATATCACCTTCTAATTCTTTTTTTTTTTTGTTATAGACCACTTGCTACCTCCTTTGAAGGCAAGCACGGCAGTGTCAGGTACTGGGTTAAAGCAGAACTGTACAGGCCGTGGCTTCCGCTGCCAATGAAAATAAAGAAGGAATTTACTGTCTTTGAGCATATTGACATCAACACTCCTTCACTGCTGGTAAGACAGTCTACAGTATCTTTTCCATGTTTATGGATATGCTGTCCATTCAGAGGGTATCAAATGTGTTAAAGACATTGGATGACCTCAGTAGTTTTGTTTTCAATACAAGGTCATTACCTAGAACAATACACAGATAAATAATTTGTGCTTTATCTTCATCATTTTGATTTTAATTTCTAGTTAAGTAGAATATAAGCGTATTTGTGTTTCTGTAGTGTGTTTGCCTCATATACTGTATATATAAAATGTTTATGTGTGTGTGTGGTTTTTTTTTTCCTTCAGAAAGTATTTCAACTTCATCCTTTGTCACATTTGATAGACAAACAACTTAACCTGAGAGTTTAATGGAAAGGAAAAATTGATTTTGTGACTCCTTTTATTTACAAAGCCATTCTAATAAAATAGCAATAGCAAATAATTCTTGGACACATTTATCCTTTGAGCCTAGGAACCAACATCTGGCAGGTATGCCAGCCAGAGTTTGGTTTGAGACATTTTTTAATAAGTCTCCACTAATTTGACTACCATGACAAAGCAATGTTTGCCTTTTGCTCTGTTAATAGTTGCCCCTTATTAGGGGTGTCAGACATCAATCTTGAAGGGCTGCAGTGGCTGTGGGTTTTTCTTCCAACCATTTTTTTCCATTAGTAACCAATTACTGCTGCTCGTGGAGCACACTTTTTCTGTGTGTGTTCATTTGAATTGCCCTGCTTTTTAAGATTCAGAACATTTCATGATTTCTTTTCTTAACCAACAACCAAGCAATAATGAAATGCAAAGCAAAGTAACATTTGAAAAGCTAACTAGGGGATTTCAAAACATTCCTGAGGGGCCAGCATTTTGGCTTTGATTGGGCCGCCATTTTCTCTCTCTAACTACATTCTTAATTAAGAGCTAAATCTATGGCCTGTTTAGTGCTCTCTTTCCACCAAGAGCACTAACAGAATTTTTTTTTGTTCTGGAAGAACCATCAAAATGCTTTGTGGAACAGAGCAGGACAATATTTCTCAGATCATCAGGATTTTCATTTTCATTTTATTGAAATGTACTGTATATGACATAGATGAAAATGGGATAAATTACCTAGTCATCTGTTGGCTTTGCAGCTTCTATCTATTTGGCTGCTGGTTAAGAAAAAGTGACAAATACTGTACATGGGGAAACAAACAATTACATTTTTGAAAAAGTGGCATACTATTGGTTGGGTGAGCAGGCACAAAAATCAAGAAACTCTTCCATCCATACCCCTGAGGTTGTCAGCAACATTGCAGATTGTATGGAACGAATTCTTAATAAGTCCGTCCAGCAATTACCACAGCTAAATTGTGTCATGAATGCCACAGTTACCGTGAAAAACATCATTTATGGGCTACTTTCTCAGTTACCACATGGCCTAAAGTTAGTGAGAAACTGCAGTTTTTATCATTTTCCATAGACTGGAAATAAATACTATGACTGGTCCACTCAAGACATTTTTTCATTTTATGCTACTGCAGTGTTACTTTGCCAATGTGCTTTGGATCATTGTTCTGTCCAAACACAATCTTCTTCTCTAGTTCTAGATGACTTGCAGAAGTGTGTGGACTTCTATCCAGCATTTCTCTGTATTATGCCATGTGAATTCTTAGAGCATTACCTATCCCTGCTGTTTAATAGCATCTCCACGTGACACAAGCATCACCATACGTTATGTTGGGGATGATGCTACACGGTAGATGTATAGAATTTTGATATTTACCACATCAAAACCCAAGAGACTATTTGATGTTCATTGAACATTGAACCCAAAAAGTTACATTTTGTTCACATGACTACCCCACCCCTATTTGCAGTATCATTTTGCAAGCAAAAATATGTTTTTTTTTTTTCATTTTCACTTTGGACTTTTACTTTGGAAGTTCTTCCTTTAAGGGAATTCATGTTGAAATCCCTAGGTGTTACTAATCTGTGAATACCTTTAATTCATTCTATTGACAGCACTAATTCATTCATAGTCGCCACTAATTTAGAGGTAGCTTGCCCAAAATGAATGTATCATTGATTAACTAAACATAGAGATGTCCGGAACTAAGTAGTGTGGCAGTAATGTATTTTTTTTTTAAATTACTGCACGGTTGGCTTGAAAGATATCTCTTACATAGTCAGTCCATTTGAAAATGTTTTGTACCCATTCTCACTTAGAATTTATTTCAAAGCTTTGCTTTAAAAGTGAAAGATGTAGAGACATACATTTGAAGCGTGATCCAAGTAGATGCAGGTGGAAAACTTGAGTATTGAGATAGTATATTTAAAATAATAGGTTTTCATTTACATTGGGGACCAACACTTTTTCTAACATTCATTTTGTACCAGTTTTTTAAAGCTTTTCCAGACATGTTTAGATACATGCACAGTACTTTGTGGATCACTGAGGAAAATCATAATTTAATCTCTCTTATTCCACATTTAAGCTAACAGAATTGTTAAAAACATGTTTGGGACTAATTTCATTTGTAAGACACTATGCAAAACACAACATTGTTGGTGATTTGCATGAAAATTGCAGTGAGTACTTGGCCAATGTACGATATTCAAATGGCTTGGATTGTATGTCCATTATGCTTCCAGCCACTATTAAATGTCCATGTATGAGGCTTATATAAAAACAGACCAAGTCAAAGCATATTGATCTTTAGAAAATGGGATACCTGCCACCACACACAAGGAATGAGTAGACATTATGTTTGCTAATCATGGGGTGTTCGGTCTAGATGTATTCTCTCACACTTTGGTAGTGTGATTATGTGTATGAGAGTGAGATAGTGCTGGTGTTGGTGATTTTAGCAGGAGTCTTGTACCCATCAGGCTATTTAGATGATCAAAGTGATGGCAGTAATGTGGATCACAAAACACACCATAAATGAGCCACTGTCGATGATTTCCAACTTTACATGTATACATCCTTTGTGGATTATTGTCTTCTCCCTTGTAACATAAGCCAGCATTTCACTAACTCTGTTTAAAATGGTGTAAAGCTGGAGCAGTTCAATCTGCTGTGGACATCAGTAGGATTATTTCAGCAGTGAATCCCACGTCTTCACTGGGGCTAATTAGCTGTGCATGCACACACAGACCTTATGAACATATCTAATTAAGTCAAAATGTTTGAATAGTACACCATTAGAGAGTAGGTTTGACAGAATGGGGTGGCACTGTCTACATCAATCACTCAGCTCTGCTGCTTGTTTAGGTCGGGTTGACCATGCAGTGATATGTAAAGAAAGACTGTGTTATCCATCTTATCAACTTTAGTGGGATATCTGGCAAGTTCTCATTTCTAATAGTGCAATTAGTGACCGCACATATCTGCCCTCTCAAGAGATTACCAACATGATATCAGCACTTTTTCAGGTCAGCTGTGTTACTGGACATGTCACCAAGTACAACAAGAGCAGTTGCACAATTTTTGGTTGAATGTTTCACAAGACACCATTTTGAGCCTGTATGACTCAATATCACGATGTAGAGCTGCTTGTGTCACCATCAGTGGCATTTTTATCTTGTGTTAGAAACTCCAATATGTTAACACAATTCTGAACTAGTCATTCTTTTGATGTACGTTTTTATGAAATAATTTCTTGTTACTGCATCATATGTACACTGGTTTTCATGCAAATCAAGCCAATATTTTAGAGTGCAGATAGAAATTTTTCAGAGTGTATATGGATGTATGCAACTTTTGCTTCTATATAAACCACTTTATTATCTCTTGTGCTTGGTAGTGTGCTGTAATGTGATTCATAGCAATTATGATGATGCTTAACAAGTATACTAATATATTTTTGTTTTGCTTTATGTTAATTTGTATAAATAGAATACATTTTTTGAATGTTCACATTCTAAAACAAATCTGCAATACTCCCACAAAATGAATAGATCTGTTTTGGGTTTTGGTGATTTGAGAATGCATAAAAACTAAAAATTGCCCAGTGTGCTACAGCTCCAGTTATGTAAACATAACTAAAAAATAATTTTATTATAATCTATAGTTGCCAGGACATGAGTATGAACAATGGTGGATAAAAAATGTGGAAGGGCAAAGAGTAAAAAAGCCCTTTCACACCTGCGTTAAAGCACTTTTTTTGGTAAATAGGTGAAATCACCTTTTTTTAATTCATAATTCACTAAATAAGATTACAATGTGTGAGTTATTGGTGGGATGTAGTTTGTGTAAAGGCCAGTGAGCCCAGCACAGTCAGCTTGATGCAATTTGCTTAAGCTGTTGTGTTTTCCAACATGTGTGCGATCTGTCATTTAATGTGTTTGTTTGTTTTATGCAGTCGCCACAAGCAGGCACAAAAGAGAAGACTCTTTGTTGCTGGTTTTGCACCTCAGGTCCCATATCCTTAAGTGCCAAAATTGAAAGGAAGGGCTACACCCCAGGTAAATTTAAATATGAGCTTCTGGGTTGTCAGCATTCGCTCAAGGGCCTTCTGTTCAGCCAGTCAAAGCTTAAAGCGTTTTTGTGGTTATGGGGAAAGGTTTTGGGGAACATTACAAATAGATGACTGTATGGGGCATGTGACTTTTATCTCTTTTGGTCTCACATTTTTTTGCCCCTCTTTAAAAAAATTTTGGTACAGCAATAACAAATGCATAATTGAGCCTTGTGGGGGCTATAAAGAATTCTTTTGTATGGAAGCTGAAATCCCTAGTATGAGCCACACTCTAAAATGAGTTATTACTAGTTATTACTAGATTAATTTAATACAGAGTATCACCAGAATATATCCCTGAAATACACAGTATTTTAATTTTACTCTTACTTTAGTAAAGTATGTTAGAAGCTAATAGCTTCCCTCGATTTTATTCGCTATTTGACATGAAATCTGGGTGGAGGGATTTGGGGATGGATAGGGTGGAAAACAAGTACAAAGACACATACCCAGATGCTTAAAACTCCGGTATACAATGGTTCTTGAAAGATTTCTGAATCTTTTTGTCTTTTTAAATTTTTTTTGTATAACTTTAACCTAAAATCTGATCATATCACCATCTAAGTCATAAAAATAGAGAACACACCAAAGCAAATAACAGAGAACATATTATTCTTTTTCATTCATTTATTGATGAAAGTGATATTGATCAAAGTGATTCAACATGAAGTGTCAGAGAAGTATGGGAGGATTATTAGTTTAGTTATGGAGATAAGAGTGTCAGTCATCAGGTTTGACTTTGGATAGCCCTGTCAAATAAAAACATAAATCTAACTCTTCACCAACAGGCTTGTGAGTGCCAGCCATGCCTCAATCAAAGGAGATTCCTAAGAACCTCAGGGAAAGAGTTGTTAATGCTCATCAGGTTGGAAAGGGTTGCAAAACAAATTCTGAAAACTTTTGGGGCTCCACCAATCCACTTTCAGGCAGATTTTGTACAATTGGAGAAAAGGAATGGTCGTCCAATACAAATCACTCTTACAACATGTAATGTTCTGAGAAAATCCTATGGCAATATCTGAGGATCTGCAGGCCTCTATTGCATTGGCAAATATCAATGTTCAAGCCATATGGCAAAAAGTGAATCAGAATGTGAGGATAGCAATGTGGAAGCCACCGCTGTCCAAGAAGATCATTGCTCCCGATGTAAAGTTGGTTGGATGAAAGAGACTACTGGAAGAATATCTGTGGATGGAAGAGTTGAAAATAGGACTTTTCTGGCTTAAATGAAAAACCGTATTGTTTGGCAAATACCAAACACTGCATTCCAACTTGACAACCTCATCACAACAATGAAACACAACTCTTGACAATATAACAGTTCTGGCCTTTTGCTACTGCAGGCTTATTTTCATTGGTAGAAATATGAATAATGGATTGTACCAAAAATTCTGACAGAAGAATCTCAGGGCATTTGTCAATTAACTGAAATTGTACAGAAGATGGGACTTTAAAGACAGTGACCCCAAACACACAAGTCAGCCTACCAAAAATGGATATAGTCGAAGAAATTTCATATTTTGGAATGACTTGGGTCAAAGTCATGACCTTAATCCAATAGAAATGCTGTTGGTAGGACCTGAAACTGAGAGTTCCAACATGAAGGCCTATCTGCGTCACTGAGCTGAAGTAATTTTCGAAGTGGAAATTGGCCAAAATTCCTTCAAGATGATGTGCGGGATTCATTAGCAGTTATGTGAATGTTTGGTTTAAGTTATTTCTGTTGAAAGTGGGAAAAGGGAAGTGGGGGTCACACCAGTCCTTGAAAGCTTAGGTTCACATTATTTTTCCCACAAGAACATTTCATTTTGGGTCATTTTGATCAATAAATTAATGAAAAAGTATAACATTTGGTATGGTATTTTTGTTATGGTCTCCTTATAAATTTTAATGAAATTTATGAAGATGTTATCACATTTTAGGTTAAATTTTTGCACAAATTCCAAAATTTCCGAAGAGTTTACAGACATCACTGTAGAGGGACTGCCCATTCCTAAATACAAAGAGTTGTACACTTTGGTAGAAATCAAGGATTTGTTTCTAGAATATCCATAGGTCAGGCTACTGTCAACTTGGCTATTTAGCGAGGGCAGTAGTTCTCCCGGCTTACATGCAAGAATTAGACAAGGTGACTGACATACTTTTAATCGATACAGATTAAAGAACTAAATTGTTAGGCTTTAAAGTAGACTTTTACAGTTTATATTGTTTTGAGAATTTAGCCACATCACTGACCTTTCCTGAAGAACTGGGCATTATATATTTGTTTTTCCAAAAAATAAAAACACATTTTATTTTAATAATCAATGTTATTTACCATAAATTAACCACTGCTCCAGTTTTTATTGCACACAAAGTCACATCTGGACTGGAATTATTCTTTGTACAGAAAAGGAATTAAATAAAATTCTATCTTTAACAGGTGAATCAATTCAAATGTTTGCTGAAATTGAGAACTGCTCTTCCCGCATGGTAGTGCCAAAGGCAGCCATTTACCAAACACAGACTTTCTATGCCAAAGGGAAAATGAAGGAAGTCAAGCAGTTGGTTGCCAATCTGCGTGGGGAGTCGCTGTCTTCTGGCAAAACTGAAACCTGGAATGGAAAAATGTTGAAAATCCCACCAGTGTCTCCTTCTATTCTAGACTGCACCATCATCAGAGTGGAATATTCATTAATGGTACATTTTACATTTGTTTATTTATTAATTGACCATGGATGGCATTTATCAGATCAAATATAGTTTTGTCATTAAATACTTCATTATGATGATCTACATGCCCTTTCAGATGAAAATGTAAATTGACCAACCCTTTAAAATAATGTGAAATTTCCTGTTTGGATGTCATCGGTTTTATTTAGAATGTATACCAATAAAAAATTTTTTTTTGCAAATTTTTATTAATCTATTGTATATCGAGTACCCTGTCAATCTACCCCTCATGTACTGCTTTCCTCGACCATGCCATTCAGTTTTTAACTTTGTCCTCTTGGCCTCTCTTTTGCAGGTGTATGTGGATATTCCTGGTGCTATGAACCTTTTCCTTAATTTGCCCTTGGTTATTGGTACAATTCCTCTCCATCCTTTTGGTAGTCGTACCTCCAGCGTTAGTAGTCAGTGCAGTATGAATATGAATTCATGGTTGCACATGGCCCTGCCTGACAGACCAGAAGGTAAAATATTTGTGATAACTTTGTACTGTCTTCGGGATGAGTCCACTTATTGTTGGAAATGGTTGAAAGTAATATTCTGGTGGGAATGTTGGGGTCTGGGTGTTGTCTGAGAGCTACAGTTAAAAGTTACTCTATTAGTAATTATTGTTATTACTTTATTTTGGAACGTATATTCAAGCAATTTATTCCAGATTAGTAAAATGCATGCATTATAGTTATTCAGAATTGTATTTTCATGTAATATTTTGAGTCTAAATTATATGTGTATATCATTACTGTTACAATGTTGAATAAGTTACTTGTACCAACTTAATATGAGCAAACCACTAGTGTTAACCACAACCCGCTTACAGTTCAAAACAAGATTTGCAAAGAGGGTTGCTTTAAAATTTGTGTTTATCATACCTTCAACTTGAAACTGCAAGAGCTCTGGGTAATCCCAGGTTTTCGGTCTATGAGTAATGATACTTCAGAATGTAATTCATGTCTTAAATTAAAACAAGAATTGCTTAGTTATATTATTTACTTAAGAGATAAATTTATTAAAATGTACCCAGGATAAATGATTTTGAAGAGAAGTTTAAAAATAGTTTTTAAATCTTTGGAGTATTAGATCATATAATTGTTAAAGGACATTCTGTGCAAGAGACTGTGTAAATATACTTATGGCTAAGATATACTTTCAGACAAAATTTTTTTTTTTTTTTGTAATTGCTGTTTTTGTTTATTCATTAGCACCACCCAGCTATGCAGAAGTAATCACTGACGAGCAACGTCAGAGCACCGTGGCATCATCTACCGCCCGGGATGACTTTGATCGGGCATTTGAAGGACCACTGTTTGCATATATCCAAGAGTTTCGCTATCAGCCCCCTCCTCTGTACTCTGAGGTAAGCAATATAGTTTCTACAGGTTGTGTATTGCTGAAATTGTAATATATGAAGTGATTTACAGGTCATAGTATCTAGCTGTGATACTGCATACATACTGTAATATTAACATATGTACAAAATGCATCTGTTTGTGGCTCCTAGCTTTTTAAAATAAGACAAAGCTTTATTTGCTTCGGCTGGGTTCAGCTTTGTCTGTTCATCACATTCAATTATGATTGTGTGCCTGTAAACTCTTAATCATCCTACATTAAACTTTGAAGGAAGGGTAACTTATATGGTCCTGTGTAATTGCAAGACATTCGGTGTTTAATATTTAGTTGTTGGAATGTACACATAGAGATGCCATAATGGCTGAACAACCTAATAACAACCTAACTTAATAAATCAAAACTTTACTTTGCAAGAAGATGTAGTTTAAATTCCTGTTTAGTGCTTTTCTAGTGTTATTAAAGTCTTCTTTGCACTATATTAATTTTTAACCCAGAACAGGCTTGTGATTTCTGCTTCTTTAACAAATATGCACATTACATAGAAACATCAGATTTTCAGTTTTTAAGTTTTAATTATATGTGTTTAGAATATTCAATTCAATTCTTGAGCTTTGGTGTACTCATGGCCCAGACATCATGAGTGACATTAGTACGAAACAAATGTAATATACAACACACAGCAATGCACAGGCTTCCTCTGGTATACAAAGCTATTCCTTTCCTGACAAGTTCATTGTAAAATTAATTTTCATAACTAAAAGCACCTATTTACCATTAATTTAAATGGTTAACATTTTACTGTTTCCTGGCCCCAAAATAATTCTAATTTTTGTTCAGATAACACCAAAACAAGAAAACATTGACGGCATTAGTGTAATAATATTAGTCATCAAAATAAACCATAATAAGATCCTCCCTTTCATTAAGTTACTATTTAAAAAACTATTTATCTATGCTTTATCATTTCAAGATTCAAGACTCACATTCAAACATCTAACCATGCAGGCAGCATACGTTTGAAAATCTTCCCAGACTCGGTTTTTATGTACATGAAAATTCAGCTTCATTGTGATTCATGAAAATGAGAATTTTAAAAAGACTTTTCTTTGTACGAGGGACATTCAAAAAGTTTCCGCACTTTTTTTTGAAGTCTATTAATAATTTCAAAAACAAATTACATCACTTTTCTACACTGTCACCTTCATTTGGGATGTAATTTTCCCAGCATCATACCAACTTTTTAATGCCCAGTTACGCCTTCATCAATTCCAACGAAAATATAAAAGTGCGGAAATGTTTTGAACGTCCCTCGTATATCCAAATTTTCATAAAAATGGTTGTTCATTATTTGGGGCACAAGTGTCGAACTCCGGTCCTCGAGGACCGCAGTGGCTGCATGTTTTAATTCTAACCATCTTCTTCATTAGTGAGCCATTTTTACTGCTAATTAACTTCTTTTGATTTAGTTTTAATGAACTTGACTCAGCCCCCCTAGTTGTCTCTTTTTCCTTAATTAGTAGCCAAACAATAATGAGACAAACAAGCCACCATATGACCAGCTCACCTGTGCCCATCACACAATATCTGAAAATAATGAAAGGGGAAGATCTCAGTAAGGTTGATCTCTCAGGTCACCAAAACATTTTGATGGTGTTCTTAGAAAAAACAGAAAAATCAACAAATTTGGAAATATCTGCTGTGACAGAATGAGAGCAGCAACAAGCCATTGAATTAAATAACAGCCTTAATTAATCAGCTTCTTATTAAGAGAGTGTTTGGAGTGAAATTGGTTGGAGTTTGAAATCCCAGTTTAGCTGGTCATCTGTTGGCTCGTTTCACATCTCATTTCTGTTTGGCTGCCACTTAATGAAGAAACAAATCAATTCAGAGGACTGAATCCTTAAAAACAGGGCTATTGAAATGAAGGGAAAAGGAATTAATCAGCAGTGAAAACTGCTCACTGATTAGTAAAAGGGTTAGAATGAAAACCTGTAGCCACTGCGGCCCTCCAGGCCCGGAGTTCGACACCCCTGATTTAGGGGAACCAACAAAGTGCAGTATAATAAATAACATGTAGTAGACAATAATCTAAAAATCATGAGCTCTGGGGTGCAGCAGATAGTGCTGCCCCCAACTTTAAGAGTCTTGGCTTAGCTTCTGGCCAGGCTACTGTCTGAAGTTTTCATTTTTTGGCATGCCTACTGTATGTGGCATTTTGTGGAGTACTCTGGCTTTCTTCCACTTCCCAAAGATGTTCATGTTTGATTAATTGGAAACTTCAAATTGGGATGTCAAAGTTTGTGTATGCCATTCATAGAGTGGCATGCTGATGAGGACTGCCACCTCCCTTGTGACTCATGCTTCCGGAATAAGCTGTGGCTCTGCATAATGATCCAATAATTGGAAAGTTAATTTAAGTCCTCAGAAAACAAATGGGATATAGTTTCAGAAATTGACATTCGTCTTTCTGTATTTCGTATATCACAGTTTGCTGCAGCTGTGATGTAGTATTTGACTAAGTGCTATGTTTCTATATAATATTTATTTTCCCCAAGACCTTCCTATATTTGATTTCTTTTTACTTCACAAGTATTATTGATAAACTCATTAAAACATTTTAGAATTTTAACTCTTTCAACACTGTCCCCCATGGGTGCGCCCACGTAGTAGTGAAACGGGACAAACTTTAAAAATCAATAGACGTTCCCACTGTATCTGATCATGTTCAGGTCTGATGGGAGAGCGTCCCCCATGTGGGGAGTAAAGCACATGGCCGTGATACCTCTGGCAATCAGCAGCTACCCTCTAAAACACAAGTAGCTCTGATGTCTCTCAAAAACATCAGAAGTTACTCCTTAACAATCTGTAGATGATAGTGCCTGTTGAACAAACAGGTATCAGTAGCAAAGAGGAAGCAAGATATGCTCCAACACGTGGCGAGTGGTAGGCCGATTCGAATGAAGGACGGTGCGTGAGTGAGGACGGCCCCGCCCCGCAGGGTCTTTCTCAGATTTTGCGCAAATAAATCATTACCGCAGGCGAACTATGATACTTAGCGCAATGAGAGAAGTCACAAAATCAACCAGAATGTTCAAGCAAATTATAGAAAAAAAAACTACTAAATCTGTTTAGTAGTTCTCTTTTGAAAAGCGGACAGACACACAGATGTTGGATTTTTTATATAGTATACAGATATGGGTAAAGATTTATTTTATATTGTGCATCTTACTAAAACAACTATATTGTGTACTTGTCTACATCGGTAGTTTCTCTGTGTGTTGAAAACTTGTCTTTAACGTGCCGTGATATTTGAATGTGTTGTTTTGATTATGTACACCAGTAGCATGTTAATTGAAAACACAATATAAGGAAAGTGTCAGGCTAACTTATAAAATATAATTCAGAATGAATTTTCTCTACCTAGTTTTAGTTGCTCACATTATCTTAATTTATCCTTTTCAGATCGATCCAAATCCTGATCAGGTTAATGAAAACGAAGAAGGGAGACCTGATACCTGTCCTTCTCGCTGAATAAAACGTGGAAGCTATTTGGAATTTACTTTAGGGCTTTATACTTGGGCATCGTTATTCTGCAGAGATGATGTGTGAGAAGCAATCCACCATAGAGCAGAAGGAGTGTTGAACATTTGCCTGCCTGGTGGAAGATGAATAATAAAACCTGTGCTAACTCTATTGAAGCCTAGAGATGCAAGACTGTTCTGCCTGCCTAGAAAACATGCTTTCTGTAATCGTGGCACATACATGACTCTCTGCAGAGAGAGAAGACACTATAGAAAATAGCAGCCTAGTGTGGCGTTCAGCTTTGGGGACAGGATCCATCCTCCTGTTTCCTTTGAAATTTTGCACATTTTGCCCAGTGCTTGTGTTGTGTGGTTTCGTTTCAGATCAATAAGATTGAGTTTCCTCATTCATGTTGGATTAGAGACTGCTAGCTTTACTCCTTTTTGGACTTCTGATCCATAAAGTTATGGATTACACAAAAAGGAAACACACAACCGATCTAAAAGATGCACTGATTTATTTTTTTTTTTATTTTTTATTTTTAAAAAAGGATGTGTAGCCGGGACTGAATCTTCATTGCACATGTTCAGTATTGTCTTCTCAGGCTGGTCATGCACCTGTCTTCGGTATAAATCCAATTGTGGCTTTATTTTTTCAAACATCAAATGCCTTTAAGCCAACTTTGGTTTGTTTTATGTATGTTTCAATTCCTTCACGTCACAAACACCTATCCTGATCATATTTTATTTGGGGGTTAGGGATGGCGAATGTGAAGACTATGTACATCAGTTTGGAGGATATTTTCGTTTGTTTCTTACGCCTTTTTAATGCGATGCCTAGCCTAGAGACACATAATGTACACAGTGTCTCAAATGGTCTCTTCACTTGCCAAACAGTTGGAATGCTACTCTTTTCATTTGCACTGCTTTTTGACTGGATGGAGGATAAGAGGCATCATGCTTAGGGATAAGATTTTAAAGATGACCAGTATTCCCTTTTTGTCCTCCATGTTTCTGTTTTATTCCACTGAAAACCAAGAATACATTAGGTGGTTAATGAATGACCATTCTGTAATGTAGTACGTATCTTGGGAAGCACAGGCATAGGAAATTGACCCAGACTGTTAAACTTAAAAGCTAATTAAAAAAGAAAAAATAAAACATCAAGAGTATGGCTTGGGTGGGATGTCCGCACGGTTTTTTCTACGGAGGTCAAGATGTATACTTCAGTAAAGTGTCAGTGTAGGAAATGAGAGAGAAAACAGTTTAAATGAATGAAGTTTACAAATTAAAACCAGCATTGCCAGTCTTGTAGCCAGCACATATATGCTTTCTGCTGTTCCCAGTGTCAAAGTGATTTTAACAGAGTGGCCTTGTCAGTTAGGTACAGTATATAATTTTTTTTTTACATGTAGTAACCTAAATGGGAATTGTCCTGTGTCTACTGTTCCCTACATGGACAAAAAGGGAAGGCATGTGTCCTTTAAAATAAGAATAGGTGGTCGCTGAAGGAATTCAATTTTTTTTTTCTTTTTGGAAATAATGTGGTCACAGGCAACGAAAGGGCATTTGGTGTGTGTGCTTGTATTTTAATGTAGGGAACAACTGCTGATTATAAACGGCAAATTTATGTAGACAGTTTAAAAGAAAACTGAAGTGGAATTGACCAATATTACAAACTTAAGCTTTTTTTTTTTTTGCTTTTTATTAGAAAGTTGGAAATACAACTAACAAAAAGCAAATTAAAAACAATTTATAAGCATATTGCTTAAATCTTTGTTCCCCTTTTGTTTTATTTTCGGTCAGTCAAAGAACTGTGTAACATGCAGGATTTATTTTATTTCCTGGTGTTTATGCTAGTTTTTTTTTTGTTTGTTTTTTTGTAACTAGGAACAAAATGTTTCAAAATTAAAAAAAAAAAAATATCCAAACATTTTAGACAACAAAGTGCAATATTACATGTTTATGTTTGATGGAATTTATTCTGTAGCTGTTTGTACAGTTTCACTTTTTTAGGTTTGATGTTTAATTGTTAGATTCTGTTACAATGTTATGAATGAACTTTTGTCTAGTTCTTCCTTGTTCAAAAAAAAAAAAAATCACAAACAAAACAAATAAATAATGTGTTTTTGCTAAATTCTTGAATTAGTCTTTTTATTTGCCTGATTTACATTAATGTGTGTCTGTATATTTAAGAAAAATGTTTGTCTTACAAGTGTAAAAGTATTACCCGTAGGTAGTAAAAATGTTCAATTTGAACACACAACGGGATGTCTGAAAATCAAAAGGACACCTTATGATGGGGATTTAGGATTTATAGTTGACTCGTCACTCTTAACTGCCAGTGTTCAGAAGCCACTAAGAAGGCTAACAGAATGCCATGTCCTATGGCTTTTTTAATCCTTGTACTGATTTTATTTGAAGAAAACAATATTCCATGCAACCATGTCATACTTAACAAACTATAACAGAGAAAGACAGGAAAGACTACAACATGAGCAAATCTTTAAAAACATCTAAGAAAGGAGATATGAGTGCTTATTCTAAGATTTGGTTAATTAGATCTTGCCACATTTTAAACAAGTTTTGAACAGATCTTTTAAGTGAGAATTTTATTTTTTTCCAATTTCAAACAGTATAGAACATCAGTTACCTACTGACTTATAACAGGTGAACTGGGATTCGTCCAGATGAGAAAGAGAAGATTACGTGCGTGCAGTGTTGTGTAAGCAATTACAATTAATTTGTCCTCTGCTTTAAGCCCATCCGGTAGTACACCCATAAGCTTTATAGTGCACTGGTGAGGCCTCCTCTGGAGTACTCTGTGCAGCTTTGGTCTCCAGGCTACAAAAATGACATAGCAGCACCAGAAAAACTCCAGAAATGAACGACCAGGCTCATTACAGGGCATAAGTTATGAGAAACAGAGCTGAGCCTTTTCGTTAGCACAAGGAGATTAGGAAGAGACCTGATTGAAGTTTAAAATTATGGAGGAAATTAGTACTATGAATCAAAACTGCTATTTTAAAATGTGACACAGTTGAAAACTTGCTAAGCTTAAATTTTGCACAAACATGAAGTTTTTCTCCATACAGAGAACCATAGACACTTTGAACAAGTTACCAAGTAATGTGGTTGACAGTAGGGACCTTCAAGGCTAGACTTGATGTTAATTTGGAGGAGTTAAGTGGATAGGACTGGGGAGCTTTGTTGGGCTGATTGGCCTGTTCTCATTTTTCTAATGTTTTATGCGCAATTGGGTGAGTGAGTGTATGCCCCTCAGAGATTACTGTTGGGGTCACTGCTCTTTTTTAATATAAATAATAATTTGGACAAGAATATAATCAATATACTGGGTTCGTTTTCAGACAATACCATAATAGATGGAAGGTCAGATAATGTAGAATTGAATAAATTGTTACAAAGGGACATGGATACCATACAGGCTTGGACAGATTTGTGGCAGATGAAATTTAATGCAAGTATAGTAAATGTAACATATTACATATAGGAAATAGAAATGTTAGATTTGAATACACAATGGAAGGTCTGAAACTTGAAAGTACCCCTTATGAGGGGGAGCTACGAGTCATAATGGATTTATTACTTTCTACTTTCAGATAGTGCACAGAGATGATTAGGAAAGCTAATAAGATGTTGTTCATTTAGCACAATGTGAGAAGTACAAGTCAAGCAAATTTCCCTCTGGGATAATAAAAGTCTACCTAACCTAACCTAAGAGCAGTCATGCTTAAGTTATGTAACACGGTAGCAAGGCCTTAACTGGAGTAAATGTATGCACTTTTGGTCTCTAGGCTAAAAAAATACATAGCAGTGCTAGAAAATAAATCTAGAAAAAAGCCACTAGGCAGATTCCAAAAGGTGCTGTGTAGACTGTGAGCAGAGAGAGAGAGAGAGAGGGACTGAGGTAGCTGAAGCTTTTCAGTTTAAGCAAACAGAGATTAACAGGGGACATGACTGAAGTATTTGAAGTTATTAAATGACAGTACAGTAGATCGTAGCTGTTACTTTAAAACGTATTTTGCAACAAGAACACGGAAGCATGGTTGTGAAAAGGATGAAGTTAGATTTCACACATACAGTACAGTATGTAAGGCTTTTTCTTCACACAAAGAACCACACATGGAATAAATTACCAAGTAGTGTTGTTCAGTGCAGGATTTTGAGGATTTTCAAATCTCAACTTGGTATTATTTTGGACAATCCAGATGAACAGGATGGATGAGCTTGAGGAGCTGAAAGGCATGTTCTTGTCCCAGTTTTTCTAATGTGCAATGAATATTTTATTAAGGCCATGCCACATTACACAGTTTTTCAGCAATTTCAGTCACAACTTCATTTACATTATCTTAGAGAGTTGGAGAAAGCTGTGGCTCCTGTGACTCTCAGTTGTGTAGTCTTAACTTACCCAAGTTTCCCACTCAGTCCAACAAGTTTGTGCCTTGCCCTGACAAAAATCAAAAAAGGGGACAGCTTGTGTTTGTGAGACCTGACAAAAAATGACTGCTTCCTAAAGTATAATGCATTTAATGCGGCTACGAAAAGTAAAAAACATGGGTGTTTTGGACCTGACAAACAGATGAGTGACTCATCTGCCTGGATTTACATGTTTTACGTACTGTGACAGAAAGGAAAAAAAGAAAAAAGGACTGAGATTTCAGCTGAACTCTGTATCTGTAAAGAATTTGCATGCTTTTATTTACCTACATGGACACTGGCTCCATAAGGCAGCATGTTATTGGCTGTCAGAAAAAGAGGTAAGCGCGCAATACTTTGGAAATCTGAAATTCTGCTGCAACGTCGCCATACAGTCATTTAATTTGACATACTCTGTGATTAACAGTCATAAATTCTAACATACAAAGGTGACAATATCATCAACTGCAGTTGTCAACTTTGACATCTCCTTCGTGCATAAGTTGTGTAATGTGACATTAGCTTTAGAGACCATGCATGCAGTGTTTATGTTGGGAACACAGATCCCGGCCACCCAAAGTAAAAAGTACAATCATACCGATATCTATTCCTTCATCCATCTTCATACAGAACTGCTTAATTTGTGGTCATGAATATACTTGCAAAATCAGCTACAAAAATCGATACAATCCAAGATGGGGTCTCAGTCCATAACACTTATGCAAACTTACACTCATTTACAGTACCAATTAACCAAATGTAATTTTGGCATGTGGGAGCAAATGTGAAGTACCCAGGGAAAACCTTCTGCATATGCAAACCCCATGAAGAAAATGGCAAGTCGGGATATAAACACAGCCTTATTGAGCTATAAAGCAGCAGCCTAAGCTGTTCAGCCATCCATTTTCCATGCCATGTAATAATCAACAAGTCTCACCCATTTAGTCTAAAAATAAGAGCGCTGCTTGTAAAGCTTTGACAAATAAAAGGGACGTTGACTGGAAAAGCACTTTAACAGTACATTAGTGCTGGTCCAGTATTTTAAAGTTTATAAATACAAACAAGATTGCATTTGGCCAATCACCTGAAACACTACAATAATGCCAGAAATAATAATTACATATTTTTGCTCTAATGGAGCTTTTTGATAAAAGTAAACTCAGTACAACACTCAAGAAATAAAATCAATCAGTCGTTTGGTTAATGAATGCTTGAGACAAACCAAACTAAAAAAAAAAAAATTCAATGTTGTTTGCAGTGACTGACTTCCAGCAAACAGAAAACAAGGGGCAAGTCATTTGCAACAAGAATTTAAGTCCTAGTTATAGTAAAAAACATTTACTTTGCTTCTGCTGCTTTATCGAGATTTAAAAATTTTTTAAATGATAACATATTTAAAATAAGGTTATTTAAGTTAAGGTTAAATTTGAAATGCAAATAAAATTGAAGATATCCTTGTGATATTGAAATCATGTTACTTTAATTTTTTTGAGCAGTTTAGATAATCTGAGAACCCTGTAATGGTTTATAAGTTAGACTGGTGTCAAACCATACAACGAGTTGAAGAGCATTAAATGTAAATTACTAAGCTCTCTGGATTTCATTGCCTTGAGCTTACGTGACTAGAAATCACAGGGGATGACATATTACATGACTCCCTCTTGACTTTCCAGCACAGTTCCAAATCTACAGTGCAAAATATCACAAGTGTGCTGCCAGACAGCATTGGTGCTTGTATGAATGTTTTTCAGGTATAGTGAGTTCAGCCCCAATGTCAGGCTGTCTTTTTAATTTTTTCTGTCCTGGTACAGCAACCACAAGACATTAGACAGACGAGCCACTCTTCTGTTTTCATGGCCCAAAATGCCTTCTTTCCTTGAAGTCATTGCACATGCGTTGTATATCCACC
Source organism: Erpetoichthys calabaricus (assembly GCF_900747795.2). Lineage (NCBI taxonomy): Eukaryota > Metazoa > Chordata > Cladistia > Polypteriformes > Polypteridae > Erpetoichthys > Erpetoichthys calabaricus. The sequence goes on from NC_041400.2 coordinate 54,038,620, forward strand.
TGCGCATTTATTGGTTGTCAATTTATATAAACACAGCTATTGACATAATGAAACCTGTTTGGTTTTGTTGTGGCAAGTTGTAGAGCACAATGACACACTGGGGATGTCACACTTCAGGATTGATGGTCATTGACATGCGCCATGACTGTCCACGATAGATTATGTAAATGGAGGCTACAACTGAAATCACTGGATAAATCATGTAGTGTGTGTATATTATTTTCTGATATATTGAGTTGTGCTCCAGTTCATAGTGATGAGAGTTTGTTTATTTCATTTATAATGTTTTCATGCAGGTATGACTGTGGATCATCTTCCTGGTTCGACTGAGGAAAGCAATACCCCTCAATGATAAGTGAGGGCAATGTTGCTAACAGTATATTCACTTCCACCCGCAGTCCCAAGAAGGTGTCCAGTGCTGATATCCATTAATCCTAATGTGATGTGGGAGACCTTCCGTGACAAGACCCTGAAGGTTGCTGAGGGTTGTGTTGGTGTTACCAGAAGGAGGTGTTTCATCTCGCAGGGAACCCTGACTATCATCGAGAGGAGTCACAGCGCACGGCTCAATGGGAACTCTGGTCTGTACCAGGAACTAAGAAGGACAGTCAGGGTGGCTGATTGAACGGTCCTTACGGATGACACTGTAGTTGTTACCCGCTGGGCTGACTACTTTGAGCCGTTGCTCAAAGCTGATCCTCCGGCTAGGATGTTGGATATCTCTGGGTACACGGTTCTTGAGGCTGATCCTCCAAATAGCTGTGAACCACCCAATCTCACTGAGATTGCACAGGTGGCAAATCAACTGAGCGAAGGAAAGGCTGCAGGGATCTGTGGTACATATCTGGGGTGAACTTCTACAGGTTGGTGGTAAGGCTGTCCTCCTGGCATTGCAAGCAATCTTTGCTAACATTTCGGAGACTGCTTTCATCCCAACTGACCGGAAAACAGGACTTGTTGGCCCTATCTGGAAAGGGAACGGTGGTCGCCTGGATTGCAGCCACTACAGGGGGATAACACTGCTCTCTGTGCTGGGTATGGTCCTTGCTCCGTGATCACTTGCTCACCTACCAGCAACCGGAACAGTCTGGTTTTACGCCTAAGAAGTCCACCATCGACCACATCCTGGCACTGAGGGTTTTCATGGAGCGCAAACGCGAATATCGGCACAGTTTCTTTGCAGCCTTTGTCGATTTTCATAAAATGTTCAACTCAGTTGATCGAGCTGCCCTGTGCGACATCCTGAGGGTTCACGGGATCCCCTTGAGGTTGCTGGATATCATGGCCAGCCTATACACTGGTACTGTGAGTACTGTACAGAGTGGAGGCAGAACCTCTGTGTTTTTACAGGTTGATTCTAGGGGTTCGTCAGGGGTGTGTTCTTGCTCCTACTCTGTTCAATGCTTGTATGGACTGGGTGTCGGGCAAGGTCATGGGGTCCAGCAGCTGTGGGGCATCTGTTGGTGAAGAAAGATTCACGGATCTTGACTTTGCTGAAGATGCTGTGATCTTCACAGAGTCAATGGAGGCTCTGATCAGGGTGCTCGAGAGACTGAGCGAGGAGTCTGAGTGTCTGGGCTTGCGAGTGTCCTGGATAAAAACCAAGATCCAGGCCTTTAATTACCTCTTGGGCACAGCCATCAGTAGTGTGTCTGTTTGCAGAGAGAGTGTTGACCTTGTCAAGAGGTTTACTTACCTTGGCAGTGATATTCATGTCTCTGGTGACTCTTCCTATGAAGTCAGTAAACGGATTGGGAAAGCATGGGGGGTCATGAGGTCGCTAGAAAGGGGTGTGTGACGCTCTCGATATCTATGCAAAAGGATGAAGGTCCAAGTCTTTAGAGTACTGGTGCTTCCTGTCTTGTTATATGGCTGCGAGACATGGACGCTATCCAGTGACCTGAGACGAAGACTGGACTCCTTTGGTACTGTGTCTCCTCGGAAAATCCTTGGGTACCATTGGTTTGACTTTGTGTGGAATGAGCGGTTGCTCATGGAATCCCGAATGAGGCACATTACCTGCATTGTGAGGGAGCATCACTTACGGCACTGCGGCCATGTGGCGCGTTTCCCTGAGGGTGATCCAGCTCGTAAGATCCTCATCGTTGGGGACCAGAGTGGCTGGACCAGGCCAAGGGGTCGCCCACGTAACACCTGGCTGTAGCAGATAGACGGTCATTTCCGGAGGGTGGGACTGGACCGCGTGTCTGCCTCAGGTGTTGCCAACCAGGATCCTGAGTTGTTTCATCGTGTAGTGGGTGCGGCAACGCACTGTACCAGTGCATGCTCCCCAATTTGACTTGAGCAATGAAAAAGTAAGAATATTTTAGGTCCTGAGTTAAGTAAGCAAAAGTGTTATTAAAAAAATTGTGTCCAAAACTGATGGGACTAGTTAGTTTGGTTGAGGGGGCAATGCCCACTTTAACCCTTATGTGACAGCAGGCTTGTGTGTCAAGATCAGATTTTTTTCATTGTGAGTCCGCATTGTTTATTGAGTAAGTCAATTGAGGTTACTAATTACAATAGATGTAGATATTTCACATACAGCACATTTACCTTGTATTAATATTTTAAAATACATTCCCTTGAACCTCTGCAAGACTGGTATAAAAAGTAAATGTTGAAGGACATCAAATATTTTACCATAGTATGTCTTGTTTGTGTAGTTTTTACAGATAAGAAAGCAGAATATCAATTACTTAAATAAAGAATCTGACTGATTTTGTAATACCAAATTTTATTAGGGGGTATTCATTGTTGCTTCACTGTTTATTGGGATAAAAATGAAAGTAAATATTTCTTTGTGTAGCTGAAACTGTTCAGTTTCAATCAACTTTAAATGCTGCCTTCTCTAGTGCCAAACTGCTACTAATGTCTTATCTAAAGACTCTGAAAATTTAAATCTATCACAACATGTACAAAAATATCAGAAAAGTTGAATATATACAAAATTACTATTTACTAACTGTGAATTATTAAAATATTGTCTTACTGTTCATGGGTCATTTGTTATCACACAAACTACATAATAAGTTAGGGATTCCTATCAGTCCTTGGTAGGTTCTTTTTAACACGGTATAATGGCTTGTTTGCATCAGTCTTAGCCTTTACATGAACCAATGTAGTAGTAGGGGCAACACTGTTGAGATCCAGAGAATTCAGAAATGTCACTCTTTCTTAATGATACACAACTAAGCACAACCTTAAACACATTACCTTTCACTGGGTCATTTTGGAAGATATTCCCTAATAACTTAACAATTGCCCATTGTTGAAGGAAAGATTAATTCTTGAAAATGCTAGTCTAGGTCGCTCAAAGGTTTATGCTTAGTGTGAAGCAAGTAATATTTCAATGCTTCATCAAAAATGCATTCTCTTGTATTCAAGCAGAAAATCTGAATAGCGAAAACAAAAATCACAGGGATGGAAATTATACAAGAATAGAAATAACATTTTTGCCTGACCATAAAAATGAAAAATGGCAGGTTACCAGAAAAAAAAAACATGTCTGGAAATTTCTACATCTTACTCGACTTTGTTTTTTTAGAAATCCTAATAAGAAAGATTTTAATTTTGGCCCTAGCTGCTCTTTAACTAGGTGTCCTGGACATCTGTACTTTACTCCATTTTGCAGATAGATAGGCAAAAGACAGAACAGAAATATACACATTAAAAAAAAGGTTTATATGTTCTATAACAGACACATTTCTTTGCATTACAAATTATTTTTTAGGGTACCAGACTTTACAGTGACTGGTCACCTTCATTAAAAGGAGATCATTGTGAAAATAACAAATGGTAATGCTCACTTCTTTTAAAAGACTAGTTCAAGCATTTACAATATTTTTGTCTGGATAAACATTTCCATAAATCCTAACAAACATGTAAGAAAGGTGAAATACAGATAAAACTAAGGACTTTAATAATATTTAATTCAAGTATATATTCAAGTACAATTTATTGCCTCTCCACCTGCCATTACACATACTAATTATTTTTCTGATCAATTATTGTCATATTTTCCTCTTTAGATTTAACCTTGGGCATGAAATCAGAATTGAAATTTCCCTTGATTTTCCAGAAGTGTGTCTAGTAACACTAAGGGAAGCCCACTGGCCCGAGAGCAGTAGGCACAAGGTATGAAACATCCTTGGACAGGGAGCCAGTCCATCACTCACTTACACACCCATACAGGGAGAGTTGTCATGAACCAAAAAGGCACATCTTTGAAGATGTGGGAATAAAAGCCATACATGCTTTGAGATAATGTGCAGACTACTTATAATGTTTTATAATTAGAATTATTAGCCAATACCCTTTCTTTGAGATGAATCTAACATATCACCAGGACTAGATAGCATTTATCCCACATGTTTTAAGGAGGTTAGTCAAAGTGCATAGAAATCCTTGACACATATTTTCCCCAAAGTCACTGCACACTGGCAAAATTCCTAAGGAATGGAAAATAGCAAATATTATCCCATTATATAAAAAGGGTGATTGGGCAGATAGATCCAAGCAACTATTGGCCAGTAAGCTTAACGGGCATCACAGGCAAATTGATGTAGAAGACTGAGCAACACCTGGCAAGAACAGGACTTTTAATGAAACAGTCAACATGGGCTCAGACAGGGGAGGTCATATTTTACTAATATTATAAAATTCTTTGGAGATATTTGCATATGATATTATTTATCCTGATTTTCAGAAGGTATTTGATAAGGTTCTACATTAGAATTTGGGCATCAAATTAAAAGAAGTGGAAATTCAGACCATAGTGTGTGATGGGTGCAAAACTAAAACACAGGAAGCAAAGGGTAATGGTGGGAGGAACCTTAACAGAATTCGGTGATGTTAAAAGTGATGTCTCTTAGGAGTCAGTACTGGGACCACTGCAATTTTTAATATATATCAATGATCTGGATAGGAATATAAACAACAAGCTGGCTAAGTTTGCAGATAATTCCAGACTATGTGGAATAGCGGATAATTTAGAATCAGCAGAAGCATTAAAGATTACAGGCTTGGTTGGCAGATGTAACATATTACACAAAGGTAGTAGAAATGTTTGATTTGACTACATAATGGGAGGTCTGAAACTTGAATGCACCCCTATGAGTCTTAGTGGACTTATCACTTTCTGCAGTACATTCAGTCAGTGAACTGAAGCCATCAAGATGGCTAACATAATGTTAAAAGTTTACACAAAACAATGTGTAGACTACAAGTCAAAGAAGGTTGTGCTTAAGCTTTAACATGCACTGGTGGTGCCTCACCCGGAGTACTGCATGCAGTTCTGGTTTCTGGTCTACAAAACAGACAGCAGTGTTAGAAGAAATCAACAGGAGAGTGACAAGGCAGATTTCAAGACTGCAGGGTATGAGTTATGGAAGATTAAAGAAACTGAACCTTAAAGAAGATGGAGATTATAAGTAAATTCAGACCATTGCTTTAAAAAGAGTTCAACAGGAAAACAGGGAGTACATATATCGAAACTTGTTAAGGGTAAATTTTACACCAATGTTAGAAAGTTCTTTTTTCACACTGTGAAAAACTTCACGCTGGAAGGACCCGGGTAGGGAGTGTATCCGGAATATCACCTCTCCCAGAGCGCTAGGTGGCACACCCCCTGGGTTGCATTGGTGTCTCGGACTCTCACAGGGTTCCATGGGATTTGGAGTTTGGTACAACCCTGTTGGGGTCAATGGGCACCGACAGGGGGTGCTGCAGATGCCCTGGGTTGCAGCCCTTCCACCACACCCGGAAGTGCTGCTGGAAGATGGTCAACGAGCACCTGGAGCATTGCCTTATAAAAGGGGCTAGCAGCCACTACTACAGGGAGCCAGAGAAGGGAGGAAGAGGACAAAGCTTGCTAGAAGGAGTGGATGCAAGGCAGAGAAAGAAAGACAAAAGATGAAGAAAAGGGATTTGTGCTGGACTATGTTTGGTGTGCGTGTGACTGTGCTGTACAGGTGGAAAACAGGAAAAAAAAAAAATAAAAATGTGTGTGCTGAACTTGAGGTGATACGTCTGTCTGTGTCGGGGTTGGAGTGGCTGGTACACACCCTGGTGGTCCACAACACAAAGAACCATAGAAACATGAAATAAATTACAGTACCAAGTAGTGTGGTGGAGAGTAAAACTTTAGTCACTTTTAAAGCTGTTATTGTGAAGAAATTAGAAGGATAAAATTGGCAAGCTTTGCTGGGCTGAATGACTTGTTCTTGTCAAACATTTTTAACATTGTGTGACCGAATATCTTTAACATGTACAAGGATACATTGTATCTGGTGAAAAAACAAAAACAAACTGGTATAATATTCCCTTTGGCAAAAACTCTTCTCTACATATTACTCAAACAAACCACAAAACAGGTTCTACAATTATAGATTACTGAGTCATCTAATGCATCATTTCCTTTATGGATTCTCTCATAGCATTTTTACAGATTTATACAGTATACCCACTTCACAATGTTAATTTTAATAACAGCCACAACACTGTTAAAATATATATCTTGCAAAGCTTGCATTGTTTAGTAGTAGGTTATTTTAGTACAACTACCTTTTTTGTAGTTTGTAAACCCCTTAGTACCAGTCTGCCACTTACATTGAAACTTGTGGTTTCACATTTCCTGAAATGTGTTAGTACACTCATAAATATGAATAAAACACTAATATTAAAAGCATTCCAATAGATAAATGTTCCACTTCACTTTTAGTCTTGAATTTACTCTTTCAGTGTATGAGAACGTTTATGCTATTTATGAATGTACACAAGCATTCTGTTTTTCCGTATCTGACAATGACCTATGTATGCTGTTGACTAAAGAAAGGTGCTATAAAAAGTACAGGCTTTTTTTCTCTAACTATTTATTTCAATTTTGAGTGTAGACACTGTATTAATATCTACTGCCAATGTAAAACCAATTTAATTGAGGTATGGTCTCTTATGAACTCTCTAGGGTTAACAAAAGCATTATTTTGCACATACGCTTATATGTACTCCTCTGTTTTTCTTCCAAAAATACACATCAAAATTACACATCAAAACTAAATACACATTTTATCCTGGGTAAATCAGAGTACAAGTATGAATGATTAGTAAGAAATAATAAAGTATGCCATTGATGCATGAAGCAGAAACTTACACTATGGGGATAAATCATCTTACTTTATAAAATGATCCAATTACAGTACTAGTTTATTAACTTACAATCTAATAATATCTACATATTTCATGATTGGCTGCCTTTTATTTCATAGAAGTAACATAATGCAATAAGAACAGGCAAATAAAGGTAAAGGGTAGGGGTAGCAAATGGTGATCTCCATCTACAGTCATATGAAAAAGTTTGGGAACTCCTCTCAGCCTGCATAATAATATACTCTACTTTCAACAAAAAAGATAACAGTGGTATGTCTTTCATTTCCTAGGAACATCTGACTACTGGGGTGTTTTCCGAACTTTAGTGAGGCAGTATTTAGTTGTATGTGGAAAAACTGGCTGTGCAAAAATGTAGGTACCCTTGTAATTTTGCTGATTTCAATACATGTAACTGCTCAATACTGATTACTTGCAACACCAAATTGGTTGGATTAGCTCGTTAAGCCTTGAACTTTATGAACAGATGTGTCCAATCATGAGAAAAGGTATTTAAGGTGGTCAATTGCAAGTTGTGCTTCCCTTTGACTATCCTCTGAAGAGTGACAGCATGGGATCCTCAAAGCAACTCTCAAAAGATCTGAAAACAAAGATTGTTCATGTTCATGGTTTAGGTGAAGGCTACAAAAAGCTATCTCAGAAAATGGAAGGGCACAGTTGCTGTTAAACTCAGGTCTGGCAGGCCAAGAACAATACAGGAGCGGCATATGTGCAGGATTGTGAGAATGGTTACAGACAACCCACAGATCACCTCCAAAGACCTGCAAGAACATCTTGCTGCAGATGGTGTATCTGTACATCATTCTACAATTCAGCGCAATTTGCACAAAGAACATCTGTATGACAGGGTGATGAGAAAGAAGCCCTTTCTGTACTCACGCCAAAAACAGAGTTGCTTGTTGTATGCAAATGCTCATTTAGACAAGCAGAATTCATTTTGGAACAAAGTGTTTTGGACTGATGGGACTAAAATTGAGTTATTTGGTCATAACAAAAAGCGCTTTGCATGGAGAAGAACACCGCATTCCAAGAAAAACACTTGCTACCTACTGTTAAATTTGGTGGAGGTTCCATCATGCTGTGGGGCTGTGTGGCTAGTTCAGGGACTGGGGCCCTTGTTAAAGTCGAGGGTCGGATGAATTCAACCCAATATCAACAAATTCTTCAGGATAATGTTAAAACATCAGTCACAAAGTTGAAGTTACACAGGGGTTGGATATTCCAACAAGATAATGACCCAAAACACAGTTTGAAATCTACAAAGGCATTCATGCAGAGGGAGAAGTACAATGTTCTGGAATGGCCGTCACAGTCCCCTGACTTGAATATCATTGAAATTCTATGGGATGATTTGAAGCAGGCTGTCCATGCTCGGCAGCCATCAAATTTAACTGAACTGGAGAGATTTTATATGGAAGAATGGTCAAAAATACCTCCATTCAGAATCCAGACACTCATCAAAGGCTATAGGAGGTGTCTAGAGGCGGTTATAGTTCCAAAAGGAGGCTCAACTAAGTATTGAAGTAATATCTCTGTTGGGGTGCCCAAATTTATGCAACTGTCTAATTTTGTTATGATGCATACTGCATATTTTCTGTTAATCCAATAAACTTAATGTCACTGCTGAAATACTACCGTTTCCATAAGGCATGTCATATATTAAAATGAAGTTGCTACTTTGAAAGCTCAGCCAATGATAAACAAAAATCCAAAGAATTAACAGGGGTTCCCAAACTTTTTCATATGACTATATATTGTGAATACTGAAAAAATTCACAAATAGATATCTTTTCAAATGGGAATCTCCGACCAGATTGGGGAAGGACAGTGCTGTTGTCAGTTTTTACATCAATGAGGCCGAAGGGACGGGTTCAGAAATCCAAAAACAGAAGTAACGTCATATATCATCAGCCTACACTTCTCCAGATCTGCAGAGGGAAGGAGAGGAGGCATTGCCAACTCTCAGCTCGGGGTGGAATTGCAAGCTGACAAGCCCTGATAAGCCTTAGGAGCTGCTTTTGATATTATTGCTCACAGTATATTGCTCTGCTGGCTTGAGAAGGAGATGGACTCTCAGACACCGTTCTTCATTTCATATTCATCAAATCATTTTCAATACATGCAGAAATTTGAGGTGATACTTAGATATTGAATTACTCAGAGTCTGAAGCCATGACCAGTTATTTTTCCCCAATTCATGCTCTACCAGTAGAAAATGTAAATTAAAACATATTACAGTTAGTCCACGACATACAAACAAGTTCCATTCCAAGAGATCATTCGCAAGTCCACTTTGTTCGTAAGTCCAGCAAAGTTAGCCTATGCACTCAGCGAACACAATGCAACCTCAGGCTCTCAACTCCTATGGAAAACATATACATGTACAGGTATTTGTACATAAGAAAATGCTTTTAAAAGTTAATATTTGTATTTTGTTACAGATTTTTGTGTATTTTAACAATAAACAACAGAATGTTAATTTTTGTTTCCATTGTTTTCTGTCAGCTGATGTCACTGTTTACGCTATCAGATGCCTACATATTCAGACCTAACCGGCCTCTCCTCGACTCCTATTGAAGAAATATTTGTAATGTACAGTACACAAAAAAGTGCTTTTAAAAGATATTATCTGTATTTTGTGTTATAAATTTCTAGTGCATTTTAAGAACAAACAACTGAAAGTTATTTTTTATTCTCATGGTTTTCCATCAGCTGATGTCGGTACAGTAGACTCGCTTATCGCTAGCAAAAGAGCCTACGTGATTGTCTTCAAATCCACTTCCAGCTACCACACACAAAGTCAGCAATTGGATGGCATTATCACTTGACACCTACTGCCCATCAATTAATATTGATGCCTGGTAAGTGTTCACGGTGAAGATTCAAAGAAGGTTTTGGAGGGCGGAAAAAAAAAAAAAAAGCATCACAAACATCTTGCGCTGATTACAGTTTGAGTATCAAAATAAATGCCCTCGCTAAGCCCATGGAACTCCTGATGGCATGCTCATATCTGAAGATCGTAGATTTGAGTTGATTAGGACACGTTGATGAGAACAAGCTGATCACGAGATCTGACTGAAGGTCCCTATTGCACCTGCGCTCCACCACATTAACATGCCAATCAAAACCAAGTAATGTGTCATTTCATCCATCCATTGCCTGGACTTAATTTCTCCACTTTGAGGTTGAGGAACCTATCCAAGCAAAAGTGAATATGCCAAACTCATCAAAATGCATTGTAGTCAATGGATAGGGAAAAAATGAACTAGTTTGAGCAGATCGAAGTAGTGCATTGGTCTTTTAAGTGTCCCTGAAGGCTACAGAAATGTCTGCCAACAATGCTGGGCTGACAATTGTGGCCAAAAATATGATCTTAGGTGCGAGGCAGTAGTGATAACCACTGTGCCACCATACCTTCCCGAAATAAATTTAACAGAATTCAGTATCAGAAGAGTAACATTTGAATGTAACAGTATAATAGTAACATATGAACAGCATGAATTCAATAATGTCTGCCCCCCCACAGATGCAGGTATTCATCCCCATCTCGAACCAGAAAGTACAGTTTGTTTTTTCTCCCTTGACACTTCACTTCCAATACTCTCAAATAAGTGCAACACTAAATAATCGGAATCCTTCATGTCTGCCTCTGGGTAATACTATTAACACACTAGATTCACATATTACACACAGGTCACATACAAGTCCATACAAAAAGACATTACTTTTAATACACGAATACACAGAATCTTTTTATAATTTCCTTCTGCATGTGCATTTTGTGTTTAAATGTATTTGCAAGTGCTCCATTTAGCATACTGCTAGGATCAGTGATATACTGTATAATTGGAGGAATGTCCCATCCAAAACTGGCAAAACATCACGGCGTGCTGAGGAAAAAAGTTTGTCTAAACTGGCTGGACAATGAATTTCCAGGAAAACATCTGGAGGACATGGATGCATATTTGCTCTGAAAAATAATTTGTTGAATTTTGCCAATTAACACTAATGATACGTGCATTGCAGTTTTAGGCTTGGTGAAGTGTTTACTTCTCTATTAGACACCATGCTTGTTTTCCACCATTACACATTTTTATTGAAAGGAGACCAAAATACTTAATGTACTATGTTTAATACATAGATGGGAGAGAGAATTTGGGACCACTCATTATTTTTAAATACTACCACTTGATACAAAATTACTGAAGTGGAGTTTTAAAAACTTAATTTGATGAAGTGACATACACTACAGTTCAATCCACAAACTTTTGCCAAGGGCTTTCTGGGACAAGACCACAAGTTACTCTGGTATCATGTAGCAGAAAACAGAATATTTTAAGATCTTATTACACATCTACTAGAACATTTTCATATTAGGACATTTCAGTCTAAGTGGTATATACTAATGTGTTACTAAAATGAAGTGTCAAAACCTGTTCTATTTTTAAAGCTTGAAATGTATAACTATTACATCTCTTTTGGTGGTGATGACAAGCATGAAATACATGGCTTGCATAGTTTGTTCGCTCTGAAAAATGTATGCTCTTAGGATGAACTTACATAAAAATTATGCATTAGATTATTAAAAATGGAATTGGAATTGAACAGTCCTTATTAGAAATCTCTATGAACCCCTAGCAATTACTGAATAGGCAGCAAAACCACTGAAACAGTTTGTTAAACAAGCATGTATCAAGTACCCATTCACGTCTAAAAGTGGCCTTCAAACTTCCAAGTCATGAAATCCTAAAATTCCCTTGCTTGGTTTTTTGTATCTGAATATATTTAAAGTTATGTGTATATGCAACATTGAATAATATTATTGATTATATACCATGCATTGTTCAGAGGCCCTGGACTCTAGTGAATAGAACCAAAGATGAATCTCCAATTTAGTCAAAGGATAATAGGAAAAGAAAGTCAAGTCAAGTTGGGGAGCATACACTGGTACAGCGTGTTGTCGCACCCACTACACGACGAAACAACTCGGGATCCCGGTTGGCAACCCCCCCAGGCAGACACGCGGTCCAGTCCTACCCCCCGGAAATGATCCTCTATCTGCTGCAGCCAGGTGTTACGTGGGCAACTCCTTGGCCTGGTCCAGCCACTTGGGTCCCCAACAATGAGGATCTTACAAGCTGGATCAACCTCGGGGAAACGCGCCACATGGCCATAGTGCCGTAATTGACTCTCCCTCACAATGCAGGTAATGTGTCTCATTTGGGACTCCATGAACAACTGCTCAATCGACACAAAATCAAACCAACAGTACCCAAGGATTCTCCAGAGAGAGACAGTACCAAAGGAGTCCATTCTTCCTCTCAGGTCACTGGATAGCGTCCATGTCTCGCAACCATGTAGCAAGACAGGAAGCACCAGGACTCTAAAGACTTGAACCTTCATCTTTTTACATAGATATCGGGAGCGCCACACACCCCTTTCCATTGACCTCATGACCCCCCATGCTCTCCCAATCCGTTTACTGACTTCCTAGGAAGTGTCACCAGAGACATGAATGTCACTGCCAAGGCAAGTAAACCTCTCGACAAGGTCAACACTCTCTCCGCAAACAGACATACTGCTGATGGCTGTGCCCTAGAGGTCATTAAAGGCCTGGATCTTGGTTTTTATCCAGGACACTCACAAGCCCAGACACTCAGACTCCTCTCTCAGTCTCTCGAGCACCCTGATCAGAGCCTCCATTGACTCTGTGAAGATCACAGCATCTTCAGCAAAGTCAAGATCCGTGAATCTTTCTTCATCAACAGATGCCCCACAGCTGCTGGACCCCATGACCTTGCCCGACACCCAGTCCATACAAGCATTGAACAGAGTAGGAGCAAGAACACACCCCTGACGAACCCCTAGAATCAACCTGTAAAAACACAGAGGTTCTGCCTCCACTCTGTATAGTACTCACAGTACCAGTGTGTAGGCCAGCCATGATAGCCAGCAACCTTGAGGGGATCCTGCGAACACTCAGGATGTCTCACAGGGCAGCTCAATCAACTGAGACAAATACTTTACGGAAATCGACAAAGGCTGCAAAGAAACTCTGCCGATATTCACGTTTGCGCTCCATGAGAACCCTCAGTGCCAGGATGCGGTCAATGGTAGACTTCTTAGGCGTAAAACCAGACTGTTCCGGTCACTGGTAGGTGAGCAAGTGATCACGGATCCTATTGAGGACGACCCTAGCAAGGTCCTTACCCAGCACCGAGAACAGTGTTATCCCCCTGTAGTTGCTGCAATCCAGGCAATCATCCTTCCCTTTCCAGACAGGGCCAACAAGTCCCATTTTCCAGTCAGTTGGGATGATGCCAGTCTCCCAAACGGAAACAAAGATTGTTTGCAATGCCAGGAGGACAGCCTTACCACCAGCCTGGAGAAGTTCACCCCGGATACCACAGATCCCTGCAGCCTTTCCTCCCCTCAGCTGGTTCACCACCTGTGCAATCTCAGTGAGATTGGGTGGTTCACAGCTAACTGGAGGATCAGCCTCAAGGACTGTGGACCCAGAGATATCCAACGTCCTAGCTGGAGGATCAGCTTTGAACAACTGCTCAAAGTAGCCCAGTGGGTCACAATTGCAGTGTCATCGGTAACGTCCGTTCCATCAGCCACCCTAACTGCAACTCTCCGAGGAACAGATTCAGATGTGCGTAATGCTTGGATTCCTCTGTAAGCAGGATGTGGGTTGCTAGACCACAGATGGTGTGTCACTTGCTTACAGATTTCTCTAACAAACGCCTCTTTATCTGCCCTCAGAGCCCTCGCAGCCGTCCCTCTCAGTTCCTGGTACAGACCAGAGTTGCCATTGAGCCATGCACTGCGACTCCTCTCGATGATATCCAGGGTGCCCTGCGAGATGAAACACCACCTTATTGGAACACTGGTAACACCAACACAGCCCTCAGCAACCTTAAAGGTCTTGTCACGGATGGTCTCCCACATCACATTAGGATCGGCAGTCGAACCCAAATCTGCAAGCTCCTCACACAAACTGCGTGCAGACTCATTAGAAACAGCCTTGGAAAAGCCACCTTGGAAATTATTGAAGTGAGAAAGAAATGTTATACATTTGTAAGTGTTCCTGTATTTTTTTTGTCAAAAAACATGTTGTAATTGTCATATTAATATATGATAATACATTCTGTTGAATATATAATGAGAAGTGAAGCAAAATGACACCTTTTATTGGCTAACTGAACAGATTACAATATGCAAGCTTTCGAAGCAGCTTAAGCCCCTTCTTCAGGCAAGGCCTTGAAAGCTTGCATATTGTAATCTGTTCAATTAGTCAATAAAAGTTGTAATTTTGCTTCACTTCTCAATGCATCCATAATGGCAAACACAGTACACTACCCTGCTACTGCTGAATATATAAAAATAGTTCCAGCAATTCATCAATTTCCTGAACCAGCTTAATCCAATTCAGAGTAATGTGCTGGAATGCATCTTGGATGCATTGGATGTAAGGCAGGGACTCATCCTGAACCAGAGTGCTAGCCTTTTTTCATTACAATAGTCTTAATTCAAGAAAAAAATTGGCAACTGACATTATTAACAGGTAACAAGGTAAGTAGTGGCAGACATACAAAGTGGAGAGAAAGAACATTAACACTGACCCCTCATTGGTTAGAGTCGAGTATCTTGAAAAGACTGTGCGAAGATGTCAGCAGAGGCATTTAAGTTCACTTGGAGACATGGTGCTCATTATAGCATTAATCTGTGACAGGCTTGCTGACAATTACCATGTGATCTGCATGAGAAATAAATCTGCACAAAATGTCATTTCCCTGATAATTTCCATGTCTGGTGCTGATGTAAAAGAATTCAGTCAGACCATTAAAGCTTAAAGATAAAGTGAAATAAGTAAAAAGCCTCTTGTTTTCTCCTTAAGGAAGTTTTTTCAAGTAAGTTCCAATTTTACTTAACTGTGTGTTCCCATGTATAGTTTACTTGTTAATTTGACAACTTTTCTATCAATTTACAATTGTAGCATTCATTTACCGTACATAATATTAGCAAGTCAGAGGTAGTCTGCAACATGCTTTAATGAAGGCCATTTGCCTAGTGTGGCATACCCAGTCTATGACTAGTCTGTAACTCACCCTGACAGAAATCAATTAGGTTGATTTTGTCTTTAGTCATAGAGCAGACAACCAACGAATTTTCATTCGGAAAAACAATGCATAATGCATGAAATAAGGAACATGGGTGTTTTGATTTTCACAAACAGAAAAGAAGCTCATCTGTCTGATGACACATGTTTTATGTACCACAACAAAATTGGAAAAAAAAAAAAAAAGGGCTAATATTACAAATGAACTCGCTGTACCTGTTAATCCTTTGTGCAGCACTGGCTAAGTCAATCAGCATGGTATTGGTTTTCAAAAGGAAAAAAAGGGACAAACATGACTATGTTGGAAAATTTGCCATGCCCATTAGTTTTTATTGTGTAAATCAACATAGTCTGGCAACAAAATCATCAGCTGCAAACTGTATATACACAACGATTGGAAGTCACAATAATATGACACCAGTGGCACTGGTATGTTTGAGTCTTTGATATTATGGAATGGCATCCTTCAAAGGACAGACTCAGACTTGACCTATTTTGCAGGTGGAACAGACTCGTTTCCCATTTCCAGGACACTGAAAAAGCCACCATCTGAGATAAAGGGACATGTTTTGTTGTTTCATGAAATTATTGTCTCAGTGTGTGGGAGTATATTTATGATGGTTTGGCTCTAGTATTGCTTCCTGCCTTGTGTCTGAAGCTGCTGGGATACATTCTAGCTCTTTATTACCCTAAGCTGGCAAATTCAAACTTAGAAAAATGGATGGATTAACTATAGTGTGATACCTAACTGCAGTCAGTGCTTAAGAGTAAAGAGACAAGTAATGAAGGAGATAAACAATACTTGTTCAAAGACTGAAGATATAATTTTGTAATATAATTGGAAGCAAGCATGTCAGCTGATTTAGTCAATTAATATTGTTGTTTGCCTCTTTAGCTTCACCATCTGTAGCCTGGTTAACCAAACAGCAGTGGGCTCTAAAATACCTTACTGCTTAGGAAAACCTTGCTGAAAATACTAGGAAACCTCACTCTTGTAATAAGCATACCACCTCAGAGAAATACTATTAACTGAATGCTAAAGCACTTATTTTGAAGGTAGCTCATTTTAAGATAAATATTTTGCAGCCAGGACTGGGTAGTATGAAACTGGTGAAAATGATCAAGCATTCAGCATTGGTTATTTTGCTTATTTTGTCTAAATCCAACCCATACTGCTCTTTGCTACATGGGACAATTGTACTATATGTGCCAACATCATTCTGTTGCTTGCTTTCTGGCACATTTCTTTTAAGTCACTTACACCTTTCCTCTTCCCATTTATACAGTGTAGCCATGTTCTATATTGTTATCAGCAGAGGCACACACACCTGACATATAAGAGAAGAGTCTATGTCAATCAAAAAATGAATTAAAAAGAAGAATAAGAACAGAAACCAAAGAATACCCCAAACATTTGATAATTAAGCCTCTCCTGGGACAATCTCCACTAGAATATTACATGAGCAATGCTAGCTTTTCTTTCATCATCATATATACAAGAAAGAGATTTTTTACTTAGACTCACTACATTCATTTACCCATCCATTTCATACACACTCTTTCCTTTATAGGGTTCTGGGGAGCAGCACTAAGCCTACCCTTTGGCATGACACACTAGCATATCCATATTATTATCCATATTACTAACCGAGAATGGTAAACCGGATATGGACGCAGGGACCTGCCCGTGGACGCAGGAGACATAGTGCGCAGGCACCACAGAAAGCCCCCCTCCCCAGAGTGAAATGGGAGAGACTACGAACGTGCGCAGGTGCCACACAAAGCCCCCCTGCCCCAGAGTTAAATGGGAGAGACTACGAACCGTCTGACATGCCGCAAGCAGGATAAAGTGAGGTCAGAAATTAAAGACAGAGTAGGAAACAAAGTAAAACGTCATAAAGAGGTTAAAGAACGGGGCCAGATGATGAAAACTGGAATGCAACAGCTAGACACGAAACACATGCACAGCGAGATACAGAATATAAAGGCTGAAAAAACGACAGTTAAACGTCCACACCACACAGCGGAGGCAGACCCGGAAGGTGCAGGCGCCTACATCGCGCGTCGGAAGGCGCGGGAAAGTACGAAAGGCAAAGGCGCCTACACAGCATGGCAAAAACCGACATAATACGAAGGTGCAGGCGTTGCCGCCATATTATGAGTGGCACTACTGCGTAGTGAAGGCGCAGGCGTCACCGCCATATTGTGCGTGGCACTACTGCGGAGTGAAGTTAGGAATAATGTGCTGCTTGGGATCGTACAAAACGCCAAACGCGACCCACCGTCTGAAACTGCGGAGGCAAAGCAGGCACGGGTTCAAACTGAATGAGCTTGAGTGACGGATATATGCCTACAACGCACGTCTCAAACCGCAGAAGCAGGGCAAGCACGGGTTCAAAACAACGCAAGCTCCTACAACGCGCGTCTGAAACTACGGCTGCCCAGCGGGCACGGGTTCAAAACGCCGGGGGTAGGCGAGCGAAGGGAGCAGGGGGCGAAGCCCCCTTGTACTTAGACTAAGATAATTAAAGTATTCTTGACAGGATATGAAAAAAACTGGTGTACAAATAGAAAAATCAATAGACAGGGAAATATGTGCAAATTCCAGAGGCAGTAAGAGTCAAACCCATTTCCTTGGAGCTGTGATGCTCCAAAACACTGCCCACTACATTCATGATGGCTTTCTTTTAATTAGTTTACCATACATTAGAAAGAACATTTTTTGCATGAGTTGCTGAATATACAGGATCTGTCCTGTCGTGAACTGCATAAGCCAGTGGCTTAGACTGTAGCATGGTTTTTGATTACTGTATGTTGTCTGCCAAATAAATATTAAAATGTGCACCTTCTGTAAAACTTCATGTTCTTTAGTTTCTTTATGACATTCTCATATTTAAAGTGGCAATAGTACTGAAAATATTCACTGGCAGTTCAACATTTACTTTGCTTGTAGCTGAGACTATATAGATATTTTAAAAAAAATACACAAATATTAACATTTCAAAGTTATTTATTTAAAAACGATTATTGCTGACTAAACGTTTCTCTTGTATGTTAACATTCTAATCTAAACTGTTCTATTGTCCTTATTACAACTGCTTTTTAGCATGATAGCATGCAGCGTCAGCGGTGAAGGAGCTCCCAGTTGATGTGCCTGCCAGGCTTCCTAGGCAACTAAAGCCTCCATGCAACTTTCCTGCTTATGCCCGAGTCATCTGTTTTCATCAATGAAATTTACTGCAATATTTTCCTTGCTGTCTAAATACTGAACACTTAATGCTTATTTGATAAATAATTCTGTATTTACGAAATTAAAAACTAGGCAAAAGAAAAAAACCTTTTTCATACCTTAAAGGGCCAGCCCTTTCTTTATACTTTATTGTATTACTTGTCTTAATATTGTTTCTTTTAGTTTTGTGTGAGATACAATGAGGTCAAATGATAAACACATTTATTCATGTTCAAGTTGTATTTTTTTTAATCAAGGAAAGAATAAAGCAGTGAAATAGTGCAATGTACAATACAACATACTGTATAGTTTTGAAAATAATATAATACACATTTAACAGAAGCGGCAACAATGTTAATCAGAATGATTTTAGCTATTTAAAACTAGGGTGTAAATCCTTACACTCTCATATGGTCATTCATAGGCAACATGTACAAGTGGTAAGACTGGAAACAGTTTGTTAATTAGAACACTATAGCTTCACCCATCTATCCATTAACTCATCTTATTCAGTTCTTTTACACCTTATGGTCAAGCAGAGTTGGAGCCTGTACAGGCAGCCAGAAACCGACCCTAGCCGTGACACCAGGGTATACCCAAGCATACAACACACTCCTTTACACTGGGCCCTTTTAGGAGTCTAAAATACATATTTTTGGGATTTTGGAAGAAACTATAATGCCTGTAGAAACCTGTGTGGACACTGGAAGACTGGGCAAACAGGCAGCTGATCAGGCTGAGGATAAACAAATGAACATACTGTATGTCCCTGGAGCTATACATCTCATTAGCTGAGTGATGTTCCACCTTCCCATTTCAGTACCCATGTTTGTGTTACAGGCATATGAGATGCTGAGGCTTATCTTAGCACAAAACCAGCCCTAGATGGAACCCCACAATCACTTAGACCTGGCCAAAACCAAAGTGCCTGCTTACTTAATAAACATGTCTTTGGGATTTGAAACATCATAAAAAAAACCCATATGCGTAGAAGGATTGTTCAACATCACACTGACTGGAATTGGATTGTGAAACCAAACAGAGGTCTCAGGAGCCTTGAGGCAACAGAGCTGACCAGTGTACCTCAGTGTCATAACAGGATATTCATCCTTTGTTAAACAGATTTGGATTCTATCTGAGCTGAAACACCATATCAAATTCAATGAATGAAAAGAATGAGCATATAATGCGAAGACACATTCTCTAATAAATCTATTTAAAAAATACACTTTAGGTTGCTCTTATGCACTGTCTCCCCAGATAACAAGATACTTGCTTCCTTTTATATTAGTTTTAATTTTTCTGGCAAAAAATATTTTCTCAAAAATATGACCTCTTTGAAATTGGTCCACCTGTTTATGTAGCATGCTGTTATCCCACTGTAAATGCCTGTGCCACTAATACTAATTTTTCAAATTTCATTTTGTTAGGCTTTTTCCCTTTCACTTTGAATAAGTCCTATTAATACAATTTCTAATTAATTAGAGTGTATAGCATCCTTTCATTTGCTAGCAAAGCTATAGGCCAGTGTAAAATATTTAATAGTCCAGAATGAGATTTCAACTTTACATTCATATGTTTCTGTGAAATTGCTCTTCTTCACTTATGCTACTCCCTGCTTAAAGCCCTTGCTATATCACTTTGAGTCCTGCTCATTTAATCATCCAGGAATCTTTAAAGTACAACCAAAGAAAAAAACATACATATTATGCAGTCTTTCTGTCAGTCAGTCAATTTTCTTTTATAAAGTGGTCTGCATAAAGCAAACAAAATGACAATTCAATGTAACAAGATAAAAATTAAAAAAATAAAAACATGATTCATCATTAAGAAAAAACTAAGATTTACATGAATTGGAGGCCGATGGAGAGCATGAGGTGATAACGCAGTAACCTCAGAATCAGAAAGTCTGTAAATATGGTTTAAATCAAACAATACACTTACATGTATAGATATTTTAAAATGCAAGGCAGGAAAGATGAGTTCTGATGCATGATCTGAACATAACTACTTAGTGGAAATTCACAAACCAACCTAGGGAGAGAGCTCCAACAGGTCAGAACCACAAAGCTAAATTATCCAATGACTAAGAGTTACATAACAATTCTTTGCAATAGTAAAAAGGCCAGAGGATGTCAGTTTGATTGAATGTAATGTCCAAAGAGAATTAAAATGCAAGTCCTTTCAGACAGTTTCTTTTAAACAGTGGTAGGACTTTCTACTAGGTCAAATTTTTACAAAGATCATAAAACATAATAAAGTATAAGGGGTTACCCTAAACTTGAACTTAAAGAACATAGTTAAATCAAAACCAGAATCTAAAAAAAAATTAATAGATTATTTGAGCTCAAGTCTCTTGTAAAGTCTATACTTAATTTTCATAAAGCTTAATTGCTAGTTAATATCTTTTATAAGATGAACAAAATAATATCATGCAGTACACTCAGATGCCTAGTGGCACTCAGCATCCTCAACAACATGGTGGCATCCATGAATACAAAAATATAAAATGGTGGCATCCTAGAAAAAAATAAACACAAAAAGGTGATAAATGGCATCACAAAAAATCATTTTAAAATATAAAAGGTAACAGTGTAGATTTGGTACTACCTATAATGTATCTACTAGTCATACTATGTAACAAGCCCTTAACAAATGCCTCCTTTGGTCTAAATAACACAAAAACAACAGTAAAGTGGTCATTCAAGTCTATAGAATATAACAGTTTGGACTTATTAAGCATTTGACTTATCGTTCAATGCATTTACAAAGTAGGTTTATAAAAAAAATACAGCATGTACTTTGGTCTTAAAGAAGATGGGCACCATGATAACACATGCATGCCACCTGCAAGCACACCTTAAAGCAATTTGAATCCAAGGTTAACAGAACAATGGCCACATTCAAACAGCCAAAAATCTCAAAAATACAATGTTATAACTGCCAATAAGATAAAACAATGAAAAAATATCAAAAATATGCAAACTTAATAAACAGATTATAAAAAGTTATTAACAATGTTTAACTCCTGATAGCCAAAAAACAGCTCTGTACATCAGTAGTAGAATTAGTAAAGAGGAAACAAATGGAGTTGAACCAGTTGAGAGGGGACGTGTTCATTACACTTGGTCTGTGTCACAAGTTTGATGTAATACATTTTATTAGCATGAGTACAGCAAGCAGGAAATGTCAAAGGGAAAACAGATTGTTGCTAAAACAGATGGAAAAATATTTTAAGAAAAGATTTTTATTTTCAACAGTAAGTTACAAGAAACCACCATCTAGTATTCAGAATGGATATCCATTACCTAATGTACATGAGCTCTCTAAATACAATAAAATCTATTAAAATAGCCAGTATTTACATCTTCATCATAAAAGTTAACATAAAATTAAAAAAACAGCTGCACTGTTAGGGGTTTTCAATGCTACAAACATTAAAAGCAACAAAAATTACAGATATCCAGCCATCAATTTTGTCTACACTTACTTGTTTTGTCCAACCTCCAAAAGGATGTCAGTTCATCTCAGAGCACACACTCCAACTGTGCCAATCCATCTTGAGATTCACAATTTGGACAATTTGGAGACATACACAAACCAACCAGCATATGTTTAGGTTATAAGGGAGGGAAAAAAATATTAACACATGATGAATGCTAAAACATCACATAAAAGAGAACCAGGCTAGGAAGTGAAAACTAGACTGAAGTATTGGGAAAAGCAAAAGTAATATGCTGTGCCACAATGCTGCCCAAAATACAAACATTGTGGTAGATATCATTTAACCAAATAGCTCACATTCTGCACATCAACTTAATAGCTAAAGTGGATAACTATAGCACAAATTGTAAATTATCTTACAAAGCAGCATAGAAGAGACTTTAGAGAGCTTAGATTGAGGAGATAGATACTGTACTGTGTAAAGGTCTAATAAAAGAGTGGATAAATGAAGATATTCAGGCAAATCATCTATAGTGTAATTTATAAACATACTGTTAAGAAATAGTATTGATCTTTCCTACTTTCAAAGGATAGTCAGTCTTCTTTTATGCATGCTACCTAGAAACCCAACCAAGCAATAGAGGGTTAATTTATTTTGGTGTGTATCTGAATAATATATCTCATACTTATGAAACAAAAAAAAAATCCTCAAGATTAATTCTACCACAGAGATTGACAAAACAGAGCAGAACATAAATTGAACAATGTTTATTGTATGGGAGCAAGACTAAACTTGGAAAAAACTGGATAAACAAAATCAAAGACTTGCATAGAAAAGCAAAACTAAAGGGAAATGGAGTGGCTGGGGCCACGGAAGGGTGAGCTGTTTTTAACAAAAGATCTGCTATGTTATATGGGTGGGTAGCTCTTCAAGACACATGAACCAGTTAACTGTGAATAAGCTTGATATTTATGTGCAGCATGAGCATTCAGAACAGTGCAGTGAATCAAAAAAATGCAAGGGTGGCTTAAACTGAAAAAAAAACCCAGAATTGTAAATAGAGTAGATATAGAGGGGGTTCACACCAAAGGAAATTTATGAGACTGGGTTCAAATAAGGATGTCAAAGTTGCCTGTTGACTCTCAAAAATGTGAAGTGCTGGTAGTGATTAATACCAAACATATTGGTGCTGAACTTATCTTAAACCTTGTAAAAATGAAAATGTTAAATACATATATTGAATAATGTTAGCTGCTAGGTCTTTCATATTCATTTGTTACTCTTATCTTATTATACTGTACGTCATTAAGCCCGTTACAATAACGGGCGCTAGAACAGTAGTGCACAAACATTAGTAGGAACAGTCTATATTAAATGGCAAGGGACCTTGACCTCATTCTGTTTGTTGGTCGTATTTTTCTTTGTCTTTCAGCCTTTCTTTTGTTGAGGTTTACTTACTGAGCTGACCGTTCTTCGTGGGCTGCCGCCGTGTACTGTGTGTCTTTAATTTTATGTGACAGTAATACTGTCTTGTACGTCTGTAATATACCTTTAATTTTCTCTGGCGGTAATACAGGCATGCGCGTCGGTAATACGCCTTTAATTTTCTCTGTCAGTAATATTGGCGTGTGTGTGGCTGTAATATGCGTCACTGTATTGTGTACCTTTAGTTTCCTCTCGCAGTAATACTGGTTTGTATTGCCAGTAACGCCTGCAATTTTCTCTGACAGTAATATCGCGCATCACACCGTGCCCCGCGCATGCGCACTTCACCAGAAGACACACACACAGGGACACCTGGACGCACACAGGGATTTTATTAAAGAGGATACTAGCCAAGTTATACGGCATGGCCCAGGTGAGAAAGTGGAAAGAAAGAGGGGGAAAAAAAGCTGTATATTATAAATTTCCAAACTTTACTATTCTTAAAAACATTTTTGATTTAGTATACACTTATTGTTCGTAGTGGAAAGCCTCTTGGTATATACAGTAATATTCTTGTTTTTTTTCCATCTGGGTTAAAGCAGTGAGGGAAATGCTGCATTAAAGAAAAAGTCAAATGTAATGTACAGGAATCAATGGCAGATCTTTTGGTTGAAAAGTCAATGTACTAAATATCACACCAATAAAACAACCTGTATGTTACTTGTGTACTGTCAGTCTTTCTAGCCATTCTGACCACAAGTCATCTCTGTTGAAAAAAGTTTCACTTTAAAAACCTCATTTATTGTAAGAAGAACCTGCGTACTAAATATTAAGCCCATGGCTTGAAAAACAAAGATGGGCACAAAAAAAAAAAGAGATTGTGGGTGTTAGATATTGGGATTATTAATCATTTTTGTTTAGCGTTTTATTTTAGTAAATGTCTCTTTTCTAGTGACTCTTTGCCACTGTAGATATTTGATCTGTTTCTTCAATTAGGAGAAACATGAGCTCAAACATAAATCACTGCTTATCTCCGGTATAAAACACTACTATTTATATTTAATTGAATACAATCTGAATATGTATTATCTTTATAAGAATACAAACATAGTGCTGCAAGTATGGTGATAATATTTTTTGGACTTGTTATACAGCGAGTCTACGAGACTAGCAGACAGTTCTATTTTAGAAATGAATAGCCAAATTAATACTCCGTTATTAACTTTAAGTTATTGACACTCAGTGAAAACAAGGTACAATAACGTTTAAGCACTGAAAGTAAATTTGTAGCTTTTAGATATGTTAGCTCATGCCATCTAGTTTATTTTTTTTATATAAATTACAGAAGTCACTGCTACTATTATTAGAAATTTGCACAACTGTTTTGATTACTACCAAGCACTCTGGTTTACAAAGATAGACTCTTTATGTGTATTTTCAAAAGACAGAAGGATAGAAATGTGAAATCTTTTTTGTCAAAACAATTGTTCCTTTATTATTTATATTTACACTTCACCATTTCTAAGTATAATAAATAATGCAAAAAACTAAATTGGACACAATTATAACCTATATTGCACATGAAATCTAATAGACACATTTAAATCATCCCTTTCCAACCAAATTAAGCCAGAATAAAAATTTGAGAGAATTAATGCAAGGAAAAACTGAAATATAAAAAGGAAGAATTGTAGTAGACTGCAGACAGGCAAAAACTGTGAACATGCAGAGATACAATTCAGTGTATACGGAGACAACTTCATAGAGGGCTAGTTGAGGACAGT
Source organism: Erpetoichthys calabaricus (assembly GCF_900747795.2). NCBI lineage: Eukaryota > Metazoa > Chordata > Cladistia > Polypteriformes > Polypteridae > Erpetoichthys > Erpetoichthys calabaricus. The sequence continues at coordinate 54,063,792 of NC_041400.2, forward strand.
ATTGAGAAATGAATGCTACATGCTAAAATTTTCAGAGCCCCTTTAATTAGTACATTTTTTTTAAAAAAATTACATAATGTTTGCCATTGATTTCCTATTGTGTTAAATTAGATTAGAATTCTTTCAATTGGGCAAAATAAAGAGGAGTTAGTAGTGTAGTAAAGGGTTTTCAAACATTTCATTCATTGTGTTTCTCATTAAGTAATAGTGCACTATCAGATATTACATTAAAAATGGAATGAGGATTTATCATAAAATTAATTGTGATTTGTGAATAGGTGAAAATTGTGCCCCAGTAAGGTATAAGAAGGCAGGCCAAAAAACATGGCCAAGTCTCTCACAGTCGGGGACTAATCGAAAGTAAAATTTTGACAGTAAGAGATGAGAAAGAAGTATGTGATGTATGACTTTGAACTGATTTAGATGTTGTGTCGCACAATTTGTAGACAAATGTGTTCCTTCTAGGCTCGTCTTCCATTCATTACCTGTCAATCGAATTATAAGGTCATGTTCCAAGAACTATATCAGATTGTCTAAATTATATTACTGTGAATGCACGGATATAGTTTTCAAACTTGATCAGCTTTGATTCTTTATAATGCAGCCTCTATAGTAAATAATAGAGGGAAGATCGGTAATGGACCTATGCAGATTTTAGCATAATCTCAGACCTGAAACTGAAGAATTTTTCAAAACATAACAAAAAATACAAATTGCCTGAGGTTTAAGGTCACACTTAGATATATTTCAATATATACTGTGTTATAATCTGCATTTTTAAACTCAGATATTTTGGCCTTTCACCTAAGCTATTAATTTGTCATCAAACTTGTCTGTTTTATTAGCTGTACCCTTTGCCCTTGGTTATGTAAATTATTTATGACTCCTGTATGAGGCAGGATGACTGAATATGACAGACAAGTTTAAAAGGGGACAGCTGTTTTTCTTCTAGTCAGTGTCTTATTCTGACAGTGAGCACAGTGCCATTTGATTGTGTTGGAGAGGCAACAGCATTACTGAAACAGGGCAATTTTAATGGTGCATTTATTAAAAATATAACTGAAAAAAATTTGACTTAAATGAAATCTGAAGACAGGTTTACACAAAGCTTACTGGGCAGAGACAGCTTTGAAAGTTTAGACAGCAAACAAGAGAAATCAAATAAAGAGTGGGAGGAGGAGGACAAAAGAACGTAACACCTCAGGATTTCACTAACCTCATATATGGAGTTAAAGAAGTACTGTATGAGATGGGGCTAGAGAACCTGAACCGCAGACACTGCAACATTCCAGGCCCAGAAGCACTGAAAATATCTCCAAGCATGTGGATGCCTTGATGGACACTGGAGTTTTCCATTTTACTAAACTTTAAAAACTGACTGCAGAACCCAGCATAAATGCTATTTTATACATTATGATGACCGCTTGTAATTATGATTTAGGTTTTACCTTTTAAGTTCAATATATGGTAATTGTTTCTTTCCTTTGTACGAGTGCTTGGTACTTCTCATTATCATCACCTATCATTGAGTACCATTTTGTATTGCATTTTTTAATCCTTAGATCACTCAGACAACTAAAATAATTTCCTCGAGTAGGAAATTTCTGCCTGTTTTTTGTTATGCTCAGGTATAAAACAATAGGCTTGCAAAAATAACACACACGTTTATATCAATCTGTTCAACAGGGTATAGGCTGCTAAGGTGAAGAGTAAGTATGGCAGAGAGAACAAATCATAGCTTTGGTCCTTTTCTTTGAGCCGAGCATTACTGTGTTCAGAAGAATTTTAATGTATTTTAAAAGTGTTTCACTATACCAAATCAGTAATTATTCATCATTCTAGTTCCATTCTTTAACATTTATTCATTATATAGCTTTGAAGACCTTCCATTTATCATACAGAGACTTTCAGTCATCACTTTAATTTAGACACTCTGCTCCAATTATTTTTACTTTTGGTTTGAAACCAAGTTAATTGACAGGAACAGCTTGATGGATCTGGTGAATGTTAAAGCACCTATTGTATGTGGTGATTTCACACTGGTTTATTGATTCCTTTTTGCAAGGACAACAAGAAGATGTCTGTTCTGCCCTGTATGCTTTGTTTTTAGTGCCTACATATACCAGCTTGGGATGATTATTAATTTATTATCATCAGTCATTATTATTGTCATTTTTTTGTTTACACTTTTAAGCAGTGTAGTGGTTGTGGTTTGTTTTGTTTTAAATGTATAAAGAATGCTGTTATGGTTGTGATGTCATTGTTGCTGCCATGTCATGCTTCTAGTTTGAGGGACAACCCTATTAAGCATTACTAGTTGCTATATGGTTGCTAGGCATGTAATGCCTTTTCCATGTGTCATGGGGAATTATTATGGTCATTTTATATAAGTTGGCTGCACAGTGTAAATAGTGTTTGAACTTATTATATGTAAATAAAAGGAAGACTGTGAGAGACTTTGTGCTTGAACAAAATTAATTTAGTTGTGAATCTCTTATGGAATCAGCTTTGTTTAAGAACGAAGTTTAGTGTTGTTCCTTGGCTACATTAATGAACCACTGTTATTTGATCACTGCGGTGGGTTGGCACCCTGCCCGGGATTGGTTCCTGCCTTGTGCCCTCTGTTGGCTGGGATTGGCTCCAACAGTCCCCCGTGACAATCTAAACATCACATATAAATTTACTTACTGATCTAACCAAGTATGTTCAAGTATTGTATTCATATTTCCAAATGCACTGCATAAATTCTGTAAGGAATAAACTCCTAGAATAAAGTTGCTTTAGTTCTCTCATATTTCCCTTTGTTTGACTGATATGTCCTATTCACTCATCTTTAGTCATTAAAGGGGGTTTTCTCAGATCTTAAACCACACCCCCCCAACCCCCCCAATAACTTGCTCCTGTTTCTACAACATGAGCCGAGTGTTAAGTCACTTTAATTACAAGTGAGGCAGTGGAAAAAAAGAAAAAAAAACTAATAAAAGTCCTCAATCATTACACTGTAGCTTGCCAAAATTTCAAAAACTCTTGAAGATGCAGAAACCTTATGAACAGCCCTATATGACAATTTTAAGTGGTATGACAGGTTCAACCACAAGCTGTAGGCCACCCCTTTGTAAGATGGTAAAGGACACTCTGATTGCATTTTAATGTTAATAAGTATAATTCTGTGCTTTCCACTGACCCACTTTGCTTTTCATTAAGTCTTATTTTTTTGGATATTAGGGTGGGAATTGGTGGGTTGGGTTACTTTGTATGGCATGTCTGTTTATTGAAATATCCTGTCAAATAGTCATTACTTAATAAACGTTTGATCACAAAAAAAAAAGCTAATAGCAAGATGTAAATGCTTGTGAGTAATTTACTTGTTCTAGGCATCAAGAGAAGTTGCCCCACATACAGGGACATTCTTGTTTGCATGTGCTAATTAATGTGCAACACATCACCACCCTCCGGAACCATGATTAGTGAATATAACTATCTTACCTCAAAATGTATGCATTACTCATCTGAAAAATCTCAGAACATAAATTAAACTATTTCAAAATTTGATTACATCTTGCCTGAAGAAGGGGCCTGAGTTGCCTTGAAAGCTTGCATATTGTAATCTTTTTAGTTAGCCAATAAAAGGTATCATTTTGCTTGGCTTTTCTCTACTATTTCAAACAGAACACTTCAATACTACATTCTCTAAACACTCTAATAGGATGTACCACTACATGATATTAAAGCAGTACTTTTTTTTTTTTTTTACAACAGCATGTGGTGTCCTTACTACTTTATAGTACATATTCTTAAAAATAATGGGATAAAACATTATAAATTAGAGAATATTGACTTAATAATATTTTGAACCCATTACTCTTCAGAGTTCCATGTACTATTGTGATGATTACAGCAGCTCCGGAAATAGACTCTGGCTGAGAATCCATATTACTAACCGAGAATGGTAAACCGGAAGGCATGGACCCAGGTACACGGCGATGGACGCAGGAGACATAGTGCGCAGGCGCCTACAGCGCGCGTCTCATAAACCGCAAGCGAAGTCTGATCCACCGCGAATGAAGGAGTCACGGCTCAAAAACGAAAGAGCTCAACTAACAAAGGAGTCACGGCTCAAAAACGAAATAGCTCAACTAACGCCACACAGAAAAGAGGATTCTGCACTGCAACCCCAGAGTCAAACGGAAGACAATACGGGGTCCGCAAAGGTCCACAAAGATAGTACGGAAAGTACGAAAGGCGCAGGCGCCTACAACGCGCTTCTGAACTAAACGTCCACACTACACAGCATGGTCCGGGTAATAAGAATAAACGAACTCTCCGTATTAAACGTACGGCATCCTCACACGTCCAAACCATATAGCATATGTGAATCACATTACAGTGATGCATTATTAACAGTACAACCACAGAAAACGCTCCGTAGTAATATGGATAATTGCACTTACTATTAATAACAGTAGACAATGGATAACTAATGGAGTCACGGTCACGGCTCCAAAACGATCCAGCTCAACTAACGGAGCTACAAAAGCGAGCCCGCAAGGATAAAAACAATAGACGTAGGCGCCTACAACGCGCGTCTGAAACCACGGAAGCAAAACTGTCTCGGCTCCAAAACCAAACAGCTCGACTAACGGAGCTACAAAAACAAGCCCGCATGGACAAATACAATGTACATAGACGCCTACAACGCGCGTCTGAAACTGCGGAAGCAAAGCAGGCACGGGTTCAAAACGAAAGACCACAACTGACAGAGATACAAAAACGAGCCCGCCTGGATAAAATCAATGAACGCAGGCGCCTACAACGCGCTTCTCAAACAACGCAACCAAAGGAGTCACGGCTCCAAAACGAAACATCTCAACTAACGGACATACAAAAGCGAGCCCGCCTGAATACAATTAATGAACGTAGGCGCCTACAACGCGCCTCTCAAACAGCAGAGTCAATAGATAAACGGCAAAGAAAGGAACGACAGACGGCCGCTAAACAATTCCGCCAATTAGCTGACAACGCATTCTGTAATGAGTCCACTATTAGTGAACATTCATTAGGATTAATGAATATACTTCCTTTGTTCGTCATCTACACCTTTACACTCCAATATATCTCATACATTCATCAATGTATTTCGGGTTACCCAACACCGGGGGTAGGCGAGCGAAGCGAGCAGGGGGCGGAGCCCCCTTGTGAAATATTAAAAGAACACGAATACATTCAGCAAGCAAGTAGAGTTTGTGATGACAGGAAAGATAATACAGATCTAACTCCCCCCCCCCCCCCACCCAAAGAATTAGCTTTCAAAAATATTTTTATCTTTTGTTTCTTTATTTTTATTTTCCTTGTTTTCATTTCTTTTTATTTTGGGAAAAAATCTTGAAAAATATTGGCATATTATCAGTTATATTACCAAGAGTATAGCATTGCTATTTTACCATACATCACTTCAGGAGAGGCCTACCAAATCAACAACCTAATTAAAAGGGCAAACACAGTTAAAGGATACACTCTGGACCTCCTGGAGGTAGTAGCAAAGGAGAGAATTACAACAAAACCGAGTGCCATTATAAACAATACTGTACATCCCCTCTCTGTCATACTAACACGGAGTACTTTCAACCAATGAAATTGTTCAGCAGAAATGTGTTAGGAAACACTACTGGGGCTCCATTTATACCAAAGGCAATAGGTCTGTATACTGCCTCACTGTAACTGCCAAATCAGAAGTTTCTCTTTTTGATTTTCTTCCTTTTTGTCATTACCTGCCTTCTCCCAGTATGTGGACTGTAACACCCAGGGAAATAAGACTATTGATTTACTGTATGCAAACGTTAAAGATGCATACAGCGCCACCCCCGCTGCCTGCGCTTGGGAAAGCAGATCATAACCTGGTTCTGCTTCAGCCTCACTACAAACCAAAAGTGAGGGTCCTACCTGCAACCACACGATCATTCAGGAAGTGGACCCCGGAGGCTGAGAATGCTCTGAGAGAATGTTTTGGAACTACAGACTGGGATATCCTGCAGGGATCACATAGTGAGAACATTGAGGAAGTTGTTGACTGCACTACTGACTACATCAACTTCTGTATGGACATTGTAGTTCCAGTAAGAACTGTATGCTGCTATGCTAACAACAAGCCATGGATTACAAGTGACATCAAGGGCCTTTTGAACCAGAAGAAAAGGGCTTTTAAAGATGGTGATCAGCATGAGGTCACGTGCGTGCAGAAGGAACTCTGAGTCCAGCTCAGGGCGGCAAAGGAGCAGTACAGGAGAAAGCTGGAGCAGAAGTTGCAGAATAACAGCATGAAGGAAGTGTGGGATGGGATGAAGATCATCACTGGCTGCAGCTCGAAGCGGGGTACCACCATCAAGAGAGACGTAAAGAGTGCAAACCAAATGAACAACTTCTTTAACAGGTTTGACCACCCTAACCCACTCTTACTCTCACCTCGGAGTACTGCACCCTACACACATCCTTCTGCTGATACCAGCATAGGAGAGACATCCCCACCCATAATTACAACAGCGCAAGTGAGCACAGAGCTGAGGGGACTTCGTGCCAGCAAAGCAGTTAGTCCAGATGGAGTATCGCCACGACTGCTGAAGGTCTGTGCATCGGAGCTGGGGGGTCCTCTACAGCGCATCTTCAACCTGAGCCTGGAACAAGGGAGAGTCCCGAGGCTTTGGAAAACATCTTGCATCACCCCAGTCCCAAAGGTATCACGTCCTAGTGAGCTGAATGACTTCCGGCCTGTTGCTCTGACATCACATGTGATGAAGACCATGGAGAGGCTGCTGCTTCACCACCTGAGGCCACAGGTTCAACACGCCCTCGACCCTCTGCAGTTTGCATATCAGGAGAAGGTGGGAGCGGAAGATGCCATCATCTATATGCTACATCGATCCCCCTCTCACTTGGACAGAGGCAGTGGTGCTGTAAGAATTGTTTCTAGACTTCTCTAGCGCCTTCAACACAATCCAACCTCTGCTCCTTAGGGACAAGCTGACAGAGATGGGAGTAGATTCATACCTGGTGGCATGGATCGTGGAGTATCTTAAAGACAGACCTCAGTATGTGCGTCTTGGGAACTGCACGTCTGACATTGTGGTCAGCAACACAGGAGCGCCACAAGGGACTGTATTTTCTCCGATCCTGTTCAGCCTATATACATCGGACTTCCAACACAACTCGGAGTCCTGCCACATGCAAAAGTTCGCTGATGACACTGCTATCGTGGGCTGCATCAGGAGTGGGCAGGAGGAGTATAGGACCTAATCAATGACTTTGTTAAATGGTGCGACTCAAACCACCTACACCTGAACACCAGCAAAACCAAGGAGCTGGTGGTGGATTTTAGGAGGCCCAGACCCCTCATGGACCCCGTGATCATCAGAGGTGACTGTGTGCAGATGGTGCAGACCTATAAATACCTGGGAGTGCAGCTGGATGATAAATTAGACTGGACTGCCAATACTGATGCTCTGTGTAAGAAAGGACAGAGCCAGTTATACTTCCTTAGAAGGCTGGCATCCTTCAACATCTGCAATAAGATGCTGCTGATGTTCTATCAGACGGTTGTGGCGAGCGCCCTCTTCTACGCAGTGGTGTGCTGGGGAGGCAGCATTAAGAAGAAAGATGCCTCACGCCTGGACAAACTGGTGAGGAAGGCAGGCTCTATTGTTGGCATGGAGCTAGACAGTTTAACATCTGTGGCAGAGCGACGGGTGCTCAGCAGGCTCCTATCAATTATGGAGAATCCACTGCATCCACTAAACAGTGTCATCTCCAGACAGAAGAGCAGCTTCAGCAACAGACTACTGTCACTGTCCTGCTCCACTGACAGACTGAGGAGATCGTTCCTCCCCCCAAACTATGCGACTCTTCAATTCCACCCGGGGGGGTAAACGTTAACATTTAACATTATACAAAGTTATTGTCTGTTTTTACCTGCATTATTATCAATCTTTAATTTAATATTGTTTTTTTGTATCAGTAAGGTGCTGCTGGAGTAAGTGAATTTCCCCTTGGGATTAATAAAGTATCTATCTATCTATCTATCTATCTTCTGATGTTTGTTCAGACTATCATATGTTTAATTATTTAATAAGCTTCTGTAAAAGCCAAAATTTCATCCAGTGGACAAATAAACTGCTATCTAAACAGAACATTTAAAATATTTTGACACATATGGCAATAATTTATACCTGTTTTAGAAGGAAAAGGACACCATATCTAGAAGCAAGTTGTGTTACTGTGCTGTCAGACAAAGCAAGAAATTTAAGATCCAGAATCATTATTCATGAAATCATCCACTCAGTCGTTACTTTAACAAGCCTCCATTACACTAAGTGCTATTAAAAGACCTTGACTAAGCAAGAAATTATATTGGAGGTCTAAGCAAAAGGATAATAAAACACAAGGCAACTACAGAAAAACATAATACTCTCAAAGCCTATTAATCAAATTCAGTGTTGCATGAGGCCACAGCCTACGCTAAGCAGCACTAATTAGTCCTGGACAGGAAACCAGTCAGTTTGGAAAACCAATTCATGGCACACACTCACATCTGAACAGGACCATTTAAAAGTGATGATCCAATTATCCAGTACATTTTTGGGAATGATGTAGAGAAACCAGAGTACTGCTAGAAGAACCTTACACAACCACACTAGGAAGACACTGCAGCATTAAAAATAACTACTTAAAGCAGCAGAGTACATTTAAAACAAGTAACTGGGACGGAATTTGTCACAAAACCAACAAAACAAACAATACACACAAGCCATACAATGCAAGATGTTTAAATTAAAATACTTGTAATACAACAGTCCAAGCTACATGTTAACTGGGAACTGAATCTGAAATAATGTGCAATCAATAACAACCAACCAAGTCTTCTTCAGCAGGTGTTTCAGCATTTGCTTTCCATCTTCACAGCCAGGTAAACAAATATCCTTTAAAGACAGTAAGTAATGTAACTACCTTGACACCATTATATACCTTTAAATTACAGTAAATACTCACAGAATTGACATAATTCACTACAAATGACATTAACGTATCTTAGGTCTTTAACTACCTTTTAGAATTCTGCCTTGGATGCTATTTATTCCCTAATTCATTAAGCTCATCTGATCATATCATCCAGTTTAGATCAATTAAATATTTTAAAGGCATTTGGGGCCAGTTATAACAATTGAAGTCAAAACCACAATTTGAACCTGCTAAAACATCCCGTGACGCCCCAAAACATGGATACTCTGTCCTCATAACATTATTAGATCCCAACAGGCTTCAATATGAAAAACATGCCGCGATGGAAACAGCTACAAAGGCTGAAAAACTTTAATATTCCACTATCATTAATGAAACCTGTTGCAGTATTAACAATTACATAGTATATTTAACACGTAACTGATACCACATTTGTCACAAAACAAACAATACATTTCAGCAATGCAGCTTCCAATATTGAGCCCCAATATAATTACCTGAAATATTTTCAGTTTTCAGGTTTATAATCTTGAGCATTTTATACGTTGTCTGTGTGCAAAGAGAGATGCATTTTAAAGCACTTTCAGCTGCATAATTTGTATGAAAATGTGCTATATAAATAAATGTTGTTGTTGCTGTTATGATCAGTGTCAATTGAACGTTACAGAAAAAGCTCACAAATATAAAAATCGGACAATAAAATACCTATTCAAAAATAAAATTTTTGCTCGGTGGCAAAACTTGATTTTCAATCAGCTATCATTTGTTTTGGAATTCTGAACAAGTGAAGAAAGGAAATTAGAAATAAAATGGGAGAGAGTAAAGGCAGTGCGATAACAAAATTCTATTATCCAAAATGGAGCGGGTTTTAAAATGAATGGACAAAGAACATACTAATTCCATATGTAATTATTTTATCAGCATAACTTCAGTAAAAAAAAAAAAAAAAAGACACAATCACACACTAACCATATTGCCTAACACTCCACACAAGCTAATTCCGGTAACAGCATGCAGAGGAGAGCTTATGCAGCTTCTGGGCTCCGCGCCAACCCCACGCAAGCACGTAACCATCGCCCGCAAGGTAGCTTGCCACGTAACGCGGCCGGTTGACTCAGCGCTGAATCATGAATTCCCAGGCAGAGGGTTTCCCAAGCCTGGCGGCTAATCAGGCTTAGCCAATCAGGGGACGGTTAGCGACCCAGCCACACCCCAATCCTTTTAGCAGGCGACTGGGTCGATTAGAGGGCGGCTCACTAGGTCGATGGCTGTCAAAAGCAATAGATAATATTAAGTCTCGATGACATGACTGTTTAAACTTGATGGATGAGTAACTGACCCAGATGTTAAAACATAAATTATAATTTAATTTGACTTTTCAAAAGGTGTGGAAGTTTAAGTTAAAAAAAAATTACACAAAGAAAAAAATGCTGCAGTTGTATCTTTTTTGTCGCAAGACAAAATTTAGCTGACCATGTCAATATATCATTATCATGTACTTAAAATCTTTACTTACGTTATGCTATACAGTCGTTTAAAGGAAAAGTTTATTTTTACTCACTTGCTTTTAAGTTAATCTTAATATTTTGTCTCATTTTCTCCAGATGAGATCTGTGGCTCATTCAAAGGAATGTATTTATTTTAACGCTTTCAATTTATATAGCATCCATAAGGAGACGTTTTCTTTAGTTTCATGGAGACTACAAAGCAGTTCATAAAATGGATGGCTTCAGTGACGCAGGGGTCTGGACAGGGGCAGAGCCTGACAATGGCACTGGTCGGTAGGCCTACTTTATCCAGAGTTGGTTCTTGCCTTTTACCCCAGTTGTGAAGGTTTGATAGATACTGCCGGTTGAAGAAATCAGTGGATAAAACCTTCAAATTGAGTAATACAAAGCTCACCCTGGCTGAATACAAAGCAATCCCAGATTATTAGTTATATGTGATACATGGAAGGTGTAATTCAGTTTTGCAAAGGAAATCTAATTTGGATCTGCTTTATAATGTTCCGTAAATATTGATAAAAATTTCATAAAGAGGATGTGTAGAGCCTAACCTATCCATATCAGTGTTACTGAATGTAATATACTGTAGCACTGTGCTTCTGCAGGTGCTTGCTTGTTCCGAATGTTGATGGGCATTTGCTCTTCCGAAGACTGGAAACAATGAGGAACGACATAAGTACATTTTTGTTTTAGGTAGAATTTCCAGTGCGAACTAATCAGTCCTTTGGACTTGGAATCCCTGCAGACTTTTTTTTTTTCTCCTGCTTATCTGGAGTTTTTTTTTTTTTTTCTATCCTCCCAGCCATCTGGCCTTATCATCATACTCACCTTTAGAGACTTATAAAACTGAACAATACCTAAAGGCTCTACTTTTCTGCTAATTATATGTCTATGTTATTTAAGCTGATATTGATGTATTTTTTGTTACTTATTCATTATTATTCTTACCTAATTTAATTTTCTTCTTATAACTATCTTTTTGAAATTTTTAAAGCAACCTGAGCTACATATTGTGTATGAAAATGTGCTATAGAAATAATTGTTGTTTACATTTCCCTTTTAGGTTGCTCACTGCCACTAAGAGGACTGCTTGCTTGTTGCCACACTAGTTGAAGTGCTTATGTGATTTTGGCAAGCTTGCCCTTTTTATAGTTTCTTCTGCAGCTGGCTCTGAAGCTGCTCATTTGCATGATTGAATGACAGCTCATTCTTTTGGCAACATATGCCCAGTCTGAAGCATTTTCTTAACTCCGTTACAAAGTCGTTCCTTTGAAGTCGCCATCCCCAGTTATTACTTTCAACTCCTTGCAAAGGTGCACAAAGTCTTTGAAAGGGTGGGGTGGTCTTCATTTCCAGTGTGGTCTTACAACTGGTGACAAAGACACATCACAGGAGGTCTTGAGTTCTTTGTTGTCAGGTGGTGCAGAAGAGATGTTGAGTCTTGCGCTATCAGATGACACAGCAGAGATGTTAAATGCTAAACTTGTGTGCAGTGATCTGTCCATCATAAGTAGGCAGATGAACCTCTTTGTGTGGAGCTGAAGATGTACTGGTCTCTTGAATGTCTCTGTGTGCTGATATGATGCTACAAATGCCATTCCAGGTCAGGATCTCAGCTTTGAAATTCTCCCTTCATGGCTGTTCCGTAACACTGTTATGCTCTGCCTCATCCGTTGCTTGCTCAGTCTTGTCACCGACCTTGGTTCACATTACTTATTTGAGGTCAGTTGCAACTTGATCTCCAAACATTTCCCCAGCGCCATGAGCCCTGAAGCTCTTCCAGCAGCTACACACCCAGGCAGATAGACCTTTGCAGACAGAGAGCTGGCTGCATGATGCCCTAATGTCTATATATTTTGATAATATGAGTATAATGCACACTACTACTGTCATTGCAATATTGATTTTTACTGATATTTATGGAGTTGAATTTATTAATTATTATCTTTGTCTTACACTTTAACAGCTAAGGATTTCCTACACATTGTACTATGTGTATAATTGTATGTAATAACATACAATGATTGATTTGAGTGGCAATGGATTCTCACTCTTTACATGGCTGTTTTAGGTAACTTTTTATCCTTAAAAGAGCACTGTTGCCACATTAGTTGGAATCAATATGCAACGTAGGGAGGCTTGGCCTTTTTAAAAGCTCCCCTGCCAGCTCATTCTGTTGGAAATCTATGCCTAGTCTGATACAACTTGTTAGAACGGTTACAGTACTGCATGGTTAGAAATAATGTTTGGCTCAGTGATAATCTTTAAATTAACCCAAGAAGAAAAAAATCAAAACAAGTAGGAGAACACCCACTGAGAAAATTACATTTCTATTTTTGTATAAACAAAAGTTTATGTCTTTAACTTTCTAATTATTAAAAAATACTGAATAGCACATATTCTGTCAAGACTTGTGTATTTGATTCAATTACTACAGTGTTTGTTATTTAGAAAATGCTATATGAATAGAAAAACAATTTTGCAAAAGTCACTTGGTATATTTTGGCAATTTTTTAAACTATATTTGTGCTTGGAATACTGTATGTCTATGTTATATAAAACAAGATCAAATGTCTCTGAATGAGTGTATTAACACTAAGCATCATGTACTGTATAATTATTTATAAATGTCCTTTCATTTTTTTTATGACTGGGAGTTTTACCAATTTTTTTTAGTTGGAAGTGAATTGAAAAGTTGCACTTAAGGAGATATGTGCAATGACATATAGTTTGGTATGAACTGGGAATGGAACAATACTAGATTTACCAACAAGTCAAGCTGCAGTATACAGTATAGCCCCATAGTGAGTAGAATGTTGCTTTTTGTTTTTTAACAGCTTATATAATAGTGATATCCACTAAGTTTGTGAGAGAGAACAAAAACATGTTTTCTATTCTGATTACAACTTGCCCATTATTTCATTCAATCAAAAGAAATTAAATGCACAGTTTATGGCACACACAAACATTTTATTTATCTAAGATGCTATACACTCCTGCATCAGAATGCAAACTGGCAACTTCAGTTCTTCTCTGGCCAAAGCATATTACTGCCCTCTTTAATCAGATTACAGTCCCTTTATCCCATCTGTCTATTCTTCTGACAATGACTTTTCAAGCTAATGAATATCCTGCAAAAAATATTTGGAATCACCCATCTCTGTGAACCTCAGTAGGCAGAGTGCATCACTGAGCAATTTTCACATAGCATTACATAACTGTTATATTTGAAAAGTAGGCTGGAATGTTTGTAATCAAAATGTATGTGATGGAAGGGAAAAAACAAAATTATTTAAAGGTTGACTGCACTTTCAACACCTGGTTCCCACTTATCTATAAACCATTGGTTCAGATGTTATATTCTAAGGTTTTTAAACACAGGTTTGTACAGTATTTATTATGCTACAACTTATTGTGGGGCAGTATGATGAAATATGTTCCATTAAATGTTGATTTTCATGTAATGTTTTTAAACAATATAAATATTAAATGCATGATAAAAGTATACTTTTGTTGGATAGTGATAATCAAAAGTAGTAATTTGTTAAACACATGGTGTTTCTATATGATCGTCTTTATCTGATCTAAATAATTTGAAAAATAAAAATCAAAATATAGGATGATTGTAGACTCTTGGGAATTAAAATTAAAAAAGTAAATTTAGTATTAAAACCTGACTTCTGATATGGGAAAATATCATAAGAAACATAATATTAAATAGGTACCAGTTTTTGTTTTTTTTACTTTATTTGACACACACAGACTGATAGCTACAGGAAACTGGATTCAAATAATGGCTCAGTCATTGTTTGTGTTTAGTTTGCATGCAGTCCCCCAGAGTCCGCAGGACTGTTCAAGTCTAAGATGTTTAAGATAGGTTGATTGCTAAATGGTGAGTGTAACTGTGATAGACTAGCACCTTCTCCATTGTTCTTTCCATGCTCCTGATGCTGCAAAGATTGCTTTCAGTTTCTGATGACCCTTATTTAGAATACTAATATTCACAAAATGGATGGATTAAAATACAATGGAGAATAATAAAAGCCTGGTCTCTGATTCATTTGTTTTAAATTTGTTTTTTCCGGCTTTGTTTATTGTAATATTCAGAAAGCATGATTTCCTTTTGCCGACTTTACCAAAAGTATCATACTTCGGGGACATTCATAAGTTAATGCATTTCACTTACAAAAAGAACCAACAGCACCCGGTAAACTCAAGTGAGTAGAAACTCCTTGTAAAACTGTATAAGCACTGGCCTCCACCAACTATTGTAGAAAATATTATTCAGAAAATGAGAACAGTGACAAAAATGTAATTTCCAGGTCAATGCTGATTAAAATCGGGTGTAAAGTAACAACTTTAGTTAAACCAGTCAAAATATATTGTAAAGCATATGCCTGCAATAATTGGACAAAAAGATATTTTTAAAGAGTACTTTTGGTGCTCCCACTGTGTCAGCAGGAGGAATTATGTTTTTTAGTGATTCTTGTGGAAATCACATATCTGAGATAACAAATAACTTGTTTTGACTAGTGAGGATATTTTTGAGGAAGATGTTCTTGTTTATTAAGTATAGGCCAGAAATTGTGTTTATCTTTCATGTATCACATTTTTTCTATTTTAAAGTACAGTATATGCAGCTGCAGAAACATTTAGGGAAAAGAAAATTACGGTAAGTGTTCATATTAGCTTGAGATAAGCTGTCCACTTTAAAATTAATTTAATAATGATAATAATATTTTATTTATATAGCACCTTTCCTATGCTCAAGGCACTTCACAGAACCTCGTAAAGAAACATCAGATATATGTAACATTGGAAACAGATATTTCCTAAATAGAACATTTAAAAAGATAGATATGGGATACACAAAGGCATTAAACAGAATAAAAGACAAATAAATCAGAGTAAAATACTACATTTCAATACTAAAAGAACAGTATGAGATTTCAGTTGTTTTTTAAAAGAATGAATAGAGTCAGCTGATCTAATTAATTTTGGGAGGTCATTCCAAAGTCTGGGTGCTATACTGCTGAAGCCCCTGTCACCCACAGAGTGCAGGTTAGTGTGGGGCACAACACGATTGCCAGATTCAGAGGACCTTAGTTGGTGAACAGGAGAATAGTGATGGACAAGGCAACTGATGTAGTCCAGTGAGAGGCCATTTAAAGCTTTGTAAATTAGTAATAGGACTTTATATTCAATTTTGTAAGACACAGGGAGCCAGTGGAGGCGAAGCAGGATGGGTGTTGTATGCTTGCTGTTGCTGGTTCGTGTTAGGACTCTTGCTGCAGAGTTTTGAATCAGCTGGAGCTGTGATATAAGATTAGAATGTATCTTAAACAGAGTGATAAAGTGGTCATGGGATAGAACATGATCAAATTTATATGATGTTTAATCACGTATATTCAAAGAAGGCATTTTTTAAGCTATGCATGGTTACTTTTAGGAAACACTCATAAACAAGCACACAGTTTTAAGATGATTTGAGATTTATAAAAGAACTTGGCTTAACACGTGGTGTATGTATGGTCTTATAAATCTGTTTTATTTTGGGTGCTGTTTTTGCCTTTTGAGCATACAGTATGTGAAACTTTAATATGAAATCTTAATGTATGTGTGGAAATGGCTCCTTCTACCTGTGTCCTCATACATCTCGATTTTCAGAGAAGTGCATATTAGGCCTCCTTGCCACTATAATTTTCCCTAATGTGAACGACAATGGATATGTATGTGAGTGTGCACTATGATGATGTGACATGCCATTTTTGTGTTGCTTTCTGCCTTATATCTGATGCTACAGACTTCTTGAAACTCCTTACTAAAATTAGTGAGTTAGAAATTGTACTTATCTTTTCATGTCATGAGGTTAATATACTTTACTCCTAGATTTAGGCAAAATAATTGATGTAACATAAACATAACACTTCAACTTCTTTTATTATTATATTTTGTTTATCTGATATTGGTTGGCATATTAATAATAATTAAGAGCTTTGTTTCAAAGGGATTTTGATATTAATAAAAGATAAGTTTCCTTGGGTGCATTTCTAGGAAATGTTCTATATATAGGCCTTGAGGGCTCATATTAGCATGTTGGAAATCTGTACTTCTCACCAGGGAAACTGTCTGATAATGACAGGTGAACGCACTATAAATAGACATTCAAAGCATATGAGGCCAGCTAATTCTTTTCTAGCTTATTCTCTTATGATGACCTGCACTGGCTTCTAATATTACTATATTATCTAGACTTGTTTACACTAATAACCTTTGTTCTCTAAAATATGTTTTGACGATTTGAACTCATAATCTGCTCTTGTTTTGTTTGTTAATTTATGGATACATAACCTTTAATTTTACATTTTATAGTTGGTGTTTTAATGACTCATTGTTGCCAGACACAGAGGAATGGACTCAGCACTCTGACAAAGCTGGCAATAGCAGGCCTTTAAAAGGACTGTTGAAGCCTTTGTGATTGAACCCACTATCATTTTAAATGTAGCTTGTTGCATTGTATCTTGATATGCGACGTGAAAATGTACAAATGTTCACTAATATATGCAGCTTTTGCTTAGGGACCAGTGCTCTAGTATTCCACATCTGATTTTATTTAAAAGTATTAGCCTGACAGTAAATTTATTCATCTCTAGTAATATTGAAGAGATATACATTTAACTAATTTTCTGCCAAAAACTACTTGAAGCAATTTGTTTGTCCAATATAGGATATACTGTAGTAAAATCCGTTGCACCTTATCCTGCGTCCCTTTACAATATCAGTTGTTCTTATTTAATTTCAGTACTTATGATGAGGAACAAGTAAGGCATTTCCTGAAAAGAAAGCATACACAATTGTTTCAGCATGGAATGAATTGCAGCCGATGCGCTGATGCAAATATCTACCAGAACTACACTTAGTTTGCTACAGGTACTACAAAAGAAATTGGATTAATTGGGAAAACAGTGTTTAATATTTTCCACATAAATGCAACAAGCCAGGTAAATTAATAATCTGTCTGAAACATTGAGTCTTAACTTACAGTATATTGCATTTCTTATACAGGATATATTTGTAAATATGTGTATTATAAGTGAGTGGTGCAGTGGTAGCACTGCTGCCTCACAGATAGAAGACCCGGGTTCACTTCCCGGGTCCTCCCTGTGTGTGGTTTGCATGTTCTCCCCGTGTGAGTTTCCTCTGGGTGATCCGGTTTCCTCCCACAGTCCAAAGACATGCAGGTTAGGTGCATTGGCGATCCTAAATTGTCCCTAGTGTGTGTGTCCTGTAGTGAGCTGGTGCCCTGCCCAGGATTTGTTCCTGCCTTGCACCCTGTGCTGGCTGGGATTGGCTCCAGCAGACCCATGTGACCCTGTATAAGGATATAGTGGGTTGGATAATGGATGGATGGATGTATTATAAACTGATAATTAAATTTATTACTCAGCTGATACCTTTATCCAAGGAAAATTACATTTATGATACAATTGGTTACATTTCTTCAATAGGAGCAGAGGCAGTTGAAATGACTGCTCATGGTCAAACAGTGTCAATAGCATTTGAAGTTCAAAGCCTTAACCACTAACCAGTACACCATACTGCCTGCCCTTTTATTTTACATTACAGTATACTGAAAGATATGTTGACATATTTTTGGGGTATCTCTTTTTTGAAGAGGCTGTAACAAATAACAAGTAAATTTTTTTCATGATATTTACTAATATTTTTATTCTCATCAAAAATGATGTGTTATCAGTAAGTTGTTTTAATTACTCTTCTCTACTATTTCTTCAGTCAGTATTTAATAATCAGATCTTTTTGGAATGTTCCTTTGTCTTCATGATGTAGTTTCTTGATGCCTGTAGAAACTTTCCAAATATGATAGTAATCAAGTGTTGAGAACAATAGACTGAGCCAATTAAATAAATGATAGGCTTTCTAAACCCATAGTCAGTTAAGCCCTTTCATAGTCAAAGGGGTGGATGCTTATGGATTCAGTTAGCTTTTCTTTTTGTTAATTTAAAAGGATTTGTGGAATTTTACATTTACTTAGATGGTCATACATTTTTTTTCTGATCAGTTAAGAAAAATCACATATAATTAAAATAAAATTGCATATTACATAATGATAGCCTAAGTATGTTGTATACCAGGTGCACTAAGTGCATATCAATTAATATTCCTGTCTAAATGGCCTGCAGTGAAAGTGCTACTAAGATCAGAAATGATAAACACTCTGGAGTGTTGTTTCAAATGTAGTTCTAATTAAAGCTTCGACATCAGCATGGTTGAATAACCACAGTAGCCTTCTAAATACCAGGGTTTGTCCAGCCAACAGAATCATTTAAGCCCTCTGATTGCTGTGAAGTTTTTTGGCACTGATCTGCTGGCATCATCAAACGAAGTGAATAGGTCAGAGTGAACACTTATTTAAATGTGCTGCTCTTGCTCCTAATACTATTTAGGCTTTCATGTTGGATGCATGCCAGGTCAGCTTTTGACTTGTTTGTTAAATTCCTGATGAACCTAAACTTCAGGTTAGCAAGGTATTCATAATATACTGAAATGGGAATACTGTAGATAAATCAAAATGAGCAGAACAGAGGGTTAACAATAAACTCCACACATTAAAAGTAACGACGTTCATTGCTGTGTGTTTTTTCAATTTACACTAAAGAGTAGAGATTTTCAAAGACAAATAACAAAAATCACCTAAAAATATCTGTTTTTCATTTATGTCTGCTTGTTTATTTGACTTGCTCCCATACTTTAAAAAAATGATGGATCAACCCAAATTGAGTACTGTGGATGCTAGAGGCGCTGTTGCCCCATGAAACCCACCAGACAGACGTCCAAGACACACTTATAAAAAGCACCAAGAAGAATCTTTAATAATTTCTTCAATAAGTGCACAAAGCACCATACACTCCACAATTCTCCATTAATAATAATCAATAATCACAATAATCAATAACAATCCTCCAGCAGCTTAGCCACCCAACCTCCCAACTCCGGCTCTCCTTGCTGGATCTTCACCAGTCCTTTAAATAGTCCATAACCCGGAAGTGTTTCTCCCGGGTTCAACGCCACATCATCCTTCTCAAGTAGCCTGGAAGTACTGCGGGCTTCCGTCCTCGTGACTTCGAAGTACTTCCGGGTTGTCATAACAGTAGTAGTACCCAGGTTCTTTGTGAGCTCCCCCTGGCGGCACCCATGGCACCCAACAGGGCTGAGGAAACGGACTCCACGTCCCAGGATGCTTTGAGGTAATCCGGGGAACCCTTGCCGTCCAGGGGAGCTACTACCTAGCGTCTTGGGGGAGGCAGTGCCCTGAAAAGGCTGCCTTCCTCCACCCTTTTCTTTCAGGGACGTCCCGGCCAGACTGAACCGCCGGCTGTCCATCACAATACCTTTTTTTCTAACCTTAGTGAATAAAATGGTACTGCTTTGTTTTGCCTATGATGGAATAAGGCAGGGTTAACCAAAGAAAAAGGACCAGGACATGGTTAGAGATCAATCTTAAAGGGAATAAAGAGTCATAAACTGGAGATAGAATATGCATATTACCAAATTCAAACACAGAACCAAAATATCAGTGTTAGAGAAATATTCCAAAACCCTTAACTACCAATTAAAAAGGAAATATGAGACCCAGAGCCCTAGAAAAATTCAAATGTGTCAAGAAAAAAAAGCCATATGGAATTGTGGTAAAAGAATATGGAAATGATTTCTTAAAAATGAATAAAATTAGATAGCAGCATTATTAAAGGCAAAACATTAGACTAAACATTCAGTAGTGAGGTAAATTCCAATATAACTACAAAGAGTGCAATAAGTAGGTGTAAACTGACTGAGATACCATGTGCATCTGGTAGAAAAGTGAGAATAGGTGTCCAGCCCAGCAAAGTTAAAATAGGTCATTAAGGGATGCTAGCTCCATGTTTCATCTCTGGCATGTGAAGTATGATATTGGATACAATATAGTCTAAGCTTGGATAAATGAATAGAATACATTTTAAATTATACTGATCTGTGATTAAACATAGATTGAGAAAGAGTGTTTTCTTTGGAAAGTTGTTTTTGACTACTCTGTGACTGTAAATATAAGGTCTTTCTTACAGTGCTGCCTAAGAAACGTTTCAGGTTGTTTGCTTGGAAAGCATTGATCTTATTATTATCTGTAGGGCTGTTTAGTAGCAGTGTCTTATGTTAGACATGGAAGGAAGAAAAAAACAGATTCTAAAGTACAGTTTATAAACATTCAGAATAATATTATCTACAGAGTCACATTACAGATAAACGCTTTTAAGTAGCACATATTTCTAGATGTAGATGACAGAAACAGGAACAAAGGGAAACTTCAAACAGAACACTGACATGTTTAGTTTAAGGTGTATAATAAATACAAAGTAAGAATGAGACTGAAGAAAATATATCCATTTGGGGTGCTGCAATGCCATTTGTGACCAGTAGTAGCTGCAGCACCCCAAATCTAAATCCAAATCTTTCTTTCTTTCTTTCTTTCTTTCTTTCTTTCTTTCTTTCTTTCTTTCTTTCTTTCTTTCTTTCTTCTCCTCTACTCTTCTCAGGCGAATTTTCTCCTTCCCCCACATTCAACTCCAACTCACCTGGATGAGGATGAGTGGCTTCATTAATTTCGGACCCAGAAGTACTTACGGTGCCTGTTTGAAGTTATTTCTGGGTCAAATGGAAGCCCCACAAAGTAGGAATTACTAATCCCTGCAGCTTCCCCTGGCAGCCCATATTGAGCCCAACAAGGCAGCACCAGTGGACTTTAGTTCCCAGCATGCCCTGCAGAAGTCCATGTGGTAAACCCTGCCATCTAGTGTTTTGGGGAACAAACAGTCCGAGTAAGTTAACTCTCCTGATTTTACCATTATATTGACCTTCCGGCCAGGTAAGGAACCTAAACGTGTTCCAGCAGGGGTGCCAGCATAAAATGATGTCTGGCAGGCAACATCCTTCCTTTCTTCCTGCTTTTTCCATTCCCCCGTCTCCCATTCAGGCAATGGACTGGAACCTATCCCGGCAGTAAAGCCTGCCCATACGTGCTGTCTATTACAATATATACATATATTGGCTACCCCTTCTACATACCTTGCTGCACATAGTTCACAATAATATTTCTTTTCACCTGTTCTTTTCTGTACAATGTTTAAAGCATTCAACTTACTTAATGGGCAACGTAAATGTACAGTCTGTAAACATCATTACAGTTTGTAATAAGTTAGACACAATTAAAACTTTGTTGTGTGGCTATTCACATGGCAAAAAAGCTTGAAGATAAAACGACAAAAAACAAAAAGAAATGCTTAAGTAGATGACATAAACGAAAATCGTAAATATCAAATAATGCTAGTGATATATACTGTGATATATGGCCGGCCGTTCATCCCAGCCAATACCCCCAGGCCGCCAGGTGGAGCCCTCCCTGCAGCATGGAGGTGCCCCGAATGCCAGCAGGGAATTATGGACATTGGAGTTTTCCTTTACAGCCCTGCTGGATACCATGGGAGCCGCTAGAAGGCACTACAGGGAGGAGCAGTGACTATTTGCCCTACGCCCCGGAAGTACATCAGAGTCACATGGATAAGAGGAATGATGTACTTCCGGGATGAAGAAGAGGACTTTTTATCTGACCCGGAAGTGATAAGGACTCACATGGACTGAAGGCTGGGAAACACTTTTGGGTCAGGGACTATAAAAGAATCTGAGAAACACCAGAGCATTGAGCTGAGCTGGGTGGAAGGGTGGCAACGTGTCATGGGAGAGTGGAGGATTGATTAGTGTTTAATTATTGATTGTATTGATTTATTGGAGTATTGTGGAGTGGTGGTGCTTTGTGCACGTAATAGTTCAAATAAATGCAATTATTGGACTTTTACCTGGTGTCTGGCGTGGTGTCCGAGGGTTCAAGGGAGCGATAGTGCCCCCAAACTGTCACAATACTCATAATTCATATTATTTCTATTGATTTCCCATTTCAATTGAAAACAATATATTTTCCTGTAAAATTTTGTTTTTGAATGACCATGACAAAAGCCAAGGTCAGTCACTAGGAAAAGCAGGAATTGATCTATGGCAGAAATGTTTTACTCAAGGCGAATTATATCTAGCATATTCCAGAGTAAAGAGCTCAAATGAATTAATACTATTAGCCTCTGGTAAAAAATACAAGAATGGTATAGAGAAAAGTGCTTAGTTAGATACAGAGTACTTCTGATACATTTATTAACCAACAGTATTATAACTGACGCCCAATGTCTTTCCCCAGGGTGAAGTTGGGTAACACAGCTAGCATGAAAATAAAATACAAATGTGGTTTAATAATGATGCAAAGTAGCCCTGGCAGGGATTATTATTCCTGTTGTAAAAGAAAAAAATTGTATTATATGTTTGATACAGATGAATTCATGTTAGAAAAAACAAAGACCATAACTATATTGTAATTAATATTTATGCTGCCAGGTTACAATTTAAATGTGTAAAACCATGGCACATATGGGATAGGCACAGATCAGTTAACACACTTTATTCAGAAGGTGATTCATGATAGATGAGAGACCAACAAACAAGTTTAACATAACAAAATTAAAAAATTAAAAGATATTCAGAATATGTCAAACGATCAAGTAAACCATTGAAAAAAGATCAAAACAAAGCTCAAACTTGGGAACTGGCTAAGTCTAAACCTGAAATTACTAATATGTATTCTTTCCTTTAGAAATTATGGAAAGTCCTGGATTTATTTGTCAAACTTAAGGTAGAGAGCAGAAGGAGAACCCTTGCTTTTAAATAAGAAGGACGCTGCCACATTAGAAACCTGCTGCCTGCTTATATACTGTATTTCCTCAAAAGGAAAGCATCCTTAAGAACAACTCTTAACTCCAACATTAATGGCATCATTAATGTGACAAAGCAATGCAAAACAGAAAGAAAGCTTAACTTAAGCAAAACAGAATAAAACACAGAAAAACAAATACAAATATACATGGATACAACACTGTAGAGAATTACTCTGAGCATTTGGAAAATGTCCATGATTGTCCCAGTACCTGTGACGGTGTGGGTTGGCTCCATGCTCCCGCTTGCCTTTGGGAGCCTCTTGAACCAGGGCCGGATTAAGAGCTTTGGGGGCCCATAGCACATTTCAAATTTGGGGGCCCTTTTGGTCTGCATCATCTGAAGTTTAGATTCTGAACAGTTCAAACCGGACTAAATAATTATTTTACTCTCGATTATAATAAGAATCTTATAATATTTATGTGAATTTTATGTGTTGGGCCCCTAAAGTTTTGTTGTGTAAGAAATTTACAGTTTAAAAACATAAAGATAATATTTTTAAAGACCAGTTTTTCAATGCTACACTTTTTCATTAAATATTGGGTCCACCATTTGGGGGCCCCCGAAATTGCGGGGCCCGTAGCATATGCTACATGTACCTATTGGTTAATCCGGCACTGTCTTGAACCCACCACTGTCGATAACATAACCAAGGATGAGCCGGGCAAATGAGGACACTCACATAGCAAGGGGTAGGTGCATAATTGAAATAGTGCTTTTATTAAGTCAAACAAATAGTGATCCAAAAGTGCCGTGCATCCATCCATAAATAAATAATCTGGTAAAAATGAACAGTGTCCATGTGGAGGTTAAAAACAGCACAAAAAATAATCCATTTAACACAAGGCTAAAATCTGAGAGACAGTTCTTTAAAAGGCACAAGGCAAACAATAGAATAATGCTAGCCAAACCTGCAAGAAAAACACATAATTGCAGAGAAACCCCTACCAACATTAGAGAGGCTCTGTCTCTCTCTTAGCATATAAATTAAAGACGAGGACTCATTATTTTAGCATAGAGTTCGGTCAGTTTTTGAAGCTTTCAGTATTGCTTTTTAATAATTGCAGGAGTTGTTTAGACTGACTGTATGTAATTGTTTCCCATTACCCCTCCTCTTCTTGGCTGTGGTATTTTTCCTGCCTACATCATGCAGCCTTGCAGAGTCACACACAGTCGTCATACAGGTCAAACCTGCTTAATCCAGGTTAGGGCTGCAGGAGCTGACACTCACTTGCATCAGAACTGAACAAAAAGCATAATCTTCCTAGACTAGGAGCCAATCCATCTCTGGACACACTCACACACACATCCCCTCATGGAGCCAGTTTAAAGGTGTCAATTAAACTAATGCACATATTGATTGAGATGAGGGAGATAAACCAGAGTGCCCAGAGACACAAAGTACTAAAAATTACTGTGTGATTCTTGTCTCACTGCTCATTGCAATCTGTGAAGGGTCTGGACAGAAGCAGCTGTCTTTTTTAACAGTAAGCTAGAGTGCTGTAAATATTACATTGTGGTTATTATAATCTTTTAAGAGAAATGAGGTCTGGACCAAAAAGCTGTAATCTTGCATATTGTGGCACCTTTCCCTGCTAAAGCCTAATTTACAGTTCACATTTAGCATTTTCTGGAATGGGCACCACTTATACAAACTTTGCTTCCTAACAAAGAAACCTGAAAACTGTAGTATATAGAACTGTTTATTACTTAAGGTACATAACATTTAGAGTAATAAGGAGTTAGGAGTACTTATATGAACTACATTATGCAGTTATGTAATGCCAAATAGAGAGCAGCTGGGAGTCCATTTAAAACTGAGTCATTAACTGCCATGCAGGAGTTATATTAAGCTAAATGGCACACTAACCAAGCTTTTTCTTTTATTGTTTCTGGGAAGAAATTTCAAGAACATAAAAAGAATTTCAAGCATAGAAACACAGGAACAGACATAATAAAAAACTCAGAATTAAGGATCACTCTTACTAAAACCTTTACAAGGACACACAGATCATGTACTGTTATTTTGTTTTTACAAAACATATTATTTATTGTGAACCAGTCTACTTCTTTATTGCACTAGCTTGTACAACAACATACTTCCGGTTAATATTATAAAAAAAGAAAACAACTTACAAGGCTGGTAGAAAAACATAATATGATTGTAAACGATATTCCTTAACTTAACTGCCAATGAAGGTAAAGTTACTCCAATGCTCTGATGTGTCATGGTATTTGTTTTTCTTTGGTTTGTGGTAGATATTAGTGTTGATCTGCAAAATTCACCAAAATATTTTTTGCAACAAATATGCTATATTCACTAGTTACCTTGTCTGAATATTTCACTTTGCAGCAGGCTTAGGGAAACGTTTTCTCCCCAAGGCACCATGATACTTTGCAAGGCCAGCATGACATCACAGAGCTGTTACAGCCATACACAGAACTTTCATGCAAGTGTACTATACCATTGCAGAACTGCTTCCGGCATGCATAATGCCACCATAGGATGAGCACTTCAGCCTTCCAACCAGCACAACTTGCACTATTTTCATTTGAGGAGTACATTAGGTGACCAAAATGAGAATATTATGAGTACTGCCACTGGACAAATGACTCTGATTCATGTGCATTGATTGCGCAGTGCGGCATGGCCAGTTTGCACACATAATTAGTCATATGCTCAACTACGACCACAAAACAACACTTAATGGAGTCCTCCCCCTCCCTGAGAAAGAAAACACATGTGACTCTATGAAATAATAATAATAATGAAAGATTTAGTACGGTTTACAAGGTGTTTCTATTGTCTTTACTGAAGAAAAAAGTGCAAAGCACAAAGATCATATTGATGGCCAGAATAATTGATCCAGCATAGTTGGCAGATGCTTCCCTAGCCCTAAAGGACACTTAAGACACCATTGTACCATTATAAGCCACTCAATATTAGTTCATCTTTGCCTTACCAATTGACTTCACTGCATTTTGTGGTCTAGCTGGGTTGACCAGGCCATCCTATCCTCAACAACTTCAAGTACCTTCTTTGGAATTCCCAGATGCTCCAAAATCTTCTTTCAGCACTAAGCAAACCTTATTTTCACTATTTGTTTACTATCTCATTCTTTTGATCACTACACTACCTCATGACTATAATTAGGGCTAATTTAGACTTCTAAACTGAAAGCTTTGTCCAATGGACTTAGCACCTTCATCACCAATATTGTCCTGTAGAACAGAAGCAAAACTGTTGCTGCTGAACAGAATGATTGGTGAATCTCACAGTTTCCTCTTCCCTCACTTGTGAACAAGAACCTGAGGTCCTTGAACTTCTCTACATAGGAAACTGTTCACTACCTACTAGAACATTTAACGGTACCAGTTCCCAAAGTTCCTGCATTGTACTCACCCGTGAACTATTCCAGTAAATGCTGGAAGCCATATCTAATTAAGTCAGCAGAACTAGATTATCTACAAAGAGCAGAAATGCAATCCTTAGGTTCCCAAATTGGATGCCCTCTAATCTTCAACTGCACCTTGGTATTTTGTCCATGAAAATAATGAACAGGAGAGAAGACTCCAACAGGCAAACTGAATGCAATTGACTTAACACTGAGCTTTGCAAACACTATGGAAGCTCTCTAAAAATACAGGGATCAAATGGTTTTCAACAGAAGCCTTGGAATCCCAATACTTTTAAAACACCTTCCACAAGATACTATAGAGTTTATAGTCATAAACGTTTTTCAGCTGTACAAAGCATATGTAGACAGGATTGGAAAACTTTCATGATCACTCAACTATCTGTTTGAGTGTAAACAGTTGCTTTACTGTGACATGGCTAGGATGGAATGCATATTGTTCCACCAGGATTTTAGGATCATCTATTAGATGGAGTGTCCACTCCATTACCCCTTCACTGATATTCCCTGGAAGGCTGAGATGGGTGATTTGTTTGCAAATTGAACACAACCTCTTGTCTCTGTTGTAAAAATTGAGAACCGGAACCTTTGTGCCTGCTCCAAGTCACTATTTCCTCCTTTCACACAACATTGAAGGGCCATATTACCCAAAATAACATAACATCCAATGTCTGCTGAATTTCCAATGGCATCTCTTCTAACCCTATAACCTTGGCTCTGCAAAGCTTCTTTAAGCACTTCAGAGACTTCAGTGACAAAGATGGACATACTGTAAATCCAACCAATACATCTCTCACTGCCTCCTCTGGGGAATGTGTATCTTTGTTTAGGATTTTCTCCAGCTCTCAACAATATCCTCAGGTCAACATTTCCCCACTGTTGATAAGATCAGAATGAAAAACATCCCATCTAACATTGATGCTCACTTATAGGTTTTTGGTTTGCTATCATGGCAAGAACCAAAAATATTCTGACTCCAACTCAATTGCCCTCTATATTGACATTCTGAACATGGTCCATTTCAACAACTGTATGTCCCTGAACTCTCTTAAGAAACAGGAGAACTTATTCTGGAAGTGAGTGTGGAAGGGAACGTCTCTTGAACAGAGGCTTATGTTAGTCACTCCCAGCAAACCTTCACTTGTTTTTTGGATATTCCAGGTCTGCCCTGTAGTTGCTCCACCCCTGTGAAACACAACTGCATTTGTGGCAGTTCAATATCTCATTTTATCTGAATGCTTAGAATATACGGCCACACGCCAGATAACATAGCTGTAAAGTTGATCATTGATATCTTCCCCAAGGTACTGTAGTACTAGGTGCAGTTATGATCAATTAGAGGTCATTGAACATTGGTGAAGCTACTTTGAATATTTGTGTAGTTCATGCATGGTAGTTACATTCAAAATTTTCCTCCCTGCAACTTTAAGTCACATTTAAGCAGCATTCTTCACCAACCAAAAAAACACCAGCCTGGAACTAATGAGCATCCCCAGAGTCACTCAGGTATTCTCCTGTTGGACAACTCCAGAGCAGGAGAGGAATCACCCTTGCATGAGAAGTGTATTTTCAAAATGGATGCTGTGCACAGAGGTGAGCTTGACCTAGCTGGTATTTTTCAAATTCCTCCACAAGACCCAGCTCCTTCCCCATCACATAAGTTATGCTGTGTCCCAAGAGCAAGTTTCTATTTCAAAGATTTACTATGCCTGGATCTGTCTCACTGTTGACTGTCACATGACTGGCATTGCACCAGACCATCATCCATCTTTTGGGAGATCAGCCCACATGATGACTCAACATGACAATTTGGGGGTGAGGCTGAGTGGAATATGCTAGTCACCTGGCTGTCAGGTGTTTGCTGGTTAGCACCACACTCAGGCCTAACTCTAAAAACTGGTCCCAATGGTCAATCAGTCCTGCTCTGAGAAAAGTTCCCTTTAATTTATTTGAGATTATCATGAAAACAAGTTTAAAATGGGTAATCTAATCAAGGGCACATATCTCTGCAGAGTTTCAAAAATTATTGAGGTCCCCAAAACCACAATCCTAGGAGGAGTACAATGAAAATAATACAAAACATAACTAGTAAATAAAACTTAATTTAATAGGGATCAAATAATATTCTTAATGTTTCTAACTTACCTCAGCCATCTGTTGACCCTAATAGGTTTATATCATCAGAAAATGTATTTTTACTTATATGATGAGACATCATGTTTCCCAGACACTATGGTTATATTTCAAAGGAATAGGGTAAGTGTCGGAGGGCATCAGAGGAATTTTTATTTTATTTTTTCAAAACCTCATTGCATTTAATTGCTTTTCAAAAAATGCTTCAATACAAAAAAAGTATTCACTCTCTTGGAAGTTTTTCACATTTTATTATTATACAACATTGAGTCACAATGGATTTAATTTGCCTTTTTTAATGCTGATCAACAGAAAAAGACTTTAATGTCAATGTGAAAACAGATCTTTGCAACTGGTCTATATGAAACAGAAATATAAAGCACAAAATAATTCATCAGATAAATATTCACCCCCTTCAGGTCCATGTTCAGTACACCTCTGGCAGCCATTACATCCTTGAGTCTGTGCATAGGTCTCTAGCAGCTTTGCATATCTGGACACTGCAGTTTATCTCCATTATTCTTTGCAAAAACTGCTCAAGATCTGCCAGGTTACATGGAGATCATGAGTGAAGAGCCCTTTTCAAGTCCAGCCACAAATTCTCATTTTGATTGTGATCTGGACTCAGACTTGGCCACCCCAGGACATTAACATTGTTCTTTTTTAGCCATTCCTATGTAGCTCTAGCTTTATGCTTGAGGTCATTGTCTTGCTGCAAAATAAATCTTCTCCCAAGGTGAAGGGCTCTTACAGACTTCCTTCGGGATTTCTTTGTAGTTTGCTGCATTTTTTCACCTTCTGCCTTCACAAGCTTTCCTGGGCCTGTTGCAGATAATCATCTCCACAGTATGATGCTGCCACTACTATGTTTCAAGGAGGGTATAGCGTGTTTTTAATAATACACATTGCTTGGCTTCCACCAAATATGGCTCTTAGCTTGGTGGACAGAAACCTCCATTTTGTCATCATCAGACTATAAAACCTTCTTTCAGCAGAGTCTCTCCCATGTGCCTCATGGCAAACTATAGCCTAGATGTTATGTGTGTTTTTTAACAGTGGCTTTCTCTTTGTCACTATCCCATAAAACTTTGACTGAGGAAGCACCCAGGCAGCAGTTTTTGTACGTACAGTCTCTCCAATCTAAGCCTTTGTAGTTTTTAGCTCCTTTGGAGTTATCATAGGTCTCTTATTGGCCTCCCTTAAAAATCTTCTTCTTGCATGACCACACAGTTTTTGTGGATGGCCTGAAGTAGGCAGATTTACAGCTTTGTTATACTCTTTCAACTTCGTAAAGATTAATTTAACTGCACATCAAGGAACAGTCATTGACTTGGTTATTTTCTTGACTCCATCCTCTAACTTGTGTTTTTCCTGCACCTTTTCACTAAGTTGCTTTGATTGTTTTTTTTTTTTTGTTTGGTTTTGGTTTTTTTTTGTCTACATTGTGTAGGTTAGGCCATGATACTGACTCAGCACAAGCATACTTGTAATTAATTTAGACTACTTTGCACAGATCTGTTTTCACTTTGACATTAAAGGGTCTTTTTCTGTTAATTAGTCACATTAAATATTCTTTGTGCCAACTATGTGCCAGCTTTTCATTACTTTCAGACAGTTACCGTTTATCATGTGCTCTAGTCTTGTTTGTGAAATCCAAAAAATGCAATATATTATAATATACAGTATATATATATA
The DNA here is from genome assembly GCF_900747795.2 of Erpetoichthys calabaricus. Lineage (NCBI taxonomy): Eukaryota > Metazoa > Chordata > Cladistia > Polypteriformes > Polypteridae > Erpetoichthys > Erpetoichthys calabaricus. The sequence continues at coordinate 54,094,411 of NC_041400.2, forward strand.
TATATATATATATATATATATATATATATATATATATATATATATATATATAATACAATATATTATAATTATTATTATAATTTTATTATATATATTATTATATAAATTATAATATATTAACAGTCACTTAAACTTTTTCATTTTTTGTTCTTCCTTTTTCAACTCCAATCAGCCATGAAAGTATAAAATGTTTTCTTACAATGTTGAATCTCATTGTTTTTATGTTTGCTCCTTTTTTGATAAAAACACTTTGTTTCCAAAATGTATTGTCTCTCTTACAAAGCATTTTATAAGCCTCCTCCTCCTGAGAAAGTACAGTGTGGTCTGAACTCCTACTTGCTGACAAGGCATTATCCTAGGAGCCTATTTTTAGTAATGAACTTTTGACTGCTCAAAACCCAAACCACAGCTCAGTTTTAAGTAATGCAAAAGTTGTTGAAATCATGCCTTCCTCATAAAGGTAACATAAGCCTCTACTTGGGTTTCCTTTCATTAAGTTGTTTATGCTTTTCTCACTTTATATTCTGTTCATAGCAACTTAACTATAATGACGTTACAAAAGATTATTTGAACTCTTTCTAAGAAAATGTTTAACTTTTTTTTCTTTTTTCTAAAAAAGCCAACATTTCCTCAATCAAAATAAATAAAACCTCTCTCTTGTTTGACTTATTATGGAAAGGGAAAGCTATAAATACAAAATCTCCAATTAATTATCACATCTATACATTAACTCCTGCCTTCTTAAACACAAAACCTGCATTGTACAAAGAAAGGAGAAAGAGAAAGTTTTGCAAGGGGTTGCCTGGGATAAAGGAGGGCACCTCAGGGTGGCAGAAGACAGGGGTAAACCAATAGAGCAGTGGACACCCTTAATGGTAGTGGACATGCACCTCAACATATCATTGTGAAATGGCAGGCACTACCAGAAATTGATCATTCTTCAAAGGCAAACCACATTTGTGTAAGAAAATTTTACAGTGGAGGTTTGGCATGGTGTCAGTAAGCTTCCTGGTTGATAGCACATGGTCCCTAGCCAGATCGCCTGGGAAAATGTTGCCATTTTACAGTAAGAGTAAGAACTGAGAACACTGGCACATAGTCCTACAAACTGCAGTATCAAGTCTCAAGGTGAAAAAGTGTGGGTGAGGTTGATCAACGGTGAAGGACAGGGTGAGATGAGTACTCTTGAAGAAATGGTCTTTTTTAAAACTACTGAAGGTACAGAGTGGAAGATTATCAAAGGCTGCGAGGGTGGCATCTAATATAGTGTCTCTATGACAATAATGTCCCTATAAAGCCATAGCCAGAGCAAGGTGCCTCTAACAATAGTAGTGGTTCTAGGGCTTAACCAGAAGATACCCTAGGAGAAGATTTAGCACTACATCAAGTCAGAGGATGATGCAATTCTAGAGACAAGAGTAGAGTTGGAGAAAAGGCTCACTGATGGAAGGAGGAACAGCTAAAATTAGGAAAGAGGGAGAGGGAAATATGTGAGACGTAGGAGAGTACTTTGACAGAACTTTAAGGTAAACAAGCAGGTGGACCACTCTATTGGACAGACTTGGCAACTACATGTAAAAGAAGGACCAGTGTAAGAATAAGAAGTGTAAGAAGACCTGCGCCACCACCACCTAATCAAAGAACCATGATGTTCCTACATTGATGGATTAAAAGCCAGAAGTCTACATGACCATCATCATCAAGTCCTTCCATGAGAACCCTAAATACAAAGAGGACTGTTCATTTATGTTAGGTAGAATGCCCAGAGGGGGCTGGGCAGTCTCATGGTCTGGAACCCCTGCAGGTTTTATTTTTTTTCTCCAGCCATCTGGAGTTTTTTTGTTTTTTCTGTCCTCCCTGGCCATCGGATCTTACTCTTATTCTATGTTAATTAGTGTTGTCTTATTTTAATTCTTACTTTGCCTTTTTTTCTCTTTTCTTCATCATGTAAAGCACTTTGAACTACATTATTTGTATGAAAATGTGCTATATAAATAAATGTTGTTGTTGTTGTAAGATTGTTGTTTTGTTTTGTTCCCTTGATTTTTATGATCTTTCTTTCTCTCTCTCTTTTTTGTTGTTTTAATATAATAAAATTATCTGTTTTTGATCCACCCTGTGCTCAGGTATGAAGAGATGCTAGGTGACTGTTCTTCTAACACAATCCCCTTGAACTAGAGTCAGTTTCCATCCAGGTTAGTCCCTATGTTGATAATGACTCTGCTTTTCCTTTCAGCACTTGAAGAGTTTGTGTTACAGTACATTAATCAGAGATTCTAAATTTGCCTTAAGTGAGTGATGCCACAGTGTCTGACCAGAACTAGTTCATGCCTTGCAACTGAAGGTGCTGGGATAAGCTTCAAATTCCCATGACCCATAATGGAACTGTGCACTTTGGTTATGGATGAAAAGATTTAATTATTGGTGACCTTGACACTGACCAGGAAAAGCTTAAGGGAAAACAGAAGGATGATTATTATGAATATATTGTATGTGCTTGTGACATCTTCTTAAGTGATCTCTTCATCAAAACAAGTAAAGTTGAGTGCGTCATAAAGTTCAACACAGTAGTTTGCTTTATTCTGCTGTAGCATTATGTAAAATGGCTGGATCTATCTGAAGTCTAAACAAAACTGGTTTGTACAGGATTGGTCAGCTGTAAGCTCATGTTAGCTCTGTTTATCTCATAACAGAGATAGTTGGGAAGCTTGGAATGTTTTGTCTGTGTACTGAATGTCATTAATAGTCCACAGGGCCGACACTCCTCTGTGGGAATTTTAGCCCATCAGAACAGATGTAATTCCTTAACCAGAAAGGTTTCAACTCCTAAAATCTCTACAGAATATTTTAAGGTATATTTATCTCTCTGCTTTAGTCTGACAGTGTGATTCCAAGTTATGTCACAATTATTTAGTCTAAATTCTAAGCTAGCTTCAAAAAACTTCATTAATATGTCTAGGCTGAGACATCTTATGAATTGTTCATAACATAAAACCATTAATTTCAAAATTATCTCTCTCTCAGTTTAACAGTTACATTCCAGATGTACATGTGCAGCACCTGCATTTGGCTAGAAACCTTAATCCCTATAACTGAAAAATGTAAAATACAAAAATGTATGCAGCTTATTTTCAAAAGAATAGTTATTAAATTAGAAAATGTATGCAGAGCGTAACATATAAGTGCATTGAATGACTTAGTTAACCGATTTCATAGTTGGAGCTATTTCAGTTTTTTTAGCTACCTCATCAAAGAGTAGGTTCTCATTTTTTTATATATTTTTGTAACAATGGGTCATTTTCAAAAATAATACAATTACATGTTAGTTGATAATGTTAAATATATGTTATAATGCTTTACAATATCACGTAGTTAAAAATGTAGCCCAAATAGGCTTGTGGTGGATCAATAGCTTTCATGGACAGCAGAATACAATTCAATTGAATGGCATCAACTGATGTCCTATTGTTAGATATTGGTTGTTGGAGGGTCTGTGAGTAATTGTAGCTCAAATTTCTTAAATGTAATGTTTTTGAAGACATACTTAATGGTGAGTTAAAACCTCTGTTAAAGTCTATCAAGTCAAAGTCAAGTTAAAATTGTTCACTGCTTTGGTTCGTGATGGAGAGCAGGTCTGGAGCTTTGATGATAAAATGTAGTGTCAGTGAAATATTGAATCATTATAATGTGCAGATAATGACATTATGTTAATATTGACTATGTGTTTGTTCACTCTATGCATACAAAGCGACACATCCTTTCCCCTGATTTTTTTAAGGGTTAACTTGTCTCAAGTAGCAGTAAATGAGCTGGTCTGTCAGATGTAAATTTGAAAAATCTGTAATCTACAATTTAAATAAAACAGAATGTTTTCCTTTGTATATGAATGCACCTAAAATGACTTGCGGAACTGCATTCTTGTATTTCTTCTCCTGTAAATGTTCTACACTTATAGTCTGTATACTGGAAGGGGCAGAGTTAGTTGCCCTCATTAGTTAGTTGCCACTACAACATATATATATAGTATCCAGTAAGCCACTGCCTTGCACCCTAAAAAACAAGGCTGAGTCCGTGGGCTTCAGGAAAACCAGCTTTATTGAATTCAAAACAGGAGCAACAAAGGCATTTATTGAAACGGGAGATACCATCTCACTACACACAGACACAGCAAACAAGCAGTAACATCATCAGTTGTCCTGCCTTGGCCCCCTTCTTCAGTTCAGGAACAGATAGTCTTCCTCGTCATCCAAATATATATGTCTTATGAGCTAAAGTTTTCAAAAATGCTAAACAGACACCTCCAGAGGACAATTTGTCTGGAAATGAATGCTCCAAGGAATGAAATCCTTTGGCTTGGGTAATATGTCTCTGAGCCAGAGTAACTCTCCCTTCTGTAGTGAGTGTATCTTTCACCCCTACATAATGACTGATCCTTAGCTGTGCATACCTATCATGCTCAAAAATAATCAGCATTCTTAACTTGCAAGGGAAAATAAATCATTGCAAATTCTTTTATCTGCTTGCTACAGCATTGCTGATGTATCAACTATACCAAGAGAGATACAGATTGTACTGTTTGTAACATGAAACCAAAAACCTCCAGATTCTGAGGGGCCTTAATTATTTTTTCTGGAGTAAGCAAGTGCACATGTCATTAATGTGTTTCAGAAATAACAAAACAGAAGGGCTAATTTACAACACTTTGCAATATTTCCCCCAAAATACCAAAATTATGTTGCCGTGGGTAAAAACATCACATCATGACATGCCCACGTGGACCATTAACACCAGATCTCCACTTCTATGACTGCTTTTCTTATTTTTCCCACACTAAATAGTAACTGGAAATAGTGTGTTGAGATGTGGGCTATACTGACACTGTTGTAGAAACTCTAAGAGGAATGCAGGCACATGACCATGAAAGAGAACATCACTGGTGTATAAAAGCAGGACAACATTAAGAAATGAAGATCTAATCAATTGGAGACAAGGAAAAGATAAAACTGAGAGCAAAAATGAAATCAAAAGTAATCAAATGGCCAAAAGTAAGGTTTGAAAACACAAGAGATACAGGAGAAGCTAAACTCAAGAAACTAGAGTGCAATCAACAAAGGAGTAGTGAAACTGTAACAAATAATGAGGTCAATGAGATGATATGACCCTTTAGTAAATGCGCAGTAGTAAATTAGCAAAAGGCAAACCAGTACAAGCTATCAGGTGCCAAACTAAAGACACATACATACCACAAAAAGTCTGCAAATAATTTTAATGATTTACCATCGTTAGGCTTTGTGATTATATCTGCTGCCTGATTTGCCATTGTCCCATTTCACCTCCTGACTCTAAGATCAATGGGCTAATGGAGGGGAGCAACTCTTCTGATGTTTTTGCAATAGCCGGCCTGGTTTGTTTTAAAATTCAACTCAAAATATTTTGAAGCATTTTTCTATGTAAAGTATCTTTGAGAATTAATTATATGCAGAGCTTCTGTTTTCTTTGTGTAAGTCTGTTACCTTTTTAATTTCTTCAGCAGTTCTGCTTTGTACTCATTTAGGAGATAGTCAAAATAAGCAGGGCACCTATACTAACTTATGCAGAGTTAAGTGGCTCAAACATGTTTTTCAGCTTTTTATTTTCAAGCTAGTGATGGGCTACTTAGGAAAATTAGTGCCATGTGCTGTTCTCAACATTTGTCTTCCTGCCTCTGCTAGACAACTTAGCAGCATGCTTTGTCCAACCTTTCCTAATCTTTTTTTTTTCTTTTGCATGCTTGTGGACTGTGACAACAAGTAACACCTATAATTTTATATGCTTTACTGCTTTCAGGTGTTTTTATTGTATGCTAAAGAAAGCCCTAGTGTATTATTAGAAACTTAATTCCATAGTGACTGCCAGTTAACACACTTTGTATTGGATACCTGATTTTAAAGCTTATCTTTTGGTAGTCACTTCATTTATTTACCAGTATTTCAGGTTAAGCTAAGTCAGCAGTATTCTGTCTTATACTTGTGTAATAGTAGAATGACAGATCCTTTAATTGCCAGTGCCTGCACTATCATTAGGGAAATTTAAAACCGATAAATAGTGAAAATGATGTAGGTTTTTGTTCTCTTTAAATCTATGCATAAATAAACTAAAAAGTGGAATTGTTCTTGTTTTTTTGGACTGGTAATCCTTATTTAGAAAGTAATTTGTTTTGTTTTTGTTTCTCGGTTGGCTGACCAGTATTGATTCTTATTTGAAATTTTGCTTGTTTCTAGGCGAGAGCCCCATGTTGGGCTTCGTTTGGTGAAGTCTACAACAGGTTTATTCTCAATATTGGACTGGCAGTCTTGTACTGGATTTCTTTGGGGGCCCGGTGGTATAAAAGAGTTTGTTCTTATTTCTGAGGTATTGGTTCTGAAAGTGATTTCGTTTGGTAATGGGCCTGGAGGACTAACACTTTCCTGTGCTTCTAACAGGTTGGTGGTCCTGAACTGGCTTTTATTTAGGTCTGTTCAGAACAGTCCATTTCTGGATTGGCAGTTCTCTATTGGGTTTTCTCCAATGAAGGAACTCTGAACTCTTCTGTGGGTCCATTTTTGTTTCTGGGAGGGATATCTTAATTTTTCCATTATTTGAGTTTGTTTTCATTTCTGCAGTGGTGGTTCTTTTTTGTGTTTCCTCTTATGATGGAAGCTTGTTGTTGCTTTTGGGATGGAGGTTCTGAATTGGCCATTGCTTATGTTTTCTGTCATTTTCAGTTGGTAGGACTATATTGGGGTTTTCTAGTGCTGGGACCTGTAGCATCTATAACTTCAGACTAGCAGGCAGTTCAAAATGTGGTTCTTCCTTAAATGTTTCATGTATTTCTGAGAGAGAGAGATAGATAGATAGATAGATAGATAGATAGATAGATAGATAGATAGATAGATAGATAGATAGATAGATAGATAGATAGATAGATAGATAGATAGATAGATAGATAGATAGATAGATAGATAGATAGATAGTGTTGCCAGGGTTTCTTCTTGCCTGATGATGCTAGGAAAGTTTTTTTCCCCTTTATCTTCTTCTTTCGGCTGCTCCCGTTGGGGGTTGCCACAGCAGATCATCTTCTTCCATATCTTCCTGTCCTGTGCATCTTGCTCTGTCACACCCATCACCTGCATGTCCTCTCTCACCTTAAACATAAAATATTCCCTTAGGCCTTCCTCTTTTCCTCTTGCCTGGCAGCTCTATCTTTAACATCCTTCTCCCAATATGCACAGAATCTCTCCTCTGCACATGTCCAAACCAACACAATCTCACCTCTCTGACTTTGTCTCCAAACCGTCCAACCTGAGCTCTAATGTACTCATGTCTAATCTTATCCATTCTTGTCACACCCAATGCAAATCTTAACAATTTTTTCCCTTTATAACACTGTATTATAGCAGGTTTAGAAAGATAATTAAAAAATTAAGTGGTTTTTTTTGTGAGCATATGTACATAGTCAATTATGGAAAAAGTCAGTAAACCTGTTAGAACAAATTATTAATTCTATAGGTCTGAAAACAAAACTCAGTTTCTTTCTTTGTATTTAATACATAAATTGAACAGTGGCCATTTTGGTGTGAAAACTGTGGTGGGGCCATTCCAGTATTTTCTGATATGTGTGCAGACATTTTCGAACATAAATTTTAACTTATCTAACTGATAATTACTGTCACTAAAAAACATGCAAGTTCATGCACCTTTCAGGTCATAAAAACAAAATTTCAAACAACGGAATGCCGGTGCTTGGAGTGTATTGATTGGCATTAGATATTGTGATATCTTCTGGTGTTGTCATCATATGTCAAAATATAGCAATACAGATTTAATCAATAAGTAAAAGGAAAACCTCACATTTACCATTTGCTCATGAACATTCTATTGGCTATGAATTGTCTAAACTGACAGAACAACACAGCAACACCCCATGTTTAGAATCAAATGATTTCAAGGTGAAATAGGTGAAGCCAAATAAAATGAATACACAGATATCAAATAATGGAGTACTTGAGATGCACACTGCACAATCTTCAGCAGTGCTAACTACAATGTTGCAAGGTGTTTGCTGCTCAGCACAAGGTGTCACGCATGTGCGACTTGGGATGATTTTCCAGACTTGACTTAGATAAGCGATACCACTTCGGGACGCTGTAGCTAATAACATCTTGTCTTTCCCCCACAGCTCTGTCCTTGTCACCCAGAGCATATCCTGCTGCTTCTGGTCAGAACCAGGAGTCAATACCAAATAAGCTGCAAGATCTGACAGCTAAAAACTAGAACAGAGAACTCTGCGTAGGATGATTTTGTATTTATCATCCCTTTTGTTCTGCCACTGTGCACCTTTTTACTTTTATTTTTCAAGACAATTTTTCAAGCCTAGTTGGTATCCCAATGATTCTTGCTGCTTTGCTCTGGTTACTTACTGCTGGTCACACAGGTTAGCAAACAACTGAAAAAAATTATTTTATATAAATATTTATTTTTTATAAAAGTATATATATATTTTAATCAATCGTATAATATACCTATATAAACTACTCAAAAAATTAAAAGAACACTTTGAAAACACATCAGATCTCAATGGGGAAAAAATAACTCCTGCTGGATATCAATACTGATATGGACTGGGTAATGTGTTAGGAACAAAAGGATGTCACATTGTTTGATGGAAATGAAAATTCAAAGACACCCCAAAAATCAAAGTGAAAAAATAATGTGGCAGGCTAGTCCATTTTGCCAAAATTTCATTGCAGCAACTCCAAATCGTACTCAGTAGTTTGTATGGCCCCCACGTGCTTGTATGCATGCCTGACAATGTTTGGGTATGCTCCTAATAAGACAACAGATGGTGTCCTGGGGGATCTCCTCCCAGATCTGGACCAGGGCATCACTGTGCAAATGGACAGTCTGAAGTGTAACCTGAGGGCATCAGATGGACCAAAACATAATGTCCCAGAGGTGTTCTATTGGATTTAAGTCAGGTGAGCGTTGGTATCAATTCCTTTATCCTCCTGGAACTGTCTGCATACTCTTGCCACATGAGGCCAGGCATTGTTGTGCACCAGGTGGAACCCAGGACCCACTGTACCAGCATAGGGTCTGACAATGGGTCCAAGGATTTCATTCCGATACCTAATGGCAGTCAAGGAGTCGTTGTCTAGCCTGCAGAGGTCTGTGTGTCCCTCCCCAGACCATCATTGACCCACCACCAAACCGGTCATGCTGAATGATATTACAGGCAGCATAACGTTCTCCACAACTTCTGTAGACCCTTTCACGTCTGTCACATGTGCTCAGCGTGAACCTGCTCTCATCTGTGAAAAGCACAGGGCGCCAGTGGTGGACCTGCCAATTCTGGTATTCTATGGCAAATGCCAATCAAGCTCCATGGTGCCGGGCAGTGAGCACAGAGTCTACTAGAGGACGTCGGGCCCTCAGGGCACCCTCATGGAGTGTGTTTTGGATTGTTGGGTCAGTGACATTCACACCAGTGGCCTGCTAGAGGTCATTTTGTAGGGCTGGCAGTGCTTATCCTGTTCCTCCTTGCAAAAAAGGAGCAGATACCGGTCCTGCTGATGGGTTAAGGACCTCCTACAGCCCTGTTCAGCTCTCCTGGAGTAACTGCCTGTATCCTGGAATCTCTTCCATGTCCTTGAGACTGTGCTGGGAGACACAGCAAACCTCCTGGCAATGGCACGTATTGATGTGCCATCCTGGAGAAGTTGGACTACCTGTGCAAACTCTGTAGGGTCCAGGTATCGCCTCATGCTACCAGTAGTGACACTGACCGTAACCAAATGCAAAACTAGTGAAAAAACAGTCAGAAAAGATGAGGAAGGAAAAATGTCAGTGGCCTCCACCTGTTAAACCATTACTGTTTTGGGGTTCGTCTCATTGTTGCCCCTCTAGTGCACCTGCTGTTAATTTCATTAACACCAAAGCAGCTGAAACTGATTAAGAACCCCATCTGCTACTTAACTGATCAGATCAACATATCCAAGAAGTTTCATTGACTTGATGCTATACTCTGATTAATGTTCCTTTAATTTTTTGAGCTGTATATATACCCGTTCTTTCCACATCAGGATTCTGTGTTTCTTTTTAACAGAGGGCTCAATCTGCTCACTTCTTTTTTTTTTTTTGAAGTGAAAGGAGCACAAGCAGGCTTTCTTGATGGCTTTTTAAAACTGAGTGGAGTCCTCCTCAGTGAAAATCAACACGCAGCCTAATGCCTTATGAATGATGCATTCATGATATTGATCCCCTTTCTTTCTATTATTTTTTTTTCAAAGTACTGTGGCTTAAGGGGGAGATCGATACTGGACTTTTTGTACCTCGTCACTGGTGTGTGCTGCATGTCCATGGCTAGAAAATCCTTAAACTGAAATGCACACAATTAAAAAAAATGAATATGGGCAATGACCTTCAAGCCTCATTGCTAAACAGCAAAGTTCTGGTTAGACTTATGAACATACATGTAACCACCATACAGCCAGGTGTTTTCTGGACAGAGGAAGGCTGACAAATAATTGGAAAAAAAGTGAGTTTCTTCATACATACCTGATCCTACATCTTTGAACTCTGTGCTTCTTTGAAACAGGAACATCATACAATTGGATCTTTTCCACGAAGTGGAAAGAGCATATGTGAGGCTTCCTTGGCATTTTTTCCCAATTTTGTGTAGTTTCCTCAGCAGTGGGTAAAGATCAAGATGCCTGTCAGGCGCATTCTGGCTTGCACTTGATGCATTCCTGACATGGATCTGCTTTCTTTCTTTTTTCAAGTATTTAGGCTACCTTTAAATGAGCTAATGATAGTGGATTTTTGGTAGACTCATCCAAGAACAGGCTTGCAGAACCTGTCATGAAGACAATTTCATAATGACAAGAATCAATATTTTTCTAGATAAGGAATTATATTGACCATATGATTGAAATTGGAAAAAAATGTTTAAGAAGACAAAGTTAAAGTGTGTTCTATATATTTTTATAATAAATTAAATTTCAGAAGGAAGCCCATTATTTATTTTGCTCAACATTTGATGGAGCTGTGCCCTTACTGTGAAAACACTACTGAAACTGAAATGCTTATTTTGAAATTTCCAATATTTTAAATAAATCTATCAAACAATTATTTATATTGGTTATCCAATCACTCTTTTTTCCTGAGCATAGTCATAATTTGTTTTCTTAATTATAAAAGATGACACATCAATAATATTGCCACAGGATATCAATGTAATCCTGTCTGACAAAGATCAATAAGAGCAGTTGTTCTTTCATACGTCACTGTAAAACAAATCACAAGTGAAACTGCAATGTAGCAGTTGCTGTCTTCTTTTGTTTAACAATATACATTGTGTATTTGTATTACAATGTACAGCAAATTGCTTAAATATTCTTACTAATACAAAGTTAAAATCAAACATGGCTTCATTTTATTGCGTTGGCAAAGGTCAGCACATTGGTTTATTTATAAACACCACAGCATTAATTCTTCTTTAAATGTGTGATGACACATCTCACCTACTGATGTTCTTATTTCGTGGCAGGACTCCAACCTGCACTGCGACTTATGCCAGATGACATTCTGAAGCACTTGTGGTCAGACCTGATACTGAAGTTCTTCAGTGTCTGCAACATCTCCCTCAATCACTGGCTGTAAATACTTTGATTCATTTTAAACCTGCACTAGCAAATTTAGCAAATATGTATACTAGTGTGATAATTCAGATGATTAGTGTATTCTCTCTCTCCAGATTTCTTTTTTATTAATGTAATGCAATGAGTGGATTTATTATTGTGTATGAGTTAATAGGCTGCACCTCTGTATGATGTTCTACTTGCTACCTACTGTACCTCGGTTTGCTCATCAGCACTGTGTACTGTACATTGGTGGGGAGAAAATAAAGCACAACATAAACAACAAGATCAAAATGAAACAATAATACAATTTGCTGCATGTTATCTGTGTTCAGGTCTGTGAACTTTTTCATGTTCATTTCATATCTAGTTAACCGCAACCCATTATTCCTCCTCCTTTATCTCTTCTTGGTAGATTTGTGATGAGTCAAACTTTGTAAACTTTCGATCACAATTTTATTTTGCAGACAAGTCTTAAGCTCTTGACCACTTCAGATTTAATAAAGAATTCATCATTATCTTGTAATCTCCACATATTCTTATACTGATGCCTTTTTGCGGGCATAATGACAACCCCTTTTACTCTGACTAGCAAGATTCTAGTTTACAGTAAACAGTTTGATCTCTGGTGAAGTGCAATGAGCGATGTGAGGAGTTTACAGAACATTTGGCATTGCCCACTTATTTACAGATATAGAATTTTAATCAAATATTTTTAATCAATATATGTTAATTTTTACAATTTAATCCAAGTATATACTTAAATGAAGTGGTAGCAATGGATTATTAAAAATTTAAAGAGTGTGGTCAACATCATTCCCTACAATTACTAACATTCCTGTGTTTTCTGTATTTAGAAACAAAAAGTTCTTATCCGCTCATTCCTTTACCTCACTGACAAAATTAATTAAGGAGAAAGTAGGGTGAAATGACACCTTTTTTGGCTAACTAAATAGATTACAAATGCAAGCTTTTGAGGCAGCTAAGGCCCCTTCATCAGGCAAGGTGTAAAATTAATTAAGGACAGCATTGAAGAAAACCTCAATTGGTCTAAAAGAAAGGCAAAATTTGGTGTCATCTTCATATGAGTGAAAATTAATGTTATATTTTCTAATTGTTGTTCCAAATAGAAACATGTAAAGTGAAAATAGTAAAAGTCCCAGTACTGAGCCCTGTGGAATACCATATTTAATGTCTGAGTATAACTGAGTACTGTCAGGACATTTCTGTATGTACTGTTAACAATTTGATTAATAAGAGCTAAAGTGGGCAAGCACAGTGCCCGTGAGGCCAATGTAATCTTCCAACCTCTGCAATAAAATAGAATGGTCAATGGTGTCAAATGTTCCACTTAACTCTAACAACATAATTGCTGTGAAATTTCCTTCATCAGAGGATATCAGAATGTCTGGGGAACCAGTTTTTACTTTCCACCCTGAGTACTCTCTGAGGGTAATTATTTTTTTTCCACATGTCCAGATTATCCAGGTAAAACAGTTCCCTCCCATTGGCTAAACACTAAAAAATCTATCTGAATACTCTGAGCTATCCCAGCCTGAGCAAGTGTGGGTGCGTGCATGAGGATGTCTTCTTATGGACTTACATCCTATCCAGCAATGGTTCCTACCATGTCGTCTCATGTTGAAGGCAACATCCATCCATCCATTTTCCAACCCGCTGAATCCGAACACAGGGTCACGGGGGTCTGCTGGAGCCAATCCCAGCCAACACAGGGCACAAGACAGGAACCAATCCCGGGCAGGGTGCCAACCCACCGCAGGACACACACAAACACACCAAGCACACCCTATGGCCAATTTTTAGAATCGCCAATCCAGCTAACCTGCATGTCTTTGGACTGTGGGAGGAAACCGGAGCGCCTGGAGGAAACCCACGCAGACACAGGGAGAACATGCAAACTCCACGCAGGGAGGACCCGGGAAGCGAACCCAGGTCCCCAGGTCTCCCAACTGCGAGGCAGCAGCGCTACCCACTGCGCCACCGTGCCGCGAAGGCAACGCTATAAAAGAAAAAATAGTTTCAGGAATTGAATCTATAAAAATCCTATCAAAATGGCCAAATCGAGCAAGCAAATTTCATAATGTTTAACTGTTGGAAACACCTCCCACCTTCAGACTTCCCTTATGGATAATTTGCTGAGGAATTGATGTGTTGCTTTTCAAGACTTTCTGAATTTGTTACAATGATCTCTGTTTAGGAAACATTAGCTAGCTATCAGCATTGGCTTTTAGTTCACTATTTTGTACCAATATTTTATGTTTTCACTAAAAGAAATGGGAATCAAAGTAAAGGAAATGGTGTGTAGATGGGTACAAAATTGGCTTAAATACAGGAAGGAAATGATCATGATTAGGGTGGTTTTCAGAATTAGGTGGTATTAAAAGTGGTGTCACTGAGAGTCAGTGCTAGGGATGCTGCTGGTTTTAATATAAATAAACAATCTGGACAAAAATATAATCAATAAGTCAGTGAAGTTTGCAGATAATACAAAACTAGATGGAAGTACTGCTAATGAGGTATGAGCTAAATTGTTAACAGAATGTCTTCAACAGAATATAGGTTTAACCAGATAACATTTAGTGTAAATAAACATAAGGTATTACACATAGAAAATAGACATGTTAGATCTGAATACACAATGGAAAGGCTGAAACTTGAAAGCACCAGTTATTACCAGGACCTGGAAGTCATAGCGGAATCATCATTATCTACATCCAGACAATGTATAGAAGCAATAAAGAAATCTAATAGGACGTAATGGTATATGCCACAATATGTAGAGTATAAGTCAAGGGAGGTTATGCTTAAGTTATATAATGCACTAGCAAGGTTTCCCCTTTGAGAATTGTTTTGGTCTTTATATTACAAAAAAGATGCAGCAGTGCTGGAGAAAGTTCAGAGAAGAGCAACTCGGCTGATTCTGGGTCTTAGAGGTAGGAGTTTTGAAGAGAAATTGAAGGTGCGGCACCTTTTCAGTTTAACCAAATGGAGATTAACAGTAGACATGACTGAAGTGTTTAACATTATGAGGGAATTAGTATAGGTGACTGCAGCTGTAACATTATCATAAATTCTTTAACAAGAACATGGAGACACCACTGGGTCATGTTAAGGGCAGATTTTGCACTCATTTTAGAAGGTTTTATCACACAAAGAACTAAGTATAGACACATGGAATAAATGACCAAATAATGTGACGGAGAGTAGGGCTTTAGGAGCCTTTATATTTTAACTTCATTTTTATGCTGACAATAATGAGCTCTAGCTTTCAAGCTCGGTCACTATACTATACAGTACAGTTCAGGTTGCACATGAGTTGTCTCCTTAGCCGGAAACAGGATGACTGAGCTTGTTGAGCTGAATCACCTGTCCTGGTCACAATTGTTCTAATGTTCTATTCACTTTTGTCTCAGTCCAACAATTGACTTTGTGGTGTCACTACTCAGCAGCTGTGAATTAACAACATTCAGGTTATGAACATGCGCACTCTAAACCTTTCTTATCTTTGTGTAAAATCAGGGGACCCAGCACAATGGCACAACATGTAAACCAAAAGCTATGATGAGTTTTCATGTGACGCCATGCTGAGTCCTTCTCTACCAGCACCCAACACTTGCACAATCCTTCAACAACTTTGATCATTTTGATTGTTTGGTATGCAGCAGCAACAAAGTTCATGCAAAAGGGCAATTTCCCCTTGGGGATTAACAAGGTATATGTATAAAAAAACTAGGAATTCTTCTGTTACTTAAAGTCTTAGAAGAAGGTATATACAGACAACATGGGGAAATGCCTGCTGTGAATGCTTTGATTGGAAAAGCAGGGTGTAGTGGTCAGAACTGGCTGTTTAAAGATACTTAAGCATATGCAAAAACACAGTAGAATCACACATGTCCATTTTGTGACCACAAAAGTGTTGTATTCCAAAGACTGGCCTGATTATTAAAGTGAGAGGAGGTGAGATTTAAACAGTACAAAGAACAACTAGGAATGATAAGTAATTTTATCTGCATCTGCAATCTCATAGTACAGTAATGATTCCAATCCCAACCTAGCATTATAAGAAAAAATTGATGAATTAAAATGTGATGTGCTGTTTTGTTTGTATTTTTTAAGGTATTCAATTTGGAATCACCAAATTAAAGCCCTTCTTCACTATGGTTCCTAAATCAGAATAGTTATAATCAGATGTGTTTTGGCATGAAAATTCTGGCTAGGTCCATATGTGTGGATAGCGCTTTGAGTACTGAGAAAAGCACTATATAAATGTAATGAATTATTATTATTATTATTATTATTATTATTATTATTATATAAGAAATTTCCTCTATTTGAGCAGATTTCTCTAGCATCAACATTAAATAAATCAAACTAATAATGTCTGTCCCTTTTTTACTAATGGCTAGTGAGATGTGCGGGTTCACTGGAAATCAATCAAACAATAGGCTGCTTCCCTCTGACATTGTCATCATCTGACATACTACAGCCATATAGATTTAAACATTAAGCAAACTGAACACCAAATAGCCACTGTAGTAGAAATCGACAAGTTATCCTCAACCAGGACAAGTTTGACAAAAGTTAGTAATTAGGCAGGAGAAAAGGTTGTCCATCTGCATCATTTATTACTCTTTAGCTAATGCCTGAACAGGGAGCATTCTTAAACAGCATTAGCAGAATAGTCAGAGAGACTGACAGGAATCTTTCTTCTCTCATGGAGGACGGAGGCAATGCCTCTCACACTCCGACACAAAGGACAGAAGCTCATTTTCTATACTACTGAATTTACATAGATTGTCAATCAATGCATACATTTATTCTGGTTGGTGTGTTGGTTTTAGGGTTGCCACCCGTCCTTTAAAATACGGAATCGTCCCATATTTGAGAATGAAATTGCGCGTCCCGTTTTGAATCAATACGTATGCGTCCCTTATTTTTTTGTATTAAAAGTGGTAACCCTAGTTGGTTTGCTCCTAAATGATCTATATAAAATAGAAGTCTGCTTTACTATATGCTTATTATTGTTACATCCTTTGGGTTAAGCCACCACCATTGAAATTTCTGTGCATATAACAACTGTCCAATCTTGTTGAATATAGGTCATCTGATCTCTTAGTCATCTTTCAGTACCCTTTGAGTATTACATCTTTGACTTTGTTGTTCTCTTGACCTTTATCTGGTTTCCTGACATGTCCGTACAGGTTTTGGACATGTATTAACCCATTATTCTATTTCTTTAAGATGAATGCTATGTTACCCTATACTATTCTTCCACACCACCTACTTATATGAAGTACCTAAATTTAAACAACACCTCAAGTTTAGAATCAGACAGCTATAAGGTGAAAAAGGACACTCTAAACTAACGTGGAGAGAACACATAGACTACATACACTGCATGATTTGAACAAGGCTCTGGGACTGTCGAGAAGCAAAGCTAACCACCAGGTGTTTACTGAACAGAGCAGAGAGGGCAATCAATTGAAAAAGTTATTTTCTACATATATACCTGATCTTGCATCTTTGGACTCTGTGGTTCTTTAAAAGAGAAACATCATACCACTGAATCTTTTTAATGAGGCGGAAAGAGTACATGTGAGGCTTCATTGTTATTTTTTTCAAAGTAAGTGTATTCTCTTCAGCAACAGGTAAAGATCAAGATGCCTCTCAGCCCCATTCTGATCAACACAATGTGTTGAGATCAATGAAATCCCGATATGGATCTGCTTCCTTTTTTTAAATTACTGAGACTACCTTTACATAAGGAAATGATAGTGGACTTTTTGTAGCATTTCATTGTCTTAGCTGTGGAAATTCAAAACATACTGTAAGTACAAAAGTGAGATTAATAACAAGTGGATCTCATTTTAATGTTGAGGAGAAGAGGCCCTATCCTTGAAGCTGTATCACTAAACTGGAAAGTTCTGGTTACACACACACACCAAAGGGTAAAGACAGAACACTGTAGGGCCAATGCCCTGACAACCTGCCATCAAGACAATTTCACATATCACAAAAAACTATTTTTTTTTCTAGATAGGATATGACACTGAGCATTTTATGGTGGGTTGTGCCCCATTGGTTTCTAATGCAGAAACATCACTGACTATAATTAATAGTATGGCTTGATCATAATTTTAATCTATTAATGTCCATTTTAAAATTTCCCTCCACACCTGTTATAACAATTAACATATAAACTTACAATCCAGTCTTCCTTTTTTTTTTTTTTTTGCATTTCATTAAAATCAAATAACATTCCATACAAGAAAGTCAAGTTTAACAATTAGGTTTGAAACAAATCAACACCCACCCATGAGAAAGAGAGCTAGGCCAGCAGAGAAAAACTTTAAACTTGTAAAAAAAAAGGAAATAGATCTACTCTATATATATCCTAAGCCTAAAAGTGCAATGATTTTATGTGACATTTTTATGCCACATTTTTTGTCACTTTTTAAATCGGGCTTATTTTAAAACCTACATATACTGTATATGTTTGGTATCATTCTTTTCGGAATTTATCGAACTTTAATGTGATGTTGTTAGATTTTGAGATTCTTATTCCATTTTTAAATTATAAACTAAAAAAATATCAAGAACTCACGTCTCACGAGATGAGAGTTTGTGCCAAGAAATGTAGCCATGCCCAGGGCCATAAATAAAAGACAAAGAGTAGAACAGCTGCTGTACATGCTTTTAAATGTTTGAAATGCCACGTGAGATGCAGATCACGCGGCACGGTAGCAGCAGCAAGCCAGCAACTGATCGAGCAAAGAGGAAGTAAGAAAAACTGTATTTGTTTCCCATTGTATCACCGTTTAAGAGGGGGTTTCGGAGAAGCGACTGCGCTTCCTGGTGGTGCGTTCAGCCCCTCTCTTCACAATGCGAGCGGCAGAGACACGAAGTGGCTGGCACGCAGTGCCCCCTGGTAAATTAATAAATGAATAAAAATAAATTGAATAAGGAAGAGGGGAGAGAATCTGCTTCCTAATTTTAAATGCTTATTCTAAAATGTTATTGATTAGATTCTGCCAGGTTTTGAAAAAGTTTTGTACAGATCCTCTAAGTGAGAATTTGATTTTTTCCAATCTTAAATAATATATAACATCAGTTACCCACTGACTTTAAGAAGGTGAGATAGGATTCTTCCATTTGAGCAAGATAAGTTTGCGTGCCAATAGTGTATTAAAGGCAATTACAGTTTGTTTGTCTTCTACACTTTAAGCCCATCTGGAAGAACACCAAACACAGCTGTTAGTGGATTAGGAGGGATTGAGACACCAAGTCTGTCTGAAAGGCATTTAAAGATTTTGGTCCAAAATTATGATAATATGGTACAGGCCCAAAAAATGTGACCCAGTGAGGATGGAACTTGATGGCAATGTTCACAGGTTGGATCTTGCCCTGGAAACATTTTGGACAATTTTAAATGAGACAGGTGTTCTTGATAGATAATTTTAAGTTGAATAATTGTATGCTTTACGCATCTGGAGCTCGAGTGAATTCTGTGCATTGCTTCCTTCCATTCCTGTTCTGAGATGTTGAGTGAGACATCCTTTTTCCACTGTACTCTGGGATCTTTGAAAGGCAGGGACTGTAAAATGTTGTTATATATTACAGAAATGCTGTCTGAGTCCTCAAGACTGATCAGTATTTTTTCAGACTTTTTTTTCTACCCCTTCCTAATTGTCACAAAATGAAGGAACAGCCTCGAGGAAAAAAAAAAAAGCAGACTATAAAATTTATTGTGAGATTTTTTTAACTCTTTTGAGACCCTCCCCAACAGGGCGGCAAGCCAAAACGCTATTGACGCGTCTGATGAGGGCTGCTTGACTGTTGCAGAGGCAACCTCAGGTTCACAACGCCTCACAGATTTGCAGCACCTCGCACATTCACAGTGCCACAGTCACCGTTGTCTGATGGGTGATGTGGAGAACACTATAACTTGGACACTGACCTGGCTCCAGCACTGCCCGTTTGCTGTGTCTGTATGTAGTAGAGTAGTATCTGCAATAAATAAATTTGCTATTCCTGTTTCAATTTGAATAAAGCTGATTTTCATGAAATCCTTAGAATCAGCCTCGTCTTTTGGGTGCAAGGCAGCGACTCGCGCATCACAGTAGAACCAAAGAAAATGAACAAACTGACCATATACCTAATATGCTGTATCTTCTTCTTCTTTTGGCTGCTCCCGTTAGGGGTTGCCACAGTGGATCATCTTCTTCCATATCTTTCTGTCTTCTGCATCTTGTTCTGTTAAACCCATCACCTGCATGCGTCCTCTCTCACCACATCCATAAACCTTCTCTTCGGCCTTCCTCTTTTTCTCTTGCCTGGCAGCTCTATCCTTAGCATCCTTCTCCCAATATACTCAGCATCCCTCCTCTGCACATGTCCAAACCAACGCAATCTCGCCTTTCTGACTTTGTCTCCCAAACGTCCAACTTAAGCTGACCCACTAATGTACTCATTTCCAATCCTATCCATCCTCGTCGTACCCAATGCAAATCTTAGCATCTTTAACTCTGCCACCTCCAGCTCTGTCTTCTGCTTTCTGGTCAGTGCCACCATCTCCAGCCCATATAACATAGCTGGTCTCACTACTTTCCTGTAGACCTTCCCTTTCACTCTTGCTGATACCCGTCTTTCACAGTATACAGCACTAATATTTCAGCCCTATCTGTTAGAATGTAGTCAAAATTTTAGACTAATGATGAAAAATGAAATAAAAAGCAGATTTGAGCCATAAATTAACAAATATCCCCCAGTAGATACATTTATTTCAACTCCGGACAGCAACTGTGATCTGAAGTAAAAGGGCTGGCCTGACATCTGATGCCTTCTATAAAAAATCTCTCATGCTGGCTTCTTTCCAAACACATCCCATCACTTTGTGAGAGCCAAAATGTTGATATTGGTTTAGTCTTCCTCTGCACTTCTACTAAGTCTTTTTCCTTATTTTTGTTCTCTTCTTTTTATAAGCTGCACATTTTTTACTGATGCCACTCAAAGAACAACTATGACAGGTCCCATAAACCAAAAATTCATGAGACCAGAAACATTTCCCACGTGAAAAAAAAAACACAAACCAGGGCAGTAGTTTCAGAACAAATTGTCTTCAGCACGATATAAAGAAATAATTCAAAGGAAACATTTAAGAAAACAAAAACACATAACAGACTTGAATATGTAAATGCTATGCACTTTATTAGGTACACCTGTCTGGCACTGGGTAGGATGCCCTTTTGCTTCCTGAACAGCCTGAATACTTTGAGGCATGGAATCAACAAAGTGCTGGAAGGTGGTGGTTGGTAAAAGAAACAAAGCATTGAATGTTTACAAAATGCTGGATTATATTGTCTGTTCTGTCAACATGAAGGCAGATGTATTTGAATAGCAGTAGGAGTAGACATTAAACTACTGTAAGCCAAAAAGTTGAAACCGGGGACTCAGTCCTACTTTTGTCTCTATATGGAATTACACACTAAAAAGTCAAAGCCAAAAAACAAAATAAAGTAATATTAGAATTCTCAAATGAAAACACATTAAAGCCGATATTACATTACACAACTTCTAGCCATGGGGTGTGTCAGATTTGCAGATCACAGTTGCTGATCTTGATGAAAGCTGACATTTCCCTTTTTCTGGCAGCTAATAGGGCACTGCCTGACAAAGTCGATCCTGCTCGGAGGGTTAAAAGTTAAGAACATGTTCAGCCTCAGTCTCTGCCCTTTTTTCTTTTCTTCTGTTGTGGTACATACAGTCATATGAAAAAGTGTGGGAACACCTCCCAGCCTGCATAATAATTTACTCTACTTTCAACAAAAAAGATAACAGTGGTAAGTCTTTCATTTCATAGGAACATCTGAGTACTGGGGTGTTTTCTGAACAAAGGTTTTTAGTGAAGCAGTATTTAGTTGTGTGAAATTAAATCAAATGTGAAAAACTGTCTGTGCAAAAATGTGGGTACCCTTGTAATTTTGCTGATTTGAATGCATGTCACTGCTCAATACTGATTACTTGCAACACCAAATTGGCTGGATTAGCTCGTTAAGACTTGAACTTCATAGACAGGTGTGTCCAATCATGAGAAAAGGTATTTAAGGTGGTCAATTGCAAGTTGTGCTTCCCTTTGACTTACCTCTGAAGAGTGACAGCATGGGAACCTCAAAGCAACTCCCAAAAGATCTGAAAACAATAATTGTTCAGTATCAATGTTTAGGGGAAGGCTACAAAAAACTATCTCAGAGGTTTAAATTGTCAGTTTCAACTGTAAGGAATATAATCAGGAAATGGAAGGCCACAGGCACAGTTGCTGTTATACCCAGGTCTGGCAGGCCAAGAAAAATACAGGAGCGGCATATGCGCAGGACTGTGAGAATGGTTACAGACAACCCACAGATCACCTCCAAAGACCTGCAAGAACATCTTGCTGCAGATGGTGTATCTGTACATCATTCTACAATTCAGTGCAATTTGCACAAAGAATATCTGTATGACAGGGTGATGTGAAAGAAGCCCTTTCTGCACTCACGCCACAAACAGTCGCTTGTTGTATGCAAATGCTCATTTAGACAAGCCAGATTCATTTTGGAACAAAGTGCTTTAGACTGATGAGACAAAAATTGAGTTATTTGGTCACAAAAAGCGCTTTGCGTGGCGGAAGAAGAACACCTCATTCCAATAAAAACACCTGCTACCTACTGTCAAATTATGTGGAGGTCCCATCATGCTGTGGGGCTGTGTGGCTAGTTCAGGGACTGGGGCCCTTGTTAAAGTCGAGGGTCGGATGAATTCAACCCAATATCAACAAATTCTTCAGGATAATATTAAAGCATCAGTCACAAAGTTGAAGGTACACAGGGGTTGGATATTCCAACAAGACAATGACCCAAAACACAGTTCGAAATCTACAAAGGCATTCATGCAGAGGGAGAAGTACAATGTTCTGGAATGGCTGTCACAGTCTCCTGACTTGAATATCATCGAAAATCTATGGGATGATTTGAAGCAGGTTGTCCATGCCTGGCAATCATCAAATTTAACTGAACTGGAGAGATTTTCTATGGAAGAATGGTCAAAAATACCTCCATCCAGAATCCAGACACTCATCAAAGGCTATAGGAGACGTCTAGAGGCTGTTATATTTGCAAAAGGAGGCTCAACTAAGTATTGATGTAATATCTCTGTTGGGGTGCCCAAATTTATGCACCTGTCTAATTTTGTTATGATGCATATTGCATATTTTCTGTTAATCCAATAAACTTAATGTCACTGCTGAAATACTACTGTTTCCATAAGGCATGTCATATATTAAAAGGAAGTTGCTACTTTGAAAGCTCAGCCAATGATAAACAAAAATCCAAAGAATTAACAGGGGTTCCCAAACTTTTTCATATGACTGTAAAACATCTGTATAGGTGGGCCAAAACACCTTATTCCTTGTCGCTGAATTCTATGCATTGTACATCCAGATGAGCCTTCATTGGTTGTGGGCTCTCATGCACACAGAGCCCCCCCTTAAGACTAAAGACAAATTCCCACCTGTATAATTTTATTGCAGCAAACTGCAGACTCATTGGAGTGTTTTGCTAGGTATGTCATATTATGCGACCAACTTCAGAGAAGCATACTGCCAACTGCCTCTGACTTGCTAAGATTATCCAAATGAAGGCTATGACTGAAAATAGCTAGAACTGTCACATAATGTGACATAGCCTTAACACATAGAAGATTTTGTTTTGAAATATTTGTAAACTTGGAAGACCAGGAAATACACTATTTAAAGCATTGCACTGAAGTCACATGCCATGCATTTCCAGTCAATTCCGGGAAACAGAATCATAGCAGCCATAAACAAGACAGTTCATTTCAGTGCTTATGATAAAATAATAAAGGTATACCGTGTGATGGACAGTCGGGGCGCCTTCGTAAGGGAAGGACCTGGCACAGGGCAATACCTGCCCTGGGATGACAGAGGGCAGCCCTCCTTGCTTGCTATGGTGCCATGGGTTTGGAGCATGGAAGTTCAACACTGAAAGGGCCCATGGCCACCGCCAGGTTGTGCAAGGGGAACGGGTGAGCCATCCTTGTCCGGACTCCCGCCACACCCGAAAGTGCTGCTGGAAGAAGATCACCGGACACCCGGAGACACTTTATTTTTGGGTGCCTTATAAAAGGAGCCAGCTACCACTACTCCGAGAGCCAGAGTCAGGAGGAAGCAGACAAAGCTTGAGGGAGGAATGGAGGTGGAAGGAAGTGAGAGAGTAGAGAAGACAGGAATGTGTGCTGTATTGGTGCTTGTTGTACTTTACTGCAGGTGGAAGACAAAAGAAAAACATTTCCAACTCTGGATAAAGCTTGTGTTGTTCTAGAACTTGTGTCTCTGCCTGTCTGTGTCAGGTTGGGGGCGGCAGGTGCACCCCAAAGTCTCCACACTTGGTTAAACACAAAACTTTATAATGTTTTTAAATGACATGCTGATAATTTTGCAGCTGGTAAAAATGAATGCTCCACATTGTAAAATCCCTAAAGAAGGACATGCTGTAGATAGACACAAGAAGGACAGAAAAATGTAAATAAGAATGCAGATTATAACATAACATACCAACCTTAGGAGCATGGTGAATCTCTTGCAAAAATCAAGCCTAAAACATAGTAGGGGAATGATAGCGATTTAACAGATATTTATATGCTCTCCATTTTCTTCCTCAGACTTGAGATCGCTTTTGTAGTAACAAAGACCCCTTCCAGTCCCCTTAGCCTTTGAAGAGGATGTCAGTTTGACCACTGTGCTAAGACAATCAAATGTCTCCCTACTGAGAGACTCTGTTAAGTGTCATTGACCTTTTATAACAACACCATCAATAAAAATGGTATCCATATTGGAACACAAACTCTATTTACATCTCCTTCTGCTTTATTTACAAAGCAAACAAGAATAACTGCCTTAATATAAAGTATAACCCACAGAACAAGTTCATAAACACGATTTAAGGATCAGATTATTATACAATATGAGTGATCTATTTTAATCAATGCTTTTTTCATTGATTTTGTTTCAAGAAATTAACAATCAAGAAGAAGATGATAAAATTTGCAGAATTTATACAACAAATTACTTCAAAATAAATCTACGAAGAACACTAGAGAAATAAAAAAAACAAGAAATCAACCCCCAAAAACTCATAATATAGCAAAACAAATTAGATTAGATAAACTTTATTTATCCCATGGAGAAAACTCAGAATGAAATTAACAATGTGAGACTATTGAAACACATGGTTTCAAAACATTTCATGGAGGCTAAACATGTTCTCAGTGATCTGAAACATATGGTTGTGGAAATTGCTCATGTGCAGCGGTAAGAACTGTTGACCTATAACCAAAATGTTGTGGGTTTGAGTCCAAATAATGGTATATTATTTACCCTGTACAACTCCAGGCACCTCACACCCAGATAAATTGACTTGAGCTGGGAAGAACTTCAGCTGCGTCGGTGGGGGGATGGGGCGGCAGTCTGCTTGCTGCTTGTGCTGATCGACACATTTGCAAAACAAAAACGCTAATGGAGAGGTGTGAAATAATTTAAGGGGGCCCGGGATTACGACTTTGTCGTACGCTTCAGGGATTCTAGTGTTAATTTCTTTCAATTTTCTGATGTAAGCCTGTAATTAATAATATTTTTCTATTCTCTTGTTTACTTATGTATATATTTGCCTGATGGCCTTGATTATAGATACCTATATGTATCATCCCATTTTTTTAATATATTATTTAATTAATATGTGGGCAACTTTTTTTTATCCCTAATGGCTTGCCCTGGCTCTGGAGAAGTGAAGATATCCTGTAACATGTCAGCTAGTTTCTTCAGCCAGCCTGTTCAAGCGGGTATCCCTTCACTCACTGAACATCACATCCCAACTCTGGAATTTGCTTTAGGACTTAAAGCACATGGATGTTGCCTTTTTTGGCTTTTTAAGTCTAGAAAACATATTATTTGTACTTTTGTATTTCAGATTTTTGTGTATTATAACATATTTGACTACATGTGTTTGTTATAGACTGAGTTAATTAGTAAAGTATTTATTTTCAAGAATTTGATTGAAATAGACCACTCTTGTGGAATAGTAACTTGCTCATTAAATCATTTTTATTTCCAAAGAATTCTGTTCAAACATAGGGATATGGATTGGTGATGACTCTATACCATCATACTATGTTTGGCTACATTTTTATGTTGAGGACCTCTCATTTCATTATGGGGCCAGACAGGAAGCCACTGCAATGTGGGAGGAAGCAGCATGAGATGATGTTTGATTTTCATTATGACAATGTGCTTTATTCAGAGGGAAGTATCCAGTTGAACAATGGTATAAAGGAATGCATAAGGGCAACAACAATATTCAGATATACCATGACATTCAATAGATGCTCACTTAGTATTAAAAGAATAGCTGAGAATAACTTTCCTACAATTTTGCACTACAACTACCAGCATGTACTGCTGATACAAAGCAGGATGGATCCATAGACACATGCTGCAACAATTATGGCCCCTCCTTCTACATGTTGCATCAGAAATCAAAATTCACCGGATTAGGTGATATATTTCCTATTTTCAGTTATCTAGTTTTGTTGACCATGAAGCTCCATTTCCATATTCTTAGCCAACAGGAGTTGGCACCAGTCTATCACCTCAAAGTGTAAAGCATTGTGTATTCAGTGATGCCCTTCTACACACTGTAGTATTTATGGCCTCTTCCTTTTACTTTTTTGTGTGGTGAAAGTGAATAATAATTCGCTGTCTAATTTTATTTTATTATTTAGTTATTGTGGACTATAGTCAATGTCTTTTGAAAAAAACCATACCAGGGCCACACAGAGGGTACTGCAGCTTGCAAATGATCTTCTGTCAAGTAGCAATGCTACATGACCTTCACTTACACTCTTTTCTCTGTTGATCCTTATAATTACTTTTTCTGCTTGGTAAACCATAATTTGATTGTTGTACAAGGAAAATTTGATTTTCTTTATTTGAAATGATATTGTCTTGTCTGTGTATTAGCTTTTATATTACTTTTGATTTAATTGTCTAGAAAATTATTCTTTTTTGTACTTCTCAGCTCCAAACTTGTAATACATATCCATTTCTTCATGCTTTGTTTGTTGATGTAAAATGTTGCTATTTTCAAATTAAAAGCAATTCCTTAAGAAAGATCGATGTGAATATCAACAGATCTCTGGTTTGAAAGTGAAGAAGTTTCATAGTAAGACTCCATCCCTTAATTCATACTGGCTATTAACCAATTGGCATCCCTCTTGATTAAGTGATAGGGACTGACTGAACAGGGTGACTGAATGGAAGACATGCTTTATAAACATGAAACATTACAGTTCAAACTGAATGATTAATTCCACTGAACACATTTTCTGAAGGCTGGTTGGTGTTTGAGTAACTGGAAGTGAAAGTGCAATATAAACATGTGAACAACAGAACAATTTGGACGAGAACAAGCCATTCAGCCCAACAAAGCTCACTAATTCTATCCACTTTATTCTTCCAAAATAACATCAAGTGTATCATTGAAGGTCCCTAAAGTTCTACTGTCTACCACATTACTTAGCAACTTATTCCATGTGTCTATGATTCTCTGTGTAAGTAAATGTAAAAATTAATTTGTATTCATTCATGCTATGGGGCTCAGAATGACACTTGATCACATCCTTTTGTGGTCACCAACCTATCTTGACTCAGCTCACTAGGTGGGCTGACTCCAGGTATTACTGACACTCTTCCATGAAGGATAGTCACTTTTACACTTTGCAGATTAAACAATCCTTGATGGAGAAAGGCCTGCTTAATATTATACTGCCCTGCTAGTGTAAACATGGCTCCTAATGACAAGAATCTCTATCATTTTTACAATTACTGAAAACATACAACTATCTGTACTGTGCACCTTTAACAAGCTTAGGCTATATAACCTGTATAAAGGGCAATAATACACATTATTATTTCAATTTGGTAACAGAAAAGGTTTAAAAGAATGCATGGCATCTCTAACTTAAATTACCATGATTTTAATAGAAAATGTCTCTTCTCACTCCTACATTTAATTTATTCAGGTTAATGTTTAGTAAGTTTAGTAGAGATGAGCAGAGCTGTCATTCCTTCCTCACAGTGCCAGGGTCTGCATGGAGTGTGCATGTCTTTCCTGGTGTATACAGCATCACAAATGTGTGCCAGAGGGTCCTTTTTCCCTCACCACCCCTTGAGGCCAACAAAGTCAAAGAATGCCCATCCTTTCTCGTCCACTGAATATAAAAGGGAGACGCTCCTGGATGGTGGCATCTCATTTCAGACCTGAATATTGTAAAGAGTGAGAGAGTGAGAGGGAGAGTGAGAAACAGTGTATCCTTTAAAATGCAGCACTATTCCAAGGGAATTGTCCCAGCCAGAGAATTCATTCAAGCACATGTTTTATTTAATGTTTTTTCTTTTTTTTTTTTGATGGAATTAAATGGGGTTTTAGCACCCCAAGCATTTGGCTTCAGCCTGGCCTCATGTTTGTCCCGGTTTGATTGGTATTAGTGAGCGTGCTTAACTGTAGATGTTTACCTGTTTTAACACTGAATACTGGGAATGTGTCAGTAATTCTTGTCAATTACCAAAACACTTTAGTCTTTCATGTGTTTTGAAGTAAATTGTATCCATCCCTTTTTACAGATATACAACTTGTTATGTATGGAAGTATAACACAGAGTAATCATGTGAAATTTTTCAGTGATCATTGTCTAGTTGGCTACTTAACAGAGACAGCAATTACATTTGGATATCAACGTTGAGTAATACAAATACATTTACTTAAAGGCAATCTTTCAAGGTGAAAAGCAAACACTGGAGGAAAATGCTGGAGGTGAAAATGGCTTATTCTCACATTTAATCTTCCTTCCATTTTCCAATATGTGTGCAATCTAAAGATATCCATCAATACTCAGTAATGCTTTTGGCTTGATAAACGGACGGCTTTTGTTCTCATATTGGACCTTGGTACCCATCATCTCCTTTTTGCAGTGCAAGAGCAGGTTAGATATTTTTGAAAAATGTATATAAAGTGCTTCAGTTTAGAACACAACTTCATAAGGCAAAACAATATATACCAGGGTTGGGTTGCACTAGTTGAAGATGGATAAGGGGGCTCAAGATATCAGAATCACATTGTACAAAACTGACACTAACAATGTGTTTTCAGCCTGCTTAGAACAAGAAGCAAAGCCCTTGATTGTTTGCACAATATTGTATTGTATATTTGATCCAACTACGACCACGAAGTCTTTTGAATTTAACACGCCAAACCAGAAATCTGTGCATAATTTGTTCTGGGTAAAAAAAATGTTGTCAACAATAAAGCAATAAATAAATTAAGTTCTGTTATACCATCTTATCTTTTGTTTGTACTCTGTGTCAGTACTGATATTGGGTTTTGAATTTAGTTTTATGGTTTTGTTTGATAATGCAAACACACTAACTATTCTTTCTTCTAACATTTTTTTTCTTCACACTTTACACATTTGGTCATTAATAACTTCTACATTTGGGAATGCTGTATTGGCTGCTTAAACATCACAAACTACTCTGCTGTAAAAATTTGAGGCTAATTTATAACTGTTAATCTAAAATAAATAGGAAGACATGGTGGAGTCTTTAGTTACAGAGCCCTTGATCTTGAGGGTACTGTATATCCTCTTGCTAATGCAAGAGGAAATTTCGTCATTCTCAGAATTTAATTCTATTTAAATTAAACTTGAAAACCCCATTCTTTACTCAAGAATTTCACCTCACACATGACAATACCACTACTACTACTACTACTACTTCTCACTCTCCTGGGCACCTTTAGCGCCTGTACTTCACTCTGCCAAGTGATCCCTCAAAGCAGCCTCAAGGTAAACGGATGAAGAATTATCACTGTAGACTAACCAAAGTTCATTGGACGCCCCTTATGCAACTCAGCAACTGTGAACTCTTTACAAAACAATTATGATTGCATAATGGTAGAATTAGCTCTGTTCACAAAATTTGGAAATGCATTGCCAAATAAGCCATCTTCCTGTTCATGCTCACAATTTCACTTCCAAAAATTGATTTTAGCAATAGAAGAAGTCTTGTTCCACAACAAAACCTTCGAAACTGGACATACATTATACAATTTCTAAGAAAGAATTCATTTCTAATTACCAAGGTAAATTTATTAACTTTCTTATGCCTGTAGGCTGCAAGGTTAAGCCAACCATTTAACATTAGCTTGCTCCCTGCTCCCTATGACAGATGTCACTATGTTGAAATATGCAATCAACAAGGTAAATTAGCAGCAGTCTTATAAATTGGACACATTTGATCTATGTTTACCTGTTTCACTACTATGTAGCCGAGGCCGCGGGAGGCATTTAGTACATAATAAGTATCTTTCTTACTGAATCAGTTACACAAAATTTACTTCTCTCACAATCCTCTTTTTGAATTATCGAACTTTGCTCCTTTCACTTTGTTTCTGCAGACACCTTTCATTTGCACAAACCAGCATGCCCCATTTCTTCATGAGATTGCAGTCAGCGCTGTGCCAAAATGGGGGACTCGGTGTGTTAGAGTGTTTCATTCGCTAGAGTATTTATTAATAACAAATATCAAAACATAAAAAACTTGTGCCGGCTAATTTTGTTTCTTCTACATCATTATCAAATTTCAATTAATTCCATCATGACATTTTTGGATATTTAGCTTTTCTATTGTGTGGGGGT
This sequence comes from Erpetoichthys calabaricus, assembly GCF_900747795.2. Taxonomy (NCBI): domain Eukaryota; kingdom Metazoa; phylum Chordata; class Cladistia; order Polypteriformes; family Polypteridae; genus Erpetoichthys; species Erpetoichthys calabaricus. The sequence continues at coordinate 54,124,890 of NC_041400.2, forward strand.
TTTTACCCCTAAATATTGATAGATACATCAAAACCATCTTGCCAGCTTTCAGCTTTTTTGTGAAATTGGAAATAAGTGTTTTTGTTGATGAGTGAATGAATGAGTCACTCAGCGTTGTATTAAACATACTGTATATAATTTGCATTCTTCTCATGAAATGCAACATACATAATTATATGTGGTTTTAAATTTATGATTTATATTGTTAGTCACTTTACAGTTACATTAAGTTGTCTGTCCCAATCAGGAGTTGCTGTCACATAGTCATGCTGCTTTGAGGACTTGGTGTGTTGTTTTCCATCAGGGAAGACTCTTTCATATTAACTGCAATGTGAGTATTTGCGTTTTCAAAAACTGATTCCTGTGCTGGACAGGCACCAAAGCTGTTTTAGCTATAAAGGTCTGGCACAGCATTAGTCTTAAGGCAGTGCATAAACTTTATGTACTCACTAGGGGGCTCCGCCCCCTGCTCGCTTCGCTCACCAACCCCTGGTGTTGGGTAACCCGAAATACATTGATGTATGTATGAGATATATTGGAGTGTAAAGGTGTAAATGACGAACAAAGGAAGTAAAGAACCCATAGCATGGCACATTAGAAAGATTTATTGGAATATTTCTTTATACACAACATTTGTAGTAAAGATGGTGTGTTGTCCTTGAATGAGTTTTCCTTGGTATGGAGTATCTACAACTTTGACTTTAATGTCAGATGAACGCCGAACTCTTGAGAAGGCTAAATAAAGTTGTCCATGTCCAAGTACAGGCTCAGAGAGGTATATGCCAACTCTGTCCATGGTTTGTTCTTGGGATTTGTTGATTGTCATGGCAAAGGCAGGTTTAATGGGAAATTGGTGTCGTTTAAGTGTAAAAGGTAATTCCAGGGCAGAACTTGCAAGGTCAACTCTAGGAATCAAAACAGTATTGTTAGAATGTGATCCTGTAAGTACTTTTGTAGACTTAGCTAATGGGTGACTGTGTATGACTTCAGCGACGTTTCTCATTATCAGCTCTGTGTATTTCTTGTTTTCAGGAGGGGTCATTCGTTGATAGATTGTGACATCTGGATCTAACACGTAGATTTGTGCATATTTGCGTTCGTGATTTGGTTCAGGGTGCACTGTTCCAATCCGATGTACTATTTGTCCACATACGCGAAAGCAGTATGGGCCATTGCCAGCTGGTGGCCTGATATTTACCCCGGTAGATGCAAAAGCAAATGAACTATTGTAGGATCCAATGCAGTCCATAAAGTTTTTACTTTTGGGTACATTGTTAGTTAGAAGCTTCCGTAGATATTCAGGAAAGTCATCTAAAGGAGGCAGTCTAACCTGACCCTTTTGACAACAACGTGTAAACTCATTAGTTGTATTACCAGTTGTTTCTTCAGGGAAGTTAAGTGAATGACAATGACAGCAAATGATATTCATTAATCCTAATGAATGTTCATTAATAGTGGACTCATTACAGAATGCGTTGTCAGCTAATTGGCGGAATTGTTTAGCGGCTGTTTGTCATTCCTTTCTTTGCCATTTATCTATTACCTCTGCTGTTTGAGAGGCGCGTTGTAGGCGCCTGCGTTCATTAATTGTATTCAGGTGGGCTCGTTTCTGTATGTCCATCAGTTGAGATGTTTCGCTTTGGAGCCATGACTCCTTTGGTTGTGTTGTTTGAGAAGTGCGTTGTAGGCGCCTGCATTCATTGTTTTTATCCAGGCGGGCTCGTTTTTGTAGCCCCGTTAGTCGAGCTCTTTCTTTTTGGAGCCATGCCTGCTTTGCTTGCGGCATTTCAGATGTGCGTTGTAGGCGCCTGTGTTCATTGATTTTATTCAGGCGGGCTCGTTTGTGTATCTCCGTCAGTTGTGGTCTTTTGTTTTGAACCCATGCCTGCTTTGCTTCCGCAGTTTCAGATGCGTGTTGTAGGTGTCTATGTTCATTGTATTTGTCCATGCGGGCTCGTTTTTGTAGCTCCGTTAGTCGAGCTGTTTGGTTTTGGAGCCGAGACAGTTTTGCATCCGCAGTTTCAGACGCGCGTTGTAGGCGCCCACGTTTAATGATTTTATCCATGCAGGCTCGTTTTTGTAGCTCTGTTAGTTGAGCTGGATCGTTTTGGAGCCGTGACCGTGACTCCATTAGTCATCCGTTGTCCACCGTTAGTAATATGGATAATTGCACTTACTGTTAATATGGAGCGTTTTTTGTGGTTGTACTGTTAATAATGCATCACTGTAATGTGATTCACATATGCTATATGGTTTGGACGTGTGAGGATGCTGAACGTTTAATACGGAGAGTTTGTTTATTCTTATTACCCGGACCATGCTGTGTAGTGTGGACGTTTAGTTCAGAAGCACGTTGTAAGCGCCTGCGCCTTTCGTACTTTCTCGCGCCTTCCGTACTATCTTTGTGGACCTTTGCGGACTCCGTAGTGTCTTCTGTTTGACTCTTGGGTTGCAGTGCAGAATCCTCTTTTCTGTGTGTCGTTAGTTGAGCTCTTTCGTTTTTGAGCCGTGACTCCTTCGTTCGCGGTGGATCAGACTTCGCTTGCGGTTTATGAGACGCGCGCTGTAGGCACCTGCGCACTATGTCTCCTGCGTCCATCGCTGTGTACCTGCGTCTGTGCCTTCTGGTTTACCATTCTCGGTTAGTAATATGGATTCTGCTTGAAGTGCCAGCTACAAATATACGTGCTGCCATTACATGTGACAAAACTGGTCCCTCATTTTTTTCATGAATGGCCTGGAGAAATTTTATTCTTTGTGTTTCATCAGTGGGAATGATGGTAACTCAGGTAAGCATGTTCTCATTTAGATTTCAAACAAAGATGGACAACAGATGTTTCACAATTCTGTAATTGTTTTTAATAACTGGAAGAGCATGTACTCTTTCTCAATACTTTCTTGAAGAAAAAATAAAGAATTGTGAAAAGGACCTATTCCTAAGGGACAGAGGAATCTCCTAGCGGGCATTGGTCTAAAAACATTCTACTGTCTTTGGGGACAATTTCACCAAAACTGTAACCGTGTCTCTAGTTTGTTTTATTCTGTTATTTGCTTAGGGTGTTTGGGATAGCCTTCATATTTGTTAATTTGCACTTCAATTTATTGTAACAACTAGCAAAATACCCGCGCTTCGCAGCGGCAAAGTACTGCCTTAAAGTTTTTATTAAGAAGAAAATTAAACCTTTTTAAACTGAGGGAAAATATACCAATAATTATTTGTTAAGGACCTCCTTGTATACCACGTTGTCAGTTCGGCCCTCCGGTTGTAATATGACCAAGCTGTGCGCTGAGCTTACTCTTGAGCATGCAACATATAGTTGGCCATGTGAAAAGCAATCTTGCCTCAAATCAATGCCAACCTTTTGTAGGGTCTGTCCCTGAGACTTATTAATTGTCATTGCGAAGCAGAGCCTTACTGGAAATTGGAGAGCGTTTAAATTGAAATGGGAGATCAGAGGGTATAACAGGGATGTGAGGAAAAAAAACTCTCTCCCCTGAGCCACTGCCAGTAAAAATGGTTGCCTCAATTAGGTTCTTTTGCAAACACGTGACCTGAAGTCTCGTGCCATTACAAAGTTTTGGTGGCTGTAAGTTTCTCAGTAACATTATTGGTGCCCCAACCTTCAAAATTAGATTATGCTCAGGAGTGCCTGGAGGATTCAGAGTGTGGAGAAACTCTACCGGATAGTGCACCGCGTCTTCCACTTCTACAACAGATCCACAGTATGTTTTCGGTTGTGAAGATAGTTTTTGAAGTAAAATGTGGTTTATAGTCGTAGTCATGTCATTTCTTGGTGTCAGGATAGCTCTCTCCCTCAACCATGACACGTTGTTTTCGTGGAGATTTCGTAGATTGGGGTAAACATTTTGAAGAAGGCTTTATAAGAGGCATTGGCGGTTGTCCAAAGGTGTAAAATATTTGGCCATTTTGGTACACTTGAAAGCGACAACCGAACAATTCAGTGGCAGCCATCAACTCACATGCAGAACAATAGGTGAAGGACTTAAGCATTTCACTCTTATAGTGCTCTTGTGTAGTATAATTATCTCCTGTACCGTCATCAGTCCACATCTTGAACCTGTCCCGGTCATTCAATACATAAGACACAATGTTCTTCCGGATATCAAGAGTGAGCCTGATATGGCCGTGCAATATGTAACACAGAGAATGGAAAAGGCAGGCGCCATCTCCAGGCATGGAAACCACTCGGTAAGTGACAGTTCTTTGATCGATGGTGATCACCTTGATAGAAATGTTGATGGGGGTACGGTTGGAACGATAAAGGAAATGGGTACCTGAACAATGTAAACTAAGTCTAAAATACCTACACAATAACTATAATCGTAATAAACGAACAATAAAACAGCGGAGAAGCCGTGGATTAAATATAAAGGCTGCAGTTATCAGCAGGGAGACGTGAATACCGTGGCGAAGCAAGGAAGGGAATGAAGAGACCGGAGCGACGGACGGCCTTATATTTGCAGGCAGCCAACTACGTGGGAAGCGTGGGGATGGGGGACCCAACGCCGCCTCACACAGCGACCGAGCTACAGGCTATGGACATATATATATATATGTACGTAAGTAGGATTCAGTTAGTGTTGGGAACCCGCGTACCAAATTTCTTGAAGATGGGCCCATAAGTAACAAAGACCATTGGAAAGTTCAATATGGCGGCCGACAGTGGCATCATACCACTGAAATAAGTACGTACATCGGTTTCGGTTAGCGCAGGGAAGCCGCCTACCAAATTTTGTGAAGATGGGGCCATAAATCAGAAAGTTTAACATGGCAGATGTTGTCGACTGTTATTACTGTTATGCGTAGAATTTCGAAATGAAACCTGCTTAACTTTTGTAAGCAAGCTGTAAGGGATGAGCCTGCCAAATTTCAGCCTTCTACCTACACGGGAAGTTGGAGAATTAGTGATGAGTGAGTCAGTGAGGGCTTTGCCTTTTATCTATATTACTAAACGACAGTTTAATATATGCACGGACGCAGGACGCACCAAGGCGCATGCGCCAGAGCGCCTCAGAGGCCCAGAGTCAAATCCAGCGGCTTCCCAGAGTCGGTAGGTGGCGCCCAAACAACACAACCTGTACGAGATCGCATAGATGCGCCCAAACAACACAATCTGGAAACTAAACTTGCTCTAATCCACTGTGCCAGCAGTCAGTGTGGCATATTTGAATCACATAACGGTAACTTCTACCTAACGACACAGGCACAGAAAAACAAAAACGAGACCGCATGGATAACAAGAAACAAAAACGAGATGGCATGGATAAAAAGAAACAAAAACGAGACCGCATGGATGCGCCCAAACAACACAACCTGTAAACTAAACTTGCTCTAATCCACTGTGCCAGCAGTCAGTGTGGCATATTTGAATCACATAACGGTAATTTAGTATTAAAAGTAAGAGTTGTACCTAACGACACAGCCACAGAGAAACAAAAACGAGACCGCATGGATGAAAACAATGAACGAAGGCGCCTACAACGCGCCTCTGAAACAGCAGAAGCAAAGGAGTCACGGCTCCAAAAACAAAGAGCTTAATGATTAGAATTACAAAACCGAGCCCATATGGATAAAAACAATGAACGAAGGTGCCTACAATGCGCTTCTGAAACACCAGATGCAAGAGAGGCATGGATCCAAAAAGAAACTGCAGAAAGGCTAAACTAAACCTGAGGTAAAGCGTGCACGCCAGGTTGTACAGTATATATGCACAGATGCCAGAGGCAACAGGCAAGCCGTACACACTACCACCGCTGCCCGAACGCGACCGCCCACACCACCACATATACCACCTTCGTTTAGTACTGTGCCCCTCCAAGCCTGGGTCTGCCGCCATCGTCACTTCAGCACGCGAATCCGCCACCGTCAGCAACCGACTTCTGGCTGACGACACAGCCATAGAAAAACAAAAACGAGACTGCATGGATAAAAACAATAAACGAAGTCGCTTACAACTCGCTTCTGAAACACCAGAACCAGATGAGTCACAGCTCCAGAAAGAAACCGCTTCAGTACAAATGTTTATTATTGAATAAAAAATTTCCCAGAACGCACCCACCCTCCATGATTTTTCATCCCTCCAAATATCGGAGGGAACAGAAAGTGTTTGGCATTCTTGGATTTGCGATTCTTTCGAGAATCGCGGGGTTACGGGTTAGTATAGATATCAAGGTTACTGCCAGCATAGGACTCAAAGTTACAATGAATCATGGCAATCTCTGTTGCTCCTACTGTACAGATATCACCTTAGTTTCCCCTTTATTTTTTTTATTATGTAGAATTTACCAAAATGCCTCAGCTCCCTTACTCTTACTACTCTGTCATCAAGTACTGTACTTCTACACTCCCCCCTTCCCTTCTTTATCTATAACCTCAAGCAATAAAAAAGAGTGAAAGAACATGCAGGAGAAGGAGTTGCACAATTAAATATGTATTTTAGATAATATGCCCAAATTATAAGCCAAGTAAAATGAGTGTGACAAAAAATACCATTACAGCCTAAGTAGCAGCGCATCTTGCATTCATAGGTGGCTCTTGGCTTATCTTTAGTTTAGCCTGGTCTTTGCAACTACATGGCCTTTTAATGGAATATTGAAACAGGTCACACGCCTGTCTCAATATGGTTGCCAGGACAGAATGGTCTTCATTATGGAGAAATGGCAAAAGAGGGAGATGGTCTTCTCTTTTTGGCAAGATGGCAAGATTGAGAGGGGTGGTCTTCTCTTCTTAGCAAGATGACAAGAGAGAGCCACACAAATCGAGTGACCAATTGATACTATTTGTGAATGCCTTGCTGGACCTTTTCCTAGCCAGGATGTCATAATGGAAGGACAGTATGGAAGGAAGCATAACCGGGATGGGGCTGAATCAACACCCCATACAAAGGGATAAAGTAGTAGGCATTAGGGAGGAGCTGGAATATCAAGAGCAGTTCCTCCCCCAGTATAATAGGTGGCAGTGCTCCGCTGGTGTGGACCTAGTATGGGCGCCCGCATGGGTTTATGAGAATTGTAGTCCTGAGGGACAACTCCCTTAGGGTCCTTGGGTGCCACCAGGGGGCACTGTAGGGAGACGGACTCTATGTTTCAGGAGGCTTCTATCTGGCCTAGAAGTGATTCTGTTGGGCTATGACCCACTACCAGAAGTACTCCTGGGTCTGACAAAAAAATCAAGCCATCCAGCCTTCTCCAGTGACTCAGAGTCCAGATGCAGAAGGCAAAACTTACCTGGGGGAGGAAAAGAAGGATTGTGTAGTGAAAGACTGTGGATTAACCTGTATACAAGGTATTTTTGTGAAAATAAAACCATTTATTTTGCACCTGGGACTGTTTAGTGTGGTACGTTTTGGGGCTCAGTTGGATAACCTGCCTTTTACCTATTCCTATCACAAATTCCAGACCAAATCTTTTGGTTCATCCAATCTTGTTTTGGCATGACTAGACCAATGGGGCATTGTGATACAGAATGGACAATCGTAATCAGCCACATTTCAGTCCTCCAGACCCTTGCCAAAAAATAACACCCCTAATGCTTTGGGGGGAATTAAATTATAATGGCTTATTTTAAGAAAGCTACTTCTTTCTTTTAACTATCAAGTACAAGCTTAAACCTACTCTTAAAAGACATATAATTAGAACAATGCTAGATATCACAAATACATAACAGCAAAAACATTAGAACAAGTGCACTCTGTGTAGTCCTTAAATCAGTTCATTTCTCCTTAGTGTATTTTAATTTCTGTGTATTTTTAATTCCCATTACAAGAGAGTGCTACAGCATATACAAATTTGCAATAGCATTATAATATCTAAACTGTGTGCAGGTAATGTTTGGTTTACATTACTGTGACTTTGTCCCTTTGACTCGAAGTAAATGTTTCACAACTGCCAGCAGCTGAAGACAGGGGTCATGCTCCTGAAAGCCTGAGGAACATTAATCTTCTAATGCTATTCCTGGTCAGATTGTACTGGATGGGAGCGATGTCCATAATTAACTAGCTAAACTTGAAGCTGCTAACCTTAAAATGTCATTCCAAAGCCTTATCACCATTGTATGTTCCAGGAATCTTGAAATCATCTATCAGGGTTAATGTGCCAACACTGCGCTGTATTTGCTTAGTGACGGCAGTGCTTCTTCACTGGAAACATAGGTGTAAAGTGAAAAACGTCAAACAGTGAAGTGACCGTTATATCTAAAGTTTATCACTTTCTCAAAGTGTACAAACAGTATAATGAATTCACACTGCAAGTCTAAATGTTTTAAATATTTTTAATAAAGTGTTACACAAATGTATCAATATTGTTAGGAACACTTGCCATTGTCCAGGGCATTCTAGATATTATTTACATCTGGTAAGGGTAAACCAATAGTTTAATGACAATTAATTCTTGTCTGTCAGGACCATCAAATTTAAATTAACTACATTGTATAAAATCTTCAATGTATCAAACTGCTAGTGACAAAAACTAATATTCTAGATTTATATTAATGTATGTTTTAGTGCAAAAATTACAATAAAAAATACTGATACTTTCCCTCACTCCCCCATTTACCCCCTGCCAAAAAGCAATTAGAGGTGAGTGTCTGCAATCGGAATTCTTCTGAGTTCTACAATTTGTGAATTCGGTGCGCTGCCTTCATCTTGACTTCCATGACATGATTCAGTGTCACTGACATTAAGGCCAGAACCTACAAGACAAAAGACAAGGATAATTTACAATTAGCAGCATTCTGATTGTTTCAAATATTATTTTAGACAGTTTTTAAATAAAGTGTTTCACATACTATTCATAATTATGGATTTTGCAGCATGAAATGAAAAGAATATTAAAGAAAAATAATGTTTACCGATAAGAAAACATCCCTTCATTTTCAATAAAAGTGGTATTACATTTGGGATCACCATGTAAATTAGCAATATTGTTTTTTTTAAATGAAAATCTGTTTGGAATATAAGGCTGAAGTATGCATTTTTAAAGTTAAGTACTTTTGAGTATTATAGGTTTTTGACTGGAATCAAAATTTGGAAAGGCTGCACCTAAAGCACTTAATGCAATATATATGATTTAACGTGCATCATTATGCAAAAATCTCCCATTCATTTTTCATAAATAAGGCTATATAAAAGAGATACAAAACTGATCAATTAAAAGAAAACAAAACAGAGGGAAGTCATTACTGATTTTGATAAATCTATTAAAAAATACTACAATAACTAGTCAAAAAAAGGTAGGAGGGATAATTGTCCTGTATTATTAAATTTGTCCTTGTCTGGGGGAAACTCGCTGGTAGATCAAAATATGTTTTAGAAATACATATATTGTCACATGAGAGCCCAGCTCTTTCAGAGTCCAAGCTAAAGAGTACGCAAAGGAAGGAGTTGAGAGTCACAAAGCAAGCTAATAAAGTTGTATTTCCTCCTCTAGCTCAGAAGAATTAAACCACCAAGTTCTGTGAAGAATTTTCTAGTCCTGCTGGTACTTAACTATTGACAGCTCTATAATGTCACTTGGACTAGCAACGGTAAGGAAAATGTTAGTACTTTAAACAGTAGTGAATAGGTATGATATGCTTGAATGCCTCCTTAAACCAAAAGAGAAAATGATCACCATTAAAAGGGTAACCCATGATACCCCTAATATTTGAAAGCTTTCATTGTGTTTTATTTATAGGCCACCACTAGGGTATATTGTTGAGTCCCAAAAGCTTGACTTGAATAAGAAGGAGCAGAACCAGAAAGTGGTTGCAAAAACAGTTTATTTAGGATTACAGAATAAAGGAACATAAAACAGGGAGATACCAATAGCAGCCAAACTGAAAGAGATTTTCCTGTGGATTATATACTGTATAATCCTAACTTATTAGCTTTATTATTGCCATAAAGGACAGCCTATTTAACAAGCCATTACCTGGAATTTTTATTAGACCTATATTCTGCCTTTCCCTCTTCCCTCTTCACAGCGGATTCTGCACCACTGTAGTGAGCAATTACAACCAGGCTGCTTCTTTTCTAAAGTCACTAAGATAGCAAGATGACCAGATAAGTTGAGTCCCCGCTCCACCGGCCACTGCACATTTTCAACTCCAATAAAGAAAAGCATAGGCAACTTTTATTACTGATATGTGTTTCAAATTGTACCTTTTATCACTGAACGGATTTCACTGTAAGACCTATATTTTCCAACCAATATGTGTTATTATTTGTGGAGGACTGATCCTGTAGAGCTCTTTTGAATAAAGTTAGTAACCTTCAGACAAATCAACCAAAAGAATTCAACTTTTGAACATGATGTGTAAAGAGCAAGAAGTCTTTTTAAAATCCCACACATGCAATCCATAAAACTTGTTTTGTGGTGTCATTTTCATTTGATACAAATTAATCTATATTTATAGTTGTAAACTTTGTGTCTTGAAAATAAAATGCACGTTTCTCATAACTATCCTAAAATAGCAACCAGCCTTGAAAACAATGTAAACACCTATGTGCTCACAGGGACTATGTCCAAAGTATTCCGTTCTATAGCCTGAACTGAAGGGTAACAAGTTTGCGGACATTGCTTGTGTAACAAGATTAACTGTGGAATGGGATGAAGGGTTGACACACATGAGGATAGAATCTGAACCTTTGGATCTGTAAACCTTTCCTTCCAGCTGTAAAGCTGCAGTGTCTCCTGTGCCAGCAACCTCTGCCTTTTTAAAATACAAATGCCTGCATGGTTGATAAACTATTAGCTACAAGAACCAGAATGAAAAGTCTGGACAAATAATGAAACCATATTTTATTAAAACATAAACTACTTTACTGCAAAAGTAAATGAGAAAAGAAAGAGGGTCAGTAATTTAAAATCAATAAAAAGAAAACCATGGTGTTCTTTTCCCTCTCCAGACTAATCTAAATTTGTGGTAAAAGTTTTTAAGAATGAATACATGAATGAATCCCCTTGACAGAAGCTGTGAATGTGGCTCAGAACAAAATGGCAAAAAATCAAAAATATATCAAAAACAAAGTGTTTGGTAATTCAAAAATCAGAGGCAAGAAATCAAAGGTAGAAAAGTGTCAAAATAAAAAAGCTAAAAAAAAGTAGTCAGGCTAAACACAATTTCCAGGTTCTGTGTAATGGAAAGGGCAGATGACTTACTTGTCTCCCTGACCTTTCACCTCCCTGCCGCTGGAGCCTTTGTTTCAATTCACTTTTCAACACTAGACAGAATGTGGCTATAAAGGGAACAAAATCTAAAGTATGAGAAAAGTCTTTATTCTGAAAACATTTCTAAAATTAGTTTCGGTGTCAGGAAAGCACTTAAAAAGTTATTTTCAAAAGACTGCCTTCTGAAAAGACAAGATGTCTTGGAACCAAGTCCTCTCTACACAAGTAAGGGCCAGGTGTTGACTTACCCACATCCACAAAAGTGAAAAAACAGGCCTTAGCATGACCAGCTGGTCTCAAAATACTAAATATGCCTGGTCCTGAAACTCCAAAAGAGGCTTGAGGCATACACATTTGAAAAGACAAACCTATAATTTTCCATAAAACCTATTTCTCAAATAACAAAATACAGTTTCTTAATAATAATGTTTTTATTCAAAAGAATTTTCAAAACCAAAGCAAACACTACAATTAGAAATGAGCAAGATGTACACAAAATGTTGCTTCCAAGAGGCAACCCAAAAATGAGCACCATCCAAATCTATAATCTAAAGAAAAAAGCTGTTAACAAGAGTGACAAGTCCACACACCAGAGAATCAATGCAAGTTATAAGATGTTCACAAAGGGAAATCCAAAACTGAGCCAAACAACAAATGCAGAACTAAAGCCTTAGCAATAAGCAGAGGCACCTCAGAACTTTATATAGACCAAAGGTGGTCCCCATATTTCCAGTATAGTGGGGCCCACCTCCTTTAACTTAGAATATAGAAAATGGGACAGAAAAACACTAGAATCCCTGAAGTCTACGAAAAAACTTGTAATCCCGGGCCACCTTAAATTCCTTTGCACCTCTCCATTAGCGTTTTTTGTTTTGCAAATGTGTCAATTAGCACAAGAAGCAAGCAGCCTGCTATCCCATCTCCCAACTGCCACAGTTCAACTCGGACAAAAAGTTCTCCCAGCTCAAGTCTGGTTGTCTGGGTGTGAAGTGCCTGGAGTTGTATGCGGTAAATAATATATTGTTATTTGGAACACATGCATTTCATGTGTGTTCCGTGTCTACAATGATCTATGTAAATATAGGATGACAGGAAATGTTGAACACATACCTAAAACACAAACTTTTTTCATGTTATATTACTAATGACAAAATCTGGACATGAAGTGTATAATGTGTGAAGATTGAAGTCCAAATATCAAATAAACTCTTTCACAAGAGGTACAAGTATAACAAAACAAATGCTCTTTTATTCAAGAACATAAACGAAGAAAAAGAAATTGAGTTAGGGTACAATGCTAACACGACCACTTGGGTGGTGCAGCGGTAAGAACTGCTGACTCATAATCAAAAAGTTGAGGATTTGATTCTGGGCACTTTACCATTTTGAGTAGTGAACTGCTCTTATTGTTACTATTATAGAATAAAAACGTACATTTGATTTGAGGCTGTAAAAGCTGGTGTAAATTTATGGTACAGTACTTGTAAAGGTTAGTGTTCTTTTTTAATTCGTCTTTTTCTCGTTCATGCTCCCCCGCTCTGATACTGCTGTTTTCAAATAAAGACGTACTATAACAGAGGTGAACTCAAGAGGAGGATGAGGGTTTTACATCGGAGAAAGAGAACAGAAACCCTCCCCGCAAGAAACGTCCACTCATACGTAAGAACAACGCAGCTGCACCAGGCGTAAAGGCGAAAGATGGCACTGTTTGGCTGCAGCAACAAGTTGGGGAAACTATAACACTAGAAATTTAGGATAACCTCCACCTTTTCCAAGTGGTAAGCTCTTTAGCACCACCTGCTATCTAATGGCATTCTAGCTAGCTTCTTTGCAGTCTTCCAAGTACTCTTATTCGCAATGAGAATCTATGTGTATTGTACTTTTCACATGTACACTTTCAAATTATTTTTCATGCTGCTACACTATAAATAGGGCCTTTCCATTTTTTAAATATGGAAGTCTCTGTTTAAATGGCCTATGTCATTTAAACTGGTTCTTATTAGTGCAATTTTACTTTTTAGCATCCTATTGTTAAGCAAATAACTTGACAATAGGTACATCCATCCATCCTAAAACCCACTTAATCTAAAACAGGGTGGTGAGGAGTTGGTCCCTTTCCTAGCAGCATTAGGCTCAACATCACAACCAGTTCTTAACAATCACAATGGTATAATTAGTCCACTATTGGTAAAAGAATACAAACTCCACAGCGTACTAAACTTAATACAAGCTTCAACGAATCTAATCCATTTCTGAAAACCCGTGCATTAGGTGAATTCTTTAATGTGAACACATAATTATCATTGATTGAAATGGAAAAAAATATTTAGTGTTCCCTAGGCACAAAAAATAACCCATTTTTGATCAGATTTCACCAACATACATGACATTTGACAGAATTAGTTTTATAATATCATTAATCACCAAAATACCCTTTCTTTCATAAGGCTGTTACTATACACTTTATCACTTCAAGTTTCACATTGAAAAGGATAACCGTTTGATCTTTTTCATCTTTCGAACTCATTGTAATTTTGTAGAGCCACTTGACTGAAATATAAATAGAATAAATGAGTCTGTAACTGCACATTGCCCAACATCCAACATCCAGTCCCACCTCAAGTCTCTAGCCCAGCTCTGTTCCAGACTGCAGCGAGGTGTGCTTGGAATGACTGTGAAGATAACGTTAGCGCTTGTCTTAAAAATCGGCTTCAATGTGGTTCTTTAAATATGAAAAAGGTTGTTTTCACAAATTTTGTAAGACAGTTTATTGTAATGTGGGGGAAGGATGTTGTGGACTAAACAAAGTGCCAGAGGAATTGAAAAACAAATTAAACACAGCACTGCCTATTCATTTTTAAAGGAAAGAAGACACTTAATAAGGAAAAAATTAAAAACAACGCGCTACTTATTCTTTTTAAGAAAAAAAAGAAGAAACTGACCCAAGAAAATAAAGCCCCAAGAAAATTAAACAAAGCAATACTTCTTCTTTAAAGAGAAAAAGAAGGAACTGACCCAATAAAATTAACAAAATCACTACTTATTCTTTTTTTAAAGAAGAGTATGGACTGATTCAAGAAAATTAAACTAATCAATACTTATCTTTTTTTAAGAGAAAAAAACGGACCCATGAAAATTAAATATGGCACTACTTATTCTTTTTAAAAGAAGAGAAGGACCTGATTCAAGAAAATTAAATGAAGCAATACTTAACAAAATTACTACTACCTGTTTTTTTTAAGAAGCAGAACTAAGAAAATTAAACAAAGCACTCATTCTTCCTTTTTTAAGGAACAGAAGAAAATGACCCAAAACAATTAAACAAAGCACGACTTCTTTTTTAAAGAAGAGAAGGAACTGACTCAAGAAAAAATATATTCTTTTCAACAATTCTATTTTTTAACTTTTTTGAAGCACAGAAGAAACTAAAACCAAGGAAAATGTCTATTAAAAGAAATGAATGAATAAATCAAGACCACTCCTGAAAAAGAAATAAAAATAACACCTAAAAAAACTAATCACTTTTAAGATTAATGAACCAAGGCTGTGGCTTATTTTAACAATAATGACTGGTGAGGGAAAATTAAAATGAAGAGAATCCACTCACAAATATCAGACACAACACCCAGAATTAAACAAAGTAGAGGAAAGAGAACCTCTGAACTGAACGTGAGATCACCACAAAATTTATATTTAATGGTAACTAATAGTAACAGCAAAATTCTTGAACTTACTGAAGAGAAAGCCCATCACATACAATGGGAGCCACAGACACAGAAAGGATATTAAGTACCAGAGCTAGACCGAGGCCATGTCCACACTACCTAATGTTTTCATTTGAAATGGTATTTTTAAACAAAAAAACACCAGGGTAGTGCAGACAAAATGTAAAGACAAAGACTAACATCTGATTTTTTAAATGAGAAGGCAATTGTGTGGACATAGCCTGAGGCTTGAGGAGGCCTAGATTGAAAAACTAAGGGACTGCCTCAAAAGTCACATACCTGAGCGATTAAAGAGATCTCACTACCCTTTGGCTCAACTTTAAAACACATAATAGTACACACATGGAAGAATAATTAAACATAAAAGAAAAAAAAAATTACAATCAACAATTACAAATAAATAATTAAGCTGAAAAGAAAAAGTAAATACATCAAAGAGCAAATCATTCAAACTAACATAAATAACAACAAAGGAAATGTATGTAAAGAAAAACAAAAGGCAGAAACAAAGCCCCAACAGATTACTGATAACTACAGGGAGGTCCTTTACAGAAATAGAAATAATAAAAGACCATATATTCAAACAGTCCTTTACAGATGATTATTTGATTGTGAAAAATCGGAATCCCTTGATAGAATATTAAAAATGTTCAGAACTCGTAACACATCTATCACGTCTTCTGAACCTCCCTTATCTCTTAAAGGTATCCGAAAGCCTTAAAACAAAGCTTGCAATAAAGTGTAACACCATCTCCAAAACAGCCCTTGTTACAATATTTATAAGGGTCCGCTCTAGGTAGAATACCCATCTGTCTCAGGATGGATACATTCACACCTTTTTTCACTCACTTTAGCAAATTAGTATTTTCTAATCAGCCTAAAGATGGTGACTCATTACATAGACTTCTGAGGTTACCGATCTTGTTGCCTGAGGATTTCAGATTACACCACTAGAAATAGCAGGGAATGAAAAATTACACAACTTTATGACGATTTTCAAGTGCAGTTTCATAGCATTCTGACAGACTAATGACCTGTTGTTTGAAGCAGTGTTGTATGAAGGTTTTTTGGGTATTGCTAGTTCAGATGCAAACTCTGCCCTTTTTCTCTTTTTATTTCATTCTGTTGTGGTACGACAAAAGAACAAGACATTAGACAGATAAGCCTATTTTCTTTTTGTGTAATCCAAAACACCCATGATTCTCATTCCTCGTACTTGCATTGTATGCATTGTACTTCCAGGTGAGGCTCATTGGTTGGACTTGAGACAGAATCAAACATGTTTAATTTTGTTGGGGTGAGTTGCACACTAGTTGAACTGAGTCATGAGAATGTCAGACTCCACAATTGGTGGCCACCGCAGCATGCTACCACTGCCCCTAATTTTATTATGTAATGAAGTCTGTGACTAAAAATCACTAGTAAAATCATGCAGTGGGATGTGGCTTTCAAAGGATGTGCTTGGATCGTTGGAGAATACCAATGTCAGTGGAGAATGTGCATGTGAGTATGGGTAGACAACAGATAATTCCACAAGACATTGGAAATTGAATAGTGATTAGCATTGTGCTACAAAAGTTTTAAATATTGCAGTATTTAATAAGCAAGCAGGGTAGCACACATGGTAGAACTGCAAGGTTCACAATGTTGTCTCATTTTGATCCACGGCTGTAGTGTCCAATGCGTGGCATGCATTCTCTTAATGTTCACATGAATTTCCTGTGCTTTCCCCGAACAGTTTAAGTAAACTCAGATACAATTAGATACAATTTAGAAAAAATGGGTTTAAAAAATAGATAGATGAATGGTGAAACATACTGTAAATATTTGATAACCAGTAACAACGTACTGCATGATAACATGCAGTGAATACACTTGACTTATAGTTTTCATACTCTTTCTCGGTACGTTTAGCATTCGTTTGCTCAGAGGTTGATGCACTTGCTGTTTCCTGAGCAGCTCTTCTTTTCTCCACCCTAGCGGCCTGCTTCTTCTCTTCTTTCGTCAGCATCTTTTCACGTTAAAACTGATTAAGTGAGTTTTTGTGTTGCAATTACTTAATACTTCTTCCTTAATTTTTTACTTAAATTGGCACTTAAGTGTTCCATCTGCCTCAAGAATGATTTAAGATATGAAGAGTTAGAGGAAGTGACGGCGAAGATGATAGGTTTGTGAACGACACCTATACACATGCGCTGCATGGGCACCCTATTGCGCGCGGCAAGAGTTGATTCTACAATAAAATAAAATAATAAGAGTAATAAAAATCATCACCCTGAAAACAAACAGTAGAGGTCACTTAGTATATGTGTACCAAATTTCAGGTCAATAGGTCAAACGGTTTGCCAACTACATGTGATTTAAATCCTGAACAGACAAACGGACAGTCACAGTACCGTATTATATAAGAAAGATACAGTTTTCTGGCAGAAACTGGGCATTTTTGAAAGTCTTGTACAAATGTGAATCTCCTTTCCCTTAGAAAATCAGTATAGCATGTGTTGTGTAATGAACTGGCACCACTGGAGGTGTATCCTTGCTTAGGTCCTTTGCTACAAATGTTGAGCTGAAGCTTCAAGTGACTCTGAAATGGTAAGAAAATGGTTGGATATGTTGAAGGATGATGGATAATTTTTTCAGTAATGGAAAGGTTAAATAAGGGAAGCCCATTCTTGAATAGGATATTCACCTGAACATTAAATTCATGGCACCTAAGACTCTGTGTAGTATGGCTACATGCAGATGGACACAAAACTAATCTCAAAGTAAAGGGTAAATCTACAGTCTGGATTTATAAAATCCTGGTAGAGAAAAGACAAGCAAAATGACACCTTTTATTGGCTAACTAGAAAGATTACAATATGCAAGCTTTTGAGGCAACTCAGGCCCCTTCTTCAGGCAAGATGTAATACAGAAACTGAAGTTTCCTATGTTTATATAAAATCCTGGTGTAATTTAAACTCTCTAGTTACAAAGAACTGGAGCTGAGGAGTGTCACATCAATATTAACCTGCTGTGCAGTTTTACCAAGAATTATTTTAAAGAAGAAACGTACACTCACCACCAAAGGGAGTAATTTAAAAGGAAACATTTATCATATTTGTTTACTTTTTAATTACATTATGTTTTGATCTGCATTATACTGACTGTGTAATGCTGCCTAGCAACTCAAAACAGGCCTGTTGTGTGGGAATTTGGGTGTGTGCACGTGTGTGCCTTTCAATGGTCTCGCAACCCACACAAAGTTGTTTCATGCCCTGGGCACAAGTCATCTGCAACCCCGAAATGGATTATGGTGTTCAAAAATGAATTAATTGATTACTCTTAATGTAATATTATAGCACATTACTTTTATTTTAATTTTAATTTACCAGTGTAAATTAATTTATTAAAGTAAAATAAATGTGTAGCTGTACTTCACATAGCCCATTTTCCACATTTCTCATAGCACAGTATACAGAATGGCCACCTCACAGTGTTTATGCTCCAAGACTGAATTTTTCTTTATAGTGTTTTCTTTGAAGATTTTCCACATTACTACTGTTTTTGTTTATTGCAGGGACTGTGGCAGCCAACCCCAGACTTTATTAATTCTAACTGCTGAAAACTACCGAAAAAAGCAGTTTTGGAGTGTTTGTATGTTCATTGCAGTGCATGTTGGGTGAGTTTAAAACTAGCATTACCCTCAGGCTAGAGACATATTTAATAATGCCTTTGATATACTACTGTCATGTATGTATAGGGAGGTTCACTTGAATAAGGCCCCGAATATTCTGTTGTAATTCCTGTTAGGATGAATAAATCTGAACCAAAAAAATACGTTATATACCTTGACATATGTGTAATCGATTGCATTACATGCGATGATGGAAGTGGTTTCCATTTTCTGCCAGACACATTTCGATGCAGTGCTCCATGGCCCTGAATGTATTGGCAAGCATCACTGGGGGGAATAGCAGCAATTTCACATTGGATGTTTTCCTTCAAATCTTCCACAGAGCAAGGCTTGTTCCGATAGACTTTTCCTTTGAGTACGCCCCAAAGGAAGAAGTCTGGTGGTGTCAGACTGTGGTGGCCAAAGCCCCTGTGAAATTACCCTGTTGTCGAAGAAGGACTCAATTAATGCCATGCTTCTTGCCAATGTGTGACACGTTGCTCCATCTTGCTGGAAGTAACTTTCTGTTAACTTACGATCATTCAGTTAATTCTGACATCGCTTAAATGAATTGGTGACCCAATAGGTTCGCACCATGAAGACGCACTGCTCAATACTGTACACCACCATCCTGATGAGAAGTGACTGACTGAGTGACTGAGTGAAGGAGTACGGGCGGTATGCGCCCAGAATTTGCAAACAGAGGTTAAACGTCGCTCCGACACAGGGGCATCCCAACTTGTTCGAAGCTCCATATACTGAGGAGCACATTGCATGTTGTTATGTTCGGATTTCTTTGTCCTAGCAAGACTTATTACAGAATGTTTGGGGCCTCTTTAGAGTGAATTTCTCTGTATTATAATATGAATGTTATAATGGACTGAAATTATGTTCAAGGATGTTACAAATTACCACTTTAACCAGAATGTCATTCTTTGGACAATAAAACTAATGTTAAGTTGCAGTTAAGACTTTGGACTTCAAATGGGGGTTCGAATCCAACTACTGATATTGTGTGAACAGGAGCAAATCACTTCACTTGTATGTGTTTCATTGTTTCTCAAATGTTGAATATTACCTTGGATAAAGTCATCAGCCAAATAATAAGTAATAATAATGTCAAATAAACAGAGAAATACATTCAAATACAAAGAAACACCTAAATACTTCCTAGCTGACTGGTCTGATACTGCCTGAAGGGTACATTTACAAATTTTAGATATAGCCTTCTAACATTTAGACCACTTCTGGCTATATTTAAATACTTTTACTTGTCATTGCTTTTGCTTCTTTTATCATGCTTTTTGTAACAGGACAAAGTACTCATTAACAAAATCTCAACTTATATAAATAATCAAAAACATTTTGTATTGATTTAGACTTTGCTGAATTGAATTGTACTGAAAATACTTCTTGTAGAAGACACCAGGATATTACTATACCAATGAAGTATAGAAGGGTTTAAGGGAAAGGGTGACAAGGAAGGGCATATGAATATCCTTGTATGCCATCTTCTCTTTAAACAATTGTGGGATTAAATAAATAAAAAAATACTTTTTCAAAATGAGTCTCAGGCCCAGTGTTATGCAGAAAGTAGCATGTTGCAACCCATGAATCTTTAAATTCTAACATATAGTACACACTTCCAATATGGGGTGTTCCCCAGCCAATTTCTATGATAATATGGATGTTTAGCAATGATGTCAGCTCTATATTTATATATTACAGCATACCACTGCATTTTAGATCACCAATCTGTGAGCCATAGCCTCCAAATTAAGAACTCAAATTTGTTCAAGTACATGACCAGCCAGTATCATCGTAAAAATATGCAGTTAATTTAGAATGTAATTTTTTGTTAAGGTGCAAGTGAAGTTTTTATATTTTTACATTTTTAAAAAATTATTTCTTAATTCATATAGAAATGAGAATTGTCTGAGTAGGTAAAATAAAAGTAACAAACACAATAAATGAACCTCTAATTTACATTTGCAAATACAGTTTTGAAATATCTACTCATTTGTTTTCTTAATCTGATGTTTCCAGTCCAAGGAGGGGTGGCAGAGTCTATCTATGCTCCATCCAGTATAAGGAAAAAACCTATCCTGGATGGACCACAAGTCCATCACAGGTTACAGTCATGCATATAACAAAACTGTCTTACTGGGCCAACTTAGAGTTGTCAGTTAATGGACAACGGACATTAACGGACATTATTTGACTATAATAATAATAATAATAATAATAATAATAATAATAATAATAATAATAACAATTAAGAACATTTATATAGCTCTTTTCTTGCTACTCCAAGCACTTTACATAGACAGATATGAAACTAGTTCAATCACCAATGTGTAGCACCCACTTGGATGATCTGAAGTCAGCCATTACTGTGCTAGTTCGCTCATCACACATTAGCTATTACATGGTGAAGGGATGAGAGAGATAGTCAATTAGAGACAGGGGATGGTTAGGGTGCCGGAATGGATGAGG
Source organism: Erpetoichthys calabaricus (assembly GCF_900747795.2). NCBI lineage: Eukaryota > Metazoa > Chordata > Cladistia > Polypteriformes > Polypteridae > Erpetoichthys > Erpetoichthys calabaricus. Next base: position 54,145,935 of record NC_041400.2, read on the forward strand.
CCATGAAGAGTAATGTAGCCAGGGCATCGGAATAAGCTCTACTCTTTTCAAAAGATACCAAGTGATTATTAATAAGCACAAAGATTTAAGACCTTGGTTTTACATCGTATCCAAAGAATGGTGCCATATTTACAGCACAGTCCTCATCACTGCACTTGAGCATTGGGATCCACACACAGACTACAGGGTAAGTGCCTCCTGCTGGCCTCACCAACACCTCTTTCAGCAGCAACCCAAGCTTTTTCCTAGATGGTCTCCCACTCAAGTACTGGCCCTGAACATGCTTAGCTTCAGTCGGATAACCTTTTCTAAAGCACAGGTGACATGGCAACTGACAAGGAGAAATAATAGGGTGTTGGGAGAAAAATATGCAGAGACATGGAGAAAATATGTAAACGCTACAAAGAGGTTGACCAGGCCTGAGATTCAAAACTAGTCTTTGGGTATTTTAGATATAGATCTAAAGAAAAGCAATATAATTTGTATAACTGGTTTAAACAATTTTCCCATATAGACAGTCTTGTTCCTGGAAATCTGCAGTCATTGCAGAGTTTTGGTCCACCCAGTTTCATAATTATAAGCCAAACCGTGATGTTAATTAAATCTTTATTCATATGACTTATTAGTGTTCTTATTATGCCACGTCAGAACACTGCCAAAAGGTTGCACTGACAAGCACATTAGAGTAATATGCATATTCCTTTTTTTTATCCTAAATCCCAAAATGGTGCATGTTAGGGTGACTGGTAACTCTTAACAGGGACAATACGAATGAATATGGGTGTCTTTAGGGGTATGTACTACAGCTGATTGACATCCTGGTCACATTTACCTGATTCTGCCAGAGCAAGGATTGGGCCCACTATGTCCCAGTAAAGGAATATTCAGGTTCATGCAGAAGAGTACCAAAAGAATAGAATGGCACTGCACAGAATTCACAACCATTTACTTAATTACAAAACTGGAAATCACAAAGAGAAAGCAAATATAAGGGCAGTAAATATATTACTACTAGGACTGAAACAACTAAAGTATTAAACAATTAAAGTGTAGACGTAGTGAAAATTAGTAATAGATCCCATCCTATGTTTTTCAGATGTGGATGTTGTCTTGCTCAAAGTTTTGCAAATAAATTCCCTTTTCTGCCTTCAGATGTAGTCTCTGTTCCCTGGCTACATTTTTTTCTACCAGTTAGATACTGCCCTCATTTTTACCAGTCTCAAACTTGGAAATATTGTAGTACTTCCCTGCCCTTTGAATCCCAGCCAAGGACCAATTTTTGGACCAGGATGCAAACAAATATTCTTATGGCAAGCTTGTGATGCCACATTTAAAATAATTATAGCCATCTACTTTATTACGGATACCGGTGGTTATGGCTTGAGGCAACCATATCACAAAGAGATCACTAGAAGCAGTGAAAGTTAGAAAGAGGAAGTGCTCAGGTTTAAATGTTGAGGGAATGGGCTTTGATTCTTTGCTAATATTGAGAAATTATAGTATATTTTGTAAGCAAGGAAGTTGAAAATGAACTTCCTAGTGTTAATTTTTAACACAGAATTATCCTCCTGAGATTTGTTTAATATATCAGCACACAAAAAGGGGTTATCCCAGGTAGACAGAGAGTTGTACAAAGTCATCGTGTTCCCTGGGTGACCCAGACAGCCATTTCTGGAACACCTCCAACACCTTAGGTCTCCATAGCACCCCACTGGTTTTCCTCAAACCAAACCAAGAAGTAGAACACCAATTGTTCAGCTCCTCATGCTAACATGAAAGGTCAGCCTTGCACCCAAATTGAGAGACATTGGATCTCATGCTTGAAGTCAGAGACTCATTTTTAAAGCTATAACCTTAACCTTATGACTGTAGAACAGGATGGGGATGCAGACTGCTTGGCAAATTAAGAGCTTCAGTCAAAAATGTAACTCCTGCTTCTCCAGTATACATTTACCAACCAAGGGAGAACTAGCTGTCCCAAGGGGAAACTTTCAAATATCTTGAGTGTTTTGTTAATAAGTGATAAATGCTTCCGTGTTAAAGCTAAAAAGGCACAATGGCTTACTTACCAGTCTTTAAGGCAAATATAAGATCATCAAAATCTTGCGATTCCTCATCTGCTACTAAAGATTCATTAGTAAATCCTCCCTGTGTGTTAAAGTCATCCCCTTCCTGATGACTATGCTTGTAGATAGTTGACTCAATATTGGGCCGTAAAGATGTTCTTTCCCAGTCTGCAGGCACCTGTACACAATAAAGAACTTGATTAATTTTACATACATTTCTATCTATTTATTAATGTTTTTCAAGAGTCATGCAACCATATTCTTTGAAAGATAAAATCAGTTAAAAATAAAATGTTCTCCTACCACTCTTTGTTGGTGACCTAACTTTAAGAGTGTTAATATAACATTTGTGAATCAAACTTAACAGTCTCTAACTGGTATTTAGATCACTGTAAATAAAAGCTTGAGGGTGGTTGCAGTAGTTAGCTTTGCTACCTTGCAACTGAAAGAGATCTGGCCACTCTTTGTAAACAGTCTCCATTTCTTCAGGTACTCTTGTTTTTCCCAGCATCCCAAAGATGTACCTGATAGTTTTTAATTGGTGGTTCAAAACTGGCTCAATATGAGCATTTGTGGTTGTGTAAGTCAGTGAATCAATGTCTCGATGCATGCTCAATAATCCAGGTAAGGAAATTCTAAAAAGTTGATTCAGTTCAGCTGGACATAGTTCTTTTCCAGGGAGATACGTTACATCACTCATCCAAGTGGCTGGAGGAGACTGGTAGGATACTTTGGAGACTGAGGAAGTCACTTGGATGAGTGATGTAACGTATCTCCCTGGAAATGAACTATGTCCAGATGAACTGAATCAACTTTCTAGAATCAGTGAATCAATGTGACCGAGTGTTCTCTGCTATGGTTTGTTCTGCCCAGGGGAGGTTCCTTTGAGTCTAAACTTGGGTTGTGAATTGTGGCAAAGGCCAATTGGAAGAATAAAGATAGGCAAGGCCTGAGACACTGGCAAGTAGGTGGACCACCACACTACTGTAGGTAGTCAGGATGGTAACACCTGTGGAGGTAAGCCCAGAAGCAGTACTGTTTTCTATTGTTTATGTTATCTAATTGTGTTCTTTTTGTCTTCATTCTTCACTTGCAAATTTTTATAATAAATACTCAATTGCATAAACTTTTCAGCCTCAGTGGCATTTATTCCATGTGCTTTAGTTTGCCACAAGTAGGCATTCCTGTCTAAGTGGAGTAACTGCCTTGCTTAAATTGACATATATGCCCTAATATAATTTGTCTGACAGAATTGTCTACCATTTTTGTGATGTGTGATGCTCAATCCCTCTGACTTACACTGCTTTGGATAAGTTTTATCATTATTTATTATTAATATTATTTCATTTTTGATAAAATAACACAAAGATACAGTAAAAGTAAACCAAGAATAACTGATTTTGGGCTATGGAAGAACAAAAAAAAAGAACCCCTCACAGATGCTCACACACCCCACCCTAAAGAGAAATACAACAAGAAAAAACAGTTGATGTGCATACTTGCACATACACACACACCACACTAAGAAGTGCATGGCAAAGTAAGGAAAAAAAGAAACAAGGAAAGGTGGACAGGAGAAACTGCCTCATGGAGCAACCCACTTTACAAACTGAATAGCCTAAAGCCAGTTGTGGATAGTAGAACTGGAAGAGCTGTTGATCTGAGATGCAGAAAGTTCAAGAAGGGTAAGATTGTGAAATGAAGACTCCCAGACTGCAGGAGAGACGAAAGAAGAGGATTTTCAGCGAGAGGCTAAAATCAACTTAACTGCAACAGTTACAATTATTAAAAGCCTTCACTGGAAGAGAGAAAAGGAAATTTAGGAAAGACATGAAAGGTCTAGGAGGAGACGAATTTGAGGAAACAAAGGAAAGGTGTTTCTTACATTTCCTTTTGTTTGGAGAACAAGTCGAAAACCTTAACCACTGCACTGCACTGCCTGCTTTAGTGAAGTGTATCTACTATACATTCACCACAAATTTATACACCAATTCACACATCTGGGCAACAAACTATCTTAGGTGTTTGTACGTATATAGAGAGCTCAGTGAAGTATTTAATCTGTTCCTACAGTCTGTATTGACAGCAGTTGTTAAAGACAAGGACACAGTATTACAGGGTCAAGGCAGTGCTAAAATATCAGCACTACACATAAGGACTAAGGTCAACAGACATTTAGTTCTGCTTGACTTTGATTTTAAGATATATGTAGTTACAAGCAGATGTACATATTTGAATCACTGGTACGTTTTAAAATCTTATATTGTCTCATGAAGGACGAAACCAATGAACATCTGTTGTACATCTTGCTGTGGATTGGGTACATGAAATAGCAATATTTCAACTGAAGAATAAGAACAAAAACAGACACTTATGAATCACTAAGTAAACAATGCTTTATTCTGATTTGCTGAGTATTGGAATTTTGAAAAAAAAACAACTTTTTTTTCATTAATATGTACTTGATTATACACACATTTTACTGTAGTTTAAAATCTTTAGTTCAATTTATTCTTATTAAGTGTATGCCCACTTACAGTATGTGCTCAGCATGCTATACAGACATTACAAATACAATATGAAAAAGAAATGTGACATAAACACTAAGGATGATGCTGAAACAAAAAACAAAGAAACATCATGTAATGTACAGTATATACAGTATAAACAGAGACTGCAGTCAAATATTCAGCACCTTGGCATGTGATTGATACGCATTATCATACTGTCTAAAAAAGGCTCATATGTTAAATGTAACTTTAATATTAATTAAAGCCCCTTATCAGTGCTGACCAAATGTAAATATAAAGTTATACTATTCATTCATTACTTTGCAGAGTGAAAAACGCAATCTTTGCTCAACTGATTCACCAGAAAGGACTTTACTAGAAGAGAAAAACTATGGTGATGTTACTTCAGTAAATTTGTAAAATAGTTTTAAAAACTCAAAAAAATAATCTGTCAACAACATGAAATATTTATTATTTAAGAGCAAATTTGGGACAGTTTAAAGTAAGAAGGATACACCAGTTTTTCTGGCATAAAAAAAACTCTTTATTTCCTTTCCTTGGTTTGTGTTGCTGCCTTCTGTTCATTCCAGTTTATATTCTATGGACCATTCAACATCATTAAGAGGAGGAATCACAAGGTGCAAACCCTTAAGTTATCAATTAATCTACATTGTCTACATATGTCACAAAACAGCAATTTTATATCTTCATCGTTTAACAGTGCTAAAGAGTAATTTGGGTGTAGTAATGTCACTACAACTCACTAAGTAACAGGGCAGCTTTGCAAGCTAATTTGGATTATCACAAAAAGTGTTGCTGGTCTGGATTTCAAAAGGGTCATTATAGTGACATATGTGCTGTTACATAGCCTTCATGTCTGCCAAAGACTTGATGGAAAAAATGTATTACCCACAAACGTTTACTACATTCTCATTACTGTATTTGTAAGTGCGTGCCTCTAACATAACAGAAATAAATATAAAAATAAATGCTGATGTGGGCCTAATTAAATAACACCTGTTCATATGTTAGTAGACAGCTACTATACTGACTTTTTCAAAAGCCATCAAAAACACACAAAAAGCACTTTCACAAACTGCTTCTGTGGCACTGAACCTTCCTCAAAATTCTATCATAGCTGTACATTTACTACACTAACAAATAAAAGTCTGACAATACCATACAAACAAGCCACTATGCAGCTTAACAAATTGTAATATTCCTTACCCCGACACATGTCAAAGGATCAGGCATTACTATATATTGACTCTGGATGTGGACAAAAGTCATTCTCTCTGTCCTTTTAGTGTCACAGGGAAACAGAGCTTATTCTGACATCTTTGGGTAAAAACACCCACTTTTGGTTAGAAGTTAGTCTCCTCTGAATACTGTTGCTTGTCCATTTTGGTTATATTGGGACAGAACTTCACCCTGTCAACTCTCCACATGTCTGCATTGACAATAAAATGTTTTTTGATTTATAGCCCTAGTTTTCAGCAAGTCCTTAGGTACAAATATAAGGCAATATATATACACCGGACACAGAGCCTTAGAAAAGAGACTTATCTAATTACTGTAATATCTTAACATTAAAATGTCAAATGGGTGTACTCACAAAAACCCCAAATAGAACTCTAGAAGGACATGCAAACTCCAGTAAAAGGGTGTAAGGGCTGGAACTCAAACTCCAGAACCACTAACATTGGAACCACCAACACATTCTAATTAAAAGCAAATCTCAAGAAAATCTTGAAATGAGACCATTATCCGCTTCCCGGGTCCTCCCTGCGTGGAGTTTGCATGTTCTCCCTGTGTCTGCGTGGGTTTCCTCCCACAGTCCAAAGACATGCAGGTTAGGTGGATTGGCGATTTTAAATTGGCCCTAGTGTGTGCTTGGTGTGTGGGTGTGTTTGTGTGTGTCCTGCGGTGGGTTGGCACCCTGCCCAGGATTGGTTCCTGCCTTGTGCCCTGTGTTGACTGGGATTGGCTCCAGCAGACCCCTGTGACCCTGTGTTTGGATTCAGCGGGTTGGAAAATGGATGGATGGATTCTGACATGTAAAATTTTAACAGACGAAAAGAAATGTAATGTAGTACATCTTCCGCGGATAACATTAGACACCAAAGGAGATCTTGATATGCCATTCATTTTAAAATGTTTACAGTTTCCCATTAGAATAGCTTTTGCTATGAAAATGAACAAATCACAGGGACAAACATTTGAAAAAGTCAGTTTATTTATTAGAGAGAAAGAAACGATATTCACTCATGGACAGTTATACATTGTGTTGTCACGATGTAAGTCCAAACATGGAATCAAAATTCAATGCGATATTGACGAAAAGTTAATTCCAAATATTGTTTTTACTGAAGTTTTACAGTTAAAGTGTAAGTTTAAAAAGTATTTGCGTGTTAATTTCAAAGCTAAACGGAACGAAAACTTATAACCCAATGAATACCTCTAATGCAACATGAAACATAATTTTCTTTCAATTTATTATGTTTTATGTAAAATAGTTAGTTTTATTAAGCATATGTGACAATTCTCATGAAAATAACAATCTGTTTAAATTGTACATCCACTTTCCCATACACTAGCGGCAGCGCTGTGAAGTGGCTAGTGCATAGTGTCTGCCCGGGGGTTGCCAAGTGAAGCGAGCAGGGGGCATAGCCCCCTAGCTTAAGAAAAAAAAGGCTGAACAGAAGGAAAATATATTTGATATGCTTTAATAATAATAATAATAAAGCACTTTTCTCTTTGTTACCTTTTGATAACTCCAACCAGTAAAATATGTTCATTTTGCATTACATTGAAATTAAAAAGTACAACCGCAATATATAGCAACAGACAGCATTTAATTTTAACACCAATATATTCACTTATAAATGTATAATTCTTTTTGTGGAAGAATTATAACTTAACCTCTTAATGGAGTACTTTCAAATATACCTTTACAGTACTTCCCTACCATAACAAATGAGCTTTTGGCTCAAAATAAGACACAATGATGAAAGACAAATTTGGTTTAATTGTCACTCTCAGGGAGTGGCTGGTTCACAATGTTCACTAGATGAATTCAGGAAAATATTTGCTCCTGCCCTTTCATCATGTTTTCTCTTGGAGTTGAAAAGCTTTCTCATCAAGAAAAAAAAAAGACGTCTGAGCTGTAAATCCTGAAATGTGCTTTCATGAATCAAACAGGATTACTGGATTTCTCAGTGAAGTGGGGTCATGTACTCTATGAAACAGAATTCTCTTCCTCTACCATCCATGGCTAGTTTCACACTGGCAGGCAGCTTTTGGTTGCATATAACTGAGCCAATAGGTAACTGTTAAAGGTTGCATTATTCAATAAGGTGAAACAGTGAATAAAGAGAAAATTAATTCTCCTCAAAGAAAAAAAGATTGTTTAGTTGGTGGTAATTTTGCAAAAAGCCAGACAATAGGAACTACCTCGTCACAATATTATGCTAATTTCATGCTCTGCACTGGGCTTAGAGTGTGCTTTGTACAAATAAAGGACACAGGAGAAATGATTGATGGGCAATGCAAATAGCACCACTAACCAAAAGGGTGCATGGACAACTGAAGATGGAGAGATATCTTGGACAGGAAAAAAGAAACATGATCATGTTGTAAAATAGAAAGAGAAAGTTTGGCAAAGTACACGGAAGATTCAAAGCTCAATAGTTAGCAAATGCTGTTTGTTGCAGTTGACTATTGGCACTCTTAGATGCATACCAATTATATCAACCTCCAGCCTCCAAATGCGGCACTGAAAACTGAGCCCCCCCCCCCCACACTCTTTGATTGCGACACTTAAAACTTTAAAGGAGTATCCCTCCATGCTCCCCGCTCTTCAATGCTGCAATTTTTCAAGGGGAGAAACGCTAGCCCTGGGTAGTGGTGCTTGAACTTCTAATTGGGAAAGGCTTTGCACTCTTCGAGTATCACGTTAACACATCACTGTAACACACAGAGTACTGGCATTTGACTGAATGGTGTAAACAAGTGAAAATCATAAACATCTAATAATGATAATAATACAGTATACACAGCTAGTAACAGTACAAAGTTGATTCAACTGTCCTGTAATATACAGAATTTATTAATGCCTATACTCCAGAGCTCACACTGCCATCTCAAGATGCAAGCTTGCTAAAAATTCTCATTGTAAATTAAACAGCTGTTGGAAGTTGAAATTTTAGCTTCAGTGGACTCAATCTCCAGACAGAAATGCCTGTCAGCATTATGGAGACCCCACTGGTCTTCAAATTGTTAACACTGAAGACAAATTCTTTTAATAAAGTGAACACTAGTTTCCTCCTACATCCCTAAGAAGTGCTGGTTAGGTTGTCTGCTGATGCTAAATTGGCACACAGAGTTAAGTATGCGTGAATGCTTGGCCTGTGATAAACGGGTATCTCTACTGTAGTTGCTTTTAGTCCGAGGTTGCCCATGCTTGGTTGTCATATATTTCTGGTGAGGGTCTCTTTCTTGCTCACGCTGATTTCCATGCTTGATGTTCTTCAACAGCATACAGCACAACTGCAAGACATACTAATCCTCTCAGGCATCTGTGCTCCCTTCTACAGCATACAGAGAACCCCACAGCTGTTCTACAAATGTGCCTTTGAACCTAACTTTGCCCTGTACCATGCTGATGGTACTCTTCTCCCTCAGCGCCCCTGCCTGTCTTCATTACCTCAAAGAATTGTGTAATAAAGTCTAAATAACAGGATTAATTGTAGTCTTACTCACTGGGCATGATGCCAGAGTAATTCGTGTTATCTTAACTTCCTCTTTTTGGCTGATGAGTGGTATGAGGCACACCCTACTTGGATAAAGAGCATGCAAACTCAGTGCAGAAGCCAAGCCTATTTGAAAGTAGAACAAGTACAAAAAATAGAAGAAGAAAAAACATTTGTTATAAGAGGCAGTTCTAATAAGTTTATGGAGTCCTTATTGTAACTTGTAAACTCTGAAAATGGTGAAATTGAAATTCTTACTTGTTTGTGCTAATCAACACATTATAGAAACAGGAACGCTTTGCCTTTTGTGCTATTCTGTGTCATCCATCTATATTCAAAATCTTTTTTAAACCAAGCATCCAAGAGTTATGAGTCAGCAACAATACCTGCTGTGCCATCATGATTTCTTAGTTTATTAATGTAACTAGTGATATTTTAGGAAAATACAACCAGACTATAAAAATTAAAGTAGCATAGTGAAACATTTGTTTAAAATTGTAAGTTTATAAGTCACCGCACTAATACTAGAAGGAATATTTAGCTGCATTACATGTTAAACATTGTCATGAATAAAACTGGCCTAATCAACTATTAAAGCTATGTTAAAGCCTCTCTGGCAATAGAATAATAATAGACTGCACTTGATACTGAGATTAAAAAATAAAAATGTTATGAGCACATCATACACATCTATCTATCTATCTATCTATCTATCTATCTATCTATCTATCTATCTATCTATCTATCTATCTATCTATCTATCTATCTATCTATCTATCTATCTATCTATCTATCTATCTATCTATCTATCTAATTTTTGAATGTTGAAGTAAATGGCCATATTGAGATATCACTCTATAGTTCTGTCCAGGTGTTTCTCTAAAGTGAGCAGATAAGAGTCATTTCAGGTTGGTTTTATCTTTCTGTTATATTCTGTGAAAAAAAAGGAGTAGCACTAGCCAAAGGCTGGAGAGGAACAACAAGAAAAGTTAAGAAGATAAGCATATTGGTCCAAAGGACAAAGAGGTTGCTTTGTTACACATTTTCTTCAAATGAAACATTACTTTTTCTTTAATGCTTTGGTAATATTTTTAATATTCAGTATCCCTGTATAGACACATATATTTTAAATATGAATCATTTTTATGATTTTTCTATAGCTTTTAAAGCAGTTTATTATTTTTTGCTGCTTTTTAATAGTTTTAAGGCTGATAACTTTGGAGACTGTAATATTGTAATTAAGTAGTTGGCATTAAAAGACCTCTGAATGTGTCCTGTGATATCTGGTACCAGACTTAGCTGAAGATCCTCTGACTCCTGTAAGGAGTGAGCGAGCCATCGCAAATCAGACTTATTGTTCCAACACATTGATTGGAGAATTTGGAGGGCAGAGCAACACCTTGAATTCTTCATCATGTCTAAAACATTCCTAAATTATCCATGATGTGTGGCAGGGTGAATTATCCTGCTGAAAGATGTCACTTCCATCAAGGAATACCATTGCCAAAAAGTGGTGTACCTGGCCTTCATCATTATCTAAGTAGATGGTACATATCAAATTAACGTCCACATGAATGCTCAGACCCAATGTTCAGCAGAACATTTCCCAAAGCATTATACTCCCTTTATCAGATTGTCTTCATCCCATTGAGTACCTTGGCGTAATTTCCTTTCCAGGTAAACAACATCTACAATCCTGGCTATTCACATGATGCAACAGAAAAAATTATTCATTTGATTCATTGATCCAAGATCCAGTACTGATGCCAGTGGAAAGGGGTTTGTCCTGGCAGAGCACTGACATAATATATTTTGGGGAAAAAAGGTAGATGCTATTCAGAAAAAATTAAAGGATCAAAGTTGGGAGATCAGAAAATAGCAACAAAATCAGGGTGTGAGACAAAATACATGGTCAACAATTCAAACTAAATTACTGAAGGAAAATGGCAAGAAGAATAATACCAAAAAGGTATTTTAAAGTTGTTTGGAATCAGCAGATCGTATGAGAAAGTGAACCAAAAGCTGACCCTTTAACCTGATTACCGATGGGACACAACCTCTGAGGCCAAAACACTAGCAATGCGGGGCGCGGATGTAGCAATGGGTACCAAAACTGATGGTGACTGTGAGAACTTAAATGACATCCAAAATGTTATAAAAATAAACACAACTCTTAAACTATTAGTAAAATCACACAACAAATGACATAATTAGAATACTTGACTTAGAAAACCTTCAAGTCAAGAATAAGATTATACCAATTGGCTAACAAAACTGAATAAAAAATTAACAACCAACCCCATATCGTAACATGGATAGCATGGATGCTGAATGACTTGCACTTATGCAGTCCCATATGCTGCAGGTTTGGATGTACTGGGTGTCATGACACATTACTCCTGTAACCATCATTAAAACGATCTATGATTTGTGCCACAATAGCTCTTTAGTTGGTATGTACCAGATAGGATAGCTTTTGTTGACCTCTTGCATGAATGAGTCTTGGCATCTCAACACTCAGCCGGTGGTTTGCATTTTTTCTTTATTTGGGCCACAGGGAGTAGGTACTGACCATGGTGGACTGTGAACACCCCACAAACCTTGCAGCTTCAGAAATGCTGTGACCCTGTTTTTCTGCATTCAGTATGTTGACTATGAGTACCTAATGCCAGTTTACCATCTAATATATCCCTGACCTTGACATGTGCAGTTGTTACGAGATAGTCAATGTCATACGCTTTGTATTGGAGTAGTCATAATGTTTTGTCTCATCTGTGAAACTAAGTTGCTACAGAACATCAGTATGTGACAAGAAGAATCAGAAGAAAAAATTAGGATAAGCTTGTCACAATGAATATAGGTATGTCATTCTTTAAAGACACACAATAAAAGTATAAAAAGTACACATTGGAAAGTTAATAATACCTAAGATTAAACCAAAATAATTAATCATTCATAAGTTTGTTAAAACAACTGGTCCTGCAATGCTCCTGATGTCATGTTAAGCTGAGATCATTCCATACTTCTAAGATTCTCATTCCTTCATAGGGAACAAGCTTGGTAGTTCTTAGGAGTAACCAGGTTTTGGCCAGCTATGTCTGCAGTCCCATTTTCTTAATCAGTTGAAATAGCTCATGATATGAGGTAAGGGTGATAACAATGGTAAATATATAATTCCTGCTTCGCCTTCACTGTTCAGTACAATACTGAGGCTGTTAAACAAATGAGTTCATCAGTCTCACTTAGAGTTATCTTAATCTTTATTTGTTGGGGATCATGCTCTCCATTTACCAGCAAAGAGGAAGCTGGAGGCCCTGATTCCTACCCTTACACAAAGACACAAGTCTGTGACTGCTCCATTTTGCACTTAAAAAACTGATTAGAGCAGGAGAACATCTTCAGAAATAGTAGAAATAGACCTCCCAAGATCCTCAAACTAGACACTCTCCCAAATTCATATGTACCTTGATACTCTGGCTATGACATTCACAAAAATGATACCCTGTCAGAATGCAGTGCCCATTCTGAAAGGACTAATGTAACATCAACAATGTGAATAAAATGTTTGCTCCACTAAGACAAAGACTGGGTGATATACAGCACTCATCCTGGAAACCCATGTTCTCAAAGCACCTCTTACAACAAACTCAAAAGAATGGGGTCATTATCTTTCTCCTGGTACAAAAATCACATGCAGACATGCATACTCACATAACCCCTCGACTAGTTGTACACAGGAAACGATTTAGTCCACTATTCCACAGCCATGACAGAATAGATTTGGATCTCTGTTCTGGGATAGTTATTTAGTATTCCATGTCATTATTGCAATCACATTACTTTCTCTGGTTCATTTACTGTCAATCTAAAATGAATGTTATTTTCTAAATTTTATTAACAGAAATAGTACATTTTTGAGAATGTCATGACACATTCAGCAACATTTTGGAATCTTGACATGACAGAGATAGTGCATGGCTTAGGTACCCGTCTGAGCAACCAGAGGGCCAATGCTGCCTGCTGCACCATAATGGCACCCATCATCAGTTGTGTACAAAGAAAAGGGTTAAATAGTTATTTGTGGTTTATCATTTGCTGTAAGTAAATACATGGAATATAATATGTGCACTGCAACTTAACTTTAGGAGGAAAATATATTTATACTTTAGGCTTAGCTAACTTACTGTATATTAACAGTGCAGAGCAAGATGATTTTGCAATAATCAGTTTTAAACTACAGGCATCTGTGCATTGAGTCATTTGTTTCTAATTATGGTTCATCCACTTCTGTCATTTCCATAAATAAAAATAATGAAATGGTGAATTCACCTTTTTCAGATAGCCCAGTGCTGTCTTATGGCTGCACATTTTAAGAATTGTAGTATAGTCAGTAGCTTAGATGTATTATTTTGGCATGGCCTAAATGCCTACATGTGACCCACTGCAATGCTGGTAGGAACCACAAGGGTAGCTGATTGATGTTTATCTTTTATTGAGGGTCACTCCATCTTTCTCAGGTATGAGAGGTTAAGATAAAGTGGCACTGATGCTGAAAATGTAAAGTAAATGGGAACATAAATCAAGTATTGTGCTCTGTGGGAGCAGTTCTACTTTATACACCATCCTTCTGCCTTTCAAAAATATACAATATTAATTTCTACAACTTTTTTTTCTGTTTAGTTTTTGTATCAGTTTACATAAATCAGAGAGTTTGTCCTAAATCATATATTCAAAAAACAATATTTGCCAGAGACATGTCTGTGACTTGTTCATTTATTAAGAGGCTATTCTTAAATACAAACATTTAAATTGATGTTACTTCCATAGACTTTAACCTGGGTCTCTGGCTAGACTTCCTATTTCAAGTTCTTAAAACTCACCAGTTATTTAGGGTGAACCAAAAGACATTATAATAAAACAATTAATATTTCTCAGTTGATGTTTTATTTTCAGTACCCAGCAATATTTCTTCTTTTAGTCAATTGAATGAACATTTGGTGAGACTATACCTCATACATACGTTCAACACTGTTATTAAGAACAGCAGTAAAACAAGTTGGCATTTTAAACACTGATGGTTTAAAACTCTTTGACATTTCTTGATTTTTTAAAATAATGTTTTGAATTCTATAATGACTCATTATTGTATATACAACCATGGCAGATGCTAAAAAATGAGAAAATGATTTTATGATGATCGACAATTATATCAACTTAAGAATTTGGGGGGTTGCTAGAGGTGATCAATTTATGTGTTGATTGTTTAAAAATAAACATTTAAGGAAGTAAAAAATAATTAGTATTAATAATGTCTTCAGCCTCCATTATGTCACATGGAGAGAAAGAGTCATTTCTTATGTGTTTTTTGAGACAAGGCAGTTTTGGAATCAGATGCTCTTTGTTGAGATCCCAACAGAAAAAAATGAAGTTTGTGAACCTTATCTGTGTTTAATTGTGTAGTATGAACACCACCACACTAAGAAGATAACAGGTTATGAGAAAAAAAAAGTTTTTTGAAAAGGATTTTTAAAGTTGTGTAATGTGAACTTACCCTAAATCGTTTTAAATAAGACATCTTCCAAATGCATAGTACAAGGATAAAAATAATACTAATTCAATCTAGGGAAAACTTTTAAAAAGATGATATTGCACATCATTATTACAATGCTACTGACAAAGTCTCATAAAAAGTACAGAAAGACAGTTTTAGTGATGGAGAAGTGGGATTGTTGCAATTCCCAACTGGCAACCTCAAAATAAAGACTGATTACAAATATATTATTTACAATACCATTTATTAAGTCATTTGGATTGATAAGTCAGACCATGTTGTTCTTGTAAAACTCTAAAAGTATTAAAACAGGTTGAGATTTGCATTCATTACTGTCCTTGTAACTCAGACTTTTCATTTAGGAAGCAATGTATCTTTGAGAAGTAACTCTCAAACACTTAACAGATTTTTCACAAACAAATCTATTAGCAACACAACATTATCTGTTTTCATGTAAATTCTAGCATTTATTTAAGAAAGGATAACAATTAATGCTTTTAAAAGTTGTAGAGCTCCCAGTCAGTTTTTTAGTTTTCCTTATATGTTTTTATTTTCTACATTTTCTATTAAGTCTAGCCATTTCTATTTACGTAAACTGGGCTCTGCAACTGCACCACTATTTCTGTAAATAAATGAATAATGCAACAGTACAAAAACCTGTTTATTTCAAAACTTAAGAAAGAGAATCTCTAATATGAAGAAAGCCATTTAGCCCCACTGTGGTCAAATATATATGTTAAGGATAAAAAATAACATTACCTCCTCCATAGCTGTGATAAGGTTTTGTGTTGATTTGCTGATCTCTCCATCTATCGATGGTATGCCAGTACCCTGAAATGCAGATCCTGGAGTGGTGTGCCCATTCATTTCCATACTGTAACTGGCTTTTACTGGCCAGCATAGTTGGTTGTGCAATATGAAGTACACAACAAATACATAGAGACCCTGAAAAAGATGTTTAGAAGACATAATGAACAAGCATAGACTTGTTTTTTTTCTTATATCTTGTCCTATAAAGGTTTGTAAAGAGGTAAACATTTTATAATTATACAAAAGTATTATTTTTTAGGAACACTCCCTGTTTTAGTTTGTAAATGACATATATTTTCTACACATATCTTTATATTTATTGTTTTCGATGTAAATTAATCAACACAAATGATTGGTGCATTTGTGCCTTTGTTGATATAATGGAGGGAAAGTTTTCTTCTGACACATTCTGAGTTACCATGTGTATTACTAGTGCTATCCTCATTTAAAACTCTGCAGGTAATCACTCCATACCCGCCATACATCACCACTTTCTCTCTCTGCTTGATGTTGGGAGTATGATTAATGCATTAATGCATTTCTGGTGAAGTTCGAATAAACGGAATATTCCATCTTCTCTCGAATCTTAATATACTATTTTATTATTTGATCTGATTTCTCTGAAAGTCAGTCTTTCTAAGAGGGTTAGTACTGTAAGTGTGGACAGCTTGTGGTGGACCAGCATGTGAACTAGTGCTGGTTCTTTACTGGGACATTTTATTTATGGGATTGATTGCAGCTTGTGATCACCTTTATAGAGATTATTGAATTATTTTTTTTGCGCCACATTCACACTGACACTCACTTTTTTGGTATCCTTTTACAGAACATAATTAAACTAGCCTGTATGTCTTTGGGATTTTGAATGAAAGCTGGAAGATATGAGTGAAAAAACACACACAGAAAAAATGTGCAAACGTAACTCAAGAAGTACATGGGCTGAGATCAGAACCCAGGATTTGAATATCATAAGGAAGCAATACTAGCCACTTTTGGATTATTTGTGTATAAAAATGGAGGGATGGGTCTTAAAAACATCCTAAGGGAAGACAGGACAATTCTGTAGAGAATAAAATATTTGCTTAAACCCATGTCAGAAATTATAAGCAGATGATTTAATGGTAAGAACTGTGGTAGAGATTATAATAAAACATGTAATATATGGCATATTTAAATAAGCCACTGATTCACAATCTTATGTCTTCCTCTAAATGTGGTTGATCAGATTTAGAACGTGAGGTGAAAAGTCATATTTTCTGTTTATTGCAAATTGAAAGTAATTATTGTTTCTTAAAATAGAGAACTTAGTCAATCCACTGCCGACAACATTTTAAACCGCTTCTTTCTTTTTTTCATTTTATGTAACTTATTCAGCAGAATAAATTTTGCTTTTGATATCTTTCACCTGAAATATTTATATCAGCATTCTATATTTAACATAAAATTCACTTTCCATTTCTTGCTTTAATGGCTGCCTTCGTCCAGTCTATCATTGACTGTATCAGCTGAACTGTCACAATTACTGTCAAAAATAATAATAAAATAAGATGCTTTTCAAATATGGAAGCTTAGTTGGTGGGAAAATGACAATGGGAATGCAAACTAAAGAAAAAAGAATGGGCATAGTGAATTCTACAGATTTTTCAGAAACCCTTAGGTGGTTCTTATAATTAGATCCGCAGAGTCACAGAAAATATCCATTTATCAGGCAGCCAATGAGACATAAAGATACATAGCTGTAATCTGTCATTTAGACACAATGATTGTATCTGATGGCTTTATCCACCATTCCAACTCATTATAGTAAGAAAGAAAATAGCCTTCCAACTAAGAGGCACACTGTTTTCTAGCCTAGCACAATAAAGAGGGCCACAGTGACAATGACTGGCATCTTATTTAAATTACTGCACTTTCATCTTCACCTTTAATGCGATTGCAGTGCATATCAATGAAACCTCTAAGGAGAAGCAGAACTAATGTCCATTCACACATCCACTTTCCGAAACTGTTTATCCAAAGGCTGATATAATACAGTACAAAGGAAGCCAAAAACCCTGGAATGGAGTCCAATCAAAAATATGGTACACTTGTGCACACCAGCATTCAACAACATGTCATTGCCAATTGACCCAATAGAACATGTCTGGACTGTGGAATGAAACTAAGGTCTCCAGAAGATACACATTTAAACAAAGAGAGAACATTTAAACATCATGCATAAAGCATGACAGACTGGAGCTGAACTTGGGTTTTAGTGTTGTGAGGCAGCAATCGTATCCCTTGTTACCACCATGTTGCCTCTTTAGTTATGTAATAAATTATTTCCCTGAGATGTTTAATGAGACAACTGCTTCAATAGTAAAACTGAAACATGAACCACAATGACAATTGCTGAGACTTTTGTTATGGGGAATTGGACATGGTTTTCTGGAGTATAAAGCATGTTAATAGGAATATCAGTAAGGAACAAGAAGCTGAGAACACTGCAGATCAAGTAAGAAAGTACTGAAGACATAAAGTATAATGACCATTAAACATAAACTAATGTGACAAAAGATTGGTCCAGGTTTCATTAAAGTGTGAAATTAAAGCCAGCAGGCAGAGCCTGGTGGTAGAATGCATGGATCAGTGCAGCCAAATGAAAAAGCTCAGACCAGGCTAGCAACAGGTATTGACTGCTGATAGTGGTAAGAAGCAAAAATTAAAGTTTAGAAGGCAAAATTTATACAGAACTCTGTCACTGACAGGAAGGCAATTATCAGTTCTTTAAAATCATGAAAGAATGTTACTTTAAATCAATCAGTACCTAAAAGACTTTCTCAAAATATAGTTTGTGTTTATTGTCATTTGTACAGAGTTCGTTGAAATTGATATTTGTATATCTCCAACAGATTAGTGGCAGTACAATACCAGCTACAGGCATATAATGACAGCATACATTAATTTTTTTTTTTTATGTAGCACTTTGAGATTTACTACTAATGTAAAGTGCCCTATAAATAAAATGCATTTTTATTACTATTATAAATACAAACTCAGACAATATAAACTAGTAACACTTATGTAGATTTTATCTGTTGAGCAGCCCCATGACCTGTGGATTAAAAGTGTTCATGAATTTAGTGGTATAAGTGGCAATCGTTATATTGTGTCTGGCAGAATGGAGGAGGACTATCTTGATATCAGCAATTTGTAAACTCAAGTATACATTTACGTGCAGAAATAAAAATGCTAAAAGATGGAGGATACCCTATGCTATTTTAGTCACACTGACAAAACTGTTAAAATAAACTCTGACCTTAAGGACTGCCTATGGAACTACCATGGATGAGTTGTCTTACATGTATGATGTTGCTATCTATCTATCTATCTATCTATCTATCTATCTATCTATCTATCTATCTATCTATCTATCTATCTATCTATCTATCTATCTATCTATCTATCTATCTATCTATCTATCTATCTATCTATAAAATTCTGGTTCTTTAATGGCATTTAGGGTTCTTTGCTAAGTTGTGTGGTTCTTCATAGAACTATTGCTTGACAAAGCACCATTTCATTCTGGGAAGGCTTCTCTGTATATGAAGTTGATTCTTTGTGCTTTAAATAACTTTCTTATAAGTAGAAAAAAAAATGAAACCCTTAATGCATGATAGCTATTTAGCAGGTGTGATGGATGGCTGGCGTTTCAGTCTGGTCGGGACGTCCCTCAACTAAGAGAAAGAGCCATTTTAGGGCACTACATCCCCCAGGACGCTAGATGGCAGCTCCCCTGGACGGAAATGGTTCTCCGGACTCCCGCAGGGCAGCATGGGACATGGAGTCTGTTTCTTCAGCCCTGTTGGGTACCGTGGGTGCCGCCAGGGGGTGCTCACCAAGAACCCAAGGACTATTACAGTGACGTTAACCCGGAAGTACTTAGGAGTCATGAGGACGGAAACCCGCAGTACTTCCGGGACACCTGAAGAAGGCGTTTGACCCAGAGACGGAATACTTCCGGGTCAGAAACTTTAAAAGGATTGTGGGAAGCCCAGCAGATCGAGCCGGAGTTGGGTGGTGGAGAACGGAGCTGCTGGGAGTGGAGGATCGTGTTTATTGTGATTGATTATTATATTGATTTATTACTGGAGAATTGTGGAGTGTGCTGTGCTTTGTGCACTTTATTGAAGAAAATATTAAAAGAATCTTCTTGTGCTTTTATAAGTGTGTCTGGGACGTCTGTCTGGTGGGTTCAACGGGGCGCTATAAAGCGCCTTATACCACACAGGACACTAACAAGTCAGGAAAACCTGCACTTAACCTGTGTTATTGTACTCAAGAGTCATTTTCAAATCATGACTTATTGGTACCTCACAAATCTGTTACCATCTCTTCATAGTTATTTACTGTAGGGAGCAGGTTACGGATCCAAATAAATAAAGGTTCTTTCTCAAACCATCATGTGGTTGGGTCTTTTGGGAACCAAAAATAGTTTCCCTAAGGCTCTGAAGAACCACTCTGGCATCTTTGTTTTTAAAAGTATTTCCTAAAGAATATTGGGAAGATAATGTTATCTCTGTGAGATACACCAGAAGATTGCAACCAGGATATGAACAAATTGAGGTTTTGGCAAAACAGTGTCTGAAAAGAACAAACTAGAAACACCAGCAAAAGCTGAAGTCAGAATATGTTGTCAAGAAAAGTAAGTGCCTCTTAGCTTCCATTAACCTCAATTAGAAGACAGAGAGATTTCAGAATGAGATCCAAAACGTGGATTTTAGGAGATGTGCGTCTGTTATAGGATCATTATAGGTTCATTATTTTCACATGACAGTGTTTTGCATGTAGCAGAGGGAGAAGGTAGAAAGAGGAGCAGACTATCAGCCTAGAAATAAACAAGGCAAAGTTTGTTGCTGAGAATTCAAACATAACCTTTCGTCAAAACCTAAACAAGAACAAATACTCAAAGCTGAAATAATACTTTGCCTATTTTCTTTTAACCAGAAAATGTACAGGCAAGGTGAAATCTCACACAATCCAATATATTGCACTGGGGAAGGGTTATTGGCTGACCTTTGTAGGGTTGCACATGGTGATACTATCATAACACAAATAGTTGTTGCTCTTAAATTGAAAATGGCATCAATAATGCCACAAAATAGTTTAGCTTTAAGAAATGTAGAAGGAGAATTAAAAGCAGATCTCTGAAATAAAGTTAGCAACCTCAAAAAACATAGTACTTGTAAAAATCAACTAGATAAAAGCCAATGACACAAAAGAAAAAAGTAAGAATATTTAATTGCAACAGAGTACAGTGATCTTCCTACTTCATTGTGCTAATCAACTAATATGTCACCTGTCTCCTGCACCACACTTAGTGAGTATAACAACTTTACTTATAAATTCTGGTCTTCCTTATCTGATACATCTTAAACCACAGGAGTCACTGTAGAACTAAACTTAAAGTACATTATCTTTTTAAGGAGCACAACGATGAGTGTATAAATCATTTGACTGGCAACAAGCACAGTGATGATAAACAATATGGCTGCAGCTGTGTAGGGAAATTCACAAATAGTTGCAAACATCCACATTTCACAATCATGATAAGAATAGCATTAAAATAGTGTAAGAGTTAGGAAAAAAAATTGCAAGTGTACAAAAACTCACAAAATTTACAACTAGACATTCCAAAACCGTGACACAAAAAACTGCAGTCCACTAAAGGAGGACTAAAGATGTGACATGAAATGTCTCTTGTTTTTAAAATAAGTCAAAGGATGAAGCACTCATTAGTGCTCATCACAAATGGAGAATCAGTAAGCTGAGGCTGTATAGCATATGCAAGAATTTTGCACACACTGAATTCTCTCTCTAATCTCTGTAGACAGATGTAAGTGATGTTGTGTTTCTCTGATGTTGTAACTTCATTTAACCCCTAGCTTCTTGGATTCCTTTTACATGATGTATACTGATAATATTGTTAAGTGGCCAGCAAAAGACTTCTACATGATGGGTATTTAACTCACTGGAAACTGTCAACAAGATATATTCAGATGTACACATACTAGAGAACATGTACAAGGTTACTAGATGTGCATTTTAAAAATAATTTATCACTTAGTAAAACATTACAAATAATTGCATCATTTAAACATGTTAGAATAAGTCAACCTGTTTTAAAATGTTTCATCCTACTGCAAAATTCTGTTCTAGTTTCTAGTGTATAATTATTATTTGAATGGTTCATTAATGCATATTCTTCATGTTAGCATAAACCATAAGAAAAGTCAGCAGACACACCATCTGCTCTGCTGAAGCTAAATGCAGGATTTAAAGCAAGACTTTGGAGCCTAGAGGTAATAAGATATGTGCTTGCATCAACATCACCAATACCCTCTGCTCCATTCACATTTATCATTGTTTCTAACCAGTGCTTGAGAACAGACAGCTGCCACTGACTAGCCTATGTAAGGAAGATTACAGAATTTATTTCTATCATTGATGAGCTCCGAAGGGAAGGCATGACAATTTGAAACAAAACAGCCAAATGACTTTTCAACAATCAAGATAAGAGATGAAACAGACAAAGATACTGGTCTTTATACAGGAAAAACAAAAACAGGTTTAAAAAAAACCACAAGGATCCCAGCAACAGTTTTATAGTTGACTCAAAGTTGATTTGATATTGCGGCACCTGGAGAAGAAAACCCAGCAAATGTCTGTTTACAAAACCTTCACATGACTATTGTATTACCAAGAGTGCTGTGTGCAAAGCAATATTATCCATGTAGTCCATCTTTAATACACAAACTTTACTCCACCTTTTTCTTTCTCTACTCTAAATGATGCATGTCAATTGTAAAAAATCTTCCACTATATATTTTTCTCCTTTCAAAGAAACTGGCCACTAAACCTTGAATTTTTCATTTAGTGGGTGGCCAGTGGGATTAGGTCTTTAGAACTGCGGCTCTGCCAGGTCTATGACTTTGCACTATATCTGCCCTTTGACCTTCCAGTTTATTTTCTCTAGAACACTACTGCCCAGAGTTTTTGTTTACCTCTCTTCTAGTATTATTTGGCAATATCTCAATGATAATATTAATGGCCATATATCGATAGGATACATTATATTAATCAGTCTGAAATTGCTTTGTTTTACTGTATGTTTAATCTGAGCTGTATTTTTATGTGTATCTATTGTGTAATTTATATAAAATATGTAATTGGTATTTTCCCTTTAAACTTGCTGCAGTGCTCTGAGCCTACTTTAGGAAAGGGTGCTAAAAAAGTAAATTGAATTGAATTTACTTTTATTCTTGGAATTTTTTATTATTTCACCACAATACAGCTTGATAGTTGCCTGTTGTGCTAAATAACCATGTAGCAGTTATATTATTTTTAGATTTGTCACGCAAAAACTTCTAGCTGATCATGTACAGATGTTTGAAGCAGCAATGCCAAACAGATTTGTTAAGAAACCAGAAAGCAGAAATTTTCAGGAAATCTTAAGCCAAAGTGGTGCCAATACATAACTACAGAACTGAAGTTACAGTTTTGTTGTTTGGTATAGTGAAATAGTTTTAGCATATGTTAGAAACATATCCAATTAGAGACTATTATTATAACATTAAACTGAAAGATACACTGCCCATTTAGAGTAACACAACTTGTAAGACGATCAAGCTGGTCTGACAGCAACCTGTTTAGTGAATATCAATATGATGGTTTTGTCAACTTTCACTGTTTCAAAACAAATTGTCAAATTTTCAATTCTATTCCATCTTAAAATGTGTTATTATGTGTTTTCTAAAAAGCAACATTTTAAGATGTGCTATTTAAAGAACATTAGACACAGTAAAGCTTATTAAAGTACTTGCTGCACTTGGGCAACTTCAACCTTTTTAAATCAAGAGATGAGAGGGAGAAAACTACTACACACAAAATGGTGTCTCTCTTACCAGCAAAGTATTGAAGATGACAAAGAATATAAGCATCCAAAGTTGTCGGTATGCCATGTGAAGTCCTCCCCAGAGCCACACGAAGGAGATCAATCCAAAAAGGCAGAGTACCAGGGGAACCTCTGCAAATAAAAAGGAGTTTCATTAATACATGCATCCTGTAGTAAAAGTGAGGAAAATTCATTTGAACTGGTCCTCCCCAGGGATGGCAAATTATTGTAGATAAATGGGTGTAGGATCTCTGTTTCACCTTCCGGCCAGAATGCCAAAAATATGAGGAGACCTGTACAATTTATGAGCAAGGATCATAAATCGGCGTTAAGTCTACATTAGCACTTTCATTTTCTCTGTTGCCATTTGAAATGTAGATGAAGACTTACTTGAACAAATAACCCAGACACACTTTTTGAAATAAGCAAAGTAATACCTTTTATTTATAACATAAGAATAACAGAAGA
This sequence comes from Erpetoichthys calabaricus, assembly GCF_900747795.2. Lineage (NCBI taxonomy): Eukaryota > Metazoa > Chordata > Cladistia > Polypteriformes > Polypteridae > Erpetoichthys > Erpetoichthys calabaricus. The sequence continues at coordinate 54,170,024 of NC_041400.2, forward strand.
TGGATATATGCAAATATACAGATATGTATATTGATATATATATACACAAAAGTCACTAACAAACAACACAAAACATAAAATGACAAAAGCTTAGTTTAACTTTTTCTCACCTATAGAAAAAGACACATTACTTATGATTTCTTTTTCTTTGCTTAGATTTAGACAGAACTTTCCTCTCTTATAGGAAAAGGCACACAACCTATGAATCCTGATTTTTCAATTCATGAGATTAAAATGGATAAGTTTCAGCTTTCTCCAGACATTTGGAAGGATTTTTCAGTATGCTTTCTATCCTTTATTCAGAAGCTCTCCTTCTTTACCTTTGCTTAAACCTTCTGATTGTAGGCGGTATTGGAGTTATTTTTTATGGATTTTTCACAAAGTGTCCTCGGATAATAACACAGTTATACCTGCTAAGTCTACTGGTAATCAGTCAGTCACTGTCGTTAGCAAGGCAAATGCGCGGCTTGCGTATGGTCTCTCCCTCTGTTACTCATGTTCTTGCTGTCCTCAGCAAGGCTGGACTAATGACAACCTTGTCCAAACTCAGATAACTATTCCACCCTTTCAATCCAGTACATTGCCCTCTGGAGTAACAGCATTGCTTCACCTACTGTTGTGGCCATACTTTATCAACTATGGGGTCTGGCTATGGGCAGCCAAATTATGGCCAGGTCAAGCTAAGCTGTAGAGGTGAACAAATTTCATTTCATTGACTTCATGGCTGCAAATAAGCCCATCCTCTTGGTTGACCACTGGTGAAAAGCTCTGTCCATCATTGCTACTCCTACTGGAATTGCAGTCCATTGTTCAGAAGTTGGGGTCATTTCATGCCTTAGAGAGAGAGAGATGTCCCTGACTGTTACATGATCAGGTATTGATCATCTTATCAGAAAGGGCTGAATTTCAAAGGGAAATCCATTCAGGTAAACTGAAACTTATAGCTGGCAATAAGAGTGTGGCAGCACTTCATTAAGCAAAGATTTGGGTTTCAGAATTGAAAAATGGAAAATGCCAGTCCAGACTCTACACTTCATTCTGTATAATTTGTGTCAGTTAAGAAATACAATACTGTACTAAATGTGCTGATACATAACCAGACTGCTAACATCGCTACTCTGAATTCTTTACAATAATAAGCAGATGTACTTCTTGTTGCAGGCTGGTCTGTACAGCCAATATTTTTATTGTAATTATTTGTGGCATAATCACTTAAATTACAGTTTGTCTTATCTATAATCCCTGTATTTTCTAGTAGAAAGAAAGTAGGGCTAGAACATGCAACGCTGCAGGTTTAATTCTAAATATGGCCTTGCTGAGTGTCCTGAGGTGGCTCAGGACAATGCACATGTTGAAACGTGTATGCAGTGACAAATGTGTTCCTCACTCAAGGCATCACCTCACCTTTTCTGTCAGGTATTTACGATTCACTTTTCCCGAATGCATGCAAAACTACCCTTCCAGGGTGGAGCTAATTGGTTGTTTTTTCCACCTCAGAGAGTCATTGTGCAGAAATTGAAATTAGTGTTCACATACAGTTTTTAAGAACAGTGTTCAACATTAAAATTTTAAAGTATATAAAATAAGTATGAACCAAATTCTTATTTCAAAGGGAGAGTTATTGCAACAATTGACTTGTTTGATAGGCTCTATATAGATTGATATCAAAACACATAAACACTACTCAATCATGCTTTTGCTCAATCTATTTGTTGGATTACATGGATGTGGGAGCCAGAATTTATCTTGGCAGCCTCAAGTTCAAGCATTGTACGAGACACCTAATCAATACATTTAATTACAAGGGTAAGACAGGGTCAGCTGTTGGCAGCTTTAAGCACAATGCAGTAACTAACCTTATTTTGAGGCATACAGTCTTTACTGGGGCACGCACACCCACACTCACTCTTAACTGCTAGTCAACTTAAACCTGCACTTCATTAAATTATGGGAAGATGTTCTAGCAGAGATACCAAGAAAATGCAGAGGAAAGATGTTTGTTTTCATTCTCAAGTATTAATATGTTATTAAAGCAACAAAAGAATGGAACATATGGTTTGTGAAGCAATAATAAAAAGTAATTTTTCCAGAAGAATACATACTCAGGTGAATTCATCTTTTATTAAATGATGACATGAAAAGTCTGTTTAAGTAATACCTTATAGTATTAGGGATCACTGTGGCCACTGCACATAAAACAGAAAATTATTAGAGATATGTAGCCAGATAATGTAATTCCTGATAAAGAAGCTTAAATTTTATTACAAAATTGTAAATAATGCTGTATTTTTATTGTAGAAATGTGGACTGATTAGATGCATGTTCTAATTAATATGTAACCTAACCTAAACTAACCTAATATTCTCACACTCTGTTAATTTCAATTTAGGGTTTCTGATGGGAACAGCCTATGTCAGCTGTATTGGGTACAAGGCAGGAAGAAACTGTTGATAGGATGCCAGTTCATTTTCAAGGCCCACTCAAGCACACAGACTTAACAGGTATAATTTAAAATTACTCATTAAAGATGCATGTTTTTATGGATGAGAGAGGAAAACACACACAAACACTGAAAATGAACAGACTCCACACAGACAGCAGTAGTTACAGAACGAGAACTCACCATACTGGATCTGTAAGTTAGCAGTGCTAACTACTGTGCAAATGTATTACCCAAAATTAGGATATAACTCAGCTTGGAAAGAAAAACCAGAAGATCTGCAAGAGGTTACAATAACTGCATTGTATTAGTACTGTAATGGCATTGACAAGTTGCATCAAACTTTGGGAGAGTTACCAGCAGCATGAGCCGACATTCCATCATGCAAATGAGCAGCTTCAGCACCAGCTGCAGAGAAGCCAATGAAAACAACAAGCCTGCCATAATTGCATATGAATTCCAACTAGTGTGGGAATGATGATTGGTCCTTCTAAGGACAGTGAACCACCTATAAGAGCATTCAAAAGCGCAAGCACCCCTTGGCACTCTGCACCAGCAAGCACCACAGTAACGCACCACTACATTAGTGTCAGGAGTGGGATCAGGAGAAGCCCTACAGTCTGACTTAGCAAAGCACCAAGTGACCAGAGACCCAAAATGGAATTGCTGATTTTTTCTCAGGAGTTGCTGGAGAGTCTAAGCACTATGATCCGATCCTGAAATGTTGTTTACAAAAGACTAGTACATCTGCAGCTACACACAAAGAGTTTCACCTACCCACATATGATAGAAGTACAGCGTTAAACACCCCTGCTGCAGAACATGCCAGAGAAGAACTCAACATCAGTGCTGCTTCTTATGTTAGGTAGCGTAGCACTCAACATCCCCACTTCACTACCTGACAACAAAGTCCTCAAACCCTGTGCTAATGTATCTCTGTCACCAGCCTCATGATTAGCTGGAAAACAAACAGCACCCTGCTGTTTTGAAGAGTTTGTGTACTGTTGCAAGGAGTTGGAAGTGATCAGTAGGAACTGTGACTTTGAAGGGAGGGCTATGTAATGGCTCTGACAAATTACATCACCCTGGGAACAAGTCACCAACAGTATGAGCTAGCATTCTATCATGCAAATAAGTAGGTTCAGTGATTGGTGCAGGGGAGCGTATAAAAAAAGCAAACTGTGAAAGCAACATATGAATTTCAATTAAGTGCAGCAACAATGTGCAATGTTTCTAAGGCTACCTGAAAGAGTGACATAAAAATTAAAAATCAAATGGCACTTGGTGGTGGTGAGCACCACAGCAGTTTCACATGATATACATAGTGTGTTGAGATACACCAAAGTGATATGAGAATGCCTGACTCTAAGTGTGCTGGATTAAGGGAAAGCAAGGTGTTAATAATGAAGAACATGAAGGCAAAGGTAACCATGGCTCAGGAGGTGGAGACATAAATTCAAAAAATGAAGAAGGGAAAAACAGCCAGATTACTTTCACACATGGCTGTTTTACAGCTTTGTAATGGTAGATCTATTGAAACAATTTATGAAATAACATTTTACTGCCTAATTCTATAAAAGACATTCATTCACACTTTCTCGCAAGTATTTTCTACAGCATGTAAGTTCTCAGAGGCCTTACCAGAGTATTACAGAAGACTATAAAAGTATATTATTAAGGTAAATCCTGCCATTATTCATTTTTTATCTGCAACCAATTTTGCATTATATGAAATATTGAGCAGTATGTTTTAAAGGACCAAATTAAAAAATGACAGGAGTACACACCCTAATTCAGCAACATTGAACACAAGGCAGGACCAGGTCTGAAAGCAGGTAGATTGCAGGGCACACCTATGCACATACTCTCTGTAACTCACCTTTAAGAAAAGTAGACCAAAGAAACCCAGGTGTCCAGAGAACATCCACATGGAACAGAAGGAGATTGTGTACATTCTGGACAGAGAACTCCAGGCCAGGATTCAAGTCTAAGTCCTTGACATGGTGAGACAGTAGGGCTAACAAATGTGTTACTGTGCCTCCCAAAATGAAAACTACTCAATATACAGTATATTAAAACAAGAAGCATGATAAAATGGCTCTTTTTTTCAGGACAATGGCTATTTTCTCATAATTGAACTGTTTAAGTATTGATTGTAGTATATTTAAAAGCAAAATAATTCAACTGGTTGTAGTAGTGTTTTAATAGGTTGTAAGTTAAACCCACTTAACTCTTTAATTATCAGTTTTAGGGCACCAAGAATAGGTCTACTTTATATATTGAGATTTGGACTATTTCATTTATGATATGTTTTGTACATTTGTGCACCTTTTTACAAGTTGTAGTATGTAAGTTAGGTCAGAACAAGAATCCCTGCCTTGTGGCATTCTTCCTTTTTCAGTGTTTTAGAATAATGTCAAAACCTTACTTGACATATGTGTTTCTTTTTTGAAACCATTACTAACAGAAACGGCTGTACCTCTTTAGTACAATAGGCATTAAAAACATATAGTTTGTACATTTCACTGAACTTAACTTTTTTTTCATCCTGGAACTTTAGCTAAATATATTACAATATAATAAAGCAGTAATGCCTGTGTGTCCAGTCCCAGAGAGCAATCAGACTGACCAGTTTGGCTTTGGTGATGCAATGAAAGTGGATGTGAGTCCGAGACACATATGGAGGAGTAAAGATGTGTGAGCCACGCTAAGAGAGTCACCTCCAAAGACGGCAAGTGTAAAACCAGACAGGAGGCGAGAAAGGAGCCTCACAAATAATGAAAACGTTTGAGACACAGGCTGTACAGGAATACGGTCAAGGGAAGAACTGCCGAATGAAAGGTGATTTAAATTTAAATGATAAATTGCTCACAATTCATAACACATCGTACTGATTAAAGCATGACCAACAGACACAATCATTACAATCAGCTTATCTCATCTTTTAACACCATGCCATTGCAGTGCTCATCGACATCAATAGATTCTCACACTTTCCATTGCTCTTTTAGGTGGCTTGCTGTCCTTAGAAGGACTGCTTGTTGTTGCTGCAGTTGCTAGAATTCTTATCCGCCGCCTTCTTCTTTTGCAGCTGGCTCTGCAACTGATCATTGGCCTGAGGGAATGCTAGCTCCTTCTGTCGGGGACTTTATCCTCAGGATGATACAATGGGTCAGCGCCGTGATACTATTTTGTACAGTGTAATGACAGCCAATCACAGGGCTCAAACAGTTCTCTTAAAAAGAGCAAGAAAGGCAAACTTCAAAAAGATTTTTTGGACGTCAATGTTAACTAAATGATCCATTAAAAAGGATGACAATGAAAATGTAAAAAAAAAATAAAACTGTTTAACCAGAAATATGATGATTCTTACATAAAATCTGCTATAAAGAAGCTAACCAGATGTGAAACACTGAAAACAGCAGGATTAACTGCAAAATTCAATGCTGTCAAGCAGCTGGCTGAAAAGTTTGATTTCTTGTAGAAATATCTCATCATGTATGAAAGTGATTTGAAAAGAAAAGCTTTATCTTTATCAACAGAATATCCTGTTGACCTTAATAATGAGGATTTTGTAACAGAAATCAAGCATTTTTGTTCAGTACATAAGGCAAATTTTGTGAAATGCATTAGATGCGTTGAACATATTAACAGAATACAGACTTGGTGACCTGTTTCCAAATGCTTGTCAGTTTATGATTACTTTTAACAATTCCAGCAACATTAGCTTCTGCAGAGAGATCATTTAGTAAACTCAAGCTGATTAAGAATTTTTGAAGGTCTACAATGTCTCAAGAACATCCTGTGGATTTGAACAGGCTGAGTATTGAATTAAATATTACCAGAACACTTTGATGCTGTCATTATAAATCTTTCACAAAAAAGGCAAGGAAGCTCATTTTTATGTACAGTAAATACTAAGGGTGTGCTTACACTGACAATTCGTTCTGTGCCCGAGCACATTTGTCTGCATGTAACCCCACAAAGTCTAGTTCATTTGACTCAGTGTGATTGCTCCTTACTGGGCCAACCGTACTGTGCCCTGGCCCGCTTGAAAGACGTGAGCCCGAGCTCAGTTCAGTAGCATTTGGGAACAGCGTGATTGCTAAACGTGCTCGAGCATGGAAAACAGATATGACGTCAATGATGCGACAAGTCAGATAGTGCAATTCTCATTTCATACAATATCTTTTGAGTTAAAAACAGGATTTTATTCTCACCTTACACATGAACGTGAATTGTAGTTGGCAAGAAAAGCTGCAAAATGCTGCATTACACACTCAATAAATCTGTAAGAGGGTAGAGTGTTATCCTGTCCTACACAACTCCAAACAAAAAAAACACTTTAAAATTATTCGGATCTATTTTTGGCTTTACATAAAGTTGCACAGTCATGACAAAACCATGCCCGGGCCCAGAGCGTTAAGCATTATGTGAGTGGAACAAATGTGCCTAGTATGAATACACCCTTAGTCTATTGCTTTACTTTTGATTTATAAACATTTCATCTTACAGTAGAATTTATAATATTAATAAAAGGATGTTCAAATGTGATTTTCCCCCTGATCTGCATAGTAGCATATTAAGATGTTCAAATGTGCATTCTTCCCTCTGACCCCTTTTTTATTCTTTATCATTTAGGACAGAGTATAGAAGCATAAGGCCCCAAATGCAGAAAATCCATAAAGTGCCCGTTCCATCCCTCTTTTGCCTTCAATACCATTTTTGACTTTATGCTTAAATCTGTAGTGGATAATTGAGCAGAAAAGAAGCCCTAAAAGAAGTTTTGACCCACCTGACAGAATTCCAGTCAGAGGTAGTACTTATGAATACTTATGCACATAACCATCTTTTATTTTATATCTGCAGTTAATTTGGATCCTATGCAGAAATTTGTTTTTACTTTGACATTAAAGAGTCTTTTTATGTTGGTGAATGTTAAAAAGCCAAATTAAATACACAGTGATGCAATGTTGTATAACAGTAAAATGTGAAAACATCGCAGGGCTGAATACTTTTTTTAGCCACTGTATAAACATAAAAGTATAGACAAAAAAGTTTACCCCTAGCAGAAAAAAACAGAACGGTTAAATCTGGAATGGAATAAGGAAACTGGAAAATTAAACCTGGAATGAGGCCATGACGTCTCTGGCCAGTTCAGCAACTGAATGTCAGTTCCTACTTATATCCCCTGTTTTTCCACAAGTGTAAGCAAGTTTCACTCTGTGGTTTAGGACAAGTTCCAAACACAGCAGGTTCTTAACTTGGCAAACACATATTAAAGGAACCAGGAGAGAATGACTCAGTAAGACACAATGTTTAAAAGCAATGAACTTGTAAAACATAATATTGTGTAGTTCTAGAATTATCAGAGCAGGGCCTTAATCATGTTAAGTGCCAAGAATAAAGTCACATTCTAATTTTGGGCCATGCATCATTTTATTAAATATAACAGTAGAGAAATCACTCTGCATAATGTCTTTATTGAACAGTATAATGCCAACCATATCAGAGTCAATGCTTATTTTTCCACATCTGGCTCAGAAGATGTTTGCCATGTATAAGTAAGTATATTCAAATATTTGATTGTGTCCAATTAAATGTCTTCAGGCCAATTTATTTACCATATACAGCCGGGAAGAAAGGCCTATATAGATTAAACTTTAATATAAAACTTTCAGTGTGGTAGGGTAACAGTGGTTTGCTGCAAATATGTTCCAGAATATTTGACAGTGTGTTGAAGATCAAGAACAATCCAGATGTTATTCTGTATTAGCAATTAACTGGCATGCTGAAAATATCTGAAAACTCACCAAACCAAGAGCAGCCAGTAATGAAGTGGGCATCCACTGTAAATACAGATTAATAATGGTTCTGCTGTTGTAACTAACAACGCATAGCTGGAAATCCGGACACAACTGTTGCTCTTCAAAGGCTAGAAAATCTTCTGTGATACATTTTTTATTTGTTATTAGAGTTATATTGCACAATAGTGTTGTTTTTTATTGCATGATGTTTTTATTCAAATTCTATTCTGTATTTTTCTGTCTCAATTTAACAGTTAATATGTGGGCCACACCAATAATGTTTATTTTAGTGCCACGGCATTGTAGTCTATCCCAGCAACCATAGGCAAGAAAGCAAATCAGTAATAGATAAGCCACCTGTCCATTTTCACAGCACACTCAGGCACACATCTGCACTCTCAAACAGGATCGAATTGGGAGTCAAGTTTTCATAAGGCAAGCATGTGTTTGGGATGTGGGAGAAAAAAAAAAAAAAAACAAAAGTAGGAAAACCCGTGGAGACATGGGCAACATGCATAATGCCCAAGCTGCTATATGACCACAGGAGTCTGCAGCTGTGAGGCAGTAGCACCAACCACCAAATGGAAAGCGGATGCTATAAAAATAAACTGACCTGAAATTACCTTTGTATTGACGCACTTCCTGTCATAGTGAAAGAGTTAAAAGGCACTTGAGTACAAATGCAATACAATATAACTTTAAAAAAAGTAAGTAAATAAATGTGCAATACAAAATATCAGTCATGAATAAAAGCGGTGCTAAGGGTATGTTCTCACTTGAGACTTCAGGAAATTGGAAAAAGAAAAACATTAGAACTGAAGTCAGTTTGTCTCATTCATTTTACACATCTAGAAGTATCATATAGAATCTGGGCAGAACACACCATAAAATATCATTAGCCATCCAATCTAATGTTTGTGAGTCAACTTTTATTAGTCATCCATTCGTCCATCCATTTGCCTTGCCTGCTTATCCAGGACAAGGTTGCAGGGTAGCTGGAGCCTACACCAGTAATCACTGGATTCTAGCAAGGAACACCACCTGGATAGGGCGACAGTCCATTGAAGAGTGAAGACACACACATACACACACACACACGCACAGACACTCAAACACTAGAGTGAATTTAGCAATGCCAACCCACGTGAAACCCACATGGAAACAGGCAGAACATGCAAACACCACAAAGGGAACACCAGGGCCGCAAACCCTGGTCTATTATTGCAACACAGCAGTGCTACCACGGTGCCAACCTTGTAGTCTAAAAATGGATATAAAACACACACAGGGAGAACTTGAAAACTCCACACAGAATATAGCTGAGCCAGAAGTTTAACCTAAGCTCCTACTGCTGTCACACAATAGTGCAAATCACTGCACCATTAAGGCAGCAGCATAATTAATATTTGTTATCCAGGGAAACCCAAAACCCAGCTACACATTACAGAAAAACAGAACGTTTCTTTTTAATTGGGTTTTAATTTATTTTAAATAGAAGAAAATATAAAAATATGAATGAGGTGAATTGAATGCTTAATCCAACCATCCATTTTATGCAACTGCTTATTCCATTACCAGGTGGATGGAGCTTATTCTAGCACAATCAAGCATAAGGCAGGAAAAACAGGGCCAGTTCTGACTTGCCAATAATCTTGATCAGCATATGTTTGAAATTATGAAAAGACCAGCGACAACACATACAGTAATAACATAACACAGAGCCAGGATTGGAGCTCCAGTCTCTGGAGCTGTACAATAACAGCTTTAACCTTTGTGCCAATAGCCTTCAAATAAGTTTTGAGTCACTATCAAAAAGCGGAAATTAACAGAGATGAGGAATGGCTTCATTATTAGAAAATGAACAGATATAAAATTGAATTATATCTTCAAAAAGTTTCAAACTGGTGAAGTTCATTGAAACAAGTCCATTGTCTGTAACAAAGTGGACTAATGCGGTGCTTTGAACTGAATGAGAAACGATACATAAGCTAATATACCTGAGTTCAAGTGATATCAGCCAATCGTGATTCAAATAAATTTACTAAAGTTTAAAAACTCAATTAAATTACATTAATAAATCTAGCTATCTACTAAAGATTATAATAATTACTACTTTAAATAACATTAAATCAATTTATTTAGATTAGATTAATTAAAAAGTGAACAGTTTAGATTATCATACTGATACTTCTAGGAACACATTATGCTGATTAGCATTTGTCTTATTTCATGTTTGTATTTTGTCACTATAAGCAGTGTTTGTATATAACAGTAGTAAGAACAGATTTCAAATGTTATTTCTGAAAAGGTGAAACTTTTCCATCTGTTGCATTATTAGCTGGACTAAAATACATTACGGGTTACATGCAAATGCAAAACACCCCCACATCACCACCACAAAGAGCAGTACTTCTGTGCAGTAGCATATTGACTAAAATTAGAAAAGAATTTAGATAGTAGAAATGTGTTACAAACTACCAGATTTTACAATCTAAAGATATTGCTTTCAAATTATTCTCTTCTGGCACTGATACAGACATTTTTATTAATTTATTCATTTTCTAGACCTACTTATTTTGACACAGGATTGTTTTTTGCTTGATTATAAATTTATATTCTGATTGCTGTGTCTATATGGGCTTTCCTTTGGATGAGATGCATGATGAGTTATTAGGTGATCCTGAATTGACCCTTTGTAAGAGTGTGGGCTTGAGTGGGCCCTGGGATGAATTATTTCATTGTGTATAGCAATGCTGTCAAGATGGGCTCCAGCATCCCACAACCATAAATTGGGTAAAGGGGATTTGAGAATTTTATGCTAAGAATTAGAATTCATTGAAGATCCAGGATAATGTAGATGATCCTGTTCATCCTGCACCTTGGCTCATGAATCTCACTCATCCTTGGCTGTAAAGAATTATTAGCATTCAGGATAGGGAACACTGGTAGTTTTTAATAATTTGCTTAAGTTAATGATTGAAAACTACCAAAACTATTTGTTGCATAACTGTATTTTAACATATTTAAGCATTCTGTGGTATTTTAGTATTATTTAAAATATAAATTAGTGTTGTCTCACTCTGCAAAGATGACAGCAACATAAAAGTTCAGGGCATGTCAAGAAAAGCTGAAATGAGACAGCTTGGAGAAACTGCGCATGGCTGAATAGAAAACAGGTTGCATTTTAATTGATCTGTTTGTTTTATATATTGTGAAAGGCTTCCTCAAGGGCTGGTGGCGACTTGCCCTTTACTTTACACATAATTATATTAATTACATTGTAGAAGGACACAGTCACATTCACAAAGTACATAGCAAGTTATGCCAACTTGTACTGGATACACTATTAACGTATGATAGATAGATAGATAGATAGATAGATAGATAGATAGATAGATAGATAGATAGATAGATAGATAGATAGATAGATAGATAGATAGATAGATAGATAGATAGATAGATAGATAGATAGATAGATAGATAGATAGATAGATAGATAGATAGATAGATAGATAGATAGATAGATAGATGTTGCCTAAGTAGAGAATTGTGTTTCTATTATATTTAGCTGCTCTTTTGTCTGTAAATATAGGGATTCAGTAAGCAGAAATACCTTCTTATCGTCCATTCTCATCATCCTCAGTCCTTATGCAAAGAACAATCTGAGTAACCTGGGAAAACTTGGCATCGATTAACTTGCTTTGACCTGATTCTGATTCTTTGGCAGTTCTTACCAAATGTTGTTTACAAGCGCATTACCTGGACTGGTTTTTCAAAGTTCTGTATTTTTATTGTTACAGTATATACCACCTATCATTGGTTAGGACAGAAAAGCAAAAAACAGAGTATTTTTCTACGCCCTGATACAAGAATATCCTCTTGTATCTCAGTCAGCTTAATGGATATAAAACCATTAGCTTAGTCTCCTGGAGGCAGAACTGATCTTTATTCTAACAAAACACTATACTGCCATTCATAAGCTATGGTGAAGGGCTTTAAGACATCTGAGAATTTAGGCATTGTCCAGAAAACAATCTTTACTCACAGCACCACCTCAGTTATTTGATCCTGCAGGTTCCACTTCTACATCTTCTGGCAGTATTTATCAATGTTTGATAATACTCTTAATGCAGCTTCTAGTCAAACTGCCAGTCACGACTTACCGATAATATTAAAGGGCAAGATTAACTAATTAAACTCACCCGGCATAGCGTACTTGGTTTCCAAAGTATATTAAAAAATGACACCACTACCTTGATCTGCCTGCAATAGATACCAATTACACCCCACATCAGATGTAAAATCTTATATTGACAATTTGCTTTGCTATCATGTTTGATCAGGAGTAACTCTAGAGCAGTGTTTCTTAAACCCACTAGGGATCTCCGCCCCCTGCTCGCTTCGCTCGCCAACCCCTGGTGTTGGGTAACCCGAAATACATTGATGTATGTATGAGATATATTGGAGTGTAAAGGTGTAGATGACGAACAAAGGAAGTACTGGGTCTAACACGTAGATCTGTGCATATTTGCGTTCGTGGTTTGGCTCAGGGTGCACTGTGCCAATCCGATGTAATATTTGTCCACATACGCGAAAGCAGTATGGGCCATTGCCAGCTGGTGGCCTGATATTTACCCCGGTAGATGCAAAAGCAAATGAACTATTGTAGGATCTAATGCAGTCCATAAAGTTTTTACTTTCGGGTACATTGTTAGTTAGAAGCTTCCGTAGATATTCAGGATATTCATCTAAAGGAGGCAGTCTAACCTGACCCTTTTGACAACAACGTGTAAACTCATTAGTTGTATTGCCAGTTGTTTCTTCAGGGAAGTTAAGTGAATGACAATGACAGCAAATGATATTCATTAATCCTAATGAATGTTCATTAATAGTGGACTCATTACAGAATGCGTTGTCAGCTAATTGGCGGAATTGTTTAGCGGCTGTTTGTCGTTCCTTTCTTTGCCGTTTATCTATTGCCTCTGCTGTTTGAGAGGCACGTTGTAGGCGCCTGCGTTCATTAATTGTATTCAGGCGGGCTCGTTTCTGTATGTCCGTTAGTTGAGATGTTTCATTTTGGAGCCGTGACTCCTTTGGTTGCGTTGTTTCAGAAGCGCGTTGTAGGCACCTGCGTTCATTGTTTTTATCCAGGCGGGCTCTTTTTTGTAGCCATGTCAGTCGAGCTCTTTCTTTTTGGAGCCATGCCTGCTTTGCTTGCGGCATTTCAGACACGCGTTGTAGGCGCCTGTGTTCATTGATTTTATCCAGGCGGGCTCGTTTTTGTATCTCCGTCAGTTGTGGTCTTTCATTTTGAACCCGTGCCTGCTTTGCTTCCGTAGTTTCAGATGCGCGTTGTAGGCGTCTATGTTCATTGTATTTGTCCATGTGGGCTCATTTTTGTAGCTCCGTTAGTCGAGCTGTTTGGTTTTGGAGCCGAGACAGTTTTGCTTCCGCGGTTTCAGACGCGTGTTGTAGGCGCCTACGTTTATTTTTTTTATCCATGCGGGCTCGTTTTTGTAGCTCCGTTAGTTGAGCTAGATCGTTTTGGAGCCGTGACCGTGACTCCATTTGTTATCCGTTGTCTACCGTTAGCAATATGGATAATTGCACTTACTGTTAATACGGAGCGTTTCTGTGGTTGTACTGTTAATAATGCATCACTGTAATGTGATTCACATATGCTATATGGTTTGGACGTGTGAGGATGCCGTACGTTTAATATGGAGAGTTCGTTTATTCTTATTACCTGGACCATGCTGTGTAGTGTGGATGTTTAGTTCAGAAGCGCGTTGTAGGCGCCTGTGCCTTTCGTACTATCTTTGTGGACCTTTGCGGACTCCGTAGTGTCTTCCGTTTCACTCTGGGGTGCAGTGCAGAATCCTCTTTTCTGTGTGGCTGTGTCGTTAGTCGTTAGCTATGGGCGTATTGTTGCTTCATGTCTTATTTACGTTAGTTGAGCTCTTTCGTTTTTGAGCCGTGACTCCTTCGTTCGCGGTGGATCAAACTTCACTTGTGGTTTATGAGACGCGCGCTGTAGGCGCCTACGCACTATGTCTCCTGGGTCCATTGCCATGTACCTGCGTCCATGCCTTCTGGTTTACCATTCTCAGTTAGTAATATGGATGAGTCTGTCACTGGACATCTTCAATAGGGTCACGCCGAGTCATGAATTACAACTGAATTGAATGAGAAAGGTTCTCCAATGGTTTGTGGAAAGACTTGTGATGGGTCTCCACTTGCATGCCTGAAACAAACCATTCAGGCTGCATTCATCAGTAAATCTTTAAGGGGGATCTGTCCCCCAGATAGCATTCAGTGGCAACTCTCTGAGGGTGAACTTCTAGACACACCAGATGATGGTTGATGGCGATTTTCCAGGGGAGAAGCACATCATGATGATTGGCCGATACTCTGTGGCAATTACAGTTCACAAAGACACGCAGTATAGCAAACTACTGCTCTATGGCATAATCATGCTATGAGAACTGGATCCCTCTGACCTGCTGCCACTGGTATTTTAGTGATTCCACCCTACACAAATTTTTCCTTGCCTCCTTACAGAATACAGTATGTCACTCACTGTAGGGACTTCCATTGATTCTGATGCTGTGGAATGCGTGCAAATTCAAAATTAGTTTTATAGCTAAAACTGAATTTTATTTAATAATTAAGTTTCTCACTTTTGGGAAAGTTTTGTTATTTTTTTATATTTCAATTGATGTATTCTCTTATTACCACCTCCACTGCAATGCACAGACAGAATGGATAATTCAAGTCTCAGGACAGTGTTTACCCTAATGTACATCAAACTTCCAAGCTAACTGGTGTAGTACTAGGGAGTTGTACCGTGTTAGCCATTACGGATGTAGTGAGCATAATGACACCTTTTTATTGGCTAACTAAAAAGATTACAATATGCAAGGTTTTGAGGCAACTCTGGCCGCTACTTCAGGCAAGATGTAATTTAGGTATTCAGTAGCTTGAAGTAGGGGCCTGAGTCTGGAAAAAAAAATAACTGTGACAAAAAAAATAGTGACAGAAAAATAAACAAAAAATCTGAATTAGCATAAAATATGCACTTCATTTTAAATGTTTAAAGTCTAAATAGTCTCAAATTGTGTAATTTTTCACCCTCTGATAGAGGTCCAGTATGGGTTTAGATTGCTAGTAAAGAACATCTTATTCATAATAATTGACCCTGAAATAGTCTAAAACTATACCTTACATGCTTATGTTTAAAAGTTGTCATTTCTAACCCTTTGGGAGTGGCTCTCAGAGAGCTAGGACCACAGGTAAAGAGTCATATTAGTGATCAACAACCTTGAAATAGCATAAAGCAACACTTCACTTGTCTATATTATTGTCCCCCAATTGTTTGAAGTTTTGTTAAAAGAAGTAACTTTGATCCCTCCATATGCATGTTAGAACAGTTAATCCAACTGAAGCTAAGCACATTTGAGCCCAGCCTGTACTTGAATGGAAGACTATCTATGAAAAGCTTGGGTTTCTGCTGGAAGAGATGTTGGTGAGGCCAGCAGGGTGCATTTACTTGCGGTTTGTATGTGGATCCAAATTCCCCAGAGCAGTGACGGGGACACTGTGCTGTAAAAATTACACTATCCTTTGGATGAGATGAAAAACTGAGGTTGTGACTTATGTGGTCATAGGGCATCCTTCCTAAAGAGTAGGGTGCTTCCCAATGTCCTGGCTAAATTGCCCCTCATGGCCAGGCCAGTCTGGCCTCCTAATCATTTTAACTGGTTAACTATATCTCTCACATCTTCTCCATCTAATAACTAATTTGTGGTGAGCATACTGGCGCCAAATGGCTGTTGTCTCATTATCTAGGTGGATGCTGCACAGTGGTGCTGGTTGAAGGGGCTCCCCCTCTCTATGTAAAGTGCTTAAGTGTCTTGAAAAGGGCTATATACTGTAAATGCAAAGTCTTCTTCTTTTCCTATCTGATTAGGGGGTGAACCCCATTGGTTTGTTGATGTGGCATGCACAACATCAAGTTCTTCTGATCATTTTATATAAAGACAACTATTGGTTTAATGTTTTTCATCCATCCATCCATTATAAGGGTGTAATTTCCTGCACAAAATATGGGCAAAAATAGCCTAGAAATGAGAGATTTTCGAGTCTAGAGGGCCACACGTGGGAGAAAAATCACAAAAATGCTTGACATCTTGCATAACTAGATATCAAAATGCATGTAAGAGTATATCATATTCATATTCTCGAACCATTGAGCCAGGAGGCTCCCGAAAAAACAAATAAAAATGAAGTGATTTTGAAGTGTTAATAAAAAATATTAACAACAGAAAATCTGCCAAAGTAAATGTCCAAATGTACACAAATAGAAAGTAAAGTGGTCCAAACCCCAAAATTATTGTAATTAAATGTTATTGTCCAGTTACCTATTGCTCGGCCTTGTCCAGTGTTTTCAAAGTTTACTCCTCATTCCTTGTATCCTGTCTTAAAGTCATAGTATATGGAATGTTTTCATCCAAGTTGCCTTTTTTCTATGTTGAGTTTTTCTTCTTTTTGGAGTAACATAAGGTTAGGACCAACTTCAGCTTCATAGGGCTGAAAGGGCAACCTTAGCAGACTCTTATTAGGTTTTCCTTGTTAGGCTTAGATTCAATGGTTTTTTATGACATCACCATTTAATGTTTGCCTATTCTTGTCGCCACAAACAAATAGGATGTAGAAGGAAAGTTGAATCCTGACTCACATAATCCAAAAGTTTGTGTGGTTACAACATCGCATGTACAATCATTTCTTTTATTTCCAATTTGTTTAAGCTGTATAAATCTATCTCCTTCAATATTCTACGGTCCTTGAGTATATAATGTACTTACCATAATCTATC
Organism: Erpetoichthys calabaricus; assembly: GCF_900747795.2. Lineage (NCBI taxonomy): Eukaryota > Metazoa > Chordata > Cladistia > Polypteriformes > Polypteridae > Erpetoichthys > Erpetoichthys calabaricus. The sequence goes on from NC_041400.2 coordinate 54,187,146, forward strand.
AATTAACAACTAAAATGACTTCATACTGATTATTCTGTTTTTTTTTTCTCTCTCACCAGTCTAACTTAATCTTCTGCAATATGCTTAAGGCTGAGCTTTCAAATATTTGCCATGTCTTTGCTCCCCCAATAGAGTATCTCCACAAATAGTCCTGTTTCCTCAATAAGCAATTTGCGATTTAATATCTCCCAAATATCAGAATGTAATTTGGCAATAAGAAGCCAATCTATTCTAGAACTTCATGAGGAAACAAAAAGGCATTTGATCATAGAGGTACATTATTACATTATAGACAAGGATCCATCCTCGATTTTAGTTTTCTTTCTATTAAATCTATTTGTTTTTTTAAAATATTTTGTAAATAGTGTTATTGATCATGTTTTTGTTTATTTTTCTAAACATATTTTTAATCAATATAATGTTAAAGTTATTGTCTGTTAATGAATATTTTGGTTATTAATGTTAAATTATTGTCTTATGTTTATAGCATAAATATTTGTTCTTTTTGCCCAAGACATCGGGGCCCCCTCCCACTGTTGCTATTGGACAAATTTATCCCTATTTAAGGGAATAACAGGCCATAGGCTGGCCACCTACATATTGATTCTTGTTCATGTTTGATCTACTCTCATTTGATTTCATTTTGTGAATCCTATACATACATTCAAGGTTTTAATTTTCTGTTTTTTGGGGCTTTCACTCTGTATAAGGATTTGGATTTCAGATTATGGACTGTTTTTGGCGCAGTGGGTAGTGCTGCTGCCTCGCAGTTGGGAGATCTGGGGACCTGGGTTCACTTCCCGGGTCCTCCCTGCGTGGAGTTTGCATGTTCTCCCCGTGTCTGCGTGGGTTTCCTCCGGGTGCTCTGGTTTCCTCCCATAGTCCAAAGACATGCTGGTTAGGTGGATTGGCGATTCTAAATTGGCCCTAGTGTGTGCTTGGTGTGTGGGTGTGTTTGTGTGTGTCCTGCGGTGGGTTGGCACCCTGCCTGGGATTGATTCCTGCCTCGTGCCCTGTGTTGGCTGGGATTGGCTCCAGCAGACCCCCGTGACCCTGTGTTCGGATTCAGCGGGTTGGAAAATGGATGGATGGATGGATTATGGACTGTTTTGGTTTTTCTTGAATTTGTTTCTTAAAGCTTACCTTAATGAAATACTATATTAGTGTTATGCCTGCCTCACAGTAAAGAAAGCAGGGTTCACGTCTACGGTCCTAGAGTTTGCACTCCACACAAGGAGGACCCAAAACCCACAGTCCAAAGACATGCAAGTTAAGTGGATTGGCGTCATTTACTTGACCATAGTGTGTATGTGTGGTGTATTTGTGTGAGTGTTTGTACATCCTGCCATGGATTGGCACCTTTTATTCCTGCCTTACGTCCTATTCTTGCTGAGATAGGCTCCAGCTTCCCTGCAACCCTGCTCAGGAAAAAGTGGGTTTGGAAAATGGATGGACAGATGGATCTATTCATGTTTTGCTTTTTGAATATGTTTGTTAATAATATCTTCAAAATATCAAGAGCCATTACTTTTTATATTTCTAACCAGTTGTTTAATGGATTCTCTCTTCCTCTAATGCGACATTTTTTCAGTTGTTTTCATTTTTGGCCAGTGTAAGCTGTGATGCCTACTTTTCAAACTTGCAGCCAGGCAGATTTGTGCTGTGGGTGATCTATCCAGTGTGAAAATTTGTCTTTTTTAAATTTTTGTGAGCAAATCATAACATTCTTACAGTAACATTCATCATAACTTTCACAAACATACCCAATGTGAGGCCAGTGAGTGAACTACAATAAGTAGGATTTAAAGGTCCAGTGTGAAGACAAAGGTCTGTAAAACCAGAAACAATTAATTATTGTGCAAGGAACTTTACAGAAATAGGTGATGTTAATAATCAAGTCCCTCATAGATCAGTGCTGGGTCTGTTTCTCAGATAAGAATGTAACTAAGAAGTTGGCAGGGAGGTTGGCAGATACTCTACAATCAACAAAATCAGTACAGGTGGGCCTGGGCAGAATTCAGAGCTTGGCAGGTACCATTAGATAAACAATTAAAGGCATGGACACGCCAGGAGGCAGAGAAGACATAAATTGCCAGGAGACGAGGTAAACAAGAGGCATTTGGTTTAAGAAGGGGTTCATAATTCAGACCCTGGCATTTAAAAATAAAATAGAGCACACATTTTCTTTGCAATATTTAAAGAAAGAGAAAGACTGCCTGTAACTGTAATAGGATGATTTATTCAACTATTAGCATAAAATTTTCCAGAAGGCACAATCACTGACCTGAGCTGCCAGGAAAACACCATTTCTTAGTTTCTTTAATCATCCTACTTTATCTGACATTTCACATTTCTCACAGCAGAATCTACTGGCACTACTGCACGTAGCACATTAATCTCTGGAAATGAGCCAGAACTACAAGCTCTTTGCACTTAAAAAGGTTAGCATCCATAGCGGCTGATGTTGGGTTTGAGCAACCAACAAATTCAACTTTTTTTTTTTTTTTTTACATTTTTTGAAATGTAAGTTGGATTAATTTCTTCCAAGAGGAATAGATAGATACAACTTACTGTAAATAATACTTACTGCTGTGTTCAACTTTTGCTTAAAATGCTCTTATTTATGTCATTCTCTGACAAGCACGAACATAAAGGACACAAAATGCTAGATTTTAAAGGTAAGGAAAATGTCATTTTTATTTAGTTGTACTGTATTACTGTCACACTTCTTCCCTCCCTCGTTTTTATAGTTTTAGTAAATGCCACCAAAATCACAAATGTATCTGTAATCTTTCTTGTCTTAATCTCACTGATTGACCCTGCACACTCTTACCATTCTATTTTTAAACCATTCGGTCTCTGTCACTGAATCTTTCAACATTCCTTCAACCCTCCAGCATGAGACAGAGGACTGTGTTTTATTCATCCAGTAATGTTAACTGCTGGTAGGTATTGGCCTAAGGTACCTATGTTGGGGTGCAGCTCCACTGATTATTCTTTTTAATAAGGGGCAGCATACTAGTGCTACTGTACCTCAGATCTCTATAAGACTAGGTTTGAACCCAAGTCTGTTCATTGTCTGTATGCAGTTTGTACCTCTTTTTCTCAACATGGTTTTTCTGAGGGTACTCCAGGTCTTTCTCATATCCAACATGTAAGGCTGTGTGCATGAGAATGACCAGAGAGGAACTGTGACCTGAGATGGTTGAAACTCTACATTTGATTTTACACTTGTGATGTACCCAGGGGGCTTAGAAAATGTATATGGATGGACAGAAGGATGTACATTGAAAAGTAAAAGATGTGCTTTAAGAAGTGTCTTTTAACCTCATGCTCCCTTAACATTATATTTACTTCTCATTTGGCACATCTATCATCTGTAACAAACAAAATTAATGAAATTCCTATATTAAACAGAAACTCTAAAATAATTCATATGCAAAATGTTACAATATGTAATTTGAAACATAATATACATTATAGGTACACTGGCAGAGTTCATACGCCTCTATTTTCATGCATGCCAGTAGAACCAAGTGAGTTCATTGCACAAGATTTAAATGAGGCAATTCAGGAAGACTAGGCCTAAAAACAGGCAAATAGAGAAAATATGGGTACTTTTACACCGCTTCATATACTGAAATTATTTGAAAAAAGTGTTCTCCTTAGTATATGAATACCCTTATTTTGGTAATTTTCTCTGCAACTTTATGGATATAGATGAGCATCCTGCTGACAAAGCTACAATAATGTCATCCAATCTATTGAGTTAAGGGGCTAGCATCAAGCAACTATTGCAGGCCTCATCTCTATTGCCTATAGTCAGAGCATTGGCCTTCCATATTTACAATACCCTGCTTTTAATATGAGGTTGAATTTTAGGCTACAACCCCAAAAAGAATCTTATGAGAAAACTGTAAAATCCACACAGAATATAACTTGTGAAAAAAAAATGCAATTAATGGACAAGCAAGCGGAAAGTACATACTACTTCAAGGCATATCCAAAAGATAATAAAACCAAGAGCGTAGCAGTTAGTTTAGAACACCCCTGTCTCAAAGAACCAGGTTTTGAAACGTTATTGATCAGAGGTAAAAAGAGCCTAAAATATGTAATGGGCAGTTACTGTCAAAGATTATCCAAGGCTGGATGCTTTAAAGTGGCAGTAAACGATAAAGACGAGGACAAACCACAGAAAGGTATGAAGAGACCCAAACATTCAGATATCAGCTTTCTCCTTGCCAGTGCATCTGGATTTGATGATGAAGCACTTGTGAAGGAAAAGACCATCCTCAAAGAAGCATTAAAGAAAAAAAAAACTAACATGGAAACTGATTTCCATGAAATGGAAAGAGGGAGGTTATGTCTGACCTATTAGTGTAGCAGGCATGGTTACCTTCATTATACAAAACAGATTTCACTTTGTGGTCACTTTTTACTGTATATTGTCACTTATTTATTACATTTAGAACACAGATCATTGTCATAAAATAGATGTAAAAACAGTATATATTTTTTACTCTTAAAAGATTCAGGCTACTTCACATGTACGTAGAATTTAATGGTATTATTGAAGATGACCCTCATAAGACTTTCCCCCCTTCTCTTAATACAAATGTTCAGAGCCAATGCAGGGTATGAGAACAGTTCTTTTGGAAAACCTTAATGAAGGTATTATAAATAGAAAAGGTTTTGTTGTTTGTCATTCATTACCTACCTCGCTGACATAACCAAACATCACAAATAGGCCTCTTTGGAGGATCTTCCCCATTATTTAAGAAACACATACTGTAACTACTTTACACTGAATATGGTGGTGGTGGTACATTTTTAATTTATATAGGCAAAAACAAAATTCCCCTCATGACAAATTGATGTGATTACCTCACTCAGAGTCCATTAAAGCTTCTGTATCTAATGGTGTCATTTTCAGTACTACTAAGTGATCAGGGTCTAAAATCAGTGCTGTCCATTACTCATCTGTGTTACTCAAGTATAAAAAGATTGCTGCTTTAATAATAGTAAGTTGAAATATATGATGCATGGATACAATGACTCTCATAACCTGCATTTTTCAAAACCAATGTCGTACAAAAATGTTACTTTAAACTATGGCAGTCACCGAATACATGGCACATGTCATGCCAGTCAGCCTCTATAATAGCAAGCTGTTTGCGAACACAACATGACCATTTATAGGTCTCTATAAATGGTCATTGTAAAAACATCTGTGAGAGTACCATAAAAACCTTGCTATTTCTGATTGAGTTTTACTGGTGTTTTTCCTGTCAGTTTCACTAAGTGGCCATATTATATGGTCAACTCACTCAAATTCAAATTTTCAGTGTGCTCTTATAATACAAGAAACACAGACACCTCCAAAAGCGGATGGTAGTTGACACCACACACCCAAGGACAACAGTTACAGATACAGCAAGGCAGGAAGACTTTCATGTATGATACTGTCATAGTAAAGGTGCTGTAATAAAGTGAAGAAAAGGTTAAAAAGTGTCTTCTCTATAAGAGTAAAATCTGGTAGACAATTGACTATTGGCAACAGATCAGAAATATTTGGTGAGCGAATAGCCAGTCTGTTATCTTATCCAGGATCTTATTAAAAGTTGTCAAGACTTCCGCAACAACTTCATTATTCTGTCGTTCATTCTGTATTCCAAAGATTTTTTATGTATGGATGCCCTTCCTTTCTTTTGTCTTAAATGTACTTCTAAATTTCCAACAATGTTCTTGAGTATGTGATTCACTATCTAACTGGAGGTATCACAGCTACGAATTTTTGTATTTCTGTGGGAGTTATTCTTAATTAACTTGTTTTCCAACCATATGAAAATTATTTTATTACACTTTGAATTTATTTCGAGTTTGTCCTAATTCTTGTTTACGTGGTGTGTTTGCTATATTAGGTGTCCACAGTTATGCTTTTGATGCCACTAGACTTTCAGTATAAATTTAGCTATGATCCCTGTTAAGAGTATCACTCGTCTGGATAAAAAAGCTTTTCTTTACTGACAGTTGTAATTCCAGTAGGCCAAGTGCTATAATTCATTTTGGTATAGAATTCCTCTTTGATATTCGATTTTTTGATTTGCTCATGCTTTGTTATTTAATGTTTCGGTTTTGACCCCACTTTGCTCCTGTGTTTTGGTTCATCATGCTGTATTCTTCAATGTTTCAATTTTGACCCTTGCCTGTCACTTACTACATTATATGTCTCATGTTTACATCTTCTGGCCATTTAGTTGCTCACAATAATTCCTGCAGTCTCTGTCTTACAACAGGGGGAAAGTCTATTGAATCAAATTTATCAGTGGCTTTGAAAATTTTGAAGACTTGGATCTGATTTCTGCTCAAGACTAATTCCTTAGCCCTGTTAGAGCAGAACACGTCCTTTAGGCCTGGGATGTACTTGGGTGCTCTTTTCTTCACAGCTTCTACAGCTGCTATGTGTCTTTTGCACTGTGATGACCTGACCTTTGCATCACACTCCAAGTATGGTTTCATCGGCTCAATACATACGTTTAATATAATATTTCTTGATTTAGCAGCAATAAAATCTAATACTTTTTCTTTTTAATTGCTTTTCTGCATTGCGTGGACTTGAGCAAATTTTGGCAATGTAAATACCTAAATCCGTTTAAAAGAGCGCTAAATGTATTTATAATTAATTTTCCTTTTGTCTGTATGAACCACTGCAATTTCTACATACTAAAACTGCATTATACAAATGTTTGCTCAGTTTTGAAGATTATATATGTTTTTTAAAGTAATTTTTGCTTCCTCCTCAGAATTTTTTAACCTTCCATTTATGGTGTTACCTGGAAGTTTCACAAGTTTACTAATGATATCAAAGTCAACATTTTTAAAATAGCACCACTGAAATGTTTTGCTAATTACTAATTGAATAAACATGGATGCAATAACTGAATTATGCACCCCCTGCAAAGCCCAATTTATTAAGTTTAGTTGTAGTTGTGCATCCAAATTTATTAAGTTTGTTTTAAAAGAAAAAAAAGAGCCGAATAGTGCATTTTGATTCTTGCTTTGCCCTTGCCCACCTTTTCTCAAATTTTGGCAAATAGAACAATTTTTTTTATAGTAAACTTCATTTATTTACTTTTTCTTTTACTTTAGATAGACTAACAATTCTCTGTTACATTCTTTTTTTTTTCTTTAATTTTATTTATTTTATTGTCATCATTCCATACAAATAGATACATTTTTACAAATAATTGGATTGAAATCAAATCGACCCCAACTCCTGAGAAAGAGAGTATGGCCCACGTAGTAAAACTTAAAGCTAGTAAAAATAAATAAATTGATGAATTTAATAGGCGGATAAAGATAAATGGAGAAGAAAAAGAAATGGGAAGAGAATCTTATCTTTAAGAGCTTATTCTAAAATATTATTGATTAGATCCTGCCAGGTTTTAAAAAAGTTCTGCACAGATTCTCTAACTGAGAATTAGATTTTTTCCAATTTCAAATAGTATACAACATCAGTTACCCACTGACTTAAAAGAGGAGAGTTAGGATTCTTCCAGTTTAGCAAAATAAGTCTGCGTGTCAATAGTGTAGTGAAGGCAATCACAGTTTGTTTGTCCTTCTCAACTTTAAGCCCATCTGGAAGAACACCAAACACAGCTGTTAGTGGATTAGGAGGGATTCTGACACGAAGGCTGTCTGAAAGGCACTTAAACATTTTTGTCCAGAATGATGTTAATTTGGTGCAGGCCCAAAACATGTGACCCAGTGAGGCTAGAGCTTGATTGCAACGTTCGCAGGTTGAATCTTGCCCTGGAAACATTTTGGACAGCTTTAAGCGAGACAGATGTGCTCGACATATAATTTTGAGTTGAATAATTGCATGCTTTGCACATATGGAGCTCGAATGAATTCTCTGTATTGCTACCACTCCTTTTCTGAGATATTGAGTGAGAGATCCTTTTCCCATTGTCCTCTTGGATCTTTGAAAGGGAGGGACTGTAAAATGATTTTATACACTAGAAAGCAGAAATACTGTTTGAGTCCTCGAAACTGAGTAATATTTTTTCCAGCATAGAGGAAGGTGCGAGATGAGGAAAACCGGGCAGGTTTTGCTTAACAAAGTTTCTAATTTGAAGATAGTGAAAGAAATGTGTTGCTGGAAAGTTAAATTTGGAATGTAATTGTTCATAGGATGCAAAGATGTTGTCTATATACTGTGCATCCGTAAAGTATTCACAGCGCATCACTTTTTCCACATTTTGTTATGTTACAGCCTTATTCCAAAATGGATTCAATTCATTTTTTTCCTCAGAATTCTACACACAACACCCCATAATGACAACATGAAAAAAGTTTACTTGAGGTTTTTGCAAATTTATTAAAAATAGAAAAACTGAGAAATCACATGTACATAAGTATTCACAGCCTTTGCTCAATACTTTGTCGATGCATCTTTGGCAGCAATTACAGCCTCAAGTATTTTTGAATATGATGCCACAAGCTTGGCACACCTATCCTTGGCCAGTTTCGCTCATTCCTCTTTGCAGCACCTCTCAAGCTCCATCAGGTTGGATGGGAAGCGTCGGTGCACAGCCATTTTAAGATCTCTCCAGAGATGTTCAATCGGATTCAAGTCTGGGCTCTGGCTGGGCCACTCAAGGACATTCACAGAGTTGTCCTGAAGCCACTCCTTTGATATCTTGGCTGTGTGCTTAGGGTCGTTGTCCTGCTGAAAGATGAACCGTCGCACCAGTCTGAGGTCAAGAGCGCTCTAGAGCAGGTTTTAATCCAGGATGTCTCTGTACATTGCTGCAGTCATCTTTCTCTTTATCCTGACTAGTCTCCCAGTTCCTGCCGCTGAAAAACATCCCCACAGCATGATGCTGCCACCACCATGCTTCACTGTAGGGATGGTATTGGCCTGGTGATGAGAGGTGCCTGGTTTCCTCCAAATGTGACGCCTGGCATTCACACGAAAGAGTGTAATCTTTGTCTCATCAGACCAGAGAATTTTCTTTCTCATGGTCTGAGAGTCCTTCAGGTGCCTTTTGGCAAACTCCAGGCGGTCTGCCATGTGCCTTTTACTAAGGAGTGGCTTCCGTCTGGCCACTCTCCCATACAGGCCTGATTGGTGGATTGCTGCAGAGATGGTTGTCCTTCTGGAAGGTTCTCCTCTCTCCACAGAGGACCTCTGGTGCTCTGACAGAGTGACCATCGGGTTCTTGGTCACCTCACTGACTAAGGCCCTTCTCCCATGATCGCTCAGTTTAGATGGCCGGCCAGTGGTGGTTTCGAACTTCTTCCACTTAGGGATGATGGAGGCCACTGTGCTCATTGGGACCTTCAAAGCAGCAGAAATTTTTCTGTAACCTTCCCCAGATTTGTGCCTCGAGACAATCCTGTCTCGGAGGTCTACAGACAATTCCTTTGACTTCATGCTTGGTTTGTGTTCTGACATGAACTGTCAACTGTGGGACCTTATATAGACAGGTGTGTGCCTTTCCAAATCATGTTCAATCAACTGAATTTACCACAGGTGGACTCCAATTAAGCTGCAGAAACATCTCAAGGATGATCAGGGGAAACAGGATGCACCTGAGCTCAATTTTGAGCTTCATGGCAAAGGCTGTGAATACTTATGTACATGTGCTTTCTCAATTTTTTTATTTTTAATAAATTTGCAAAAATCTCAAGTAAACTTTTTTCACCTTGTCATTATGGGGTGTTGTGTGTAGAATTCTGAGGAGAAAAATGAATTTCATCCATTTTGGAATAAGGCTGTACATAACAAAATGTGGAAAAAGTGATGCGCTGTGAATACTTTCCGGATGCACTGTAAAGATCTCTAAGCAATTTAATACCAAATGTTTTCCAGTTATTAAAAACTGCATATGTTTGCGAGGGTTGAAAAAGGTGGTTCTCATGCAGAGGTGCCACAGATAAAAGATTCTCCATCTTAAAATGTTTTCTACATTGGTTGCATATTCTGAGTGAGTGAAGCATAATTGGGTTATTAGTATATTGGCAATAACTTGCATTCTCTGTTACATTCTTACATTGTCATGTTTCACTTCCTGAAATTTCTTTGTGAAAAATGGACATACCTGTCAAGCAGCTAAAATTGAGAAAATGCAAATTAAGGTCACAATGGTGAATTCATGTTAACTAATTGGAATTCAGTTTTTTTTTCTTCTATGGACCTTTTTTGGCTTTTCTTAAATGTGTAAAAAGATAATGGCAACATTTAAAAATGTGAAATAATAGCACCAACATGTAATTTAACTTCATTAACTCAGTCCTAAAATAAATTTGTACACCTATAACACCAACAGTCCATCACACTCAGGTTCTTCAACATAATGCAAAAATAGCTGATTAGGTCATTGCATAGTGGTGATTAATTTTAAAAGATGATATTTGCATTTTTGCGTTGGCTTCATTAGGTTGTCTCACTTATCCCAAATGCCTTTATCCATGTTCAGCTTTTAAAGGTTATAAATAATTAGATTTCTTTTTAACTGAATCATTCTTTCATAGTCTTTTCTGCTTTCATGTATATGTACAGTCATGAATGGTTTGGACAAAAAGATTTAAACACTCTTATCAAATAGTTGAACAATAATAATTTTTTCTGCTTCAACATGTTAAAAGTGCATTTACCTGAAGCTAAAGCTGAGAAAACTACATCATGTAATTAAAATAATTAGAATTACTCATGTTAAAATTGCATTTTTAAACACTATGCATTATTGCAGAGTTACTGGAAATAAGTTATTAAAAATATTATGCTTATATCCTTTCAGCTTTTTCTGATGTGCCTAAGTGCTAAGCAGCCAGAACAGAACAGAAAAAATTATTATGTATTTTTTGTTCCAGCCAGAACAGAACAGAAAAAATTATAATTTATTTTTTGTTCACATCAGACCAGATGCAAAACTTCTCAGATACAAATATGTTATATACATGTATTCATCTATCCATTAATTTTTCTAAATATGCTCAACTTAATTTTAAGGTTGCAGGGGCAGAGAACTGAGAGTGAGGCAAAAGCCATCTTAATCAGGGTAACACTCCAACACACATTTACCTATAATCACTAATGCACATCTTTTCTGAGGTTGGAGGAAAACCAGAATATACAGAGTCATATATACTGTATATTATGGCGGACAGCTGGGGATCCTGCCTGGAAGGACCGGGAGAGGGACAATACCTCCCCTGGACCATGATAGGGCAGCTCCCCTGGTCTGCATCGGGGCCACGGGATCAGAGCTTAGAAGCTCAACCCTGTTGGGGCCCATGGCCACCGCCAGGGGGCGTTCGGAGGATTGTGGAGCCCTGGATTGCAGCACTTCTGCCACACTAGAAAGTGCTGCTGGAAGAAATTCCAGGCACACCCGCAGTGCTTTCGGGTGCTCATGTGGCAGGACGTGCCACCAGAAGATCAATGTAAAGCACCTGGAGCACATCCGGGGAGTTATAAAAGGGGCTCATTAGTCGAGCCGGAGTCGGCTGGAGGAGGACTGAGCTTGCGAGGAGAGGAGTAGAGGCGGCAGAAGAATAGAAGAAGAAGAAAATAAAGGTCTGAGCAACTATTGTGGGTTGGTGTGCTGCGTGTGCAGAAGAAAATAATAAATTGGGTGCACTTTTTGGACATCTGGCTGTCTCAATGTCTGTCTGTGTCCTGGCTTCTTCTACTATATATATATATATATATATATATATATATATACATACACATACATACACACAGTATATCTCCACACTGTATATAAAAGGGTTCTGCTGATTGCTGCAGAAGTCTTAGATATATATATAGTAACCAGTAGGTGGCACCACCAAGCCTCAGATGCCTGACCCAATAATGCTCAACACAGCCACTGGTTCAAATAATGGATTTTTTAATCCACCAAGCACCTTGTACAATGGAGTTCCCTCTCTGCCTCCAGTTCAGTGTCACTCTTACCTGGGCGAGTCAGAGTTGGGAGGCAACAGACTCCTTTAATGCTGGACCTAGAAAGGCTTCCACTGACCTGGATTGATTTATTCAGAGCACTTTCAAGTTGTTAGGGAACCAGGGCAGTTTTCCTCAGTCATTGACTACTTGCAGCAGCCGGGGACCCCGACAGGACTGAACTTCCTGACCCACTTCTGATGAACCCCTGCGGGTATCCAAGCTGGGACACCTCCATTGGACCACTGCCACCTAACATATGGGGTTCTAGAACAGCTCCGTTTTTTCAGTTTTTATGGAAATGCATGCAGTTTAATATTTTAATGTTCCATGAAATCAAGGCATAGAACAAATTAACAATGGCAAATAAAAAAATAAGTCAAGGAATCATTAAGTGTACAAAGTTTTATTCAAATTTCTGATTCAAAGTAGCCACCTTTTCCTAATATATCAGCCAAACTGTGGTAACTCTTTGATTCAGAATGCCAATCACTCTGTACAAGCCACTGACTCTGCCACCAGCAAAAGAACCCCAGACCATCACACATCTTTCTCCATGTTTGACAATTGGTGTCACACACTGAGGAACCATACTTTCATCAACTCAAAGGCGTACAAACACCAAGCATAATTGACTGAATATTTTCAAATTTTGATTCATCGGTCCATAAGACTTTCTTCCGGTCTACAGCAGTGAACAGCCAGTATTTCAAAACCCTATTTTGTCCGTTAAGCTATAGCTTTCTTACTGCCACTTTCCCTGACAAACCTGCAGCACAAAGTCTTCTCTTCACAGTAGAAACTGAGACTTGCTTTTTTTGACAACTGTTAAGCTGTGCTTGAACCTGTTCTTAAAGCTGTTGTGCTGTGAGACACCTACCATGCAAGCTGGTGACCCTCAAAAACTTGTCTTCTCATTGGATTCTGACTTTGGGTCCGTCAGATCTCTTTCTATCAGAGACCCTTCAAGTTTCCAATTGCCTTTGGATTGTGTAAGACACCATACTCACTGACACTTTGATTTTTTTGCAATTTCTCTAAATGATAGGCTTATACTTCTAAGGGCAATAATGCTCTGTCTCATTGTATTTGTTAATTGTTGTGTTCTTGCCATTATCCCTGGAATTTACTTTTTACAGTGTAATATTGTCCAGGTAATAATTCAAAGGGTGTAGTAACACAGTCTGTTCCAACAATCAACAGAAGATGGGACACTTGTTTAAATTGTTTGCTTCAACTTGCAAGGCTTAATTTGCTTTAATTACTATAACAACCTATTAGTTGTTCCCTGAAGAAGGCCCATTTGTAATATATATTTTTTTTCAGTTTTTGCTAACCTAAACTTTAACATTTAAACCTCTGGCAGTTTACTGCTTACCTTTTCACCATTTTATGTCAACTGATTAAATTTGAAGACAAAGTGGAAAAACTGAGGTGTTCTAAAACTTTTTTATATAAACCAACACAGAGATGGGGGTGGGGGTGGGGGAGCAAAAACTGAGGTATTAACCAAGGTAAGACCTGAGTGTATACACATATCAATATATTATTTATATGTTGTACATATTAGACATAGATACTTTATCTATATACAGTATGTACATTATTTACCAAGTAGGCTTTACTTTCATACCACATATCTCATAAAATCAACACCATTTGCTTTCTAGGTAGTATTTATATAAATATAGGTTGTGAAGAGCAAAAAGTATACATTTTTTATCTCGAAGATAAACTAGCATTGACATTTGTTAGACAAATTCAAAACTAAATCATGTTTATTTAATATATCTTTAGTGGTGGTGGTTCGCAAATGGTGATGGGTTATGTAAGTGACAGCTCAGTTAATGTCATGAAGAATTACTCTATTGGCAGTGCTTAGAGGCAGTCCCTACATGTATAGCATAGAAGAACTCATGTTGCTCATAGTATAGAAAAGGAAGGTGCTTCTGAGGTCCTTCTTATTTTAGATAATGCAGATTCACAATTGGTCACCAGCAGTTATAGCAGTGCAAATATCCAAACTGGTGTCTGGGGGGGGGGGGTAGGGGGATTTATTGTTGTGTAGTCCCATGACATAACACACAGTGTAGTTGGCAGGATTTGCACTGTGGATGGGTGCTAGTGCTTGTGCTGTACAAAATGTTGGGGCCAAATGAGAGAGAGCACAGTTGACATCATCATAGTGCATGTCACTTGTAGTGTTTAGTCAGTCGATGCATACATGAATGCAGGGAAACTCCTGTTGCTTATGGCATAGAAAATGGTGTTGCTTTTTGGGTCTTTATATAATATGAAAGAATGAGACAGTATAAAAGAGCTCTGCTGATTGCTGTAAAGGGCTTGCAGCACAGTTGACGTTTCAGATCCCAGTACCTTTAAATGTGTATTGGAGATTAGGCATACATAAACAGTGGACAAAATAAAGTGTCATTAGATAGTGGTAAGAATTATTTCTGCAGCACTGGAAGTTAAACATTTTATGAGGTTTAAATGATTGCCTTAGCCCACCCACTGCAATATATAAATGAGCTTGGAAATGGGAGCTTGATGACAGGGATTAAGGCAGGAAGATTGCAGGAATTGAGCATGACAGCCAGTAGACAGTAGACACAAAAATATGATCAATATAAAAATGATAGGGAAGAGTTAAAGGACCTCACTACACTATTGTATTTTTATACATTGTTTAATTTTTTAAAAACCTCTGAATAACAGTTTGTATGCCTAAAAATTATCTCATGAATCTTCTTATAGCTCTTATCTTAAATCATTATCAGGCCATAACACAAAAGAATCAAAACCATCAGAGCCCATCTCTTTTTCCAGATAGATTCTACCAGACGCTAAGACAGGAGTCAACAACAATGACACTGCTGCTTTTATGCTATGCTTTAGCCTGCATATTAAATGGGTTAAAATACCAACATGTTGTCAATAACAAAGGTGCTACAAAACAATTCATGTTGTACTATAGGTTTAAATATGAAAGTGTCACCACCCCTGATCAAATAAAAGACTCCAGACAGGCAATCTGTAATACTGAATGAGGAAGAACATTATGTACTTTGTTTCTGATACAAAAAATAAATATATGCTTCTTGCATTTATTACTTGTGGGTGCAATATGCTGTTAAAACCACAAAACTGTTTACAAAAAGGAAGCAGTTCCAGTTTGATGGCCTAACAAAGTTATAAAGTGTGTATCTCTTCAACATTTCCATACAGTAAATACATTGCGGTTTATGACAGGAAGCAAATGGGTAGGTGGTTCTGACTATTTTTGTGACAGAAAGTTAATGAGGTGTTTTGTTTATGGGACAAGATGTTCTATAGATAAGGATTTCTCACTTTCAGCACTCAGTTTATTCAGTCATCACGAGTAACTGCTCGCAAAGATATATGTTTTTACTTGGTGTTTTTTCTGTTCAAGTGTACAGAGGTGGCAATATCAGATGTCTGGCAGTGATAACTCTGTTTAGTCACACATTTTTGTTTCATCAAAATAAAATATACAGGACTATGCTCACCAATGGCATTCTTTGTGCAGTTTTGCCAGAAAATTACAATTGTGAACAAGTATACCATGACCTAACCCCTTAAGTTTCAATTTCAATTTCAATTCTTTATTGTCATGTGTACAAGTACAAATACCATGTACAATGAAATGCTTGCTTGCATTTGCCCCTGCAGTCAGTGAACACAGACAAAAAAAAACCCACACACAATAAATAAATGAATATAAATAAGTAAATAAATAAAACCAGAATCCTAGGAATAAATAGAGACAGTGGCAGAAGTATATGTGCAGGTAGCAGTGGAGGTGACACAAGGTTACTGATTGTTCATAAGTCTGATTGCAATTGGGTAGAAACTGTTCCTGAACCTGGAGGTGCATGTTTGAATGGACTTTAGTTGCTTCCCAGATGGTAGGAGGGTGAAAAGTGACAGTGCAGGGTGCCTGGGGTTCCATCTGATACAGTTCACTTTCCTGAGACAGCGTGTAGTGTGGATGTCATGGATCGCAGGGAGCTGTGTGCCCGTGATCTGCTGTGCTATGTTCACCACACGCTGTAGAGCTCTGCAGTCCTGAACTGAGCAGTTGCTGTACCAGGATGTGATGCATCCTGTCAGGATGGATTCCACAGTACACCTGTAGAATCTGCACAGGGTTATGGAGAACATCGGGGCTTTACTCAGTCTCCTAAGGAAGTAGAGGCATTGTTGGGCTTTATTGACTACTGCCGCAGTGTGACTTGACCATTTAAGGTCATCAGTGAGGGTGACTCCGAGGAACCTAAAGCTGCTGACCTGCTCCACAGCCTCACCTCCAATGTAGATGGGGCTGTGCTCTATTGCCTGTTTGCGGAAATCCACAATCATCTCCTTAGTTTTACTAACGTTGAGGGTGAGGTTGTTGTCCTGACACCATTCTGACAGGAGTCTGACCTCCTCCCTGCAGGCTGTCTCATCGTCCTTGCTGATCAGACCTATTACAGTGGTATCATCAGCAAACTTGAGGATGGTGTTAGAGCTGTACTTAGCTACACAGTCATGGGTGTAGAGAGAGTAAAGCAGGGGGCTCAGCACACTGTCCTGCGGGGTGCCAGTGTTGATGGTGATGATGGAGGAGGTTTTTCCACCAATACGCACTTGCTGAGGTCTGCCCCAGATCCATGAGTTTAGCGATGAGCTGGGATGGAATGGCGGTGTTAAATGCAGAGCTGTAGTCCACAAACAGCGGTCTGGCATAACAGTTCTTGTTCCCCAGATGAGACAGGGTGGTGTGAAGTGTTATGGAGATAGGTTAGAGTTGTTATTGGTGTAAACCTAATTAAGCCTCAGTCCAAAAAGCCACATGACAGAAGTTGAGTGCTGTATATACCAGGGATGAGACAGGAAAGGTCTTGGCACAGCAGTCCTTGACAATGGAAAGATGCTCTTGGATATTGCAAGAAGTAAATTTAAGCTTTCCTGCAAGGTTGAAAGGTATTACCTCAGTATAGTCTAACTAGTCTAGCTTTTGACACAAATACATAAAACAGGCAGCATCTTTTCATAGGGTTTTGACAAGCTGCTTCATTAAACCAAGCTTAATGTGAAGCAGTGGTAGCAGCACTTTATTTGGATCCACCATGCTAGGTCTGATAACATTTTTGAAAGCAAGCTGTAACATTTTTAAAATGCTGGCCATTCCTTCTGAACCCAATGTAAACTCTTTACTCTGCAGTCCAACTTAATGAGAACACATGGGAATCTCGTAGGCCCTGGCTGCTGATCTAGTAAGATACACAGACCTTTCAGAACCCCGCATATGAACCAATTGTGTTCATTGCAGTTAACATTCTTGAGATTTTCAAAGTTCTTGTAGGTTTCTTTCAAATGCGCGGAATATACAACAATGTGCATTTATTACCATTATGAAAAAGTACTTGTTTTAGTATTCTTTTAGATGAATCTGTAATTATTCTCGATTCTTCTGCATTGTAATAGCTCCCAAGTGTCTGCTCTATGCCACTTAACATCATTTCAGTAAATGAAGGATACATTGCTCTTGGCATTTCTTGACATATGATGCAAACTCTGCTTTTCTATTTGAGTACCAAGAGAAATTTGTATCTGAATGCAATAAATGTTTATCTTTCAATCTGGACCTGAAGAGCTCTGCTGCATCTTTGGGAAGACCTAAATCTCTTACTAAATTCTTACGTTCATCCTGAGTGGATGGCCATGACTCATTGCTTGAATATGTTGGGACAAATTCGTCATCATCACCTGAAGTACTTTCTTCCTCTCCTCTAAATGAGTTTCTACAGAATCAACACTGTCAGTTAGAGTAGGGATTGGTACATCAGGTCGATGTGGTACAGGTCTTATTGTGGATGGAATATTAGGATTATTGTTATTCGTTTTGTTATATTCTTGAATTTGCAGGAATATATATAAAAATTATCACTATGATTTTTGGGTTCCCTTCATATCATCAGAATATCAAAAGCATGCACCTGATTCTTACCTTTTGTCCATTGTCTTGGTTTTTTAACACAAATGGAACAGACAAAGGAAGAGGCCCACTGTTTGTCCTGGTAACCAAGTTTTATTCCAAAGCAGGGGTAATACATTTTTTTCACAAAATCTGCTATGTTATGTCTCTTTTAATTTACTACAAACTTTACACAAATGTAGCAAAAAATATCTGCATGACTGTTCATACAACCTCTAGAGGACATAATATTAATTAACAGCACAATAAAAAATGAAACTCTCCACTGATCATGCACAAATGCACTGATCATCTGACTGAGTCACACCGAGGTATGTTTGCTACACTCTAGTAAAAGGAAAGGACTGATCCAGACATGCTGCACACTGCTGCTAGGACTCATCCATTAATTCCAGCTATATAATGACCTTATTATTGAATGAAATACATTTTCTGCATTAAACATAGATTATAATATTATAAAATATTAAGTTCAAACAAATTAATTAAAATTGATAATTAATTACAATGTGAAAAATTTTTGAATTTAGCACCCAAAACTATATAAAAATCACATGAAATAATGAATACAATTGTTTCAATGTGTACCTGTGATAAACTGTGAAGTTAAATCAAATTAATATTCCCTTATCAAGTTCCCCCTATTGTTCCTTGATGACTTGTTTGAAAGGTGTACAATTATCTAAACATTTTACTATTAATATCATGACAAAAAAGTTTTTTTATTGGCAAGCTAAAAGTGTCACTTACACTGTTTTCAACATTTTGAAGAAAGAGATGCCAGAAACAGAAGCCAGTTCTCCACCAACAAACTCCCGCTCCACTTGTTGCCCAGGTATGTCTGGGTGTGTGTATACAAATAGAAAAAGACAAAACTAAACAATAAAGTAATTATTTAATTAATGTATTTATCTCTATATATATAAAATCCAATGTCTGTCTATCTGTCCACTTTCACGAGAGAACTACTTAACGGATTTAGATAGGAATTTTTTCTATGATTTGCTTGAACATTCCAGTTGATTTTGCGACCTATCTCATCGCTCCAAGTATCATAGTTTGCTTATGGTACCAATTTATTTGTGCGAATCTAAGAGAGACACAGCGGGCCAAGGGAAGGGGGGCTGGGCCCTCCTCACTTACGCGCCATCCTCGGGGTGTATCTTACATTCGCTAAGCTAGCGAATGAGAGAACTACTTAATGGATTTAGATCAGGCTTTTTTCTAGAATTTGCTTGAACATTCCGGCTGATTTTGCAACTTCTCTCATCGAGCTAAGAATCATAGTTTGTTTGCAGGAGCGATATATTTGCGCTAATCCAAGACAGAGGCTGCGGGCCGAAGGGAGGGGGAAGTGTGACGTCAGGAGTAGGGAGCCGAGCAGGGCCATCCTCACTGTCCTGTTTCACTATTACATGGGTGGAGCCGTGGGTAGCGGCTAGTTTTTAATATATTGGTAACACCTTAGTTTAGGTACTGCAAAAATGCACCTATTACTTATATACTATTGTATAACGAGATATTAATAAAGGCTTCTTTTGGCCTTCATAACACTTATAAAACATCAGTATATTGGTTATTCATACCTGTGCAGTGTGGCATATTGGCAAAATTACTTGTTAATATGAAAGATTCTCAGTTCTTATACTAAATATGCAATATCAAGAGAAATGTGTCTGACCTCAGACCATTTCAAAGTGAAGTTTTGTTGGTAGGTTACAAAGCAAAGATGAACACTCTACTGATGCTTTGTAAGTATTATGAAGAGCCAAAGAAGTGTTTGTTAAAGTCTTGTTATATAACAGTAAATAAAGTAATAGATGCATTTTTGTAGTACTGTAGTTAAACTGAAGTGTTACCAATATATGTATTTACTTAATTTAAAAATATATATTTTTTGTAGTACAGTAATCCCTCCTCCATCGCGGGGGTTGCGTTCCAGAGCCACCCGCGAAATAAGAAAATCTGCGAAGTAGAAACCATATGTTTATATGGTTATTTTTATATTGTCATGCTTGGGTCACAGATTTGCGCAGAAACACAGGAGGTTGTAGAGAGACAGGAACGTTATTCAAACACTGCAAACAAACATTTGTCTCTTTTTCAAAAGTTTAAACTGTGCTCCATGACAAGACAGAGATGACAGTTCTGTCTCACAATTAAAAGAATGCAAACATATCTTCCTCTTCAACGGAGTGCGCGTCAGAGAGATAAAAGCAAACAAATCAAATAGGGCTGTTTTAAGTATGCTAAGCACCGCCGGTACAAAGCTGTTGAAGGCGGCAGCTCACACCCCCTCCGTCAGGAGCAGGGAGAGAGAGAGACAGAGAAAAACAAAGTCAAAAATCAATACGTGCCCTTTGAACTTTTAAGTATGCGAAGCACCGTGCAGCATGTCTTTCAGGAAGCAGAGGCACACAGAAGGTAGCAACGTCCGTATCGTCTAGGTGTGCGAACAGCCCCCCTGCTCACACCCCCCTACATCAGCGCAAGAGAGAGAGAGAGAAAGTAAGTTGGGTAGCTTCTCAGCCATCTGCCAATAGCGTCCCTTGTATGAAATCAACTGGGCAAACCAACTGAGGAAGCATGTACCAGAAATTAAAAGACCCATTGTCCTAGTGATTAGTGATGGGAACTCCGGCTCTTTTCAAAGCTTCGGCTCTTTTGGATCGGCTCCCTTTAAAGAGCCGGCTCTTACGGCTCCCGAATGGCTCTTCGTTTAGTATCACTTGGATGCTTATATTTTAGCCTGATTAAGCAATTATGAATGGTTTGTGTATAAGTAATTTCTTATTCATTGTTTTCAGACATTACGTATTTTTATGCATTTTTTCATTACAATAAATACACAGTTACTATTGTTTAACATTTTAATAAAAGCTTTAAATGAACAACTTAACACAAAAACACAGCAAACAAATTAAATAAAGGCCAAACTCAACAACAACAACACAACACTATGACTCTTTGAATAAAAGTTTTTAGGCCAGGTTGGCATTCAGAAATGCCAGATGCCTCAGCTTAGATGGGCTGATGCGATTTCTCCTCTCCGTGATTATTTGTCCTGTTTTTGAGAAGACTCTTTTTGAGGGGACCGATGTAGCAACAATGCAAAGTCTTCCTACCATTACCTTAACCAGGCGTGGGTAGACTGCAGCCTTGGCCTCCCACCAACTCAGTGGGTCTTCGGATCTTTGGATGAGGGGCTCCTCAAGATAGGACCTCAACTCCAGCATAGCATCAGCTGTGGGATTTCTCCTTGCAGTGTCTCCTGTTGCTCTTTCGTCAAAGAGCCTCCACATAGCAGAAGCTTGTGGTTCCTGTGAACATGCCCCTGGTTTCTTCCTCTTGGCCCTCTGATGGAGGAGCAGACAGGCTGCTGGGGTTGCATCTTGCTGCTGCTGCACTTATTGTTTGAAATGCCTCATCCACAGCTCTGTTGTCATTAAATGCTACCTTTTTTCCAGAGCAGTGGTTTCTGAAAGCAGTGTTGTACTCCATCCTCAGATATATAGTTATGGAACAATTGTTTGGGACAAAGTTTTTCTGCTAGGGAGAACATACATGGGGTTTAAGGCCTGTACAAAAGTTGTAAATCCTCTGTCCTCCACAATGGAAAATGGTTGAAAGTCGCTAGCTATCATTTTAGCCAGCTCCTCATCGACACTTATTTGTTTGTTTGGCGTCATTTGTTTTGGAATAAATGTGCTTATTTTGGTTTGAACTGAAGACCGTGTTATACCTGCAGTTTTCGGTAAGACAGTGGATGCTGCAGCAGAAGTACTTGGCTCTTTTCCAGGCTCAGTGGATGGCAGGAGAGAGGGCACGCTCTCCTTCAGTTGCACGGATGGGTGGGTGGTTCTTATATGTCTGTGCAGGTTTATTGTTGACCCTGCTCTAACGGATATTTTCATATTACAAATTCTGCACTTAGCTTTGCAGTCTCCAATATCACTGAAATGCAGCCAGATGCTGCTTCTTTTTCGGCTTTCACTCATTTCTTCACTCTTCTTTTTTCCTTCACGATGCGCTTGCATTTAAATCTGGCTCCTCGTCTGTCGCAGCAACAGTGTCGCTCTGAGTACCTGGCCTGTACCAACATTCGCTGTCTTCGGAGCGTCTGCCCCCCTTCCTTCTTTCACATAATGGTACGATCCTAGTCCGATGTGTTGTTCGTGAACGAGCCGGCATTATGAGCCAATGTTCTGTGTGCCCATATAAGTAAAGTCCCGCCCCTGCCGAATGGATTTTCAGCAGAGCTGAGCAGGAGCCACTGAAGCTTCGGCTCTGCTCGACGGGCATCAGCTCCTCTCGTTCGCTTCAAAGCATCGGCTCTTAGAGCCGGCTCGTTCGCGAACGACACATCACTACATTGTCCACAGAAACCCGCGAAGCAGCGAAAAATCCGCGATATATATTTAAATATGCTTACATATAAAATCCGCGATGGAGTGAAGCCGCGAAAGGCGAAGCGCGATATAGCGAGGGATCACTGTATATTGGTACTGCAAAATAAAAGATGATTATTTTTCCATAATATACAACAAAACTGAAAGTGATATAACAACTGAGTTGCTCCGAA
The DNA here is from genome assembly GCF_900747795.2 of Erpetoichthys calabaricus. Classification (NCBI taxonomy): domain Eukaryota; kingdom Metazoa; phylum Chordata; class Cladistia; order Polypteriformes; family Polypteridae; genus Erpetoichthys; species Erpetoichthys calabaricus. The sequence continues at coordinate 54,209,688 of NC_041400.2, forward strand.
TCACATCGTTTAATAGGACTGTATTATATAGCACATTCTGCTCAATTAACAATCTAAACGTCTTCTACCAGCATCTTTAATTTAATCCAGGTCAATTTACTACCATTAAACCTTATGTGTAATGGAAGTACTTGCTGCTAAACCTGATGATACAAAAACTCAGGCGTTTTAATATATTTTATTGTTGCATGAATTGAACATTCTAGCTAATCTGTTTACAAAAGCAGACTATAATATAAAATATTAAATCCTATTCTTAGACTTTATGTGGACACAAAATGAGTTCTCTTTCTTTACATAAAGCATCTCACTTGATTTAAGCATGACTTACTATTTCTTATGCATACCTATATTTAGATTTTTAATAATAAACGTATCTTATTTAGAATCCAGGATTATATGGACAGTTTTAAGAACAGTTTTTAATATCACATACTGTAGATAGATTATTTTAATGCATATATTTTGAAAAAATTACAGCTATGTCAATTTTGCTGTCAAATACAGCTAAATAAAGTAACTTATTATACTTGCAAATTCCAAAACACATTACTTTGGGATATTTTGCCACTAATATTGCAAGAGCAGTTTGGTAGGCACACCTACTAGAAGTTTATTTTTTCTGAGATGCTGTAATGGCCTCCCTAAGGAACAAACACTGCACCTTTGGCAAATATTTTCAATATATTCACTAGTTCACAGGCCTTTGATTGTATTTTGCTATCAAAAATGGAACTATATTTTTAATGTTAACAATTCAGTGCACTGACCTTTAGTTTATTAAGAAACTCAGATAAAGGACAGTTAACTCCCTCTAGATCTCCAGTCCACAATGGCACCTCCCATGTATTAACAAAACTGTTGAGCTTTATGTTTTTTAAAGAAGTTGGCTCTTACAGTAGCTTTAACATGGCCTGCCCTGTTTAGTTATTAGTAAGACCTCATCAGTCTTACTGTCTCTCATTCTTACACTACTTGACAATGTAATTACACTCTTTACAAATGTAGTGCTTACTTCTCCTTAAGGCTTTTTTTTTCACATTGGCTTGCAAAGCAGCTCTTTCTATAAGGCTTCTTTTGGGTGCCCTTGTTACCCTAGATACCTCATTATCAACTAACCAGAGTATCAACTAGAGTACTTTCAACCTATGAAGTACTGTATATTTTCTATTTGATTTGCAAAGTTGAATAAAAATAGTCAACAATAATTGTATTTTTTATAAGAGGAAATTAAAAGATTGATTGATCTGATTGTGAATGGTTTACATGTGCACCATTGACTTATGCATCTATTATATTACTTACAGGGCAAAAGATTGAGAAAAATGACAGCTGTGAATGTTATTGGGTATTCCAAAAACAAATTAACTTAATCATTGGCACTTCAGCACCTGGCATTTATTTTTAGTAATTCAATAGAGGTATGACAATTTAGTGCTGGATAAGACACAGACCTACCATGTGACACTTCTGGGCTTCAGACAAAATATTTTTATTGAGCCTTGTGCAACTTTTCATATCATTTGAAGGTAAACACCAATCTGTAATGAAGCTGCCTAGAATATACCAAAAGAAAATAAGATTTCACCTCTTGCTTTTCATTGCTTTGGCTTATGTTTTCCCACTGGAAATCTACAGGTGCTGGTCATAAAATTAGAATATCATGACAAAGTTGATTTATTTCAGTAATTCCATCCAAAAAGTGAAACTTGTATATTAGATTCATTCATTTCACACAGACTGATGTATTTCAAATGTTTATTTCTTTTAATGTTGATGATTATAACTGACAACTAATGAAAGTCCCAAATTCAGTATCTCGGAAAATTAGAATATCAATTAAGACCAATGCAAAAAAAGGATTTTTAGAAATGTTGGCCAACTGAAAGGTATGAACCTGAAAAGTATGAGCATGTACAGCACTCAATATTTAGCTGGGGCTCCTTTGGCCTGGATTACTGCAGCAATGCGGCGTGGCATGGAGTCGATCAGTCTGTGGCACAGCTCAGGTGTTATGAGAGCCCATGTTGCTCTGATAGTGGCCTTCAGCTCTTCTGAATTGTTGGGTCTGGCGTATTGCATCTTCCTCTTCACAATACCCCATAGATTTTCTATGGGGTTAAGGTCAGGCGAGTTTGCTGGCCAATCAAGAACAGGGATACCATGGTCCTTAAACCAGGTACTGGTAGCTTTGGCACTGTGCGCAGGTGCCAGGTCCTGTTGGAAAATGAAATCTGCATCTCCATAAAGTTCGTCAGCAGCAGGAAGCATGAAGTGCTCTAAAACTTCCTGGTAGACAGCTGCGTTGACCTTGGACCTCAGAAAACACAATGGACCAACACCAGCAGATGACATGGCACCCCAAACCATCACTGACTGTGGAAACTTTACACTGGACCTCACGCAACGTGGATTCTGTGCCTCTCCTCTCTTCCTCCAGACTCTGGGACCTTGATTTCCAAAGGAAATGCAAAATTTACTTTCATCAGAGAACATAACTTTGGACCACTCAGCAGCAGTCCAAAGGCGAGACGCTTCGGACGCTGTCTCTTGTTCAAGAGTGGCTTGACACAAGGAATGAGAGAGCTGAAACCCATGTCTTGCATACGTCTGTGCGTGGTGGTTCTTGAAGCACTGACTCCAGCTGCAGTCCACTCTTTGTGAATCTCCCCCACATTTTTGAATGGGTTTTGTTTCACAATCCTCTCCAGGGTGCGGTTATCCCTATTGCTTGTACACTTTTTTCTACCACATCTTGTCCTTCCCTTCGCCTCTCTATTAATGTGCTTGGACACAGAGCTCTGTGAACAGCCAGCCTCTTTAGCAATGACCTTTTGTGTCTTGCCCTCCTTGTGCAAGGTGTCAATGGTCGTCTTTTGGACAACTGTCAAGTCAGCAGTCTTCCCCATGATTGTGTAGCCTACAGAACTAGACTGAGAGACCATTTAAAGGCTTTTGCAGGTGTTTTGAGTTAATTAGCTGATTAGAGTGTGGCACCAGGTGTCTTCAGTATTGAACCTTTTCACAATATTCTAATTTTCCGAGATACTGAATTTGGGACTTTCATTAGTTGTCAGTTATAATCATCAACATTAAAAGAAATAAACATTTGAAATACATCAGTCTGTGTGTAATGAATGAATCTAATATACAAGTTTCACTTTTTGAATGGAATTACTGAAATAAATCAACTTTGTCATGATATTCTAATTTTATGACCAGCACCTGTAAGTACTTAAAAAGATTTTACTGCACATTAAGTACCTGTGTCACCATAGCATCAATGAAAATACAGTAGTAATGTTAATTTTCTACTCATCAGTTCCATTATTTGTTTTTTTACAGTGTTTTTCTTTGAATTGTTAAAGATTGAGTTACAGGTATCAATGGGACCCAACATAGAGCATGCAGAATTGTGTGTCAGCAACTGTAGAGATGTACATTGTGATCACCATATATAAAAGCAGTGCATACAAAAAACTCCAGGATGTATCATGTGGAGTAATTTGAGGCACTGACCTTCTGCATTGTTAATTCATCTTCATCTGTAAATTTAGGCAACAAGCAGCCTAAGTATCTAGAGCTCTGACTGGATATTCAGCAGGCTTGTTGTGAAGCACAGTAAATGACAGTATAAGCCACAGAGTTTTGTTCCTTTTATTCTCCATCTCTATTCTTACCAATCCACACACACCCGCTGCAACTAAAATAATATTAATAAACATTTCATTTGTTATTTATTGATAATTCCAGTGGTTTGTTGCACATTATGTATTTATATATCTAAAACTGAATAAAACCAGCAGATGATTGGACTGACAGCATCTGATTATTATTAACGTTCTTCTTCTTCTTGTTAAAATTCCACGCATATATTTACTAAACACATCAACATTCTGTGGAAGGTTAATATTACTAATAATCAACTTCTTGATAAAGATTAAATAGCATCCAAAATAAATTATGAATAGAATAAATGATGTAAACTGCGGTAGGCTGGAGCCCTGCCCAGGGTTTGTGTTGGCTGGGATTGGCTCCAGCAGACCCCCGTGACCCTGTAGTTAGGATATAGCGGGTTGGATAATGGATGGATGGATGGATAAATAATGTAAACACATGTTGTTCAACTATCACCTAGATAAACAAGGGGTTAATTGATGATCTTATGGGCAAATTAGTCCATTGGTGACAAAACCAATCTCTTGCAACCTGAAAGGATTACTGGAACCAAACAGTCTCTTAAACTGTACCATCCTCGTCAACATGATCACAGTCCTTTCAGAAGCAAACTAAAACCAAATAAACATGAACACAAGAGCAAAGAGTAGAAATGATGTGGGTATATTATCCTGCATTTAAATCCAGAGTATATAAATCAAAAATCAAAATCACAGTTTTGTTAAAAATAAAATCAAGTTTGTTCTCAAAGATGAAGGATGTAACACTGTATAATAATAAAATTCAGATTCAGTCAGCTATACAGGGAGCTATCTTGGTATTGGTGCAATGAAATGAAATATACTGTGTGGCGAACGGCCGGGGTCCATGCCCGGCTGGGACGCCCGTTCGCTATATGTTCAGGGGGAGCAGCCATGGACTGTGCAATACCTTCTTCTGGACGCTAGATGGCTGTCCCCCTGGGTTGGAGTGGTGCCTCGGTTTCCCGCAGGGCTCCATGGGAATTGGAGTTGGGTGCAGTCCTGTTGGGTCCCGCAGGCACTGCCAGGGGGTGCTGCAGCTAGGTCTCTTGAGCCCGTATGGGCAGTGTATTCGCCACACCCGCAAGTGCAGCTGGAACTCAGCAGTCACCACTGGAGCACTTCCGGGTTGACTATAAAACAGGCCAGCAGCCACCACTCAATGGCCAGAGTCAGGAGGAGGAGGAGGACGAAGCTTGATGGAGAGGAGTGGTGGTGATTAAAGGAGAAGAGTGTTGGTTCTTTTGTGTGCTTTACTGGTCTGCTTTGGGACTGTGTTGTGCTGTGGGACACGGGGAAGACGTGCCCCACAGGTGAAGAAAAATAAAAGTTTCTTTGCTTTTATATGTGCCTCCGGTGTGGGTCTGTGTCGGGTCAGGCGCCTATATAGTGCCTTTGTTACAATTGCCAACACACAATTATGAGCTAGCAGCTCTCTACTAACAAGAATGTTGAATGTTCAGTTATAACAATAAATGGTGCAATATGATACAGTGCATCCGGAAAGTATTCACAGCGCATCATTTTTTCCACATTTTGTTATATTACAGCCTTATTCCAAAATGGATTAAATTCATTTTTTTCCTCAGAATTCTGCACACAACACCCCATAATGACAATGTGATAAAAAGTCTATTTGAGGTTTTTGTAAATTTATTAAAAATAAAAAAACTGAGAAATCACATGTACATAAGTATTCACAGCCTTTTCTCAATACCTTGTCGATGCACCTTTGGCAGCAATTACAGCCTCAAGTCTTTTTGAATATGATGCCATAAGCTTGGCACACCCATCCTTGGCCAGTTTCGCCCATTCCTCTTTGCAGCACCTCTCAAGCTCCATCTTTTTGGATGGGAAGCATTGGTGCACAGCCATTTTAAGATCTCTCCAGAGATGTTCAATCGGATTCAAGTCTGGGCTCTAGCTGGGCCACTCAAGGACATTCACAGAGTTGTCCTGAAGCCACTCCTTTGATATCTTGGCTGTGTGCTTAGGGTCGTTGTCCTGCTGAAAGATGAACTGTCGCCCCAGTCTGAGGTCAAGAGTGATCTGGAGCAGGTTTTCATCCAGGATGTCTCTGTACATTGCTGCAGTCATCTTTCCCTTTATCCTGACTAGTCTCCCAGGGGTTGAGCGAGCGACACGAGCAGTGGGCTTTATGAAGTAATTGGACTATTTATCAAACTTTTCATTTTATGTGTTACCCTACTGCTCTTGAGATTGTGTTGCTGAGTTTAGCATTTTACATTCAGCGCATCAACATAAATTTTGTTTTTTCTGAAATATTGAGACAGATTACTTCAGGCAGGAAATTGAATAATACGATCACCCAAACATTTGCCTCTGGAAATGCATTTTTTGGATGCTATTACCCATGGCTGCTGAAAGTATTTGTGAAGCAAATACATGCTCAGGCTGACAGTGTGCTATGGACGTGCTATGGATAATGGATGGATGGATGGATGGATTTCACTCTTGGTTTGCCACAGCTTGATACAACCAACCAATATTTCAAATTGACAGAAACTGACATTCTTATATATAAACGTCTGTGCGTGGAAATGTGTGTGTCTGTCTGTCCGGCCTGGAATTGAGAGGTAGAGTTGGGGTAAGAGCTCCACCTCCGAGGATACACAAGCGAGGCCAGCACATCGGCAAAATGAAACCTCCAAAGAAAGAGTCACTCGCTTAGCAGCTAATACATAAGCGAGACGAGCATATCGGCAAAAGGGTATTCCTTTTACTTTTCCTCCTGCCGCTAATACACAAGCGAGGCAAGCACATCAGCAAAACACAACCTCCAAAGAAAGACAGACGCTTAGCCACTAATGCACAAATGATGGAAGCATGTCGGCAATAAAATGCATTATTTATTATTATTAAAACGAAACCTCCAAGGAGAGAGATGCCCAGAGTAGTTCCTTTCAATTACCTGACATCTCTACATTTCAATCTTTTTTTCTGACTATTTCAATAATTTCTAGGACCCCGTGCTTTTTACAGCACAGGCTTATACAGCTAGTACTTAAATAATATGAAAATCCAATTAATCACCTCCAATACAGGGATGATTTAAACTTATTTAGCAAAAACAAGAAGATTTAACAACTACTAAAAAATCATTAAAGATTTCACTGAAAATTTTATTTTGGACTGAGAAAACTGCTCAAAGGCCACCATCAATACAGGAAAATTATCAGCAAGTTCAGATATTCAGATGAATGAAAACTGTATTTGGAATTTAGACAGAGAGAAAGTGTTAAAATACCCAGATGACGATGATGTACTGTAGACGGAATTCTGCATGAGAAAGAATGTTACAAATGAGCGAGAACCATCCTGAAAACAGAGCTGAAAACCAAGAGCAAAATGTGAGAGATAAATAGCACAGCAATACCTATGCTTCGGTTTTGAAATAATAGACTGGAAGAAATAAGAGACAACAAATAGCGCTGAAGAACAGCAAAACTAAAGGCTCTTTACAATGAATGGCCCACATTATCGAACAAAAGCATGTGTGCTGTATTCTAAAAAAAATAAAGGAGGAGATGGTTTCACAGAAGTGGAAACTGTACACAAAAACAGCAATGGTTTGATTACTTTGAGTAAGCCAAGGATAAATTCATCAGTATGGTATGTGAGCATGAAAACAACAAAGCCAGACTGGAATAATGTTGTGCTTTGTTTCTGTGCTTTGTCGACTTTACCTGGAATGGTATTCAAATCCTGTCTGAACACGGTTTAGTTGTAGTTGTAGTATTGTTACAATGCCTATAAAACATATTTGCCCCTTGGAAGTTTTCATATTTAAGTATTACACAAAATTAAATTACAGTAGATTTAATTAGACTTTTTTGTCACAAACAACAGAAAAAGACTCTAATGTCAAAAGAAAATAGATCTGTGAAAAGTTGTATAGATTAATTACAAATATACAATATAAAATAACTGAAGAAAATTAACAAAATGGCAATACAAACACTTAACAAAAATCATTTCCAGCTCAATTCCTTTGCAGATGGAAAGACCAACCAGTGCAGCTGTAGAGTAAAGAGTTAACGCCACTTATTTCATCATTACAGTTACGTAAGTGCACACCTGAGATAGCAGACACCGGAGTGCAATTATATAATGCCTTGATAAACATCCTTTATCTACCTCCCTTTTGCCTAATTTTTTCCAAACATTAAGCTCGTCATTAATGTATTTTTAACCTGCTCCTTTGTTAGTTCCCTTTCCACCTGAAAATAAACAAGATAGCTTATTGAAAAGAACACCTGAAATTCATTCTTTTCTTTTCCATCTTGGTTAATCACAGCAAAAACATGTCAAATTAATTTAAATGGCCAAATCAGCAAAAGTATATTCCAACTCCATAATCCATCCACATCTTGTCACACAAGACAACAACAGCAAATTGTTCAAAAAAGAAAGAAAGTAGAATCATCTAGAAGTCCACTAAGTCAAAGAAATGATCATCTATATACTGCTCTTAAGTCATCATGAAACACTGTTGCTGTTAGAAATACTTTTAACATCCAGGCCAAGGTACACAGAGATAATGGCAATGCAATAAAATGTTATACATAAACTCAGCAGTTATGAAGCAGCTATTGTTATAAAAGAACTTTGTCCCTGCTCATAATAAAAGGAAATGTGAGCCCATGTGGGCTGGATGTTGTATTGTAGTAATGTTCCAAGATTTTAAATATGTGTCCTAATTCTCAGTATAAGAAATTCTAAAAGTGAGAATACAGTGTACAATGTAGTTAACATAATGGATGGACAGGCATCTTGTCTGTGATGAAGAGCAATACCTTACCCGGCTGGGAGGGATGGCGCTAGGTCCCTATCCTAGGTGGGGTGGTCATGTAATGGATGGACTGAGGGAGACTGGTTCTAGGGGACAGTTTGTCCCCAAGGTTGAAAAGTGGCAGTAATACTCTGGTAAGGGCTAGGTCCCTATCCTAGGTGGGGTGGTCATGTAATGGATGGACTGAGGGAGACTGGTTCTAGGGGACAGTTTGTCCCCAAGGTTGAAAAGTGGCAGTGATACTCTGGTAAGGTCCTAGTTTAGACTCCCACAGGGTTCCATAGGAGATGTAGTTTGGAGAGGCAACCCTTGTATATAAAGTATTGTAGGTGCAATGGAGAAGAGAAATGTACTTCAAATTCTGTCATTGTATTTTATTTATCAGAATATATATTTAAATTACTATATAAGGTTAAATATAACAAGATTGAAAAATTAATCATAAGACTGAGATCAAGATATATGAAGATATGGAGATAAATTTGTATCATGCTGTCAGCTTCATACCTGTGCTGTTGGTCCTTCCTTTGAAGATATCATCATATGCTTTCCATTGATGAGTCACTTGATACACATGAATAAACATCACAAGCACTCCCACAAGACAAGCCAATGGCACTAAAGCAGCAGTGGAGAGAGCTGCATATACATTGGGAATGAAACACCTGGAAAGAAAGAGGGAAAAAAAAGGATGAGGAAAGGTACATTTTAGGCATTTTCAACCCATCAATTGGAATGAGTGCAATACATGTTTACTTGTTTTTAACAGCACTCCTGAAATTAAAACTTTATGGAAATCTTTTGATGTCTTGGGTGGGGTTTGAGATACTCCTTTTAAAATATGTATTTGTATTTCTTCATCCACTTAAAAACTTGCTTAATGTCTGTTAAGGAGTTACAAATATACTAACTAAGGTTGTGTATTTGATTTTTAAAGCTGATACACCGTTCATCACTTTCCCCCATGCCCATGATACAATTTAGATTCAACAAAACATGGGACATACTCGGGGGAACAGAATATACAAGCACAGTACTGTACACTCTTCATAGGAGTAACAGCTTTTGAAATGACACATTTGGACTTTGTTAGGAAATCAAAACTGCATCCTGGGGGAACTAACAAAGTAAAAAAAAAAACAAAAAAAAAAAACACCGAAACTCTGAAACTCAGAAGGTGCTCTGAGGCCATCTAAAGTGTTGTTATACTGACAGCTGATTTTAAGAGATAAAATCATTCATACTGTAAAAATTATGAAGGTAACATAAAAACAGCCTATCATTACTAGACTTTTCATCGTGTCTCACACCATACTCATGAAGATAATGATCACTTCATTTATGTCTTTTGGGAAGTACTGCTGTAGTCAATAGACGTGATTAACTACTAAAGATCAATCTGTGAATAAAGCTATTCACACATAAATCTTCCACAGTCATAAATACATATTACTTGTACATGTATATCAAAGAAGGTATTGTTTAATCTGGTGGACAAAATTAAATTAGCCATTGAAAATGAGTCTATTGTGAACTTGCTCATACAAGTTTGGGGTTATTAGTATTGTCCCCAAATGTAAATAGGCTGCCCAAAGTGCATGTCATTTCTTGTAGGATTCTTGTAGAGAATTTGATCAAATAATGATCAGTGTGTTTAAATGGCATGATAAAGAATATTCATAAATCAAGGATATGTGTAAAGAAAAGGGAAAAAATGGCAAGATCAATAAATACATTCATAAATTCAGAACCTGTAAGAAATTAAAGAGGACCCCTTGACAAATAAATAAGCAGCTAAAAATAAATTACAGAGGAAAAAGAGTTACATAATGCTTATATGCCATATACCTCTAGTTCTGATTCTAGAGCTTATGATCTCATGATGACAAAGAATATTAAGAATGTTAAAAGGCCATTGGGGAGAAATATTATGGAAAATACAAAAGCTAATCCAAAGAATTTTAGTAGGAAAAGAATGGTCAAGGAAGAGGCAAAGTATATTAGGAACAAGTCAAGTTCAATTTGGGGGGCATGCACTGGTACAGTGTGTTGCCGCACCCACTACACAACGAAACAGCTCAGGATCCCGGTTGGCAGCCCCCCAGGCAGACATCCGATCCAGTCCCACCCTCCAGAAATGACCCTCTATCTGCCGCAGCCAGGTGTTACGTGGACGACCCCTTGGCCTGATCCAGCCACTTGGGTCCTCAACAATGAGGACCTTACGAGCTAGATCACCCTCGGGGAAATGCGCCACATGGCTGTAGTGCCGTAAGTGACGCTCCCTCACAATGCAGGTAGTGGGCGACCCCTTGGCCTGGTCCAGCCACTCGGGTCCCCAACAATGAGGATCTTACGAGCTAGATCACACTTGGGGAAACGCGCCACATGGCCGTAGTGCCGTAACTGACGCTCCCTCACAATGCAGGTAATGTGCCTCATTCGGGACTCCATGAGCAACCGCTCATTTGACACAAAGTCAAACCAACGGTACCCAAGGTTTTTCCGGAGAGACACAATACCAAAGGAGTCTAGTCTTTGGTCACTGGATAGCATCCATGTCTCGCAACCATATAGCAAGACAGGAAGCACCAGGACTCTAATGACTTGGACCTTCGTCCTTTTGCATAGATATTGGGAGCGCCACACAGCCCTTTCCAGCGACCTCATTACCCCCATGCTCTCCCAATCCATCTACAAACTTCATAGGAAGAGTCACCAGAGACATACAGTAAATGTCACTGCCAAAGTAAGTGAACCTCTCGACAAGGTCAACACTCTCTCCACAAACAGACACACCGCTGTGCCCAAGAGGTCATTAAAGGCCTGAATCTTGGTTTTTATCTAGGACACTCGCAAGCCCAGACACTCAGACTCCTCGCTCAGTCTCTCGAATGCCCTGATCAGAGCCTCCATTGACTCTGTGAAGATCACAGCTTCGTCAGCAAAGTCAAGATCAGTGAATCTTTCTTCACCAACAAATGCCCTACAGCCACTGGACTCCATGACCTTGCCCAACACCCAGACCATACAAGTATTGAACAGAGTAGGAGCAAGAACACACCCCTGACGAACCCCAGAATCAACAGGGAAAAACACAGAGGTTCTGCCTCCACTCTGCACAGCACTCACAGTACCAATGTATAGGCCAGCCATGATATCCAGCAACCTCGAGGGGATCCAGCAAACCCTCAGGATGTCCGATAGGGCAGCTCGATCAACTGAGTCGAACGCTTTACAAAAATCAGCAAAGGCTGCAAAGAAACTCTGTCAATATTCGCGTTTGCGCTCCATGAGAACCCTCAGTGCTAGGATGCGGTCAATGGTAGACTTCTTAGGCATAAATCTAGACTGTTTCGGTCGCTGTTGGTTAGCAAGTGATCACAGATCCTATTGAGGACGACCCTAGCAAGGAACTTACCTGGCAACGAGAGCAGTGTTATTCTTCTGTAGTTACTGCAATCCAGGTGATCACCCTTCCCTTTCCAGATAGGGACGATAAGTCCCGTTTTCCAGTAAGTTGGGATGATGTCAGTCTCCCAAATGGAAGCAAAGATTGCTTGCAATGCCAGGAGGACAGCCTTACTACCTGCCTGGAGAAGTTCACCCCGGATACCACAGATCCCTGCAGCCTTTCCTCCCCTCAGCTGTTTCACCACCTGTGCAATCTCAGTGAGATTTGGTGGTTCACAGCTAACTGGAGGATCAGCCTCAAGGATCGTGGACCCAGAGATATCCAACATTCTAGCCGGAGGATCAGCTTTGAACAACTGCTCAAAGTAGCCAGTCCAGCAGGTCACAACTGCAGTGTTATCCATAAGGACTGCTATATCAGCCGCCCTGACTGCCACTCTCCGAGGAACAGATTCGGATGTGCGTAATGCTTTGATTCCTCTGTAAGCAGGACGTGGGTCGCTAGACCACAGATGGTGTGTCACTTGCTGACAGATTCCTCTAACAAAGCCTCTTTATCTGCCCTCAGAGCCCTTGCAGCTGTCCCTCTCAGTTCCCGGTACCGACCAGAGTTGCCATCGAGCCGTGAGCTGCGACTCCTCTTGATGATATCCAGGGTGCCCTGTGAGATGAAACACTTCCTTCTGGGAACACCGATAACACCAACACAACCCTCAGCAACCTTCAGGGTCTTGTCATGGAAGGTCTCCCACATCACATTAGGATCGGCAGTTGCACCCTAATCTGCAAGTTCCTCACACAAACTGCGTGCAAACTCATTAGAAACAGCCTGGTCTTGGAGTCTGGCCAAGTCTAGGCTCATTTTCCTAGTAAGTGGTAACCTACTGGACCTAAGCTGGATCCTAAGAGTAGCAACAACAAGTCTGTGGTCAGAATTCACAAACTGGGCACTTCTGTAGACCCTGCAGTTTTGCAAGAGCCTCCAGTGTCTGTCAACAAGGATGTGATCGATCTCCTTCACCGCACCACCAGCATTGGAGTACCAAGTCCAACGATGCAGTTCTGGGCGCTGGAACCAGGATCCAGCGATTCGCAGCCCCTGACCTTTTGCGAAGTCAAGGAACATGTAGCCACTTTCACCACAGTCACCAAACCCATGGGGACCGAGACAATCCTCATAGCCAGCCCAGTCAGTGCCAGTGGCTGCATTGAAGTCACCCATGACCAGAGGAATGTCACCTTGTGGGCACCCATCAACAACCGAGCGAAGCTGTGAATAAAATGTCTCCCACGTCAAGACATCACTCACTGGGGTCGGAGCATACACTGAGACAACAGACATGGCACCCAGGGAGTGCCGTAATCTGAGTCTCATAATACACTTGTTGAAAGGAATGACATAGGACACCATCAGAAGAAGTCAATCTGCTACAGCAACAGTTACTCCCCGAGTATGACAGCCATCAGAGCGACCAAAAGCTCTAAATTTTAGTTGACATGAAGAAAAATGATTAAAATTAGAGCTTATTTTAAATGCTCAAAGTAAAAAATGTTATGTAGTACTTTGTATCCATAAACATGGTGAACAATGTTCTGTGTTGCTGGCTTAAGAGTTGTTGCACAGGTGATGTCACTAAGCACGAGTTCCAGGAGATATTGCCCAGCAACCTGTAAACACATTACTAACCGCAAATGCTCAAGATAGAGGAGCCTACAACAAAAACAAGATGGCACTGCAGTAAAACATATTTACTTGTAAACTACATTAAAATACATTCAACTCAAAAACCAATGTGATGACTAGATTCCTTAATGTCTAAAATCCCTGGAACGAAGTTTCAATTATTTTGTAGAGGCCAAGAAGTAACTAAAAAAAATAAAAGAGTGCTTTAGAAGGTCATTGAGTATGTATGCACCTTAGATGTATCTTTTAAAAAACAAAAATCACTACACACTGGAGAAATCCTAAAGACTGTAAGCTAGCAAATGATGTCCCAGTATACAAAAATAGTGGTAGAGCCATTACGCTTACCATGGGGCAATGGCTAAATTTGAAAAACAGGTCAATGAATACTATGACCTTTCAAACGTCAATGACTGATTCAAATTGCTTAAAGCTCTGAAGTGTGATTTGATAACACTTTAGCTTAGAATCTATGAGGAGTATCTGTAGTTCATGATCACAATCTCCATGTGGCAGAGGGTATGACCTCTAAGACTTGTCAATCAAGTAATGAAAGAAAAAAGAAAGATCTGGCATATCAGGATGCTTTTCTCCTACTGCAGTAAATCTGGTAGTGATAACACACGAAGGCAGTTTAAACTCATTATTGTGTTGTACTTTTATGACCAATACATGCCTTTGATTCAGCATCCCCAAAGACGAGTCAGACTTTCCAGGGGGCTGCATCTTTTTAAATAAAGTAGACACTGGAATTGAAGGAGGGTGGCTTTGGATCATCCTTTGCTCAAAGCCCCTGATTTTCTCTGCAACTCACTTGAATCTCCACAGGGAACTTCCACATTCTTCTATTCAATCTGATATCTGTGTGCAACTCGTGTGAAACACCAAAGGGGAACTGATCTATGAAATAATATCTACAAGCCATTGTCTTCAAGAGACTGTGGCTTGGTTGCAACATTTTCACTTTTGCCTAGGGCAGCAAAAAAAATAGAGCTGGCCGTGACAAAGACATTATATAAAGAAATGACACTATGAGTGTAAAATGGGTGGTAATTCTATAATATCTCTCCATTATAAAAAAAAATCTTGGGACGAGACAAGACTTTTTTTTCTGCAACGAGACATGGTCTTTTGAAGAGAGATCTTTTGAAGAGAGACAGAGAGACACTTTCAAATCCCGCAAGACGGTCAAGTCACGTCATACTTTGTGAAAGATAAAGGCACTGTCGTCCTCTTGAACCCTCAGGTCAGACGTCAGACACCAGATAAAAATCCAATTATTATTTATTTTATAATAATAATGTGCACCAAGCACCCTTCTCTCCACAATACTCATAAATAAATCAATACAAATAAACCAATCCTCCTCTCCCAGACGCGTTGCCACCCTTCCACCCAGCTCAGCTCGACGTCTGGGATTTCCCATAGTCCTTTTATAGTCCTTGACCCGGAAGTGTTTCGCCCTCTCTGTCCACGTGATTAGGAACACTTCCGGGTCATATAAAAACTCTTCTTCACCCCGGAGGCACGTCGTTTCTTCCTGTCATGTGATCATGATGCACCTCCGGGTTATAGGGCACATAAGAGTCCGACAACCTCCCTACAACGACTCCTGGAGGCCCCCATGGTATCCAGCAGGGCTGTGCATATAAACTACAAAGTCCATGAGGCCCTGGTGGAATTCGGGGAACATTCATGCTGTCGGGAGAGCTCCACCTGGCGGCCTGGGGGTGAGGGCCGGAATATTTAGCCAGCCATCCACCACAACTTATAACCTTTGTAAGCAAGTCTTTTGCACGTCATCTCCTACTTACAACCATTTTTAAACAAGACCACGGTCATTTAACCTCTCAGTTGTTGGAATGCTTTTGGCAGACACACTTCCTGTGCTCTCAGCTCTTAAAAAATTTTATATGTTTTAGATGACATGTCAACGACTAGGAGAAGAAGAAAGAGCAGTGCGTCGAAAACAGGCCCAAAAGCGTTAGAGAGAAAAGAAAGCAAAAAAGAACAAAAATAATCTATGTGCAAATTCTGAAAATAAGAAAAGTAATAATCAGCCCGTCCTGTGAGACTAGACTTTATGCCAAGAGATTTAGCCACGCCTGGGGCTGGAAAAAGACAAAGCAGAACATCGTAAAGTATTCAAAAACTTTAGCGTGATACACATGCAGAGCAGGTTAGAGATAATGAAAGTCGGAAAATTCGAAAGTCTCAAAATATGATAGTAAAGATCGCATTAGCGCAAACAAACGGAAAATATTACTCAGTGAAATAATGGAACAATGAAAAGAGATCGAATAGTGTGATTTCTGGGGGAGAAGAGAGACATGGCATTGAGACAAAAGGACAGCTGCTGTACAGGCTTTTAAACGTTCAAAGTACCGCATGAGATGCAGATCACGCGGTACAGCAGCAGCAGCAAGCCAGCAGCTGATCGAGCAAAGAGGAGGTAAAAAAAATGTATTTGTATTTGCATTCAGCCCCTCTCTTCACAACGGCGCATAGCGCAGGAGGTGGGGGGGATGGGGTTTGCTAAGCAAAGTCTATCTATATAAAATGATGAAATGTCCAGGGATTGTGCTTGGTTGTGATGTTGTTATGTTGTTGAACAATGGCAACAAGATGCACAAAGAAAGACGGACATAGGGGGCTAGCATATCCCGTGAACAAAGGTTCCTAAATGCATAATGTGATCAAAACAGACAGACGTATCATTGCACCATTGTGCTCATTTTAACAAATGGGTCTTTGCTAAGCCAGTAATATAATTACTTTGCAAGGTATCACCAATCCTGTTTATAAATATTGGTGGCATGAATATGGTATTTCCATAAAAATTGAAACACTGTACCTGTTGAAGCTTGGTTGATAGCTTCCAAAAATGTGTTTAAGATGTTATGACAAGCTTTCATTACAGAATTATTAGACACAAGGGCCCTTCCCCTGCTAATGGAAGATTGATGATAGCAATTACTTTCTTTCAGGTGGTTGAAATTTTTAACTGCATGAAAGGAAGCTCCATTTAGTGGCTTCTCTAAACCAGAATTACAGCATGACATACCCATCAAGCCTGTGTACACAAATTTGTTTGTCCCATATATTAACAGGAAAGGTTTGCATACTTTTCAGTCTCATAACACTACAGATCAGCACTCAACCTGTCATCTTCCCATTTCTCTGTCTACTTGACAGGTGAAACAGAAATGGTGTTTTATGTAACATCTCTGTGAACTATGGACTTAATTACACCAGTTGGGAACAGCCTTTAAAATCCACCTGAGATTTAGATTTTTTTCTTGCAGTGGCCCTTAGGGGTATTTATGTCCGGTATACTCCAGTGGCCCCACAAGGCATTGTCACCCCTGAGCCCTGACCTGTCCAACTTTCGAAATACATGTTCTCTATGCAGAAGAGCAGGATCCCCCTTGTCCCACTCAGGATATCCCTGCTTTCATTTAAGGTCTACCAGACAATCCTCTCTTAAATAGATGGAAATACACAATTGGAATTGTTTGGGAATGCCTAGTGTCTGTTTCTCAAGTCAGTGTAAAATATTACTGCTATGTTCTTTTGTTTTTCTTTTTTATTCTTGTTTATAATTTTCTTCACTATTTCGTTAGATATTTTTTAGATTTGCACATGCTGCTCTTTTGGAACAATGTTTTGCTAGAGAGAGTGATCCACGTGCATGCATGCATTCATATGATAGCACAGGATGTGGTCATAATGTTCATCATCAAAACAGCAAGTATATGGGTGCATAAAGCATCAGCACATTTCATTTCTAAAAGGAAGGCCCTTTCACAAGAGAAACACTATTTTATGAGTCATTTCTTTTTAGTTTTATGGTTACATTTGACCATTTGGCAGTGCAGTGATTTTGATTTACTCTTTTGTTTAAGTTTGATTATTAAATACATACACATCTACTACATTTGACTGGTAGTAGATCATCAGCGGCTTGCACCAAAAGAAAATAACTGTTTTGAAGGTTTGTTTAATTTTAAAAGAACAAAACAGTTGTCACACTAACAAACACACATAATTCTGCCTGGAGATGCTTTGCAGCTCCATGGTGGTCTGTAGAGCCACCAGTGGTTCCCTGAAAATATTCCATGATGGCAGTATTTATAGAAGTCACACAGAGAATATAATTTCAATGTATATTTTGTATCTATATTCTGCACTTTCCACTGGTTGATTCTATCTGTCCACACTGTGATTTAGAGGTGCACATTGACAAAATTGTTCAATCTCGGTCTTTATTTAGGACCCTGTGGCTTTGTGTCAGTACCGACTGGGTACACCCTGCTTTATAAGATAGATAGATAGATAGATAGATAGATAGATAGATAGATAGATAGACAGATAGATAGATAGATAGATAGATAGATAGATAGATAGATAGATAGATAGATAGATAGATAGATAGATAGATAGATAGATAGATAGATAGATAGATAGATAGATAGATACTTTATTAATCCCAAGGGGAAATTCACATACTCCAGCAGCAGCATACTGATACAAAAAACAATATTAAATTAAAGATTGATAACAATGCAGGTAAAAACAGACAATAACTTTGTAAAAAATAGATAAATATTTCCCAGAATCACAGAAGGCACCACTTTCTCGCAAGCTGCTTCATTTTTAGCTTAGTGTCGGCTCTGCTGCCACGATACAGTCTTCTTACCTCGTCTGGTAAATAGGGGACCAGACCAGCACTGGCATTTGTTCTCAGCGCTCGAAGTTGAGTACTTGAATAGACGAGTCTCAGCGTGTAAAAATCCATGCTCACGTTGTAAAAGTAAGTGTGTCCAGGGAACGAATCCACATAAAATAAAGTGATAGGAGTGATCAATAAAAAAGAGAAAAATAAAAGTAGAAAAATAAAGTCGTACACAGAGCTGCTGAAAAGGCTGCCACTCTCGGCGGTGCCTGAGTCATAGCCTAAGCAACTTTCTTAAGTATTTAATTTGAACTTGTAGCGTGCGGACAGGGCCCTAGCTCGGCCGGGACGCCTCCATGCTGGGAGGACTGGGGGAACAAGCATGGCTAGAACGTTACCTCCTCCAGCGGTACCTTTGACTCCCGCAGGGCTTCATGGGAGTTGGAGTCTGGTGCAGCCCTGTTGGGATTCGCTGGCGCTGCCAGGGGGTGCTGAGCCCTTATGGGCAGTTCTTCTGCCACACCCTTATAAAAGAAGCCAGCAGCCACTACTTGAGGAGTCGGGAGGAGGACGACGAAGCTTGACCGGAGTAGTGGAAAAGAGAAGAGAAACAGAAAAGAAAAGAAAGTATTGTGTATGTGCTGTGCTTTGGACTGTGTTACTGTGTTGTTGCGCACAAGGAAAAATAAAAAGTGTGTGCCTTGAACTTGTGTCCCACGCTTGTCTGTGTCAGGTTCAGGTGGCAGTGCCAGCCTGGGTGGTCCACAAACCTAAAGGTTTTATTTTTGCTTCACAATCATTTATTAGACAAACATTTATGTTAAAATCCAATTTCCTACTTTATAGAACAATATTTGACATGTTTTGTTAGTCATTAACTACAAATATGCTAGGAGGTAGCCTCCCTGGGCTTTGGTACCCACAGGGCACACTGGGAATTGGAGTCCTGGAGTCCAGCCCCTTTGGGTTCTGTGGGTGCCGGCAGGGATATATAATACCAACTTTCTCAGACTTCTGTCTGTCCTGGAAGTACTTCCTATGGACAATGCCCTGGCACTGAATGTACTCCCAGGTCTCAGATAAAAGAAGCCGCACTGCCTCATCCAAGTGAAATGGAGTCGAGAGTGGAGGATGGACAAAACTTGCCTGGGAGGAGTGGAAGAGAAGAAGAGACAAAGAGGAAGACTTTATTGTGTGTTTAACAAGAAGCCAGTATTGAATAGTAGTTGTATAAGTAAACCTTGTATTTGAACCAGCATATGTGTCTGAGGTTGTGTCTGAGGTTTGGGGTGCTGCAATGTGCCCTACAGTTGACAATCTTAATGCATGTATTCTTTAGTGTATACTGGAAGCAACAAACAGCCCAAAAATGCAGACTTAATGAAACAATAAAAAGTGTCATGGTAGATTTCTCATGGCAGAAAACAGAATGAGCACAAAGCTCTCGCTTACACTTTGCATTCTCCCACAGGCAATTCTCAAGCATTTGCTTTTGTTTTTCAGCATCAGGCCTTTGAATAAATTTCAGATATTTTATCTGAGGAATTCATTTTTGGCAACATTCTGTTCCTGTTTTCTTTTGTTACTCCCTCTGTAAAGTAAACTTTAACTTTTCTGCTTTGGGAATTTCATTTTATGGTATACTGAGATTTTAGAGGGAATTGGAGTGAAGAAACCAAACAGCCTGCGAAAATGTGTTATTGCTGATTAACTGGAATCGAATAAACATTTAAATGTCAAAAAAATAAATAAACTTGGACAAAACAACAATATACCATGCGGCCATACCATGAGGATACAAAACATAATAAGGGGGTAAATGTTTTCAGTTTAACATTGTATATGTTTTTTAAAGCTAACTTGATATTGATTATTCATTAATTACATTTATATTGCACTTCTCTAACCTGCTCAAAGCACTTTCACATAGACAGTTGGGAACCACTTCAGTTACCACAAATACAGTATGCAGCAGCCACCTGGATGATGCAATGGCAGCCATTCTTGCACCAATATGCTCACCATACATTAGGTATTAGGTGGTGAAGGGGTGAGAGAGATAGCTAGTCAAAAAGAGACAGAGGAAGATTAGGGGATGAGAATGACCAGGCCATCGTGAGCAATTTAGTCAGTATATCAGGAAACATTGTACTCTTTTCAAGAGATGCCCATGGAACTTTCATAACCACATAGAGTAAGGACCTCACTTTTACATCGGAAGAACAGTGCCAGTGTTTACAGCACAAGCACCTCATCACTGCTCTGGGGCAATGGGATCCACTAACACAGACCACCTGGTAGTCGCCCCCTGATGGTGTCACCAACACCTTTTCCAGCAGCAAGCCAAGCTTTTCCTAGATGGTCACCTATATAAGTACTGGCTAGGCCAAAACATGCTAAGCGTCAGGTGGATTACCTGTTCTGAACTGGAAGTGGTATGGCTACAGGCTGATACCTATAACTAGGCACATATCAAATAGGTAAAGACAGAAATACATGTTTAACATTAGTTATTATCTGAACATTTATGGTTAGAGTTAGTCATTTGTTCTTAAGGTAAACCACAAACACATCTGGAATGTCCAATGATTATCCTTTGTTAGCCTGGGCTGTAGAAGACCACTGTCCTTTCACCCATTCGGAGTATTTGGGTCTGGTCTGTAACTGTAAAACTGAGAGGTCCACCATGGCTAACTGCCTCTACATTCCCTTTTCTTGTTAAATTTGCACTAACATCTAATTTTTCATTGATATAACAGTCCTGGGTGGCATGGTGCTGCAGTGGGTAGCGCTGCTGCCTCGCAGTTAGGAGACCAGGGTTTGCTTCCCGGGTCCTCTCTGCGTGGAGTTTGCATGTTCTCCTCGTGTCTGCCGGGTTTCCTCCCACAGTCCAAAGACATGCAGGTTAGGTGCATTGGCAATTCTAAATTGTCCCTAGTGTGTGCTTGGTGTGTGTGTGTACCCTGCGGTGGGCTGACGCCCTGCCTGGGGTTTGTTTCCTGCCTTGCGCCCTGTGTTGGCTGGGATTGGCACCAGCAGACCCCCGTGACCCTGTAGTTAGGATATAGCGGGTTGGATAATGGATGGATATAACAGTCCTTGCTCAAATTAGCACCAACGACCTTCTGTATGACTGGCTTAATGATGACAAACACTGAGGAGTATTTTAAATTTGATCATTTTTAATTCTATGCCTTTGCAGTAACCCAAGAATCTATGCATTGTAATGAGTTCTTACTTACTGTATAACTCAAATTTGTTGCCAGTGCATATTCCTCATGGAAAAGTGTGCAATTAATAAAAAATGAGGGAATAACTTATATTGATTGGAAGATTATGATATAATTGGCTCCAGTGAAAGAAGGTTTCAAACTAAATTACACCCTGGGACAGGCTCTGGCTTTCCTGTGACCATGCTCAGCATAAAGTGGGTTTAGAAAATGGATGGATAGACATTTTTATTAATATTTCAAGCTTTATTTTGAAAGTTACACCTTAAGCAATTCTCATCAACATACTATACATCTGCATGGTGTGACTGAGATGTATCCTTTTAGATTTTTTGGTTAAAGCTTAAGCTATAATGAGTCATACTCTATAACACCACTACTGGATGTGGTAACTGTTGAATTTGATTGATGTAAAAAACCATAACCTGTTCTTGAGAATTCCCAAGATTTTTGTTAAACTTCAAAGTTGACCCAGAATATAACGTGATGAGGATTCCTAAATACAGTTTTTGGTGCCTGTAATAGAACAAAACAAGTCCTTGACCCAGCTGTGACATTGTTTTTTGATTTAAATATTACCTAGATTAATCAATTGTTCAAATTTCACCAGCTATATTATAGTGGAGACAACACTCTAGCACAGTGGTTAGCAGGGCTGCTTCTTGTATCAAGCCTCCTGTGTTTGATTTTCACATCTTGTCATTATCAGTGTGGAGTCTGCAAACCTTCTAATCATGTCATTGTAGGTTTTCTTAAGTTAATTGCCAATTCTGAATCAGTCTTGTGTGAATGTTGATGAGTGCGAAAATGCATTGAACTGGCAACCCATTCAAGATTTACTCTTACCTTGTTCTGAGTGCTTCCTGAATAGGTTTTGACTGCCAGACTGTGAAAAGTATTATGAAGGTTACGTTATTTAAAATAATGATTTTAACTAGAGAGGGAGAGAAATGTTTGTGAAATAATATATGTTAAATTCCAGGATGAAAACTCAAAAAAATTACATCTTTTAAAGCTGACAGCAAAAGTGTAAGCTAAAAGTCTTCCAATTTTGGTATACAGTAATTGAACTCCAAACAAGTAAGAACAAGAAATGTCATATTAGGTTGATAAGTGACTCTAAAATGGCAATGTGGGTGTGTGACTGTTGCCATCCATTAACTTATCCATCCATTTTATAAACTGCTTATCTAGTTCAGGGTTGTGGGGAGCTTTTATGTTTCTTGAATGCATTGTACACTCATATCATGCACCCTAATCTAGAGTTGCCTATCAAGCTGGTCTTTGGGCTATTTATCAATTTATTATAATTATCTACAAGAGACGTTCAAAACGTTTCTGCACTTTTTTTAACTCTATTTGTTAAGAATTTCAAAAACAAATTACATCACTTTTTTACACAGTTACCTTTGTTTGCCATGCAATTTTCTCAGCATCGTACCAACTTTTTAATGCCCAATTACTACTCCTCCCACCTTCATCGTTTCCAACAAAACTATAAAAGTGTGGAAACGTTTTGAACATCCCTTATACAGTATATGCACAATGAAATGAAAAGAAAGCATTTATTGCTAGTCCCACTGGCACAGCAATATCAAACATGCATAAACAGTAGTGTGCAAGATACAATAAATATAAAAAAATATACATATACATATATACAAATATATAAAATTATATATATATACATATATACAAATATATAAAATAAATATGTATATACTATATTTTTTACAATTGTGGTGAATGAATTAATCAATTTTTCAAATTTCAAGATACAACAATGTAGAGCAACAGACGCAGATCTTAAAGAATCTTATAAATATTTTCTTTTCACAATTGTGGTGAGCTGTTACTTGCTCCCAGCACCTGCACTGTCAAGAGAAGATTAATTTAATATAAAAAAAAATGCATCTCCCTGAGTGACATACAATTACAGCCAAAGGAGCAGGAGTCCACATGTTGTTGTTAACAGCTTTTCTCATCTCCTATTACAAACCACACGGACTGATGAGATTCTGTATATGAAGGGTGACCAGGATTATTTTACTGTGTCGGGTAAACACCCTGAATGGCACTACCACATGGAGAGGACTTTACTCCAATTCCCTCTAAACTCTCAGTATACCATAAAGAACCATTTGATACTTAAAGAAAAGCAGGACATTTTTTAAAAAGCCAAATGTAAAAGATGTATCGAAAATTAAACACTTAAGGTACGCTCTGATTTACCATTAGAATATTAGAAAAATTTAGATGAGAGCAGGCCATTTAGGTCAACAAAGCTTGCCAATCCTGTCCACCTAAAACATGAAGTCTAGTTTTGAAGGCCTACAAAGTCCTACTGTCAACCACACTAATTAGCTACTTGTTCCATGTGTCTATGCTTCTCTGTGATAAGAAAAATTGTTTGTTCAAAAATTTACCTTTAACAAGTTTCCAGCTGTGTCTCTGTTGTTAAACTCATTTTAAAATAACAGTCTTGATCCACCTGAATCCTTTCATAATCATAAACACTTCAACCACGCCACCTCTTAATCTCCTTTATCTTTAACTGAAAGGTTCAGCTCTTTTTACCTTTCCTCATAATCCATCCTTTGTAGCCTTGGAATCAGCCTAGTCACTTTTCTCTGGACTTTTTCCAGCACTTCTGTTTGTTTTTTGTAGCCTGGACACCAAAACTGAACTCAGTACTCCAGATGTGTTCTCTCCATTGTGTTATCAAGCTTGAGCATAACCTCCTTGGACTTGTACTCTACACATCGTGCTATATAGCCTAACATTCCATCCATCCATCCATCCATCCATTATCCAACCCGCTGAATCCGAACACAGGGTCACGGGGGTCTGCTGGAGCCAATCCCAGCCAACACAGGGCACAAGGCAGGAATCAATCCCGGGCAGGGTGCCAACCCACCGCAGGACACACACAAACACACCCACACACCAAGCACATACTAAGGCCAATTTAGAATCGCCAATCCACCTAACCTGCATGTCTTTGGACTGTGGGAGGAAACCGGAGCGCCCGGAGGAAACCCATGCAGGCACGGGGAGAACATGCAAACTCCACGCAGGGAGGACCCGGGAATCGAACCCAGGTGCTACCCACTGCGCCACCGTGCCGCCCGTACCTAACATTCTGTTAGCCTAATTAATGGTTTCTGAACTTTGTCTTGAAGTTGATCGTTATCAATGGAAATTTAAATAATATCAAAAATACAATGCAAAATGACACCAGCAGGAATGTCACTTCCTATTTCCATTTCCAAGATCTTACTGGAAGTCACTTCTCTTTTGTAATTTGTCTGGTATCATCAATCACCAGTGTTTCTCTTGCACTTTGATTTTGTGTTGTTCAATGAGGTATCCTCTTATCTTCCGTTCCGTATAGTAAACACAAGGGGGCTCCGCCCCCTGCTCGCTTCGCTCGCCTACCCCCGGCGTTTTGAACCCGTGCCCACTGGGCAGCCACGTGTGAGGATGACGCACGTTTAATACGGAGGGTTCGCCCGTGTCACTCTGGGGCCCCCCACTGTTAATACGGAGCTCCGTCCGTACTATTATGCGGTGCATTGTGGACTACTGCGGACCCCGTAGTGTTTCCCATTTCAGTTTGTATCTCGGTCAGTTGAGCTTTGGTTTTTGAAGCTTTTGAATTCCAGTCTTCATTATCAGTAACCTGCTGTCCATGTGTTTGGCCCCCTCGTTTAACCTGTTTATGACGTCCCACTTTGCTTTCTACTCTGTCTTTCATTTCTGATCTCGCTTTATTCTGCTTTTGTTTCAATGACACCTGGTCCGTGGTGAATATAATTTCCCTTTTTCGAGTAATAATTTTCATCTGTTTGTGATACTGTGATGTTTATCGTACTGTTAATAATACATCACTGTAATGTGATTCACCTATGCTGTATAGGTTAGATGTGTGAGGATGACGTATGTTTAATACGGAGCGTTTGCCCGTGTCACTCTGGGTCTCCCCACTGTTACTACGAAGCTCTTTCCGAACTATTATGCGGTGCATTGTGGAGCATTGCGGACTCTGTAGTGTTTCCCGTTTCACTTCGTATCTCGTTTAGTCGAGCTCTTTCTTTTTGGAGCATTGCCTGCCTGGTCTGCGTCATTTCAGACGCACGTTGTAGGCGCCTGCGTTCATTAATTATATCCAGGCAGGCGTGTGTTTGTATCTCGGTCACTGGAGCTGTGTCGTGTTGAATCCGTGCCTGCTTTGTCTACACAGTTTGAGACGCGCGTTGTAGGCGTCCACGTTCATTAGATCTGTCCACGCGGGCTCGGTGTCGAAGCTGTGTTACTTGTTGAGCTGTTTGGTTTTGGAGCTGAGACAGTTTTGCTTTCGCGGTTTTAGACGCGTGTCCGTACCATCTCGGGTTTGATGTATGAACCTTTGTGGACTCCGTAGGGGGCGTTGACTCCTCTTGTTTTACTATGTCTCCTCCTGCGCTTTCACCACGCATTAGTGCCACTCACAATATGGCGGCGACGCCTGCGCTTTCCGTACTATGTCGGTTTTTACCATGCTGTGTACCTCCGCTGTGTGGTGTGGACGTTTAACTGTCGTTGTTTCTACCTTTATATTCTGTATCTCGGTGTGCATGTGTTTCGTGCCTAGGTTTTTTTGAAGCTGTTGCATTCCAGTTTTCATCATCTGTAACCCGCTCTCAATGTGTTCGTCCCCGTTCTTTAATCCCTTTATAAAGTTTTACTTTGTTTCCTACTCTGTGTTTTATTTCTGACCTCGCTTTATCCTGCTTGCGGCATGTCAGACGGTTCGTAGTCTTTCTCATTTTACTCTGGGCAGGGAAGCTTTGTTCTGTAACCTGCTCTCCATGTGTTTGTCCCTGTTCTTTAACCTCTTTATGACGTTTTACTTTGTTTCCTACTCTGACGGTTCGTAGTCTCTCCCGTTTTGTTCTGTTGGGGGGGGGGCTTTGTGTGGCGCCTGCGCACGTGCATAGTCTCTCCCATTTCACTTTGGGGGGGGGGCTTTGTGTGGCACTTGCGCACTATGTCTTTTGCATCCA
This sequence comes from Erpetoichthys calabaricus, assembly GCF_900747795.2. Classification (NCBI taxonomy): domain Eukaryota; kingdom Metazoa; phylum Chordata; class Cladistia; order Polypteriformes; family Polypteridae; genus Erpetoichthys; species Erpetoichthys calabaricus. Next base: position 54,236,247 of record NC_041400.2, read on the forward strand.
CGGGCAGGTCCCTGCGTCCATATCCGGTTTACCATTCTCGTCCATTTTAGTAATATGGATAGTGGACCTTTTCATTTATCAAAACATGAGCATGTGACTGAGTTCAGAAAGTGCACAGCAATGGCATTCTCTTGTAGTCAAGTATGCAACCTCACTATCATGCCTGAATATTAGCTAAGCTGATTTGCTTATATCTTCTATTCAGTGAACTTTATCATGGTGCCTGAGAGGGTTGCATGTTGACTGAACTCGGAGGTATGAACTTTGCTGTACTCTATACACATAGAAATAGTACTAAAATGACAGTGGTATAAAACTTATTACAAACTACAATTCACATTTTAAAAAATTACATTAAACCTATAAAAGCTGTCCTACGATAGTTTTACCAGGTAAGAATAAACTACTTAATAATTTTCAGAGAGCTACTATAACTGTATGTAGCTAGTGTCTCTTACAATGTGAATACAACAAGGATAATTTGGGAGAATCCAACACACTGGGGTTCTGCTGGTCACTAAATAAGGAAGGCGGTATAAGAGAAATCCTGTGGACCATAACAAGAATAAGAATGATCAAGAGAAAATTTGAATTCCAGGAGGCAGTTTAAAACATGTGCATAAGCAGGTGATCCAAGAGAATTGGGGAGTTCTCTGCCTACTTCTGTTCACTCTGCTGGCTCACAACTGTACGGCAGCATACAGCTCTAACACCATCTTTAATTTTGCTGACACCACAACAGTGGTGGGTCTCATCAGCAATGGGAATGAGTCAGGATATTGAATGGATAGAACAATTAACAGATTAATTTAAGTGTTTAAAGCCCCTAATGAAATAGATGATTGTTGACTTCAGAAATGGAATTGGTCGAGAAGAGCATATTCCTTGGTGTTCACCTAGCAGCTGACCTTATTTTGACAATTAACATCACCTCCACAGCCAAGAAGGCACAGCAGCACCTCCACTTCCTTCAGTGGCTGAGAAAGGCAAACCTACCTCCCATTATTCACACCTCATTCTGCAGGGTACTATCATGAGTGTTCTGACCAGCTACATCACCATCAGGTTTGGGAACTGCAGTGTCTCTTACGGCTGCATCCCACAATGGATAGTGAACAAAGCAGAAAAGATCATTCAAGACCTCTCTGACCTACATTAAATACATCTTTATCAAGTATTGCATTCATAAAAGCCTACAGCATTGCGGAGGATGGCTCCCAACTCTCCCACAGTCTCTTTGTCCCACTTCCATCTGGAAGAAGATTCTAACATCTGAACCAGTTCTGCCAGGTTCTGCAACATCTTCTACCCCTTGGCTATCCGGACTCTTAACTCTGTGTTGCCCTTTTGCCCCCAAAACCGCCACAAATTTGCTCCTAGTAGCTCATTTATATGCAATACATTGGTTACATTTGCTAGTACTGTCTTTTTATTAGTAGTAACTGTTACCATTTCAGTGTATTACTATCTATTCAGTCAGTTAATCATTTTCTAACTCTCTTATTCCTGAACAGGGTTGCAGATGGTGCTAGAGCCTATCCTAGCTAGCATAGGATGGAAGGCAGGAAAAATCTGGTGGACAGGACACCAGTCCATCACAGGGCAAACACACACACATCCCAACCACTCACTAGAGCCAATTCAGTATTGATAACATACCTAATCTGCATGTCTTTGGACTGTGTGTGGAAACAGGAGCACCTGGTGGAAACTCATGCAGACACAGGGAGAACATACAAATGCCACACAGACCTCGGATGTGAACCCAGTTTTCCTTACTGTAAGGCAGAAATGCTACCACTGTTCCACCATGCCGCCCTATCTATTCATTTACCTATTATTACTTTATTTATCTATCAATCGGTTTATAATATGGCAAAGTTTGTTACTTGTCTTACACTTGTTCTGTGTTAATGTATGTGTTGCACCCTTGTCCCGTGGAATGTTTTTTTGTGCCACTGTAAGCTGCAATACTGTGTATGCTTGGTATGACAATAAACCCACTTGACTTGAGTTTTTACTTATTTTGTGTTGTTCTTGCAGTGTTACAGTTGCTCTATACAAGTTATAAATATTAACATTGTTTGAAAGAAATTAAATGACTCCCAGAGGATTCACTGAATGTTTTAACAATGTGAGATTCTTCACTGTTATAATCTCTGTGTATTGCAACTGATTAAATATTTCTGGACTACAGCTTTTGGCTATTAGAGCAGACTGTCTTCTTGCCACCCACAACCATTTAAGCCAGTTGCCTTGTTTTAACTCATTGGCTTTAATGGCATATGGCAATGATATTAAAACATGAAACAGAGGGGAAAGCAAAAATATATTGTGTGTGCTGAGGCACTGCATGCACACTTAGCCTTTAAGCATCAAATAACAGATACTGAATATATGGTATATGATGTAGGTTAAACTAGGTTAAAATGTATTTCTTTTGTGAGTTAGGCTAAAGTCAAAACTCACTTGAAGTCAGAACCATTGGACTAGGCAAGTACAATGACTGAAAAAAAAAAATCAATCAATGCAAATAAATCTGTGAATGCAGATAAAAGGCAAGCTGCCTGATTGCCAAACAGAAGGAACATTTTTCTCATTTTTACCAGGTTTGTACACAAGTCTGCCAGCACACCAACCTACATACCTTAGTTTGTGTCATTTATAACTGTTAGCTTTACGAGTTTGAAGCATTATACTGTATGAGCGTTTATTCACTAGTCCCTTGGCAACAGTCACTTACTCTCAGACGTCTGGTCTTTTAAAACTTTTCATTGATAAGAAAACACACCACACTAAGAAAGACCCCACAGTTTCACATTAGCATTTAACCAAGAAATACACCAGTTTAAATTGTCCATAGGATTTATGAAGGCAGTTTTAAATAGCATTGTGCTTGTTTATGGTTTTTAAGTTAATGGCAGCAGGCTGCCTTGGTTACTTCTTTGTACATATGGTTCTGGGCTACATAGAGGAGGGTACTAAGCTCACGAGGATGCATCTGCATCAAAGAAAAGATTTCAGTGAAAACAAACAGTGTAGCACAAAATATGTGGAATTATTCAACAGAGGTAAACAATGAAGCAATCTGCATTTCAATTATGTTCCTGAATGTAAATATGTTCCTCCTAAAGGTATTGTTAATGAATTATATAGCATAATCCAAACATTTCAGAGCAATATTTTTAATTGAAATAAGGTTGAACAGTGAGAAAACAATGCCCAGTAAGAATATAAAATCAAGCACATATGTTCATCTAATGATTGCTGTATTAAGAACATACTTTTAGGTACATTCTTAATAGATTTTAATGATAAGTGCCAGCAGAAGTACACTGTTTTGTAGTCTCATCAGATTAACAATTATATTATTAATTTTCTGGCAGTAGAAAGCTCCAGAAAATTTAGGCTTTGGAACATTTTGTACATGCAACAACTGCGAGGAGTCATTTTTTCTAAGGAAGTGGCAGGAGCATATTTGAGATATTATACCAACACACACAAATACAACTGAATAAAGTGAAAATTAAGCACAAAGTACAAAAAAAAAAAAACCTGTAAAGACTGACTGCCAATCATAAAGTACAAGAGGGGAACCTTTTGCATTAGATCAGCCAAACATAAGATAAGTGACTAATTACTGTATATGCTCATGATGAATTGCTTATTGGGGATTGTCATAAAAGACAGGAATTGGCAGGCCTTGATAATGGGGCCGTGTGTTCCACCAACACAATAGGTAGCAATAATTCTATGGCAGGTCTTCCATGTGCACAACTGCAGGACTGCATGGGAATTGTTCCAATAGGCAGCTCTGCTGGGATGTGAGGGAGCCACCAAGAGGAGCTGGCAGGAGAAGCTGTCCCTAGTTTAGGGAGGTTCTACCTGACCCTGAAGTGCTTCCTGGCACTAGCATAGCCATGGGTTGGAGGAGACAGTTCATCCTGGGCAGCACTTTTTTAGGGGCAGCACTTTGTGATAAACTTTAGGACTAGACCTTTTAGACTTTTTTGACAATTTTGTTTAATAGGGCTTTGGCAAGCTAATGTGTGTTATCTATGGTAAAATTACACCATTTTTTTGTTCATTATTTCATCTTATACAATTTCTTGTGTTAGGAATTTGTTAGTTTTCACATACCCCTTGGGGTAAGAGCACAGGGTCAGCCATTGTACAGCTCCCTTGGAGCAATTACAGGTTAAGGGTCTTGCTCAAGGGCCCAGCAGAGTAGGATCTCTTTTGGCAGTGACAGGGATTTGAATCGGCAACCTTCTGGATACCAGCACAGACCCTTAGCCTCAGTGCCACCACTCCGCTGTTACAAACACATATGTTGCAAAGTTATATTTTACAAATGCGAATCTTGACCAGTTCGCCAACTTACGCCAACCGAAGACACTCCTTGTAGACTTATTCCAACCGAAACAGATAAATCCTTCATTCTTATTATTAAGATTTTATTATTCTTTAATGAGAACTTTGCGTTTAAGAAAACTTGCCATACTTTCTTTACAGCAGCAACTGACAAACAAAATCGACTTTGAACATGTCATTGACGAATGTGCCAACATAAAAGCAAGAAAATTAATATTGTAGAATTATTGTTTGAATAGGTTGTAAATTTTAGATTATAATTAAATTGTAATTGTAATAATAAGTAAAAATGTAGTTAAAGTTTCCATTTTTGTATGATATGTATTATGTTTTATTTTGTAGATTTAACATATGTAGGAGTTTCCTCTCAGGACCTAACTTGTTGAATAAATTTAAAAAGTAATATTTCTTCTTTAAATAATGCACACATGATTTTGTTTTGTATGGAAGAGGTTAAGTACCTAAATGCTAATCAAAATGGTAGCCCAACAGTATATTAAGGAATACAATCAAAAGGAGTAATGAGATCTCAAGTTTACAGAAGACATGCAGTAAAAACAGACGTAACATGTACTGTAACATAGCATTCTCAAAACCGCTTTACACTAGAATCCCTGAAGCCTACAAAAAAATTCATAAACCCGGCCCACCTTAAATTCCTTCACACCTCTCCATCAGTGTCTTTTGTTTTGTAAATGTGTTGATCAGCACAAGCAACAACCAGCCTGCTATCCCATTCCCCTGACCGAAGGAACTCAACTCGTGCAAAAAGTTCTCCCAGCTCAAGCCAAGGTTCCTTATCTGTGTGTGAGGTGCCTGGAGTTGTACAGGGTAAATAATATATTGTTATTTGGAACACATGCATTTCATATGTGTTCCGCGTCTACAATGATCTGGGTAAATGTAGGATGACAGGAAATGCGAGAAATGCAACAAATGTTGAACACATACCTAAAACAGAAACTTTTTTCAAGTTATAGTACTAATGACAAAATTTTGACTTGAAATGTATAATGTGTGAAGACTGAAGTCCAAATATCAAATAAACACATTCACAAAAGGTACATGTATAACAAAACAAGTTCACTTGACAGTTACAGGGGGCAGAGACTACCCTTGCAGCACTGGACATAAGGTAGGCAGGAGCCCTGCATAGTGAGTTAAGTCCATCACAGGGCTCACTCACATGCACAGCCATACAGGGTGATATCTCCAATCAAATTAACTAGCAGGTCTTTAGGAATGCGGAAGAAAATCATACATAGATATGGAGAAACATGCACAATTCACATATATGACAACCAGATGTGGGCTTCAAACTCAAAAAGATCTATAACAAAGCAGTACTAATTATTGTAACACCATGCCACTAAGGTGTCAGCATGAGGTAAAATCCATACTCTCAATTAGCTAAACTGCTAGCGTTAGAACCAGGAATTCGAACATCATAGTCAAGTAGTTAATGTGACCTAGCATACAGTTCTGAATAGCGTCTTCCACAAATAAAATATAGGAAATCTCCAGCTTAACCATGTCAGGAGTTTACTGGGATTCACTGAATTTCTGAGTTTCATACTACTATGAGTTGCTATGAGATTACAAATGTTTTCATAAAAATATATTGTGTATTAATATAGATATACATATATCTCCAAAGCATGTGAATATATGAAATGTAAAGTCTTCCCTGAAATTAAGTCTCTGGTAAATATCTTTATGATACAATGAGAATCTTTTTAACTGCCATGTTTCACTGCTAGGTACATAGAGCTAAAAAAGGACAGTAAAAACATCTAGGTGAGAAACGTTTAGTAGTGTTCTAACATAAAAAGAACCATTATTAGTTATTTTAAATCCCACTCCAAAGCCCAGATGTCAAATGTCTCACACTAATTTTATGGTCCCTCCAGCCAACTCTAGTTATTATTGATTTATATTGATCTATGAACTTAGTGAAATAACCTCCCAGGGATCTTGGCTATTTCAGCAAGAGTATTTATAATATTTACTTATTCAATTTAAACAGGCACCCAGATGCAAGTCTATGCCTGCCATTACAATCAAGTTTACTATATTGATTATCACTTCTAAGATGTTTAAAATACATCCTTATGGGACTGAACATGAGCTCCCGGATTTACTATAGATCTGCCAATAGTTTACTTAGCAGTGAATCTTCCAGCTTCAGCACAGAATTATGGGTTACAAATTTTATTATTAGGCCTTTGTAAATTAATCTGTTAGTTAATTACTACTGAGTATCAAGACCTTAACATTATAAGAACGGCTTGGGTTGTGTTATGTAGCAATACTTGACAAGCAAAGGCATTACAGTAAACCTTTAAAGCTTCTATTCAAAAATTATACTAAATTTTGTAATTGAAAAAAATTAAAACACAGCAGAAAACCTCACCTGACTAGAGCACAGATCATTAGTTGTGTAGCTTCATCACCCTCATCAAATATAGCACGTACAACAAATCTATTAATCAGCCATATCTAAATGACAAATTAATGATAATAATAAACAATAACAGCTTTCAAAAGCCTTCACTTAGATCCGGTCACTAACTGTATCAAGATTTGTTGATGTAGTATACTGAAGGTAGCTAAATAAAAAAATACTTTGAATCTGGTGTTTATTTTACTAAAGTCAAAGTCAAAGCAAACTTTATTGTCATCTCAACCATATACAGGTATATAGATAGATGAAATTGTGAAGCTCAGGGTCCACAGTATAACACCATAATGTGCAAATAAAAATTAAAAATAGAAATAGTATTAAAATTTAAATTTAAAATTAAAACACAAACAAGACAAGACATTGTGCAAAGACAAGACAAAAAAGTAGCAGCAATATTGACGTGTAGTAAGCAATATGAACATTGATGCAATGTATGGTATTTGCAATCTAGATAGATAGATATAGTCAATAGATATGTAATATAATAAATAAATAAATAAATAATAGATATAGATAATACAGAAATTATCAGTGAATGATAATAGTTGTTTAAGACGTTAAACTGCGTTTGTAAAATATGTCCTGTAGTGAAGGGAGAGGCACCCTAATAATGTTCTTTGCTGTCTTCACTATCCTTTGCAGGCCAGATATGTGGCAGTTGCCATACCAGACAGTGATGCAGCTGGTCAGAACACTCTCAATGATGCCTCTGTAGATCATGGTGAGGATGGAAGGGGGAAGACTTGCTCGCTTCAGCCGCCTCAGGAAGTGTAGTCTCTGCTGGGCTTTCTTGATTAGTGATGAGGTGTTATGCATCCATACGAGTTCCTCAGTTATGTGCACACCGAGGAACTTGGTACTCCTAACAGTCTCTACATCTAAACCATTGATGCTGAGTGGGATGTGGGCAGGATGTGATTTTCTGAAATCCACAATTATCTCTTTTGTCTTGTCGAGATAGATTGTTGTCTTTACACCATATGGACAGCCGTTCCACCTCATCTCTATATGCTGTTTCATCATCCTATATATATTGTCACGCACGAGCGCATGGGGAGCAGCTTAAGGACCCGAAGCTCATCGCGACAAGTCGTGCCAGGGGACACTGGCGGGGTACTAACCTCTCTCTCTCTCTCTCTCTCTCTGTAGAAAAGACGAAGTACCACCACCATAATCCTACCTGGACACCTAAGAGAACAACACTTTCACGTCCCTTTCTCTCCTCTGTTCCCCCACTTATGACGTCTACTACCCATCCACCATCACGCCTTCCCAGCATTCCACATTCTTAATTTCCGGTCCTGCTCTTTAAAATGTCCGTCCACCCATCCTTTTTGTCTGATGATTTGTTACAGTTATTTGACCCTTTTTGCTTTGCAGTATACGGGGCTAAACTCCCCAAATCTTTATGAGCATTTGTCCTTTATTCTACAATATACTATATGTTATTTTTTATTTCACACATTTATGATGCACCTGGACACATCATTTGTGATTGCACCTGGGGCCGTAGGATATTTCAGATCTTTTAACAATCATACAACCTCACGCAAGAGACCCTGCTAGGATGATCAGGCCTCAACTTGTGATCAAGCAGTACATGTTGTGTATGATCCCCACCTCTCTATTCACAGCCCTATTGAGGCTGTTTCCATGGTGTCTGTGAGCTTAAAGGCCATGTAGATTGATTGCCCTGCAAAGCCTCTACTGGCACTGGGAATGCTACCTCTGCCTCTGGAATTCACCTTCCAGTTCTTGGTATCTGTTCCACTTCTTCTCATATGTCTCCTTCATGTGGTCTTTCTAGGGAATAAGTGCAGTCACTGCAATTATACCTGGTAGCTTAAGTTGCTTTCTCAGGTCAACCTTCAGATGCCAGTCTTGTGTGGTAATAACAACTGCACTTGGGACTATTGGCTTTGGCTGAGGAGTCTTCCCTGCTGTGGCAAAGACAATTGCCTGCTTTACCAGGTAATGTACTCTGTTCTTTGTGATCCCATTGCTTCTCCTATCACTTTCAGCAACTGGTTGTGCCCTGTTCCCGGGGTCTTTGGGCAAACTGAACATGTCCTCTAAGGATTCTGTTCTTGAGCAGATTGAGAGTGTTGGTGCGTTGCTCTTAGTCTAGCAGAAGGGTTTGGATGGCTGGGAAGGTCATCCTACAGTGACTAGATTAGGAACCCGATAATAAGTGGCTCAGCTTTGCAAAGATCTGTCCAAGAGATCTTCTGGACCATTAACTGCACAAATCGTATTCATGCACACTGCTGTTATATCCACACTATCCTAGTGTATCATACATCCTCTTGACTTGCACACAACTCTTCTGGACCAGTTGGTGTCTTTCTTTCTTTTGTGCCTTACCATGGCAAGTTCATGCAAACAAGTCCTGTCTGTCCAGACATAACTAATCCCTCTAGAAGTATGTGCCACAGCCATGACTTAGTGTGGCAAATTGTGCCAAGTGCTCTCTGACCTTATCTGATTCTCATCTCCATTCTGGCTATGGCAAGTTAGAGTCTGATGAGTCTTTGTACGGAAGCATGTCACTTGCATGAGTTACTATGAATTCCTCAGTTAGACTTCTGCAAGGAGGCAATAGCTTGTTTCTCTGTCCATACAAATTGATGCTGTTCAGGATTCATGTTAGGCCTGGTCACCTCTGTAGAAAGTGGCTTGCAGTATTTTCTTGAAAAGGATCTAATCAGTGGTTAGTGGGAACTTGTAGACCAGTAACTGCCACAGGAACCATGTCATGATGCCATGTTGGTAGATCCAGGCCTTGAATTGTTTTGGCTGTCCTGGTTTTTCCACAACTAGCATCCTTCATTCCTGTAGAGCTATTCTTTTCATTCAAAGTGCTAGCAAAAATCATGACAAGGCTCTGGACTGATCTCTTGGTGACAGATTCTGATTACCTCCCTTTGAGGTTGACAAAACAGGCAATTTGTCCCTGAAGACTTTGTAGGATTCATCTGAATACAGTCAGTGAAGAGCTGTCACTGCCAGATTGTGCTTGAAGGCTCTGATGGGAGGCAGACATACACCAGATGTAGTTAGGGGCAAACAAGATCATTGGAGTGTTGCATCCAGTTTGATTCACTTCTCCATTATTATGTTGTTGTGGTGGTAGTTCTCAAACTGAAGCCATTGTAATAATCTAGAATGAGGTTTGTGATCTTACCTGGGATGCGAACCAGGCAAGTGCTACTTCTGTTGTCTTGAGGAATATTAGACCACAGCAGAATCTCCTGTTTTCCTGTGCAGCTTAAATCAAATGGATGACTGTGTGTTTGATTCTTCACCAAGTATCCCTCCTCCCCCACACCTTTTTCCACTGAGGTGATGATAAAGGAATTCCTCTGGAGATACTCCATTAGGAAACAATACTGCAAAATATTTTACCTTCTACACTGAAGAGTGAGATTATCTTGAATTGCTTGATGTTACTTGAACTCTCCTGCTCTGAAATCTGCAGATGCTCCACAAAGATCCACTGCTGAGCTACCTTCCTTCTTCTTCAATTCACCTTGAGGAATCTCCACAGTTTATATGAATGCTTGCAACACCACTTGTATACCTTGAAGGGTATTCCACTTCAGTCAGGTGCAGAAGTTACCTCTGCAGCTCTGACCACATCCTGGACCTGGCTCAGGAAAGATACCTTGATGTCAAATTCAGAGGTGGATGCTGGTGGTGTTACCAAAGCCCTGCACCTCCTTAGTTCTTGCTTTCTTATCCAGTCACTAAAGGTGCTAAGGATATTTGTCCAAATTTCACCTTTAGAAAGTGCAAGCAGGCTGTTTGGTGAATCTGAAAGTGAGTTGTATTGACGGCATCTTTTTTGGCCCAAGCTTCTCCCACAAGATTGTGTTGACCTGTGATAAACTGACCTTTTCCTACTTCGTTTCTCTCCTTCTAGGACTGTTCCTTTAGGGATCTTAATGCCTGCTATAATTGACTAATATTCATCTCCCATTATAGATTTCGCCTCTTCAATGGATCTGGGTACATGCCTCTCCTCTCTACCATACCTCTTGGTAGCAATGCCAATGATGATCGCTGTCATAGACTGCAGCCATTGTTCTATATCACTCTTGGATTTATTTATCTTCAAGGGTCATTTCCACATCCTCATTAAACTTAGGCCACATTTTCTCCTAGTTGGCTGGAGATCACTTGACCTGCAGGTGTTTTCACCTTCTGAACTAATGTAAGACCTGGCTCCTCCTGTATCTCACTAGATGCTATATCAATTTGGTTATGCACCTGCTCCTCCTTCTCACATTTTTTAGAAAATTTTACTCCAGAAGTGTTTTATCATTTTAAGATGTGTTACTAGAATGGATTGATTTGCTTTATCCCACTTTTATACTATAAGCAATACTGTTTAACTATCTAACATGTTTTATATTTTACATGAATAACATGCTGTAATGTATTTTATGGTTACTTAAAACCACTGGGTGCGCTCCAGTTTCTTTTCACCCAAACAAATCTGTTGCCAAGTAAAGCCTTTGCTCTAACTTGCTATTTAATTCTTAGAGTGTCACAATAACAAAAACTGACAGATGTAAGATACCATACTGAATTTCATGCAAGTTTGCACACATACCTTGTACAGGCTTGTGTGTATAAATGATCTAAAGCATTCTGCAGTCACTTCTATAAAAGTAAATATGAATGAAGCCCCTGACCTTTTATATAAATTTGGAAATATAAATAAAAACTATAAAATGTCTTTGGCACTGTGAAAGTGACTCTGTCTCTATACAAAGATTTGACTGTTCACTGTAACTATTACTATCCATCCATCCATTTTCCAACCCGCTGAATCCGAACACAGGGTCACAAGGGTCTGCTGGAGCCAATCCCAGCCAACATAGGGCACAAGGCAGGAACCAATCCCGGGCAGGGTGCCAACCCACCGCAGGACACACACACACACCAAGCACACACTAGGGCCAATTTAGAATTGCCAATCCACCTAACCTGCATGTCTTTGGACTGTGGGAGGAAACCGGAGCGCCCGGAGGAAACCCACACAGACACGGGGAGAAAATGCAAACTCCACGCAGGGAGGACCCAGGAAGCGAACCCAGGTCTCCTAACTGTGAGGCAGCAGCGCTACCACTGCGCCACCGTGCCGCCCACAACTATTACTAGTATTATTTTATTATTATTATTATCCATCCATTAATTTGCTAAATCTGCTTTGTCTAATTTTATTAACATTAAGAACCCAACCATATCTTGGCAGAATCAAGTGCAACACATGAAAAACTGTGGATTAGCTGTTAAACCTCCCTTTGCCTCTAGATGGAAGACCTTGATTTAATTACGCTGAAGAAGAGGCTTTCTGCCTTTTACAACCTGATTCTTTTTGAGTTCACTGCCTCATGAAGCATCAAGTGACTTCGTTCACAACTGAGATTCTTCTGCTTCCAAAGTGTTTAACGTACAGAGACTTATGAGGCAATTACTCCTTTGTTGAATGTAATGTTGCGGACAGTTGGTGCTGCTTTGATTCATCATGGTATGGCACAGGACATGGGATGGGATGGAAAAGGCGGGTGAGGGGCCTTGTTTGGGCTTATTTAGCATATTGATTGCATCTTGTTTTGACATATTGATTACTTTTTACTTCCATGTAAATAAAAATTTGGTGATAGCGTCAAAAATTTGCTAATGAGTTAAGTTTATATTCTGATTTTCTAATTTCGAAAAAAGTTGATTTTAGCATGTTGTTTGTATGTGTGTTTGTTTCTGTGCATGTCTGTGACAAACTGAAGTTGATTTTCATGTCTTAAAATTACCAGAGCACATGTTGGATGATGAACAGAAATAAATGAGTACACAAAAACACACAAATCTAAATATGTAGGTTGATATGGGCAGAGTCATTAAGTCACCGAGTGTGTTGGGGGCTCTGCACAAAAGAACACACCTGGGACAGCTTATGCTGAAGCACGGGTACTAACCTCTCTTCCTTTTCCAGGCAAAGAATGGATGAGGAGGCCACAAAGGACTAATGACCTCACTTCCAGATCATCCCTCAAGGCATGACTCTTCCGGTCCTGTCCCTTTATAAGGAGTTAGATAGATTGTTTGGATAGAGGTCATAATTATAAGATTTTTTTACATTGTACTTTTCTAGCTGCAGGCCTGGATGTCTGTTATTCTTCAGTAAGAAAATGAATATCCCTGAATTCAAGCAAACAGTCACGGGATGTCTAAGTTGGTTATCAAAGCATACATACATACATACATACATAAACACAGTACATACATATGCACTAGAGGATCTAGGCACATGCTCACCTCACTTTCACTCACAACCAACAAATGTAGAGCCATCTATTAACCTTAAATGCAAGTCTTTGATGTTTGAGCTTTCATAGTAGTATTGCTATAATAATTGCTTCAATGTAGGTGGTAGAAAATGAATACTATTTTCTAAAAATAATTACCTAAAAAGTCATATAGCAGAAAAAATACAAATGAGAAGTAGATAGATAGATAGATAGATAGATACAAATGGAGGAATAAAAGATATATTTGCACTTAAAGGTGGGTTACATCAAGGTTCATTATTAAGCCCATTTGCACTAGTTATGGATGTTATTGCTGGAAGAATAATAGTGGGATCCATGGTGGATACTGTTTGCAGATTGCACTGTGCAATGTAACACTACTAAGAAAGTTGTGGAAACTGGAGCAGTAGAGAATAGCTATGAAGGATAGATGCCTTAAGACTAGTAGGAATATCTAAGAGTTAAGAGATAAGAACAAGATTAAGATGTTAACCTTCAGGAAGAAAGGCTAGTAAGGATGGAAAAGATCAAATATCTCAGATTGATAATAACAAAAGGTGAAGAGCTAGATCTAGAAATAAACCATAGTATGCAATCAGGTTGGAAAAATTGGAAAAGGGTATCAGGAATTTTATGTGACCTTAGAAGTGGAAGAGTGAAGGGTAAAGTGTATAAAACAGTGATCCGACCAGCATTGATGCATGGATCAGAAACCTGGAAGCCACTGAAATTAGGATATTTAGCTAGATGTGCAGGTTAACAAAGCTCAGTAAGATCAGGAATGAGAGAATCAGAGGTTCAGTTAGAGTTGGGGAAATCACAAAGAAAATACAGGAAAGAAGGTTAAAGTGGTATGTGCATGTCTTGAGAATAAAAGTAAATAATGTGTGGGGAGAAGAATCATGCATATGGAGGTGTCAAGACAGAGGAGAATTGGATGACCAAAAAAGAAAGTGGATGGACTTTGTGAAGAGGGGTCTAAGGTGAAAGGGGTGTCAGGCAAGGAAGTGTACAACAGACAAAAATGGATTAGCCCAGTCAAGTCTAGCAACCCCACATGAAAGTGGGAAAAGCTTTAGAAGAAGAGGGAGACAGCAGAAAATGCATTTCCTTATAATAAAATTTACCCTTTCTGATAGCATTTCAAACGCTTGTTCAGTTTCAAATGATTAAATATTACTTTAAATAAATCTCTTGACTTATCTTGGTTTTGTTTAATGTATATCACTGTAAAAATCTCTTCCCCATACAGCCATTCATCCATGAATAAACTCCTCTTTTAAACCTTAATCCATGTCATTGTTGCAGGGAGTGCTTATCTCATCAGCTTGAGGGATGTGGCAAAAACCAACACTGGGCAGGTTGCTGGTCCCTCACAGGGCACACAAAGACACTAACACTCCCTCACACACATTACAAATGCAAAATCAGTAACTTGCATATTTTAGGGATGCAGAAGTGTAGCACAGTGAGAAAAAAAAGTGAAAATATTACATTCATGGTGCCCAGGCAGGACTAAGACTGTTGTTTAAAAGTGTAATAAATAAGCTGCAAAATGGTGTTAATTGTTAAAGTAAATATTAGCACCGATCCATAATGTGTTTAGATCCACTTTTAATTCAATTTAATTTTATTTAGAACACTGCCTTTAGGAGCCCTATAATGAACTGGCATCCTATTCAGGGCTGTTTCCACTTCACACTTAGGCTCCAGTCCCCCATGACCATGAACTGGATTAAATGTGCTTAGGAATGCTTGGTTGTGTTATTTCTATTTAGATAGACTCTGAATAGATACCTATTTATAAAAACAGTACCATTCAATTAATACACAAAGCACCTCACAATGTATGCATAAAATATACATGAATTTTATAATAATAATAATAATAATAATAATAATAATTATTATTATTATTATTATATGAATATTCATGCAAATATAAGTCAAGCATTTTTGTATTTTTCAGAATCTTTAGGCAGCTAACAGTGGAAACATTAGTAAACTTTGAAGTCAAACAAAACAAACATGTATTAGTAAGATGATAGGTCAGGGTCTGATGCCCTTTGAAGAACCAGCAGACACTTTGAAATTGATTTATTACTGACCACACACACATACCACAGGCATATGTTTCAACATCAGATACGTTGTTAATACAAATAGCAGGGCATGAACTTTTTAACCCTTACTGAGGCTCTTCCACCCATGAAACTGATATGCTTTGTGACCTTTTAGAAATAAGCATTACTAACCAAATTATATTTGAAAGTTAGAATCATAAAAGACTAAATTTATTATATGATTTCTTGCTATTGGACATAAACCAGTAAAAGACACTTTATGCAGTTGATCAAAACTTGCTTTTTTTAAAATAAACTGCCAAAAGCTCTTACAGAAAATGTTTCCTGCTTCATATATAAATTTCATAATTTGAAATAATTTCATAAGTTGTTTGACATGCTTGAATGCATCTTGCTAATGAATTTTCATTACTTTATGGTTGATCTTATTTTAAAACAAGAAAGCCAAAAGTTCTTATTTGAAAACTTTTCACTCATCTTTGATCACTAAAACTTATACAATACCTATATAGCCATTATTTTCTAGTTTGTATTTGTAATTAATTTAGACCACTTTGCAGAGATCTATTTTTACTTTAACATTAAAAAGTATTTTTCTGTTGATCAGTATCAAAAAAGCGAGATTAAATTGTCCGTGATTCAATGTTTTGTATCAATAATAATATATGGGGTTGAAAACTTTTTACAGGCACTACACATACCAATTATGAAAGATTATACTGTGAGCAACACAGTGGTATAGTGGTTAGCAATGCTGTTTCACAGATCCAGAATGCTGGTTTTGAATCCTGACCAGGTCACCACTGGGTGAGGTTTTCATGTTCTCCCTGTGTCTGAATGAGTTTGTTCTAGCTTCACCCCCAGTGTTTGTGAGTTTGGTTAACTAGCATCTCCATAATGACTCTGTATGAGTGCATGGAATTGTGTACATAAAGGTACCATATAAACTGCCACCCAGACCAGCAATGGTTAACCTGCTTTGCATGCCGTGCTGCCAGAATTGACTCCAGTTCCTTTGACTCTGAACTGGATTAAGCGAGTTTGGTAATTTGTGGATAGAGGGGGATTTTATTTCTGGAAAAAAATGAACACTTTTACTGGCATGTTAAATATAATTACCATATCAAGGAGGTCATTCATTCAATGCTTTGAATTTATCTGTCTTGAATTTTCTCTAGATGTCAAAATGTTGAGTCCCTTTGGTCCAATAATGAAACTTCAGTTCTTCTTTAATACCTTCTAAAGTGGACATTATTTAAGTGGCAGCATACCTCTCCAATCATTGTCCTCTTTATGAACTATACAAAATGTTCTAATAGATGCCTGGTCATAATATAGTAATTACTTAGGTTACCTCAAATTCTGAGAATATATACACAATGATACCAAAAAATAAAACTCCAATATTGATCAGTGCTTTAGTTAATAACAGAAAAGAGGAGTACAGTAAGATGAGAGTTGAATAATAAAATGATCAAAAAATTAAAGGAACACTTTGATAACACATCAGATCTCAATGGGAAAAAAATCATGCTGGATATCTATAATGATATGGACTGGGTAATGTGTTCAGAACAAAAGGATGCCACATTGTTTGATGGAAATGAAAATTATCAACATACAGAGGGCTGAATTCAATGACACCCCGAAAATGAAATTGAAAAAATGAAGCAGCCGGCTACTCCACTGTGACAGAATTTCATTGCAGCAACTCAAAATCACACTCAGTGGTTGGCCCCCACATGATTGTATGTATGCGTCGGGGGTTTTGGGGGGAGGTTCATGCTCCTAATGAGACAATGGATGGTGTCCTGGGGGATCTCCTCCCAGATCTGGACCAGGACATCACTGAGCTCCTGGACAGTCTGAGGTGAAACCTGGCGGTGTTGGATGGACCGAAACATAATGTCCCAAAGGTGCTCTATTGGATTTAGGTCAGGCAAGCATGGGGGCCAGTCAATGGTATCAATTTCTTCATCCTCCAGGAACTGCCTGCATACTCTCGCCACATGAAGCCAGACATTGACATGCACCAGGAGGAACCCAGGACACACTGCACCAGCATAGGGTCTGACAATGGGTCCAAGGATTTCATCCCAATACCTAATGGCAGTCAAGGTGCCATTGTCTAGCCTGTAGAGGTCTGAGGGTCCCTCGATGGATATACCTCCCCAGCCCATCACTGACTTCACGTCTGTCACATGTGCTTAGGGTGAACCTGCTCTCATCTGTGAAAAGCACAGGGCACCAGTGGTGGACCTGCCAATTCTGGTATTCTAATGCAAATGCCAATCGAGCTCCACGGTGCTGGGCAGTGAGCACAGGGCCCTGATTGTTCGGTCAGAAACATTCACACCAGTGGCCTGCTGGAGGTCATTTTGTAGGGCTCCGGCAGGGCTCATCCTGTTCCTCCCTGCCCAAAGGAGCAGATACCGGACCTGCTGATGGGTTAAGGACCTTCTATGGTCCTGTCCAGCTATCATAAAGTAACTGCCTGTCTTCTGGAATCTCCTCCATGACCTTGAGACTGTGCTGGGAGACACAGCAAACCTTCTGGCAATGGTACGTTTTGATGTGCCATAATCGAGAAGTTGGACTACCTGTGCAACCTCTGTAGGGTTCAGGTATCACCTCATGCTACCAGTAGTGACACTAACTGTAGTCAAATGCAAAACATGCATGACAATAATGAGTGCAACTGACTGATGACCTGTAAACTAAGACCAACAAATTAGCCAAGCATGTACAGCTTCTATACAGGGAAAAAAGCACAGAAAGATACCTATGCAAGCTTCATTTGAGAACAATAGATTCAGATACCCAATCCATCTCTGACTTAACTGCAGCCATTAAATATGCTTCTCAAACTGCTACATTGAAGAATTACTTATCCTTTGAAAAGTTAGTAGCATTTAAAGTGTTATAGTAGCGTTCTTGCCAAATTGCTAACAAGAAAATCTCAAATAAATTCAAAATATAAATGTTCTTGAACTATGGTATCATTTCTACTGAGGACCAATGCAAAAATAGCTTTGTAGACATTTTGTCTTATTATATTTTAGATAACGTGGAAGAAACATGATATTTAAGCTGCATATGATAAGGCTTTTTTCAAGTGTAAACATCCATATAAGGGCTGTATACAGAAAGGGGAGATAAGGCAAAGGTCGAGTAACAGATTATTTTATGTAATGGTTTTATCTGGAATTTTCCAAATAGAGACGCATAGGTAAAAAATATATTCTTACATTGCATGCCTTTATGCCTCTAATTGTGAAGATTTGATAACAGTTCTGTCACTCTTTTTGCCTGCAGTTTGCTTTTGGTTCTTCTTGTCACATGACAGAAGGGAGCAAGTAAAAAAAAAAGATAAAGAATCGCCAAGGAGCTTGGAAAGAGACCTGCATAAAATCAGGAACCACAATGCTAATGCAAAGTGCCCTCTTCAAGCACTTTCATTTATTTTTGACCTTTCCTATTTTCTGAATACTGCCTTTATTTTACTATTTGATATCTTTGATTGTTCTTGCTGATCTTCTTTTGTAGTATGACCATCTGCTTCCCTGCTTTTATGATATTTATATCATGTCAGTCATCATGTTCTATTGATTCATCCAAATCTGCACACCAACCAATATTTGCACTGCTAGCTGCACTTTACAGGGTAACATGCCACAATGAAGTGCAGTGGCCTGATTTTTTCTGCACAGATGCTGGTGCCAAGGGACTATGATTAGCATATTTCCGTCTCTGTGTGCACACCAGGCTGCTGCTTGTCTGATGAATGATAATAAGAGCAGTTATTTCACCTGCTACTGCCGTTGTCACTATGGTTTAACATTTGAGTGTTGTCCTATTCAAATCAGCATTGCTAACTAGCCCTGGGACATTTTCTTTCAAATCAAGCCATGTGGAGACAGCTTGGGAGTATATAGAGTAAGACTAATGTGCATGACTATTCCTATCTTCACTAAAGTGTCCTAGAGACTTTTGTTCTGATCAGGGGCTGCCTTCCTCTGCTTTGCCAATTCAAGAAGTTAATTCAGCATTAGATGTCTGCTAAAATAAAGCTAAAATGAAAGTAAGTGCTATTTTTCTGTAATGTTGTAGTGTTTTATTTTTCCAATACAGATGTGACTTCAGTAGAAAAAAGAAAGTGCTGCTCCTAGCTGTGGTTATGACAAGGGAGCCTGTGAGCATGGTCCCTCTGCAAAATACAGTGTTTAGTGATAGGGCAGCAACAGTCTGGCACCCTAAGGCTGGCCATACACTGCGATTTTTAGAAATTGTGGTCAAGCGACTACTCACACTGAATGATTGAGTCAGCAATCATATATGTAAATACTCAATGTGTACAAGCATGTTTAGTCTGATTGACACGCCATGATGTGGGCACTCAGACTATATGTGTACATGACCCCAAAAGAGAATTTAACCCTTTGACATTTTCTAATTAAGCTTTACCCATTCAAAAGAAAAATGTCAACAAACAAAAGAACGGGGTGCTGACTCTTGCTGTACTGTGGTTTGAAAATACAAAGAAAAGAAAGAGATTAGCTGGACAGGCAGATGGTTGGGAATCATGGACAGTATAGTCTGTCTATTTTAAATTAGAAGTTTGTAATCTATGTAATTTACCTCTGTGTGTGTTTGTGTTGGGTTCCTCTAGTAATCATTTAGTAAGAAGCTTTTTTTATATTGGCCATTTAGTTCTATGTATGTTGGCATATGATAGCTTGTCAAAATCAAAAAGATGAAAATGAGAATGACAACGGCAATACCTAATATATAATATCTAACCCCTATACTACAACATACTGAAATACAATACCAATCATTTCTTAATATAATTGTTCTCTTCAAAATCAAATTCAATATGCCACCCAGCCGACCTGTTGAAGTTACTATTATTTTTAGTCATGGTATTCATCTCTTTTCATGTTATAATATAAATGTGAAAGGGTTTCATGATTTTCGCTGCATAATGAATTTCAGGAACTTTGATGACAACATCAGAAAATTGGTTTGTGAGCTACTCACAATACAAGACAGATGACAAAAAATTGTGACATGACAGAAATTTTTCCAATTGTATGACAGTCCAGTTTTACAATGCAACTGGACATTGCAACCACTCGTATACTGCATGTCAAGGTGGATGATTTTTGCCGACTCAGAAAATCAGTCTTGACTGCAAATTGGGCTTAAATTCATAAATAAAATCACATAATGTATAAAAAATAAGGGCTTCCTAAACTCATTTCTGTGACTGCAAGTTTTCTGTTAGAACCATCGTCCTAATAAGTGACTCTTTCTTATAATCACTTTGATTTCTTTGTTTATTCCCATTCTGTGAAAAGAAACTGTAGTATATCAGTGAAAATAGCCAACTTTTTATTTTGATTTATACAGTATATATTATAGTTAATATGTGAAAAAATATGATGAACATTCACAAAATTTTAAAAAATAGCTTTTAATTTAAAATAATATGAACGTCTGTTACTTAAGCTAAAAATAGAGAATGATTTTTGTTCCCTGTATAATCAGTTCTTGTTTAAGTTTGACACAAAGTCAGCACTTTATTCAGCTCTGTTGTATACTTTTCATCCAAAGCAGTTTTCATTTTAAGTGCATAGATTACTGAAGTGAACTATTTTTAGCTGACTGAACTTTACTCCAATGTTTTAAATCCTAAAATGCTAACAGTACTACTTTGAAAATGTCACTGTGTACAAACTTCTAAAAGAGTCACAGAAAAGAAAAGATATTAACCACAGAACATGCAGGAGCTGCCTACTTCCTCTTTTGTGCATATACATATTGCTAGATGTCTGTGATGTACTGTTATAATGTTACATGAAGTTTAAATGAAATAGAAATGGAAAAATGAAATAGAAATGTAAAACTAATTATAAAAAACAATGAGTCATGGACAACTCTGTGGTGAAAGTAACAACTGGAAAACTTAACATATTTGGTAAAGCATTTGCAGTTAATCAAAAATAAAAAACTACATATTTAAAAGGGTAACAAGGAAGAAAAAGCAATCTCCATAGTTTGTGTAACATAACATTCTAAAACCCACTTAATCGAATTCAAGATACAGGAGACCACAGCTTAGAGAATCCCAACAGCCCAGGGTGTAAGTTGGTTAACAAGCTGGCGACTGCAGGAAAGCCTGATGCAGACTTCAGGATGCCTGCAACCTGAGAGAAGATTTGTTTTCAGGCAGAGTAAGAGTCCAGATCTTAATCCAATTCTACATTTGTGGCTTGACTTGAAAAATATTGCTCACTCACAATCCCCATGCAACTAGACAGAGCTTGAACAGTCTTGCAAAGACAAATGTGGGAAAATTGGAGAGTCCAGAAATGCAAAACTGATAGAGAGAGATACCTGTCCACACAGATGCAAAGTTGTCATGGCTGCAAATGGGGAAACCATTAAATAGTACTTGATGTCGAGGGGGTTGAGGGACTTATGCAATCAATTATTTTGTTTTTTATATTTGTAATTAATTTAGATCTTTTTGCAGAGATCTGTTTTTACGTTGACATTTTTCTGCTGATTAATGTCAAAGAAGTCAATCCACTATGATTTAATGTTGTAGAACAAGAACATCTACTCCTTCTAAATGACCTGCATGGGTTACATACGGTACAAACTAACTGTTTCTGTAGAACCTACCTGAATGAACAAATTTCCCTATGTGACCTCACTAAAGGTGGATAATTCATTAAAAGCAATGATGTTGATCAAAAACAGACATGCTACATGAACTAAAGAATTAGACTTTGTAAATTAGAATATGCTTTCGTCCATTTTAAACCCCTTCTTACATTTATAGAAGGTATCCTAAAGGCAATAGCAGCAAGTCAGGAATTAATATTGGATGAGACACCAGTCCATTACAGGACACCGTCAAGAAAACTCCATCAACCACTGACAACAGGCCTGTCAGAATAAGGCGGAAAGTTGGAGTACATCGACACAGGTAGAATGTGCAAACTTTCCCCAAAATAAGCTAGATATTAAACTAGGTGCTCTGGGGCCATGTGGAACCAGCACATCAAATAAAAAACAATAAAACATTATGTAGATTGCTTTAAATGTACGAGGAGAGACATAAAAATAACCAGACTGGGCTTGGGGCTTTCCTGGAAAATGGTCTGGAGGTCGGCTGGACATGAATCATAGAACTATATCCCCTCCTACACGTCCTCTCAAACAACCAACCGGCTAAGTATATTCTGTGAATAACCCAGTCAGTATTTGCACAACAATCGCTACACAAGTTGCCGCAATAATGTCGGGTGAAAAATTCGAACAGGGAATCAACATCAAATTTCTCACGAAATTGAACAAAATGGCCACAGAAATTTATGAAATGATAAAAAACAGTGTACGGTGATAACAGTTTGTCTTGCATTAAAGTTTTTGAGTGGCACAAACGTTTCAAGGAAGGACAAGAAAATGTGGAAGACATTCAATGCCCAGGTCGCCTACGCTCGTCTCGGACGGATGAAAACATCAAAATGGTGAATCAGATTGTTTGAAATGATCATTGCCTAGGTGTTATCTCAGAGTTGGCTGGTATTGGCAGGGAATCAGTGAGACGCATTTTGCACGAAGAACTTCACATGACAAAAGTTTGTATAGAAGGTGACAATATTTAGTGTGCTATAATTCATCAATAAATTTTTGTGTCTCACATCGCATATTATTATTCTAGTACCATAGGTTTTAATGATATAGTCTGTTAAACTGAAAATAACTTGTGGTATATCTTTGCAAGAAATTACTTCACTGACACATAGGGTTTATTGCAAAAAGCAGTTTTGAATAAACTGCAAATTAAAAGACGGTCATTTTTTATCAACCAAATTTTACTCACATTTATCATGTAGTTGGTTAGTTATTTAAACTTAAACTTGTTTTCAAAGCATTTGTTGAGAAAACAAATGTATCATTTTAGATAGATAGGTGAAAAATACAGTTACATCTAGAACCACTCAAATGCACTGTGTTAAACTTTGGTTAGTTCCTACTTTGCATCCACTGTTGATACGGATAGGCTCAGACCTCCTTTACCCTGACATTTTTTAATGGATTATAATGAATGCAAGGATGGCATTGTGTTAAAAACATTAGCTGCAATTATATGACATTTAATCATCAGTACAGATTCTTGTATAGCAAACATGCAGGATTTGAAATGAACAGTACCAAAGTGGCACAGGACCCAAGAATTCAAAGGACAGGCCAAAGAAAAAGGAAAAAAAAAGTTGTGATTATATATCTAGATTTCTATGTGAGAAAAAATGGGGTAAGACTAAAAGGTGAAGTTGGTATCTGTTTTGTCTTGGTAGAATAATACAGTATATTACTTTACTTTCACCCTTTTGTATTAATAATATGTAGCCTTTGTCAGAATGCCTCAAATCTCATAGACTTACCACTGTTTATAAGGTATTGCACCATAAAACTTCTCTCCACCTTCCCTTCTACATTTATAACCTCAGGCAATTAGGTGTAGTAAAAGACAAGCAGGAGTTAAGTTACAATTTAAATAATGTATTATTGATAATTTTGATAAATAATAACAATATGCAAAGTACATTTGAATGTTGGCAATGTCATACAACTTAATAAATGTTGATGTGTAGTTTCAGGCAGCACACAGACTTGTTAGTTACTTAAAATGTCTCTAGTTAAGGCATCATTTGTGGTCAGTTTTCTTCAGAACAGGTCGCATGCCTGTCTCAATATGGCTGCCGAGCTGTGCTCTTCATTGCATAGTCCTTTTCAGTTCGTGGTGTGAGATGGTCTTTCATCAGTTTGGTAAGAGAAGGGGGGAGGGGGTGGTAAAACAAGCAAATGTATAGGTTTTCTGTCCAACCCCTAGAGCCAATAGGGCGTCATGGTACTTAACCCCTTAACCGCCCTCTGCCGGATATATCCGGCACCGTTGTTTTATTTCTAACGCCATACTGCCGGAATTATCCGGCACATTTGCCTGTGGTTATATGAATGCCTGGCAAGTAGTATAACTGACGGTTTGGCGTGGGTATTATTACTACGTTGTATTTCGACAAGTCTGTGGTTGTTTTGGCAGGTCATGTGACGTGATTCGCATGTAACAGCTGTGAATATGGCGAAACGTAAACTGACTTCAAGTGAGGCTTTGCAGGCGATTTTGGACAGTTCTGATCATGATTGTAGCAGTTCTGAAGAAGATTTTAGCGACAGTGATGAGCAGCAACGTGCGCTGCATGATACTGTGAATGAAGACGCATCGGATGACGGCGCTGAGTGGGTGTATCCCCAGCATCTCAGCTGGGCTGCTGCCCGTGGTGAACTACCTTTTCTGCATTCGTTTGAGGGAACGTGTGGCTTTATTGTTGATGTAAACAATTACACTGCTGAGCAGTTTTATGAGCTGTTTGTGTCACCTGATTTGATCAGACATTTTGTTCATCAGACAAATCTGTATGCAGCACAGTTTATTGAGAAAAATCCCAATTTACCTCCACATTCCCGTGTTCGTGCTTGGTTTGACACTGATGAAAACGAAATGAAAAAATTCATTGGGATTTTGATGTTGATGGGAATAATCAGAAAACCAGATATTGAGATGTACTGGTCTACAGATCCTATGTATGCAACACCTATTTTTGCAGCTGTCATGACACGTAATTGATTCTCTTTGCTGCTGAAATTCTTTCATTTGAATGACAACAGAAACGAGCCAGATAAGAAAGATCCAAACCGCGACCACTTGTTCAAGCTACGTCCTTTGATTGATCATTTATTTGAAGCATTTCAGTTGCCCTACATGCCAGGACCGTCAGTTGCAGTTGATGAAAGTTTATTGTCGTGGAAGGGCCGCTTACAGTTTCGACAGTATCTACCATTGAAAAGGGCACAGTTTGGTATCAAGATGTTTTGCTTAGCTGAGAATTCAGGTTACATTTATAGATTTCGTGTATACACTGGCAACTTGCACAACATTTAGTGGTCAATACTGCCCAGGAGTTACCCAGGTAACTCAAAGGAATGCCTCCTAAGTACTTCCAGTAAAACCTGTGAGGCTATCGCTGTATTTTTCAATCAAAAAATGAATGATATTAGAAATAACATAGTATATCTCCCCAACACTAAGGATCCCCCGAAACCCCAGTACTCCATAATAAATAAATTAGAGTCTTTCACTAGGATAGATTTACCTGATTTACATAAAATAATTTCTCAAATGAAACCATCCACCTGTGCCCTTGACCCAATACCAACAAATTTTTTCAAAGAAGTATCGGGTGTGCTTATTGATAATGTTCTTGACATAGTAAATTTGTCATTAGATACGGGGGTCTTCCCAGACTGTCTTCCCAGACTGTCTTAAGACTGCGGTAGTTAAACCCCTACTTAAGAAAAATAATCTCGACCCCTCTGCTCTTGAAAATTATAGACCCATCTCTAACCTGCCTTTCTTAAGTAAAATTCTAGAGAAGGCAGTCATTATGCAGTTAAATGAGCACCTCAATAAACATGCTATTCTTGATAAATTTCAGTCAGGTTTTAGAACAAATCACAGCACAGAAACTGCACTCGTTAAAGTAGTAAATGACTTGCGGGTAAATGCAGACAGAGGCCATTTATCTGTTCTCATCCTCTTAGATTTGAGTGCCGCATTTGACACTATTGATCATAATATTCTTAAGAATCGCCTTAGTCAATGGGTGGGCCTCTCTGGCAGTGTCTTAAACTGGTTTGAATCCTACCTGGCAGGGAGAAAATTCTTTGTTAGTTGTGGTAATTATAACTCAAAGACACATGATATTCTATATGGTGTTCCACAAGGCTCTATCCTGGGTCAGCTGCTCTTCTCAATCTACATGCTTCCATTAGGTCAGATTATCTCGGGACATAACGTGAGCTACCACAGCTATGCTGATGACACACAGCTGTATTTATCAATAGCACCTGATGACCCCAAATCTCTTGATTCGCTAACACAATGTCTAACCTGTATCTCAGAATGGATGAATAGTAACTTTCTCAAATTAAATAAAGAAAAAACCGAAATCTTAGTGATTGGCAATAATGGATACAATGAGGCTATTAGAAATAAACTGGATGCATTAGGATTAAAAGTCAAATCGGAGGTAAAAAGCTTAGGGGTAACCGTTGATTGTAATCTGAATTTTAAATCGCATATTAATAAAATCACTAGGACAGCATTTTTTCACCTAAGGAACATAGCAAAAGTTAGACCTCTTATATCATCGAAAGATGCAGAGAAATTAGTTCATGCGTTTGTCTTTAGTCGGCTAGATTACTGTAATGCACTCCTCTCAGGACTACCCAAAAAAGACATCAATCGTTTGCAGTTAGTGCAGAATGCAGCTGCTAGAATCCTTACCAGGAAAAGAAAATCCGAACACATTTCTCCAGTTTTGATGTCACTACACTGGTTACCTGTGTCATTCAGAATTGACTTTAAAATTCTGCTTATGGTTTATAAAGCTTTAAATAATCTCGCCCCGTCTTATATATCGGAATGTCTGACACCTTATATTCCAAATCGCAACCTCAGATCCTCAACTGAGTGTCTCCTTAGAATTCCAAGAGCAAAACTTAAAAGAAGTGGTGAGGCGGCTTTCTGCTGTTATGCACCTAAAATCTGGAATAGCCTGCCAGTAGGAATTCGCCAGGCTAATACAGTGGAGCACTTTAAAAAACTACTGAAAACACATTACTTTAACATGGCCTTCTCATAACTTCACTGTAATTTAATCCTGACACTCTGTATATCCAATTCATTATAATAACTATTCATTCAAAATTTGTACTAACCCCTACTCTCTCTTCTGTTTCCTTTTCCGGTGTCCTATTGGTGGTGGCTTGTGCCACCACCATCTACCCAAAGCACCATGATGTTCCAACAATGATGGATGGATTAAAAGCCAGAAGTCTGTATAACCATCAGCATCAAGTGACTCCGTGAGAACCCTAACTACAAAGAGGACTATTTCATTTATGTTAGGTAGAATGCCCAAAGGGGACTGGGCGGTCTCGTGGCCTGGAACCCCTACAGATTTTATTTTTTTCTCCAGCCTTCTGGAGTTTTTTTTTGTTTTTTCTGTCCACCCTGGCCATCGGACCTTACTCCTTTTTATGTTAACTAAGGTTGTCTTATTTTAATTTCTTATTTGTCTTTTATTCTTCTTTTCTTCATTATGTAAAGCACTTTGAGCTACTTTTTGTATGAAAATGTGCTATATAAATAAATGTTGTTGTTGTTGTTGTTGTTGTTGAATAAATGTAAAAAATGTAAAAAAAATGTAAAAAAGTAAAAAAACGAAAATTGTTCAGATTTCGCCTGGCTTGGGGAATATTTAGGGAGTTGGCGGTTAAAGGGTTAAAGGCTTCTGATACAAGACAGTTCCAAACAGCCATACTTCAGACCAATGGGAGGACATAATACCTTCACACTTGCCCTCCAAACCATGTGTTAAGGTAAAGCTTGGCAGCTTGGCAGCCTAGCTTTCCTGTGGGGGTTGACTGAGAGGCTTCAGGAGAGAAATATTAGCCAAACTTGTTTTAGGCACTTTTCCCAACCCTGTCGTAAAATTACAAAGAGACTCATTCCTAAAAGGGGGCTAAACATGAATACTTCTCACTAATGTAACACTAATATTACATTGCTTTGCCTAAGTTACGAATAAAGACATACCAAATATTTATCAACCTGTATGCAAAATTTCCCATCACAACAGTATCTTAGAATAAATCTACCAATAGGACCACTGTAAAAGGGCATTTATCAAAAGTTGTCAAGAAACCAGAGTACTTTCGCAGTGGTAGTACTGCTGCTTTGCAGTAAGGAGACTGTGGAAGATTGTGGGTTCGCTTCCCGGTTCCTCCCTGTGTGGATAGCGCTTTGAGTACTGAGAAAAGCGCTATATAAATGTAATGAATTATTATTATTATTATGATAAAACTATTAGACAGACAGACAGACAGACAGAGATAGATAGATAGATAGATAGATAGATAGATAGATAGATAGATAGATAGATAGATAGATAGATAGACAATTTTAACACATAGAGAATGTATTTAGTTCCAATTGCTAATAATATTCAAGATTTTAATCAGTAAGTTTGATAGGAGAATTGATCTGAATAATGATAAATTTTATAATTTCAGAAAAAAGCTGACTTACATATCGCCATATATGAGCCCATAGATGTCACTAATATTCCAGTGGTAGGCACCTCTGAGAACTATGACCAACAATGCGATAATGAAGGCAGGAAGTCCCCAACTGAGGGTGAAAAAAATCAAATATCGTCGTTCTGTGTGCTCATCATTCATCACCAGTACTTGCCAGAAGTTGACAGCCTGCAAGAAAAAAATAATATATTCAGATCATTTACCTAATTCGATATTTTTTTAAAAAGCATATTGATTTAGTTTTGAAATAAGTTGACTTTCTACACTACACATCCATTTTTTCAAAGCGCAATAACAGGTTTTTAGGATAATGTCCCTGTTTAAGCTGCTGGTACCACTGTTTATATTTATTCTTCCAAAATGTGGCTATCATTGAAACCTTTTGTTGGTGTCCTTCAGTTACAATATTATGGGTATTGCTGTCATTTTGACACAGGAAACTTTCCTGGCCTTGAAACAGGACGTTATAGTGTACAAAAGCATTAACAGTGAAAGACCCAGCATCATTTTATTATACTCGTGTACATTAGATCAAGTACCTTGTTTTATTTCACATACATTTTCAGAGATGGCCTTGGCCAGACAGACTTTGACTTAAACCTTCTTCTCTCCCATTGCCAAATGGCCTTAGTTTAGTGCACTTCACATTATTATTTATATACACACTGAGTATTCAGTTTACACAGTTACAGTAATACAGAGTTGGTCCTCAGTCATCCTGAAAATAGCCTGAATTCACTGGTTCACTGAAAGAAGACAATGTCAAAAGTGCTGCATTGAGATATGGATTCAGGTTCATTATGTTCCATAATTGTTGTAAATTAGCAAGTGATCGATTTCTACTGTAAATAACTCATTTTATTTAATCCTGGGCACCCTGCCCAGGATTGGTTCCCTGCCTTGTGCCCTGTGTTGGCTGGGATTGGCTCCAGCAGACCCCCGTGACCCTGTGTTCGGATTCAGCGGGTTGGAAAATGGATGGATGGAAGATTGACACCTGGTGGCTGTTCAGGCATAGTATTAAGCTTAATTCACTTTTATGGGCCTTGGAAATTTCCAAGACTTTCCTGGCCAGGTTATATAAAACAATATCCTGCTGAAAGAAGGATTCATATGTTGCTATAGTAGTAGAAGAGATGCTACATGCATTATGAAAACACAGCTCAGAGAATTACATTGCCACCACCAATGATATTGTGGATTGAATTTAAGGCTCATGACTAATTTGATCTAATAGCAAAAGGAGTCAGTGCAGATTCTGGTCTGTTCATTTACCATTGTATTAACTCTTTTAGCCACAGTCTTCATTCTAGTACCCCAGCACAAGCATTCAAAAGGCAGCCGAGTAGTGCAATCATTTACGAATTTGAACACACCATCTTATCCGCATTTTTCTCAGGCTACCAATCTTGAGACACAATCCCATACACTCTAAAAATATTAAGGAGACATATTAAGACAATATCTACAATGTCCATGGTTTTTAGAATGCGTAGCTGGAACTAATCCTTCCCTGCATTGCATTTCTGATGTTGATAAATACTTTTTCACATACAGTATAAGGGGGTGGATGGGATTGGGGGAGCTGGGAGTGAAAATTTATCATGTGTCAATGCCTATCGCAAAGGCAATCTGCCCAGGTCATGACCAACCATGACCCAATAGAACCCGCCACCATTATAAAGAATAAGAACTTGCCACCCACCAGTCCCTGACCCAGTGGTTGAGAAACACTGCACTAAATCAACCTCAGCAGTAGTTGCTACAGTTGTAATATCACTGAGCTTTTGCCATCTTGGATACCAAAAAGAAAGGAAAATCACCAGCCAAAGAAAACAATACTGGGAAGCTAAGAAGGAATATGAGAAAATAGCACAGAAACAATGGAAAAACTTGACAAATGTAGATAGATGGCTGGTGTCATTTTGAATTAAGCACACTGAGTGAATTACTCTGAATAACTGTTAGATGCACATGTAACAAGTTTTTCTCTCTGCAGTTCTAAGATTCACTTAAATAATCAAATCTGAGGTAATTTCTTTCTCTAAAGAAAAAAAGTTTCTACTTCTTGGTATGTTGATGCAGAAAGCTGCTTCAAAATGAGTTGTGCAAGTACTTCTGGGTTTTCTGTATGAGTGTAAGTAAATGGAAATTATGAGATTGATCAAATGACTAGTGCTACAGCAGAAATACTGAAGTACTAGTGTTGGGCTCCCCAGCCAAAGCTCTCAATTTAATGATTAGTTTAAAACTCATCTATGGCCACTAGAGATGAGTACTGATAAAAAGGAAGCCATTTTGGAATAAGACATTTCTCCAGAGAGTTGATGGAGTCATTTATGTACAATAATGTGCAGAGACTGACAGTCTAAAATGACCCTGAAGCAGAGATAATCAGGGACCAGTTCAAGCAGAATTAAAGTAGTCTGGGCATCCAGTAAAGATACTTTCTGGATGCTTCTAGTAGGTGGTTCAGTGTACATGGTGGATTGTGAAATAACCAAAAGAGGAGCTTGAGGCTGTTACTAGGGAAAGGAAAATCTGATTTGTTCTGTTCAGTCTGCTTGCACCATGACTCTCATTAATACAACTGAGCAACATATTAACGAATGAACACAAAGGTCAATGTACTCTAAAAAGAGAAATCAATAAAACATTCCACCCGCAGGGCAAACAGAAAATTTGTTAATAGAACATATGAATTAGTTGCTAAAAAGAGCTAAAATGCAAACAGAAGCAAAAGCAACAAGAGTCAGGTCTGTTTGTGAAGCTTTGTCAGAGACATAGATATCAAATTTTTCTTTATTAAATATTTTTCCAACATTGAATCATAGCAGTGAGAATACAATAATAAAATGCATATTTTCAATACTATTTTAAAATAGGCTTGTAGTGGTTGAAATAGCAGATTCTACTAATAATGTAAAAATTGTATCAATTAATGTATGTGATGACACATGTTAGGGGTCCTTATCTGTATGCAGGTTTAAGATTAAAAAACTATGTTCTCAGGCTCGGAAGGGCGTAGGTATATGCGGTAGCATAGATGAGTGGGCCTGGGGTGTTGATGGGGGGACTTGCGCAGCCCTCATTCATGTGCAGGCATGCATGGTTCCTCATTGATAGTCTGGGGAGCATAATTAGGCACCTGTGCCCGCTCAAGTATTAAAAAAAGCCTGAGCAGGACAGGATAGGGAGATCAAACAGGAAGAAATGATGGAGAAAGAAATGAGAAAGAGACCAGGACATGTTTTGATGAATTATCTATCAATTACTTATTGTGACTTTTAGCCTCTATGGAACACTTGTTTTAATTATGGATTATTTAATTAGAAAGACTGCACTGAACTTTTTGAACACTTTGTACAGAGTAAAAGCATAAAGCGCTTTTGCACCATCTCATGCTATGTGTCCTTATTGCTCAGTCCATTCTTGGTTTCATAGATAGATAGATAAATACTTTATTCATCCCCTCAAGGAAATTCAGGTGTCCAGTAGCTCAAACACATCAGTAAAAATTGTTAAAAAATATTACAAAAGAAAGCAGAATAACCATAAATAAAAAAATAGTAAAAAATATACTAAAGAGGGTCAGTTATAGGTAGAGCGGTGAGCAGGTCATGAATCACTTGTATTGACAACAGCGTTATAAAATCTCACGGCAGTAGGAACAAATGATCTTATAAAATGTTCTCTTCTACAATGCAATGAGAGAAGATGACTGCTGCATTTACTTCTTTGACCCGCCAAAATGTTGTGGAGAGGGTGACTGCTATTATCATGGATGGCCTGTACCTTCTTCTCCATACGACTTTCCACCACAATTCATGACTACCAATGTCTCGGGTTCAGGGGAGTTTGCAAGCTGCAGTCAACCCAGACATCACGATGTACTATTTTGTCAGTTGCTGGCTGAGGAGGGCCTGTGGCTAATTGGAGTTCATATTATTTACACAACATTTTTTGAAAGAAATACCTGATTGATAGCTAAAAATCTTCTGCTAAAATTAATAGTTGCAAAAGTGTTTACCAGGATGCAAACGAGGTAATTGTGGTACTTTCCCTATATATTATAATGTCAGTGAAATACTGAATATAATTATCATTATATCATAATTTGCAGATAATGCAGCTATGAGATTGTTTTTATTGTAACTTGTGGGATTCGCCCCCTGCTCGCTTCACATGCCAACCTCCCCGCCTGCGCTTCGTGCCAGCCACTTTGCGTCTCTGCCACTCGCGTATGTGGATTTCACTTTCACCAAACAACAAATCTTTTAATTCTCACCGATACACCTCTTCATTGGGAAGAAACACTTGTTTTCCCTGATGGCAACACAAATTAGATGAGCTACAAATCTCTGACTTAAAGTTTAAAGCCAAACAATATCTACTGTACATATTTCTGTCATATCAATTATGTCCATATATTCAATCTCTTTTCGCTGTTCTGTTATTTCACCTAGTAATAATTTCCGTGTGTTAGCGCTAAAGCAATCTTTACTATCAGTTTTTTGAGACTTTTGAATTTTAGTACTTTCATAATCTCTAACCTGCTCTGCATGTGTATCGCACCGTTTTTGAACCTCTTTAGGATGTTCTACTTTGTCTTCTACTCCTTGTCTTTAATTTCCGACCCTGCTTGGAGCTGAGAGCACAGGAACTGTGCCTGACAATAACATTCACACGAATAAGAAGTGATTGGACCATGGGCGTTGCTCTAAATGTTTGAGAGGTTGGCGTGACTTTTCAAAATCTCTTTGCATAAAGTCTTGTCTCGTGGGACTTGAAATTATCTCTGAGAATGTCTTGTTCCAACATTTCCTTTTATAACAGAAAGACATAATTTCTGAGTTTATATGAATTTCATGCATGCTTATTGGTTTATACTTTTGGAAGTCCTGTCTTCTTCCATTCATTTCTAGATATGTTACGTGACTTTGTCTTTACTCATATGATTTTTTAGAGTTACAAAGATGATTTCACTTACCTGGTATGACTTTAGGAAGCAGGAGATATTAGTTGGTGTTGCAGAGATTCATGCTAACCGCTGATGTGACAGACTGTTTGCACCTGCACTCACAACTCTGCTCACTTTTCAACAACTTGTATTAGGGATCTGTTTTGTCATCAGATTGTCGGACGTGTAAAATAGCATGGTGAAATAATTCCCTTATAGAGATTTGAAATGGTAATTTATTCAGTAATTTATGTATCACAGATTTTTTATATATTTTAGGACGGAAGTATTTCAAAAATTCACCAATGGTTTTAAATGGGAATTTATTGAAATTTGAAAAGAATTGTATTCAACGCTATTTGAGATATCTCAACAACAATATAAATTCTCAAAACAAATTTCCATGAAGAAATAGTGCTCCAAATTTCAACTACTTTCATGTGGAGAGACAGAAATGACAACAGTATGTGCTTTTTGCATGTCATGCGAACTTACCTAAAACTGCACTAAACTTTTACTGCACTAAAACTATTTAAAAAATAAATGTCTCATACCCCAGCACTTTCAGAGAAAAAAAAAACTGACATTAAACATATCCTGTAATTACCAAAAGTGAAAAATGTGTCAACGCATAAGAAAAAAATTATTTGTGTCACAATATAATTTATACATGAGCTTTATAACTTTTTACATGCTCTATAGCAGTGGTTCTCAAACTGTGGGGCAGGCCCACCTAGGGGGGCGAAGTAACAAAAAGGAGGGAGCGAAGATGTGAAAAAAGAAAACAAAAATCGAAAATATGAAAAATACATTTATTGAAACCAAAACAAATTAACTTAAACTACATTCTGATACTAGAAAAATAAATATAGAGTTAGATAAATGTCGATAAAAGTTAAGTAGGTATAAAAAAATATGCATCTATGATATATCATTAATTAAAAAAGAACTAATTGGTATTAGTGGGCTCCTTTCAAAAAAACGTTAGGGGGGCGCGATTAAAACTGTTATGAAAACTTGGGTCGCATATACTTAATGGTTGAGAAACGCTGTTCTATAGCGAGTTTCTTTTACTCATTATTCCCCTCAAAAATGATTAAATATATAGTATCACCATAAAGGTTATAAGAAATACAAAATGCAAGATAGATGGATATTGCAATATCTGACAGCTTTGCCACACAGATTATAATATGAATGACAATATATTGCATACAATTATTGATGGGTACTTGACTAGTATAATTACATCTGAGCCTTAACCAGGAGCATTTTGTTTTCCAAGCCAAGCCACTAAAAAGCCAAAAAGTTGTAATTTTAAACATAATAACTTTCTCCATGTGATAGTTTTGTTTACACATTATATACTTTATGTTGAAATGCTTGCACTGAAACTAATACCACATATATTCATCATTCAAGCATTTAAAATGTATAAATATACCTACCCTTATATTAATTTGCTATCTACTTAAATTTACAGCAAATTCATCTGTAACTGTTATCTCATGATTAGCTTTCATTACTGCTTGATTGGCTTGTTGATAATTTCATTGAGCAAAAATACTAACTTCATCCACAGATCAAATATATGAGAAAATAATTTTCTCTAATTTGATTACATTTACGTAAGCTTTCATTTTATTAGGATCCAGTTTGCACACTAACATGCACAAGACAGAGGAACACTCAGGAAACTACTATATGTTATTTAAGATTACTTTTTTAAGAACTATTTTCTTTATCATCTGTGTTCATTGCAGCACCATAAGAAGTTGTTTTTCATTGACAAAGTGGGAAGTGATATCAGCTATGACATCAACACTTCACCAAAGAAAGAGG
This sequence comes from Erpetoichthys calabaricus, assembly GCF_900747795.2. Taxonomy (NCBI): domain Eukaryota; kingdom Metazoa; phylum Chordata; class Cladistia; order Polypteriformes; family Polypteridae; genus Erpetoichthys; species Erpetoichthys calabaricus. The sequence goes on from NC_041400.2 coordinate 54,271,524, forward strand.
AAGAAAGCTACAGTAAATTCCAGTCTTACATAATAATTACTGCTTGATAATTATTACTCTATTTCTTATGATTGCCCCTACAGAGTACCTTAAAAGCTTCCAGGGCCCTCATGACCACAACATTAAGAAACATCCATAAATTTCTCCATATTGAGTACCATGTCATGCGTTTCTTAGAATTATGTCAATATCAGTCTAAAAATCATTACTTAACCAAACTCTGAAAAGGAAAACTTAACCTGCCATCTCTTTTCCTAGGTTACATTTCCCAGGTGAGGGTCTCAGCCCAGTGAGACCCCCAATACCTGCCCTTGACAAGGTACACTCATTCAAAGACATGCTCACTCATATAAGGACAAATTAGTATTGTCAATGTACATGATATAATGTGTTTGGGATTGAAATGAAAATGTAAGTCCAAATAAGAATTCCCAAAAGAATAAGGTGAGGATAAAAAAACTTATTGGTATATTTATACCACATAACAAAAAATGCATGTTAGATTAAATGGCAGTTCTATAACACATTGGTGCCCATGAGTGTACACTGTAATGGATTGTAATCCCAATCAGTTCTGATTCCTATCTTGCTTCTGGTTCAGGAATTCTCATTGGCCCTGTATTGCACTTAGTGGGTAAATTAATGGAAGAAATTGTTAAGGAGCCCTGCGGTGGGCTGGCGCCCTGCCCGAAGTTTCTTTCCTGCCTTGTGCCCTGCGTTGGCTGGGATTGGTTCCAGCAGACCCCCGTGACCCTGTAGTTGGGATGTAGCGGGTTGGATAATGGATTGATGGATGGATTCTTAAGGAAAAGACTGAGCAGCACATGGCAAGAACAGGAATTTTAATGAACAGTCAACATGGATCCAGATGGTGGAGGTTTTGTTTTACTAATATGCTGGAATTCTATGAGGAAACAACAAAAAGTTACGATTTGGGAAATTATCTTGATTTTCAGAAGGCATTGGATAAGCTCCCACATGACAGGCTAGCAATAAAACTAAAAGAAATGTGAGTTAAGGGCATAGTATGTAGAGGGGTACAAAAATGATTAAAATATAGGAAGCAAAGGTGATGAGAGAAGGCAAGCAGCTGGGATGAGAATCCCTTGGGGGAAAGTGAGGCTGACACTTGGGGGCCAAAGAGGGCCACTCTGTTTGATGCAGCTGGAGTGATCCAGAGCTTGCTCCTGCTTAATTCCAGGGAGAGACAGCGGGACATGGATAGAGCGAGGTCAGTTTTGGATTGGGAGCCCTGCTGGGAGACATGGATGGCAGGGACCCGGGCCTGTACACGAAGGTTAGCCCTGCCTGTTGGCTGGGCGTCTCCTGTAGTGCAAGATCCCATGCAGAGGAGGCATTGGTTTTTAAAAGGATGCATCTGGGACTGAGATTTTAGAAGTGATCACTGTCTTAGGATTTTAGCCTCGCTTTTATGGATTTATTTATGGGATTTTAACCTCCACAATTGTCACTGTTTTTGTTGGATTATTTATTTATCATTGAAGAGTTGGAGTACTGCACTCTTTTTAACAATGTTTTTTGATTGGTTTTAAATAAAAGCACTGAGCACCTGTTTTACTTACCCCCTTGCTGCATGCAAGTGTGTCCTGATTTATCCAGCTCATCTTGGTTATGACTATTGACAGTGGTGGGTTCAATAAGCCCCCAAACAGGATCAGGAGCATGAAGACAACCCTCATGGTCACATGACTCACTGACTTGATTATATGTTTCTACTTTACTAACATTATTGAATATTTTTAAATAATTTTTGTGATGACCATGTTCACATTATATGACATTTACTCACAAGTGAAAAATACAGTTACATCTAGAACCACTCAAATGCACTGTGTTAAACTTTGGTTAGTTCCTACTTTGCATCCACTGTTGATACGGATAGGCTCAGACCTCCTTTACCCTGACATTTTTTAATGGATTATAATGAATGCAAGGATGGCATTGTGTTAAAAGCATTAGCTGCAATTATATGACATTTAATCATCAGTACAGATTCTTGTATAGCAAACATGCAGGATTTGAAATGAGCAGTACCAAAGTGGCACAGGACCCAAGAATTCAAAGGACAGGCCAAAGAAAAAGAAAAAAAAAAGTTGCGATTATATATCTAGATTTCTATGTGAGAAAAAATGGGGTAAGACTAAAAGGTGAAGTTGGTATCTGTTTTGTCTTGGTAGAGTAATACAGTATATTGCTTTACTTTCACCCTTTTGTATTATTAATATGTAGCCTTTGTCAGGATGCCTCAAATCTCACAGACTTACCACTGTTTATAAGGTATTGCACCATATAACTTCTCTCCACCTTCCCTTCTACATTTATAACCTCAGGCAATTAGGTGTAGTAAACGATAAGCAGGAGTTAAGTTACAATTTAAATAATGTATTATTGATAATTTTCATAAATAATAACAATATGCAAAGTACATTTGAATATTGGCAATGTCATACAACTTAATAAATGTTGATGTGTAGTTTCAGGTGGCACACAGACTTGTTAGTTACTTAAAATGTCTCTAGTTAAGGCATCATTTGTGGTCAGTTTTCTTCAGAACAGGTCGCATACCTGTCTCAGTATGGCTGCCGAGCTGTGCTCTTCATTGTGTTGTCCTTTTCAGTTCGTGGTGTGAGATGGTCTTTCATCAGTTTGGTAAGAGAAGGGGGGTGGGGGTGGGGGTGGTAAAACAAGCAAATTTATAGGTTTTCTGTCCAACCCCTAGAGCCAATTGGGCGTCATGGTACTTAAAGGCTTCTGATACAAGACAGTTCCAAACAGCCATACTTCAGACCAATGGGAGGACATAATACCTTCACACTTGCCCTCCAAACCATGTGTTAAGGTAAAGCTTGGCAGCCTGGCTTTCCTGTGGGGGTTGACTGAGAGGCTTCAGGAGAGAAATATTAGCCAAACTTGTTTTAGGCACTTTTCCCAACCCTGTCGTAAAATTACAAAGAGACTCATTCCTAAAAGGGGGCTAAACATGACTGCTTCTCACTAATGTAACACTAATATTACATTGCTTTGCCTAAGTTACGAATAAAGACATACCAAAAATTTATCAACCTCTATGCAAAATTTCCCATCACAAGAGTATCTTAGAAGAAATCTACCAATAGGACCACTGTAAAAGGGCATTTATCAAAAGTTGTCAAGAAACCAGAGTATTTTCTTGACAAAATGTGATGATAAAACTATTAGACAGACAGACAGACAGACAGACAGACAGACAGACAGACAGACAGACAGACAGACAGACAGACAGATAGACAGATAGATAGATAGATAGATAGATAGATAGATAGATAGATAGATAGATAGATAGATAGATAGATAGATAGATAGTTTATTAATCCAAAGGGGAAATTCACATACTCCAGCAGCAGCATACATACAAAAACAATATTAAATTAAAGAGTAATAAAAATGCAGGTAAAAGAAGACAATAACTTTGAATAATGTTAACATTTACCCCCCCCCCCCCCGGGTGGAACTGAAGAGTCACATAGTTTGGGGGAGGAACGATCTCCTCAATCTGTCAGTGGAGCAGGACAGTGACAGCAGTCTGTCACTGAAGCTGCTCCTCTGTCTGGAGATGACACTGTTTAGTGGATGCAGTGGATTCTCCATGATTGATAGGAGCCTGCTCAGCGCCCGTCGTTCTGCCACTGATGTCAAACTGTCCAGCTCCATGCCTACAATAGAGCCTGCCTTCCTCACCAGTTTGTCCAGGCGTGAGGCGTTCTTCTTCTTAATGCTGCCTCCCTAGCACACCACGGCATAGAAGAGGGCACTCGCCACAACCATCTGATAGAACATCTGCAGCATCTTATTGCAGATGTTGAAGGACGGCAGTCTTCTAAGGAAGTATAGCCAACTCTTTCCTCTCTTGCACAGAGAATCAGTATTGGCAGTCCAGTCCAATTTATTATCCAGCTGAACTCCCAGGTATTTAAAGGTCTGTACCCTCTGCACACAGTCACCTCTGATTATCAGGGTGTCCATGACGGGCCTTGGCCTCCTCAAATCCACCACCAGCTCCTTAGTTTTGCTGGTGTTCAGGTGTAGGTGGTTTGAGTTGCACCATTTAACAAAGTCCTTGATGAGGTTCCTATACTCCTCCTCCTGCCCACTCCTGATGCAGCCCACGATAGCAGTGTGGTCAGCGAACTTTTGCACGTGGCAGGACTCCGAGTTGTATTGGAAGTCCGATGTATATAGTACAGTCCCCTGTGGCGCTCCTGTGTTGCTGACCACAATGTCAGACCTGCAGTTTCCGAGGCGCACATACTGAGGTCTGTTTGTAAGACAGTCCACAATCCATGCCACCAGGTATGAATCTACTCCCATCTCTGTCAGCTTGTCCCTAAGGAGCAGAGGTTGGATGGTGTTGAAGGCACTAGAGAAGTCTAGAAACATAATTCTTACAGCACCACTGCCTCTGTCCAAGTGGGAGAGTGATTGGTGTAGCATATAGATGATGGCATCCTCCGCTCCCACCTTCTCCTGGTATGCGAACTGCAGAGGGTCGAGGGCGTGGTGGACCTGTGGCCTCAGGTGGTGAAGCAGCAGCCGCTCCATGGTCTTCATCACATGTGACGTCAGAGTGACAGGAAGGAAGTCGTTCAGCTCACTAGGACGTGACACCTTTGGGACTGGGGTGATACAAGATGGGGTGACTGGGGGTGATACAAGATGTTTTCCAAAGTCTCGGGACTCTCCCCTGTTCCAGGCTCAGGTTGAAGATGCACTGTAGAGGACTCCCCAGCTCCAACGCACAGGCCTTCAGCAGTCGTGGCGATACTCCATCTGGACCCGCTGCTTTGCTGGCACGAAGTTTCCTCAGCTTTCAGTATTATTAAATCTATTATTAAACACTTGTTTATCCTATTGTCCAAGAACATGTTATTCTGACCATGCCGACTCTGTTGTGGCAGGTATTTTGAAAACACATGGATGCTGATAGTCCTGCATTTCCAACAAACTGTTATAGGAACATGGTAACAAATGCAGTCATGTCAATAAATCTAGAAATCTAATACAAATACGATATTTTCACAAGAAGTAGATTAAAAATATGACAAAATAAGTGCTGACTTGTAGTTTGGTGAACTGTACTTATTATAGAACCATTACATCTGCTTGTATAAAATTATATTAAAGTAAACCGTTTGATAAAGTAATTTGAAAACTCGAAGTAGTCAAGTCAAACATTTATTAGATAATAATGACCTATTAAGAATATGCATTGCAGTCATGATATTGACCTACCAAGCTAATGTTTTGTACAATGCTGAACTTCTTTGATGTTCTAAGCATTTGTGTATTTTGCACAAATCCTTTATACATTATATGAGACTGTAAACCACATTACTGTCATGCAGATTCTTTATAATCCGCATCTTAGATAACTGAGTGTCACTGGCTTTGAAGCACATGTAAGGCTTTGTCATAATAAGGCCCTGGATTAATGTATAAAACTTTTTAACCTTATAAACCTTATAACTTTAATCTAAAACGGTCTATAGCTCTGCCCAACAGGTAGCCAATTGTGGAACAAATGGATTAAAATAAAAGAAATGTTTGAAGAATGAGCATATAATGATAGACATCTTATTTCTTGCTATGTAAGAACAAGATCTTCGACATTTCTTTGTAACAAGTGGTTGTGCTGAAATTCAGAGAAATAGAACAGCAGTTCAATTTTAACTTTCTACCAGAAAAAAAGCCGAACCTGAGAGGTTACTCCATGAAACTTCACACTCTGAAAATTGGGAATGGACTTTGATGATTATATATTTGTATTACCTGAAAGACAGTTATTTTCCTCAAGAGCTACCTTATTCTGTAGAAGGACATAAAATATTGAACCAGAATTCAACTGTCAATAAAATATCCATCATGTCTGGTGTCAAAGACATTATAATGGTGTCTTCTCTAGGTTTCCTGAATGTCTCCAAACTGTTATAATACCTTTTAAAATAGACTGTTATGTTGGACAGCTTTGAAAACTAGTTGCATTTTGCTGCTCAACCTATCAATTTAGATTTTATTTACAGATACTGTAGTGTTTTTCCTTACAACACATAGTTTCCTCCATCAGCTAAATTTTTCATAGGAAATGTTTTTAAAGTAGCAAATAGATAAAAGTGTATAGTTTGTAATTAGTGATTACATTCTAAATTCAAAGAAACATTGTGTCTAGACAAATTTCTGTAACAGAAAATATTAATGCTATTTCTTATTCCAAGGTTGTATGATCTTTACAGTTACTTTATCCGTTCACCTATTCACCTATTAATTTTCAAAAGTCACTGTTTTTCCAGTTGTCCTCAAAGGGAGAATGAGTGTCTACTGGAACACACCCAAGACTGAAATCCTGTTCAATTCAAAGTTGTGTTTTTGATGTGGAAGATATTAAATATCAGGTTTATTATTTCTGGTTTTATATGTCATGAACTTTTATGTAACAAGTGCAGTAAACTTAAAAATGTGGGCAATGTATGGTTGGGCTAAGGAGATAACAGATTTCCCTAGGCTGGGGAGAAGCAGGAGTTTAGTTAAGCAAAAAAAAACATCTAAGTCTAGGTAAGAATTTTCTGTCATTAGTTTTAACTGTTTATTTTCCTCTTTTCTTTTTTCAAAATACCTTTAATAATGCCAAACATCTACTTTTACATTTAGTTACTGGATTACTGAGATTATCCAAATAATTTTCAACAGTATTATCTAATTAACAATACCTCAATAATCCATATGCCAAATATCAAGAATGTATTAAAAGAAAATGAAAAATGATTAAATACCTCATAAAAAATGTTTTTCAGATTAGTCCTAACAGAAACAGCATTTCTTTTTTATTCTAACCAGGAAACCAATGTATGCCTTGTTAAATGTAGTAGTTTTGCTTTTCTTTCAATATTAATAACAAACATAAAGAGCGTAGCATAAGATTTTGAGGAAGTGACCCCATTTTTCTGCACAAAGTGTGAATTATGATTTTTGCTTCTTTCATGATTTCTAAATAATCCTCTTCTCAACAGATCTGATTAACCAAATTAGCTGGGAATATCTGACATTTCATTATCACTACAGATGCTCATGAGTTAACATGCAGGATTTGGTGACTTGTAGTATCACAATGTGGAAGGTTGCTGGGCATTCAATGGGTTAAATTGGGTGCAGGTAACACTGGGGAAGTCCAAGCATTGACCAAAGAGAAAGAAAACAAGTAAGCAGACAATCCTATTTTCCATCAGTGTTTGAACACAAACAATTTCAAAGAATTTAATTCAGCCTTTTCACTAAGATCAAAGACCTTTCATCCACTTTTGTCTTTTGCTCATCTAATCGCTGCCAACTTTCTATCCTGCTTTCACTCCTACTGTATATATGAAACTGTTTCTATTTCGAGTCACACATCTAATGAAGGCTCAGCAGGCAAACGTGTCTCTAACCATCTTTGATCTCCCACACAATGGGAGGTCTGAAACTTGAAAGTATTGCTTAAGAAAAGGACCTAGGAGTCACAGTGGATACAGTCAATATCCACTTCCATACAGTGTACAGAAACCATTAAGAAGGCTAACACAATGTAAGCATATGTAGCATGATGTGTACAGTACAAGTCATAGGAGGTTATATGCACTAGCGAGGCCTCACTTTGAGTATGCATGCAGTTTTGGTGTTTGGGCTGCAAAAAAGATGTAGCAGAGCTAGGGAAATGTCCAGAGAAAAGTGACAAGGCTGATTCCAGGACTACAGGGTATGATTTATCAGGAAAGATTAAAAGAGTTGAACTTTTTCTGTTTAAGCAAATGGAGATTAAGAGGTGACATGATTGACAATTTTTTAAAATTTTAAAAGAATTAGTACAGTGAATCCAGACTGTTAGTCCAAAATGAGTTCATCAAGAACATAGGGACACAGTTGCAAACTTGCTAAGGATAAATTTCACACACATGTTGGAAGTTTTTCTACACACTGAGAATCATAAATATATGCACACATAGATAGGAATTTAAGGATATTCAAAACGCAATTTGATGTTATTTTGGAGAAATTAGGTGATTAGGATTGGCAAGCTTTGTAGGGCTGAATGACTTGTTCTCTTCAAATTTTTTGTAATGTTTTGATTGTTGTGAAATGGATTCCCAAACATAGCAAAATGCTTGTAAGGCTTCCAAAATACAGGTACAAAGCAGGCAATGATCTTCACTGGCAAGCCCAGAAAAGACCAGCTTGCCATAAACTGCTATCTGCTGGATTTAGCTTGGCTAATCTAAAGTGGGGGAAAATGGCTTAACATTTCAAAATATGAAAGTCTGTACACAAAAGGGAAAGCAATCGTTATAAATAGTTTATTAGAAAATATATAAAATCAGGCAAGAATGCTCAAAAGAGAAAAAAGGCACAGATGAGTTGCCTAAAAGGAAATAAATCCTAAAATGTTATTAAGTAGCAAAATCCAAAGACAGAACAGAAAATACTTAAAAAACAAAAAATCCCAAGAAACAAAGCAATACATACAAAACAAAGCAATGCAGACAAACAATGATTTCATCTCTCTGGCTGTTTAAAAGATGAGCAGAGAGGACTCAGATAGGGTGATGTCAGAGTGGCCCCGTCTGTCATGAGGAACGGAGGCACATTTAAAAAGGCAGTACATAATGACAAACATAACAAAACACACACAGATATGAAAAATCATAGTTAAAATGACAAAAACAAAATAAAACAAACAATACAAAAGCACAGACTCATACATAACTCTACTCTTCACCATTTTTAACCCATTTTTCCCTCCTGTACATGCATGTGAATGAGCCCTTGACTAACTCTATCACATTTAATAATAGATTATAAACTACGGAAAACGTTTACACTCAATACAGAATAATCTACATTTTTTTAACATTTGTGCAGTTGACTTCCACAGAATGAAAAATCCTGATTGATAAATGCACTTCAGGAGAAGTAAATACACTGAACATTTAAGAAGAGTTACATCAGGCTATGAAAATTACTAATCATCTTACTTGGATAAATACATCTCCTAACTTACATTTTCTACTGAGGAAACCAGTAGATGTTAAAATATGGTCTGCAAGATGACAAACATCATAACTAAGCATCATACCTAAAACCCTTGTTGAAGCTATGTCACAGTAAGAGAATCAGATACTTTGAATTGCCCTTATTTGGTATTCTTTCAAAGACAGTGACATTTCCTTATGTTTTATTTCTGTATAGGATATTCTGATTGCACTCTGCTTATTTAGTATACAATTATCATAACAAGCACCACTACGGAAAACAGAGGACAGTGCAAGGAATTCAAATTTCAGCCCATCTTTTCTTTGGATGTGTTTATTGTTTTATTAAAATCAGACAGCTCTCCAGAGCCAACTCCTCCTGGCACTTCCTCACAGTTAAAGACATGGAGAACACGTCCAAAAAATAAAAAAAAATAAGAGCACTGAAGCTGGCTGATCCTTTACTGATCCTGTTGTTACTTTCCTCTATTCCAGTCGTGCCTCACACTGTTAATGAACATTTTGTCTGTCAGCAATCTCTTCTACTGTGGTTTGTATTTTGAATTATTATGCTTTGACATTTACATACTGTATTACTTTTGCAAGTATTGATTCTGTTTATATTATTGTAATATCCAACTTCAGTTTATGCAGCAACACTGTAATGAGCCCTGTGATGAAAAATTACAGTCTGTCTGCCTGCCTAGACTACAGTACAGTATCTTCAACTCTAAAGTGTGATATTGGATTTTTTGTTTGTTATCAGTGACTATCCTTACAATTTTTTTGTTTCTGTGTTATTATTGCTTTTTGTGAGGTTTAAGTAATTAATATTTTTGTGTATCACACAACATTTCTAACCTTGTTTATCCATTTTTACGTATTCTGGTAAAAAGTTTATTATTTATATATTGTTAACTTTCTGTGACACTATTTTGTTCACTTTTCTAGGTGTTGCCATTTTAGGAACTTTGTTGCTAGGATGCTACTCCTATTTACTGGGAGTCGTGCTCTTGTTTGGCATGACATCTGACGTCAGTTATGCAGCGATTTAAATACTAACATGATCCTTTACTTATCACCTGTGATTAAGACCTATTGTGCATGTCTCAATTAGTTTTTCTCACTCAGTTTTTGACTTTGTTTTATTTTCCTGTACTGTGTGTTCACTGGCAGAACACAGGTATAGCAATATTGGATTTGTATGTTATTATTGTTCACAGAAATACATAACATTTTCAAAACTGGTTATATGAGGATTGCAGAGTGCTATCACTCTTCCTGGAAGTGTTAGGAGAAATGCAGGAATTGCCCTTAGATAGAGCAACAACCTATGAAAGAGGCCACTCATACATCTAAACTCATAATCACAGCTTTAAAATATGGGAGGAAAACCAAAAGTAAAAGAGAGCAACATGGGAAGACATCAATGAACCAGCAACACAAATGACTGTCCCACTATGCTGTCCAGTTTGGGTGAAGTGATGAACAGAATTCTTCATCTTTTCGTATTTGCTGTCTTTGAGTTTTAGTGTCTCTTGCAAAGTTCACTGTGTCAGTGTCTTTAGAACCAGGTAAACACTGATGACCTCATTGTATGCTTCTCTTACTCAAAATCTTTGTTTGTGTCTGAGATAGGTGGTCCATGGCATTGTGCTGATTTAAAATAAATAATCATGCCTTGCAAGAGTGTAGGTTCTAATCTGGCGTGAGTGTGCCTCATTAATTCCTCAGAGGGCATGACGCATTCACACCCGTGCCCTGTGAGAAGCATTAGTATAAGAAGTGTCTGCATGGGACAGAAGGGGAAGAAAAAAAATATGAGACAAAGAGAGACAGACAGAGAGAGAGAGTGAGAGAGCCTTGAGAACAGCATCTTGGAGGGAGGCAGGTAGAGCCAGGCAGCGTGGATGCGAGAAAGCATGATTGTAGGCCCGTGAGGGAGTGAAGGATTTGCACTCTAGGGTTGAATCATCCCCACTGATTAATTGGTGAGGAGTGGGTGCAATTGAGAGTGAGTCCTACCTCAGAGATCCGAGGTACACTATGGGTGTGAGAAGATGGAAGGATAATGGATCTGTAAAGTAGCATCTCTAACCACTCTGCTATAAGTTCTACACACTTAAGCTGATGTAATGAAAAAATGTGGTAATTTTAAGGTAGAAATTACATTAAGACATTATCTTTGATTTTGCCAAAGTGGTCCTTAGTAGTGTGCGAAATACCCCATATTAATTGGGGAGACCTTATTTGTGCTCCATTGTTGGATGAACACTGAAATCTTACGTTGGTACTGTGGAATACACAATTTAATATATAGAATGCCATCAGGATATGGATATCTTAAATAAACTAATCCTGCCATGCGTAGATAGATAATCTGCAAATAAAAGGAAACCCATCTCATATTTCTGATCAGCACAATGCAAAATGGCAACTTCACTCACACACACACACACACACACACACACACACACACACACACACACACACACACACACACACACACACACACACACACATCTGTGGGGTAGAGCAACAGTCACCAGCTTATTTGTTAAAGTGCTGCTGATACTTGCTTTATCAGAAGTACATTTCATTTGTTCTGTTTGAACAAAGAAAAAGTATATCACACATTTTGAAGCAGAGAAATTTGTGCAGAGTTAGACTAAATCAAATAACATCAACCTGCCACAATACGCTACCATGGCTGTTTGTTTGTCTGTCCAGGATTTTTAATCACCTGTAGCTCGCAAACCGTTTCACCTATTGACTTGAAATTTGGTACACATATACTATGTGACGTCTACTATCCGCTTTCGGGGTGATGAGTTTTATTCTTTTTATTTTTATTTTATTTTATTGTAGAATCAACTCTCGGCAGCGTGCAGCACAGCGGCCGTGCAGCGCATACGTATGGGCGCCATTCTCATTCCCTACCACCTTTGCTAATCATTCTTGAGGCAGATTGAAGACTTAAGTGCCAACTTAAGTGAAAAATTAAAGAAAATGTACAAAGTAACTGCAACACAAAAACTAACAATCAGTTTTAACGCAAAAAGATGCCAACGAAAGAAGAGAAGCAGCGGGCCACTAGAGTAGAGAAAAGAAGAGCTGCTCAGGAAGTAGCAATCGCATCAACCTCTGAGCAAACGAATGATAAATGTAAAGAGAAAGAGCTCAAGTCAAGTGTATTCACTGCACGCTATCATGCAGTATGCCGTTACTGGTATCTTATAATACGCTACCGTAGCTGACAGTTTGTCTGTCCAGGATTTTAAATCACCTGTAACTCACAAATCATTTGAACTATTGACCTGAAATTTGGTACACATATACTATGTGCCATCTACTATCTGCTTTGTGGTGATGATTGACCTCCAAGGTTATTGCTCTTTTATTTTCATTTTATTTTATTGTAGAATCAACTCTCAGCAGCGGCCAGCAGCAGGGTGTCCGTACACATGCGCCGTTCTCATCCCTACCACCTTCGCCATCACTTCCAGTACCTCTTCATATCTTAAATCATTCTTGAGACAGATTGAAGATTTAAGTGCCAGAATAAGTGAAAAATTAAGGGAAACATACTAAGTAATTGCAACACAAACACTAACAATCAGTTTTAACGTGAAAAGATGCGGGCTGCTTGGGTGGAGAAAAGAAAAGTTGCTCAGCAAGCAACAAGCGCATCAACCTCTGAGCAAATGAATGCTAAACATACAGAGAAAGAGTATGAAAACTATGAATGTTCAAGTCAAATGTATTCACTGCATGTTATTGTGCAGTGTGCCATTACTGGTAAATATAAACTGTATATATAAAACACTATATTTGTATTAAAATAAATAATGTTCTGCTTTCTATATTATATTAATAGACTGTTTTCATAGAGATAACTCAAAAATAAATATCTTCCTAAATCTTCAAGAACATTATTTAAATTAATATTTTTTATTACCCTCCTAATCTTTTCAAATGACCTTCTCTGTATGATTCAAATCTACCAACAATGATAAACATGAAAAAGCAGTAGTATGCTTGCAGCAGAAAACAGTCATAATTAAAAACACTTCCTTGATATTACATTTGCATACACTTCATGAGTATTACCTCAATATTTAAGATAGGCTGACCTTGAAAAATAAGAATCAGACACAGCTTGTTTTGGGCTTATCTTAGGATGAAGTCTAAATGATTTCAGCAATTTAGTATGCAAAACTGTTTTATTTAAGTTTATGGCCCTGTGATCCACATTAAAAGTAAAAGGTTAACACCAGCACACTAAAACTGTTTCACTAGAAAAACATGAAAGGAAGCCAATGTTGACAATGTACAATACCATTGTTTGATTTTCCAAGAATACACATCTTATTCCGTGAATTTAATGTACATAATTGTGATATTAGACATGAAAAAATAGAATAGAAGTGAAAAGCTTGGCTCACAGGGACTGGATGTATTATTGGCCACTGCTGCTGAGCATCTGGCTGAAGTGTTAGATCATCGTTCCATCAAGATGCCTGTAGTAGTGTTTTGTGATTTGATGTGGAAGTCTTCTTTTTGTACTGCTTACTTATATTTTATGTCAAGTGCAATTAGCTGGATGAGTTGAGAATTTCAGGGATGAGTAGTGCCCTATCACCACTGGTGGAGTCACTGCCATACTTCACATTTCCTAAGATTACAAACAATGTGCAATGAAGTCAAGCTGGGTAGGCATACAACGTCTTCATATTGTACGAAAGGAATATTTATGCTTTGGTCCTTGCTGCAGAAGGGTGTATGGTCATTTTTTGCAACATAATAATTCTTTGCATTTATATAGCGCTTTTCTCACTACTCAAAGCGCTCGGCAATTGCAGGTTAAGGGCCTTGCTTAAGGGCCCAACAGAGAAGAGTCCCTTTTTGGCATTTACGGGATTCGAACCGGCAACCTTCCGATTGCTAGTGCAGATCCCTAGCTTCAGAGCCACCACATGAAGAAACAAACAGCTGCTGTTTGCATTTTAGAATTATGTCACCCTATCTTGTGCAATGTCTAATGATGTTTGTGAAGCATAACATTCTTTACCAGGTAAATGAACACAAGACAGAACCAGTTGTGAATGGAATTCCAGTGCATCATCAGCCATCTTGAAAATGTGCCAAAGATGTAAGAAATGCCTTTAGATTGTGAGAGTAAATAAGTAAACAAATGTCATATAGGCACATGAAGAACAAGAAAAATCCACATCGAAGGCACCCCAGCTTGGAGCCAAATGTGAGTCTAAGTGCTATGAAACTTAAACTCACAAGAAACAGCAGAGTAATCATCTGTATTATCATTTCTTCAGTATGGAAGAGACAGATTTGTGTACAGGGTGCCACCATTTACACTGCATTTCAGTCTAAATGACATTTTAGGAAAACTCAAAAGCTTACAGCATAACATGAAGGTTGAATTGAAAGTATGCAATGAGGAATAAAACATATTTTAAAACATAGAGGGAAGTTAATAACATATTTCAGCATGATTATATTTATTACTAAATAGGTGGACTTAAACCCCTCATGAGTACAAACCATTCACAAATGCTGTACTTTGATTTGAGACATAAACTTATAATAATAAATGAATAGTCCAAGATTCTTCTATATAAATATTACATTGAAATCATATAAATAGTAATTTCACCATAGGATTAGATTTATCCATTCATCTTTCACAACCTGAATTTAATCACATAATTGTCTGCATGATAATATGAACATGTCAAAATGACTGATGCTTTACCAGACCTGGGGAGAAAAATGACCAGAAAGTCCCATAATTTCGTAAAGCAAAGATTGAAGATTTAACCAGATAAAATGAGAAGAAATTGAATGAAGAGAACAATTCTACTTCAAGTTCTTTGTTAGCTGGGAATAGTCAGTACTCAACTCTCCATGAGGCTGCTATGTAAATGAGTGAATATCAGTCCAGTTCACCAGTTCCTGATGTTTTGTGCTCTTTGCTAAATATTTATTTTGGACAGGTAGATGAATTAAACACATAAAAATGAAAGTTACTTTGGTCTACATTTTTAATATAAAGATAGACAATTTTATGATGCAATAAGTCTTATTCAGTTTACCTCTAAAACACAATCATCTAATGCGCTGATTTGGTGTACAAATATGATGATGCAGTATTTCATCACTGATATGATATAGACACTACAATGCAGAGAAGCTAGAATTTAGTATCTGCACTTTTAAAAAACTTGGTGTAATTTACACATTCTAGAAAGTATGACATATCAAAATATTTAAAACTAAATGGAAAACAGTGTTGGACATGCATTTTGATAAAATATCATTAGTAAAGAATTGTTGTAGAGGAAATGTACATAATAACAAATTACATACAGTACTTATAGCAAGGTTTGAACTGTCTTGCATATTTAAACTCATATTGATTACATTTTGAAGATTTCAACTAACATTTATTGAGTAAATAGCGTTGTGCCATTGTAGGTGATTTAAATTTTTTAATGTTTTTTGGCCAAGTTGATTGTCATACATTGATTAGGTGGACCTGGTCATGTACCCAAAAGCAAAAGTAATAATGATTTAACCTTATCCATCTATCAATATGGTAAGTGGCAATCATGATATCATACTCAAATGCATATGTCGCATTAGGGCAGACAAAGCACCCTTACTAGTATTTTGTTGGAGACATAGGAGCAAATACTCCCCATCAAAAAGCAATTTTGTTTCTTTTTTAGAAGGACAAATATTCAAAAGATGTTTTTTTTTAAAGAAGCAAGAGATACACTTTGTCTGTTTTTACATCCTAGTGTCTGGACCAGTGTGGCTGGACTGACCAGGCAGTTTTTTTTTTTTTATTTGATTTGTTTTTGTTTTGTTCCTTTATTTTGTTTCTTTGTTTTCCCTACCTGGATATTGTTCTATTAGCATAAGATGTTTTGGCATTGCTATGCATTTAAGCTACAGTAAAATAACAAAAAAAGATACAAGACACAACATGTACCATTGAGTCTCCTAGGTTTAATAAGCAGCAATATGACTGAAAAAAACATACATGAAATGTCCTAAATGTTAGCCTGGTGAAGACATTAAAGTAAGACATTGTTTTTTTTCATCTGGCCCTATGTGACCAGATGTAGGTGACTACATAAATCTACTAATTCATATAAATTAACATTACAGTGCTGAAAAAAGAGAGCTGTAACACATAAACTATTGTACAAACTTGTTATAAAAATAACACAGAAAAAATAGAGGTCAAAGTAATAGACTTATCCAGCAAAATTAAAAAAAAACAAACAATAACAACCTTACCTTGGCCTTCTTTTTTATATGGTAAACGAAAATGTCAATATCACACTCTAATGCATGAGGACACAGATACCCTAAAATCCCTTTCAACTGGATAAAAATGATACAAGTAAGCATATCTCTGTTTTTAAACTTTTCTGGTTCTGACCTTGGAAAATCTGTGTCTAAGATTACACTCTCCTCCTTTCATTGTGATGCCTTGTTCCTTTGCTGATTTCCTAGTTTGACCTTTGTTGGACCTAACAAAATTTTCTTGTTCAACAACTCAAATTTTGTTTTGTGACAATGTATCTGTCTTAACCTCTTCAACACCAAAAAATAATATGAACACTTCTGCACTACAGCAGAAATTTGCATTTATGTTTTATCTTCCATTTTGAATTGTGTTGCTATTCTGTTGCATGGCAGACTGTTACACACACCTATAATCATTCACACAGGATCATTTTAGACTCATCAACGAGCCTCACCTGCATACCTTTGTGGTGACGGAGGAAACCAAATGAATCATGGAGATGGCCAGAGATGAATATTACACACACTCAGCTTATATTTGTTAAGTGATATGTTCCTTATATAATCAAGTACATCTATAAATTAAAAATACACTAAAATGAGAAATGTAATATCTTTAATTGTCAGTAAAGCCAACTGCTTTCAGATACACTCCATGTAATTTTGTTTCCAACTCAACATTTAAAGATTTGTAATTTGTGGTGATTAAACAGAAACTGCATGATTAGTTTTAACATATTTAAACATAAGCCATGTGACTTACTTGAATAAGCATCCAGGTGAACTGGCTGAGATAAAGGTAGTGTGTCACCAGTCCTAGAGCAGAACAGCCTTCTTCTGATAGTTGGCGACTGCCATATGCAGATACAAGAAAGGAAACCTGAAATAAAAGCAAAAAAAAATTGAAGATCCAGGTAAATGGCATGGCAAATGGGAAACAAAATCATTATTGCTGAATCTTTACAAAGGCCACATTGCTGTCTTTGTACTGTTTTGTGTTAGAATGTGTTACTAACTGTGAACAGGAGGCATTCAATCCTTTGAGCCTTTTATAACTGCCTTTTATTTTATTTATACATTATTTTTAAGGAGTTAATACTTGAGAATGAGATTTTTGCAGAGTACGTGGAATATAATGTATTACAAATATATAGCTTATATAAAAAGAATACTTTTGTCTTTTATATATTTATCTTACCCAATAATCGTCCTCATTTTCTGGCTAAAAATGTAAGAAGAAGAAGAATATGCTTGGCAGCTGAAAAATGTAGAAGTATATCCAAGCAAGTTGAATTATACTACCTAAGATTCAGTAAATTTTATTTTTTCCAATTACAAATAGTAATGTGTGTTTGAAAACTATTACACAATAAAGGGTCATGTAATGATTTTACAGTTTAACAAAATTAAATGGCAAGCTAAAATTGTAACAAAGGCAAGTGATATGGATTACAAAATAACAAAGAGACTTCCTCCAGTAGGAACCCCAATAGAGCAATGAGTGAGTAAGTTTCAAGTAGAACACCAAGGATTGCCAAGGGGTACATTTCTTTAGGACTTTTTATAGCCTTGGTTGGTATTGTTGGCTTAGTCTGGTGCTAATACAGACAGTCAAAACTGAAATCAGCCTAGTCCCTAACATAAATTCAAGAGATGCAAAAACTGTTACCTTATGTTTAAATTTAGCTATAATTCTGCAGAGCCTGCTAACAGTGAATGAATGGGCTGTTTGAGTATCTACCTGCTTCATAAGCTGTCTATAGATATATTACTTTTGTAATGATGTGATTTTACTGTATAGCTCATCTTTAGTTCTACAACCTTATCAAGGTATGCTTGAAATATGAGATAATTGTTTTTAACTTGTAAACTTCAATATGAAGCTCCTAAAGAAACAGATACAGCCTTTACCACAAACATTTGATTGTTTAATATATATATATATATATATATAGTCACACACGTGCGAGTAGGAGGCAGCTAAAGGACCTGAGCAATTGTAATAAAACATCCGACCAGGGGGTGGTGGATTGCACTGACTGTCTTTCTCAGTTCCCTACAGACCTTTCCCGGGAAATCCTGCAAGGTTCCGGTGCCTCAGAAGACATCACTTCCAGCGCTGGGCCCTTTGCTGACGTCACTTCCAGAACATAAGACATCACTTCCGGTGTCAGCCCCTTTGCTGATGTCACATCCAGCCCAGAAGACATCATTTCTGATTCCGGCCCATTTGATTACGTCACTTCCTTTGCAAGCCTTTAAAGCCTCCATCTTTGTCTGTAATAATCAGTTCTGTTTTGGACTCTGTTCTATGCACATCGTGCTTCAAAAACTTAACTTTTGCAGCCGGGAAAACAATATACAGGTGGTTGCCCCAAATCTTTATGATGTCTGTGTTGCTTTATTATCACAATATATATCTCGCTATTATAAAAAAAAAATCCTGTAGAGAAACAGTACGGCTACGAAATGTGATCTTCACGTTAAGATCACGGAAGACACTTAAAAGACCCGCGAGACTAGAGAGATTGACCATGGAGCGTGTCTCGGAGACCTTAAACATGAGACTTTGTGCCAAGAGATTGACCCAGGACCGTCTCGCAATGACGTAGAACATGAGATTCTTGCAAGACATGCCCTACTTACAAATAAATAAGAGCAAGGGCAGCCAGCAACACACTCAGACGTGTTTTGGCTTTGAGCACACACAGATCCAGGGCTCTCAGTGCAAATAAAGCATATAAGGACAATAGGTTATAAATGAAACGTAGACGACAAAGCAAAGAAGAAAGCAGCATGGAGAAAAAAGACTCAAAAGCGTTGGAGAGACAAAAAAGAAAAAGAATAATCTAGGTGCAAATTCAGAAAATAAGGAAAGTAATTATCAGCCCGAAACAAGTGGAACTGAAAAAAAAGCACGTCCAATTGGGGACGTTTGCGCTATACACATGCAGAGCAGGTTAGAGATTATGAAAGTAATGGTAAGTAATTATCAGCCCGGAACAAGTGGAATTGAAAAAAAGCACGTCCAATCCGGACGTTGGCGCTATACATATGCAGAGCAGGTTAGAGATTATGAAAGCAGTGGAATTCGAAAGGCTCAAAAAAAAAAATAGTTGGCGCGATACACATGTGGAGAAAATTAAAGAATATGAAAGTAGGAAAATTAGAAAGTATAAAAAAATGAAAGTAAAGATTGCAGGAGCACAAACAAATGGAAATTATTACTCGAAAAAGGGAAAATAATCACCATGGACCAGGTGTCATTAAAAAAAAGCAGGATAAAGCAAGGTCAGAAATAAAAGACAGAGTAGAAAACAAAGTAAAACGTCATAAAAAGGTTAAAAAACAAGGGGGCCAAACACATGCAGAGCAGGTTAGAGATAATGAAAACTGGAATTCAAAAGACTCAAAAAAAACGTAGGTGCGAAACACATGCAGAACAAGATACAGAATATGAAAGCAGAAAAAAGTGACACTGTCAAAACCAAGAAAGTAAACATCACATTAGCGCAAACAAAGAAAAATTATTACTCGGAGAAATAACGAAAAGGTGAATAGAGATCAAATATATGGACATAGGTGATATGTCAGAAGTATGTAAATATTGTAAGGCTTTGAAGTTTAAGTCAAGAGAATTTCAAAAACGGAGTTTAGCTCACATGTATTTATTGGTTACTTTGCAAAAAAAATTAACTGCTGATGATGTGGATCGTTTTGTCTGTGCTGAAATTCCAAACAGAGAGAGCTATCCTGAATTATGGTACAAAGTCATTAAACACATGTCTCACTGACCTCATTAAAAAGATTCAGCATGTTGGGACTCGAAAGATTCCAAATATTGTTTTTACAGAAGTTCTGAAATAAAAGTGAAACTAATGAAATAGCAACAATTCAAAAAAAAAAAAAAAATCTTAAAAGTGTGTATCTGGAAAAACAAAAACAGGGGTTGTCGAGCGAAGCGAGCAGGGGCCAAACCCCCTAGTATATATATATTATATATTAGTTGTGTTTTGCGTATAATGTGAGAGGCACTTATTACAATAACCATATCTGTCTGTCTGTCTGCATCAAACAACAGAGCCCTCTGTGGACTGATTCCATTGAAATGAGAAACACTTATTTATCAAAAAAATGTATCCAAACAGTTCAATTTTTGTTGAGATATCCCAAACAGTTCATGCTGTACAAAGTTTTTAAATTCAAAATCTCCCATTGAAAACTATTGGTGAATCTGCAAACTCAGCTCTCTTAAAATAGAGAAATGTTTTGTGAGCCTTCAACTAGGAATGACTTTACAGTCTCAACTGTACGTTGACAGTGGTTATATCAACTTGCATATTATCCGCTTTTTCAGCTCCAATAGCCACTACTGATAGCAAACATATCCCCAATACAAGATAATGAAACACCAGTAGACTGTATCCCAGATGCTTGAGTACAAAGGGAAGAGAACCAGAGAATCAGCACACCTCCTGATGCTTTAAGCCATAGCAGGTAGGTTAAATGATCTTCCTAACTGTAACAGTATAAAATGCAAGCAAGCGAAAAAAAACGTTATCTAGATATAAATGAGGTACTCTGTGACATGTATACCATTATGAACATTTTCTCAGTACTAACCTTACAGTAAACCACCCTCACAATTCCATTTTCTGCAGATTGCAATGACTGACTATTTCACTGACACTGTAATTTAACATTAGTCTGCCACACTCACCTGGTATCCATAATTGTCAATCGCTGTAATAAGTTGTGCCTTACACTTCTGTTATTTCCTAACATTTGTCATAACTGAATAGCCTACGTAAATGTGATTGGAATGGGAAGGATATTCTAGTAGCTACAGAAAAGCTTTGTGGCCCTGAAAGACCTGGGAAACTCTGGGAACTGATGTGAGGTACCAGTAGCTGTGAAGTATCACTGTTAGCTACTGCACTAAAAAGGCAACCGACAAAATGAACACATTTTGGAAAAAAAAAAAAAGTTTTTTTGACATATCGTCCATCATGACACAGTGATCTTTAGTTGAAACTTAGACCTTTAGTTAAAACTCTATGACCTCATCCTGTAGGATAATTTAAGTATCTCATTGAAATGTGCAGTCTTAAAAATTAAAGCAGACAGAAAAAAAACACATTATAAATGTTATGAGAGGCAACAAATGTATTTAAAACACTCAGCATCACAACATATGCTACTGAGATGCATGTCTTTTTCTACATGTATTTTGGCCAATTTTCATACATTTTACAGTAGAATAAACTACCTCTCCTCCCTGCGTGGAGTTTGCATGTTCTCCCCGTGTCTGCGTGGGTTTCCTCCGGGCACTCCGGTTTCCTCCCACATTCCAAAGACATGCAGGTTAGGTGGATTGGCGATTCTAAATTGGCCCTAGTGTGTGCTTGGTGTGTGGGTGTGTTTGTGTGTGCCCTGCGGTGGGTTGGCACCCTGCCCGGGATTGGTCCCTGCCTTGTGCCCTGTGTTGGCTGGGATTGGCTCCAGCAGACCCCCGTGACCCTGTGTTCGGATTCAGCGGGTTGGAAAATGGATGGATGGATAATCTACCTCTGCTCATTGAATTCTGTTATTTTTAGTAACTGTAGTAGTACTGTACTTGTTTTGACATTCATTTCTATTTATCTAAAGAGTCAACAAAAGCCTTGAACCTTCTTCTCGCAGAGCATTCTGCTCTGTTAAATTTCACTTTTTCAGTCACTCTAGAAAGTGTACTAACTTGTCTTTCAATCCAATGATTTTCTGTTTATCTACATATTATTTTTTACTTTGCCAAAACTACAATAATTTACCAGTCCATAGTACCATTTCACAAAAGTTTGCATTCACTCAACATTTTTTAGCTGGACTGGTGAAAACAATTGCATTTCTAAATATAAACTGCTAAAAAAATTAAAGGAACACTTTGAAAACACATCAGATCTCAATGGAAAAAAAAATCATGCAGAATATCTATACTGATATGGACTGGGTAATGTGTTAGGAATGAAAGGATGCCACATCGTTTGATAGAAATGAAAATCATAAACCTACAGAGGACTGAATTCAAAAACACCCCAAAATGAAAAAATTATGAGGCAGGCTAGTCCATTTTGCTGAAATTTCATTGCAGCAACTCAAAATTGTACTCAGTAGTTTGTATGGCCCCCACATGCTTGTATGCATGCTCCTAATGAGAAGACGGATGGTGTCCTGGGGGATCTCCTCCCAGATCTAGACCAGGGCATAACTGAGCTTCAAAACAGTCTGAGGTGTAACCTGGCGGTGTCGGATGGGCCAAAACATAATGTCCCAGAGGTGTTCTATTGCATTTAGGTCAGGTGAGTGTGGGAGCCAGTCAATGGTATCAATTCCTTCATCCTCCAGGAACTGCCTGCATTGCCATATGAAGCCGGGCATTGCCATGCACCAGGAGGAACCCCAGACCCACTGCACCAGCATAAGGTCTGACAATGGGTCCAAGGATTTCATCCCAATACCTAATGGCAGTCAAGGTGCCGTTGTCTAACCTGCAGAGGTCTGTGCGTCCCTCCATGGATATGCCTCCTCAGACCATCACTGACCCTCCACCAAACCGGTTATTCTGAACGATGTTACAGGCAACATAATGTTCTCCACAGCTTCTCCAGACCCTTTCATGTCTGTCACATGTGCTCAGGGTGAACCTGCTCTCATCTCTGAAAAGCACAGGGTGCCCATGATGGACTGACAATTTTGGTATTCTGTGGCAAATGCCAATCAAACTTCACGGTGCCGGGCAGTGAGTACAGGGCCCACTAGAGGATGTTGGGCCCTCAGGCCACCCTCATGGAGTCTGTTTATAATTGTTTGGTCAGAGACATTGACACCAGTGCCCTGCGGGAGGTCATTCTGTAGGACTCTGGCAGTGCTCATCCTGTTCCTCCTTGCTCAGAGGAGCAGATACCAGTCCTGCTGATGGGTTAAGGGCCTTCTACGGCCCTGTCCAGCTCTCCTAGAGTAACTGCCTATCTCCTGGAATCTCCTCCATACCCTTGAGACTGTGCTGGGAGACACAGCAAACCTTATGGCGATGGCATGTATTGATGTGCCATACTCGAGAAGTTGGACTACCTGTGCAAACTCTCTAGCGTCCAGGTATCACCTCATGCTACCAGTAGTGACACTGACCGTAGCCAAATGCAAAACTAGTGAAAAAACAGAAACGATGAGGAAGGAGAAATGTCAGTGGCCTCCATCTGTTAAACCATTACTGTTTTGGGGGTCGTCTCATTGTTGCCCCACTAGTGCACCTGTTGCTAATTTCATTAACACCAAAGCAGCTGAAACTGATTAAGAACCCCCTCTGCTACTTAAAACCCTGCAAGGCCCACTGTTGTAAAATTACTACATTACCTTTAGCTCTCCTGGAAATATACCTGTAAATGTTTGTTTTTTTTAAATGACCACATTTACATAGTCATTGAGTCATATTGTTTAGCCTTGCAATGCTATTGGATAGTAAATATGTATATGTGCCTGGCCATTTGGTCATGAATTCATTCAACCTGCAACCGCTCCTTGAAGCTCATCCCCTTGTTTTACTGGACTGGATATAACAAGATTCAAGTAAGTAAAATGCCTGAAATATTTTTTATGTGTTTATTACAATGTCCAGGAGCATGTAGATACTAAGTTACTGTGGAATATTTTCATCAAATTAGATTTTGAGCTTATTATGTCCATGTTGTGATTCTACAACATTGGGTGAGGTTGGTAGTCAAAGTAGCATATGCACCTTACATATTGCATGGGGACTTTACACTTCATATTCACATATGGAAATAAAAAAAAACTAGAATAGAATGTCACTGTTGACATCATTACATTTCACAAACAACTTGACAGTTTCGGAGACAGGAAAGAAAGATAAACTCTGGAAACTCTGACCATGGCTTGATTCATTCAGAGAGAAATGCCTGCAGGTGGTACCAGAAGAGCACAACTCTGTGGATGAGATGATGATTCCTTTCAAGGGGAAATTCAGCTGCATCAAGCAATATATGCGAGGCAAGCCCCACCCATGGGGGTTCAAACTGTGGGTAAGAACTGGCATCTCTGGCATGCTCTGTGACTTCGATGTGTACCAAGGCAGTGTTGATGGAATACGAGCCAAATCTGAACTTGGATTGTCAGGTGATGTTGTGATGAAGCTTGCCTCCACACTCCCAAAAAGTCAGAACTACAAGATCTTCGCAGACAACTACTTCACCTCTGTCCCATTGGTAGCTAAGCTCCTTGATTGTGGAATTCATTATGTGGGAACAGCCAGGCAAGTACGCCTACCCAACTGTAACCTTGAAGATGAGAAGAGCTTGAATAAAAAGGGGAGAGGAAGCTTTGATGCCAGAGTGGAGGGGAACCACAACATCTGTGCTGTCAAATAGTATGACAACAGGGCGGTTACACTTGTGTCAACCTTTGCTGGCCCAGAGCCTATGCAAAAAATTCAACGCTGGGACAAAGCCACCAGAACCTACATTGAAGTTGAAAGGCCTTACATTGTGGGTATCTACAATAAATACATGGGAGGTGTGGATTTGTTGGACTCATTTGCAGCCAAATATAAGTTCCCTATAAAATCACGCCGCTGGTATATATACATCTTCTGGCATACCATTATCCTTGCTGTGATCAACACCTGGCTCCTCTACAAGCGGGACTGCAAAGCTCTCAGCATTCCTAAGAAAGAGATTTTGAACAGGAGACAATTTCAGGTGCAACTCGCATCTTCTCTTATATTGATGAATGCTGCTGCCAACAGACTAAAGAGAGGGCGACCATTGTCAGGCTATAAGAGCCCAGAAACATCAAGGAGCCCTTTGCATGCGCAGAAGAGGCTATTTTCAGGTGATGGGAGTCCAGCAAATAGGATCTCAGCCAAGAGGTCATCTGTGCATCCTCCACCGGATGTGCGCAAGGACATTATTGCACGTTTCCCCGTGAAAACAAAGAGAGGACGCTGCAGACACTGTGGTAAAGGATATACCAACACGCTGTGCAGCAAGTGCAATGTCCGTCTCTGCTTTTCAGATGACAAGAACTGTTTTTGGGACTATCACTGCAAATGAATAGTCATTGGTTATAGACAGTTTTCATTAAGCTGACTAAATACAATTTTATCCTGTTTTCTAAATTATGATTATCAATAAATCATAACTGATAAAAATGCAAATGTTGTTCAATTATTATTCATAATATATAGTCTTATGGTGGTACATGAGCAGTAAAACTTGCAATTAAACCCTTAGGTGTTTATATTTGTTTAGAGAGTGTGAGTACAAAATGTTCAAGTTCTGCTCCCAACTATGCCCAATGTTGCAATATTACAACATATCCCTAAAAACTAACTAAAACAAAAAATTTTTAAAAACTCTTTCACTTCTGCATCAGAGGCCTCCTACAACAACATCTGAAAGGAGAAAAAAAAATTGCTCATTTTTTTTAATATTTAGGTTTTACAGGAGGAAGCCAGCAGATGATCTGACCACTTCTCCTTAGAGTGCATTCAGCCCCCCTTCACGACGCGAACGGCAGAGACACGGAGTGGCAAAAGGACAGGTGCTGTACAGGCTTTTAAATGATCGATGTGCAGTGTGAAAAAAAGAACACACAGCTCGCCAGCAGCAGCAGCAAAGACAGCAGATGATCCGATGGCATCTCCTTAGCGTGCATTCAGCCTCCCCCCCTTCACAACGTGAGCAGCGTTATATATGTCCTGCGCGAAAGATTTAACCACACCTGGGGCCAGAAATAAAGGACAAGTATTGTTTTTACAAAAGTTTTAAAGTAAAAATGAAAATAATGCATATGTAACAATTCGCATGAAAATAACAACCTCTTTCAAATTGTATATCTGGTAAACCAAACCCAGGGTTGGGCGAGTGAAGTGAGCGGGGGCAAAGCCTCCTAGTAACAGATTAATTTAAATTTCCTTTTTCACAGGCTGCAAGTAGACAATCCAGCCACAGGGATGCATAAACCAGTGTGTTTCTTTGTGTTGGTCCCAAGCCCATATAAATAAGGAGGGTTACGTCAGGAAGGGCATCCGATGTAAAATTTTGCCAGATCAATATGGAAACAAAAATACAGATTTTCATACCGGATCGGTGAATTGCCTAGAAATGTGTGAACACCAGGTTTTTAAATCAGATTATTTGGTGTATACATATCTTCATGCTTGAATCTACGCAAAGTTTTATAAATGAACTGGATAAGCAGATAGATAATATATGGATGAATATTCAATCAATAAGAAACACTGTGATGGACTGAAACCATCACTAATATTACTGGTTTGTGGGTTAGATGGTTTAAACATTATAACATCATGGAATCATTTTATTTAATGTATTAGGTTCACAATATAATTTTAAGATATAGGCAGTAGTGTACCCTTTAGTTAAAAAAACTATGGAAAGAGGGGAAAATCAATTTAGGGGTTGTACAGTGTTCTTTGTTAATTTAAACCAAGTCAAGCCAGGTCAGATTTTGGAGCATGCACTGGCACAGCACTTTGCTGCATCCACCACATGACAAAACAGCTCGGGATGCTG
Organism: Erpetoichthys calabaricus; assembly: GCF_900747795.2. Classification (NCBI taxonomy): domain Eukaryota; kingdom Metazoa; phylum Chordata; class Cladistia; order Polypteriformes; family Polypteridae; genus Erpetoichthys; species Erpetoichthys calabaricus. The sequence continues at coordinate 54,298,507 of NC_041400.2, forward strand.
GTTGGCAACCCCCCTGGCAGACATGTGGTCCAGTCCCACCCTCTGGAAATGACCATGTATCTGCCACAGCCAGATGTTACATGGTGTCCCCTTGGCCTGGTACAGCCTCTCGGGTTCTCAACAATGAGGATCCTGTGAGCCGGATCACCCTCCATGAATCACGCCACATGGCCGCAGTGCCATAACTGACGCTCCTTCTCAATGCAGGTAATGTGCCTCATTTGGGACTCCATGAGAAACCACTCATTTCCACAAAGTCAATCCAACGGTACCCAAGGATTCTCCGAAGAGACGTAGTACCAAAAGAGTTCAGTCTTTGTCTCAGGCCACTGGATACTGTTTGTGTCTCGCAACCATTGTGCCACGCGGCTGGGGGTGGTACCATTCCGGGATGTCCAAGAGGACTCCGGTCTTGTGCCTCCTCCAGACCATGAGGGGGCGACCGCCCTGGTTGCTTTGGGGGCCACGGGTACACAGCTTTGAAGCTCAACCCTGTAGGGGCCTGTGGTCACCGCCAGGGGGCGCCCAAATGCCTTGGCATCCCTGGACCTCAGCACTTCCGCCACATCCGGAAGTGCCGGGGGGAAGAGAAGCAGGGACACCTGGGAGTGCTTCAGCCGGCACTTCCGCCACACTGGGGAGTGTCGGTGGAAGATTGCCGGGAAACACCTGGAGTACATCCGGGTGTTTATAAAAGGGGCCGCCTCCCTTCATTCAAGGCTGGAGTGGGGTGAGGAGAAGGACGAAGCTGGAAGGCGAGGAGTGGAGGCGGCCTGAAGAGACAAGGCAAAGAGTCTGAGGCCTGGACTTTGGGGGAGTTTGGGGTTGTGTGGCACTTAAATTGTAAATAATAGACTTGTAAATAAATGTGTGGTGGTGATTTACATCATGTCTGCCTGTCTGTGTCCGGGGCTCATTCCACACCATATAGCAAGACAGGAAGCACCAGGACTGTAAAGATTTGGACCTTCGTCCTTTTGCATAGATATCGGAAGCGCCACACACCCCTTTCCAGCGACCTCATGACCCCCCATGCTCTTCCAATCTGTCTACTGACTTCACTGGAAGTGTCACCAGAGACATGAAGGCCACTGCAAGGTCTTAACAATGTCGACATTCTCTCCGCAGACAGACACACTGCTGATGGCTTATATAAACCGCTGTTTAAAAAAATGTGGATTTTTTTTGTTCTTGTTGTTGGTGGGCTGTGAAGGAGTGGCAAGTTTTTGTATAAAATGCTGAACATGAGTACTGGGTATGTCAAGTGTTTACAACATTTTGCTGCAGCCACATTTCAGTAAAGATTCTTTGCTGGCACACAAAACAATTCATATCTAAAAATAAGGATTGAGATATGAGGTTGTACAAAATAAAGTGTTAAACCAAATGCACATCCTTACTTGTCAAAAACAGATAAATATCTGAACACAAACAAATAAAGTTACATGCACTTAATTTAAAGGTCCTTCGGTAGTCACCTTACCTGCAATGACTTTTAACAATAAATGTATTTGTTCAGGGCGGCACGGTGGCGCAGTGGGTAGCGCTGCTGCCTCGCAGTTGGGAGATCTGGGGACCTGGGTTCGATTCCCGGGTCCTCCCTGCGTGGAGTTTGCATGTTCTCCCCGTGTCTGCGTGGGTTTCCTCCGGGCGCTCTGGTTTCCTCCCACGTTCCAAAGACATGCAGGTTAGGTGGATTGGCGATTCTAAATTGGCCCTGGTGTGTTTGTGTGTGTCCTGCGGTGGGTTTGCACCCTGCCCAGGATTGTTTCCTGCCTTGTGCCCTGTGTTGGCTGGGATTGGCTCCAGCAGACCCCCGTGACCCTGTGTTCGGATTCAGCGGGTTGGAAGATGGATGGATGGATGTATTTGTTCATTGTTAGTTGCTTAGAGAAAAATTGTATGGCAAATAATTCAATGCAAATTGATGTCTATTAAACTACACCAGGATTAACTATTGCTGCAATTCAAGGTCATTAGCATTTTTATATATGAGGGTGGTATTTTTCGTACATCGCTTAAATCATCCGAGATCAGGTGCCTCATCTTGGATAAGTTAATGCCGGTGACACTCATCCGGGATAGGTCGGTTTTTCAAACGCAGCCATGTATTAGATTAGTCGAGCTGGATCTAATCATCCGAGATGAATGTGCGCGCCCACGCTGAGTGAAAAGCCCATATATATTGAGTCTAGAAAACATGATCAGCAAGTCTTTGATAGGCTGTAACAAAATGACGAAAGAACGGTCGCATTTTTTTTTCACACACGCGGCGCAAGACCTTTTATTCGAAGGACATGAAGAATTTCAAGACTTAATATGCACAAAGAAACACTGCAAAAGCAGCCCAGACCAGAAAAGACGGCTGGCAAAAAGTGGCCGACAAATTAAACGCTAAGTAGTGTGCATTGTACTTACTGAAAGCAGCGTTTCATTTCCTATGTGTCAGATTAATTATTATTTAATATGTCATAATTCCAGATCAAACGTGAGCATAAGGAGAACATGGGAACAGGTTAAAGTGAAGTACAAGAATATACTTCAAACTGGTAAATATTGGTATATAACAATTTAAAGAATTGTTGACATAAATAATCATATATAACATAAAAAACATTAATTTTAAAACTAATAAGAAGGCAGACAAGCAAAAAACAGGTGGAGGTCCACGCGGTCCACACCTAACCCCTGCAGAAGAGTTGGCTCTCCAGCAAAATGCCCATCGCCCTGTTTCTGATGGCATTCCAGGGGGAAGCTCCTCCTCAGAACCAGTGGCAGGATGCAGTGGTCACTTCATTTCAGGTAAAGGATGGTCATTGCATATATTTGTCCTCCATGTGTGCCATAGGTATGTTCCATATAGCCCTCTTTTTTGTTGGGTCAGTTGAAGGGAATATCATATCCCTTGAACCTGTGTCTGACCAACGAGATAATGACGAAGGTCAAATATTTGATGAAGACACTGTGTCTGATTATTCATCAGGAGGAGAGGTACATTTTCCAGATAATGTTTGATCAAACTCCACTCTGATCAGTCCCATGTGCCCCAATCACATTTGGAAATCCTGGTAATGAGAATGTTAGGCTGATTGAGATTCTTCATGGAACTGTGGGTGTTTTTACCTGTGTATTACCTACCTGCAATGGCATGAAACGCCTCTTTTATTGTCTGCACACACAGGTGTCCAGGAAACACTATGAAAATCCGAAGGAAATATTTCAGAGCCAAACAGACTTTACGAATTGCCTGGAAAACTGCACTTTTAGTTAGATTTTCCGCATCGCCTACAGTATATAAAAAAGTGCCGCTTGTAAAAAAAACCTCAAAGCAATGCATACTGTGTGTGGTTGTGAGAGCCTGACTTCGCCTAGTTTGACTTCGAATATAAGGTGGTAATAAATCTTTGAGGTACAATATTCCCCCTCGGCTAAAGCGGTATCTTTGGAAAAGAATTTCCTCCAGGAGCAATAAAGGATCTTGCCGATCGCGCAAAACCCACTTTATATGAAATTCTCTTTGTATAATTTGCACACCAATATCAATTGGTCGCTCATTCATGAACGGTGAAGCCATGACTGGATGACTTCCACGCACCGTCACCGATTACGTGTTTAAACTAATCCTTGTTTACGTGGAACAAACCTGCTCCGAGCAGGTTTGCGGATTAGAATGTGTTGCTATGACAACACTTCCAGCAAGAGTTTCGAAAAACCGACAGATCCAGGATCAGGCCAAATCGTCAATAATTACATCCAGCTAAACGACTAATCCACGTATGAAAAATACCCCCCAGGTAGGGAGATTGCACAATAATATGCCTAATATGTATTTGTTTATTCCAATACCCAAACATGCAAACAAATGATGTTACAGTACTATGGTGTTGGTATGATAACATTATTTCAACAATTCAAACTTTTGCCAACTAACTCTAGGTTAAAACTGCAATTAATAATCTAATTATTTACTACTAGGTAGACCAAAGATTAGCACACACCTATGCAGACCTGATCTTTGATGAATCTCAGATGGAATGTGACTTTCAGAGTGAAATTTAGCTTTCCATCTTTCTATCTATTCATCCACCTTCAACCATGAGTAAAACCAATTTATTAATAAATGAACAAGTCAAGCACAATCCTTGAAAATGACTTGTTATAAGTATGAAATTATTGCCATGCACATACTGAGTAAAAATACAGCTCTCCTAAATCACAAATGCAGTATCCAGAGTCAAAGGCGGACATCCAAATGTTCTTTGTGTGGAGTTTTTCTCCAGGTAGACTATTTTCCTCTCTTAACAACCCCAAACATGTGTATGTGTTATGTTGACTGCCAATTCCAAATTGTCTCAGTGTTGGTGAACTTGTTCCAGGTCCAGGGCTAGTTTCTACCTTGTCAGTTGTGTTGTTGGAGTAGACTTTAGCCCCCAGGATTCTAAATCAGAATAAGCATTCTCAACAATAAATTGATAGACAGATGAATGAATAAGCAACTGTCTATATATTTTGGTATTTTGGGAGTAAATCAGAAATAATATCTGTGTTAATCTGTCTCCCAGGAGGGAAGAGGCATAACGCAATGGCTTACACCAGATTATGTTCTTTAATAGTACATACAGGCTTATGCTACTTTCTAATAAAGTCCATCCATTCATCCATTTTCCAACCCGCTGAATCCAAACACAGGGTCACGGGGGTCTGCCGGAGCCAATCCCAGCCAACACAGGGCACAAGGCAGGGAACCAATCCTGGGCAGGGTGCCAATCCACCGCAGTCTAATAAAGTCAGATTTTATCAATAATATCAGTCACACACACACCTACTTAGTAACAGAAAATGTTAAGCACCTATATTATTTTGATCAAGCTCTACAATCACAGTTTGTAAAGAACTGCCAGGCAACACCTTTCACACATTCTGCATGATTAGATATGCACAACTGGCAACTTTTAACCTTCATTACAATGGCAACAGTGGGCTGAAAACTGATTGCACTTTTTGTTGATATATGTATCAGTTACAGCGCAACCTACGCTTAAAATGCAAGCTAAAGTATACATAAAAAATGTTATCAAAGCCATTTCCCAAACTGACGTCTGTATATTTAAGAAAGCAAATGACAAACGTTAACAAGCCTATCACAGTATAAAATACAAAACCTAACAGTCATTTCAAATTTGGACTTTGTCAGCTTTTCAGATGTCGAAGTTGAAGAATTAATACATGCAAAGTTGTTAATGCTTAGTATACTCCCATGCTTAGTGTACAACGTTTGCGAAAGGAATCCTTCTCAAGCAAAAATGTGTTCAAATTATAACTAGAAAACCCATCATACACTTAATATACTGTATAAGGTTGAATGTGTGGTTTTGTGTTTATATGTTTATCAAGCATGCAAATCCATAGCATGTTTTTTTCCAAAATTTGTACTGGGGAACACCATAGACTATGGTTTGTTCCAAAAATTAGTGAGTGCCCCCACCCTAACCAGCACCAGAAGTCGCACCAGCTAAGAGTATATAAAACTTCCATACTGTCTTTGGAATTGTTATAAATTCATTGATAGTGGCAAGCAGAAATATTTGAAATGCATCTTAATGCTGATAACGATGTGGTGCAGTGGTTGGAGCTGCTGCTTCATGCATTATAAGTTCTGGGCTCGAATCATGTATCTGGGCAATATCTGCATGATTTTTTTATATTCTTGAAAAGACTGTTTCGGTTTTTCTGTAAGCAGTGCTTTATGCCTCACACATCCCCTTCTGGTGATGTTAAATTGACTTTGTGGATGCTTGGTTACTGCCTCTAAATCTGTGCTGTCAATATAGCCTTTGTCATTAATCTAAACTGACTTAAGGAGGATTGAGAATGTTCTGTTTTAATTGAAAACTTCCCAAAAGGACAATATAGCAGCTACAGTGCAGTGTGAAATTGTAGAGCAGGTGATGGTGTTTCCAGTCATGACACTGACCTTAGCGATTTGACATTGGCTTCTTAGCAGCGTATCTTGGTGGCACAAATGTTGCATTGCCTAAGAATTAACCATGCAACCCACAAACTTGGGAAAAGAGCCAAGTTAAATTTTGTTGCTCAGCATCAAATAAAAATTACTGACACACAATGTTAAAATTGAACATTATGCCCTTTAATGCAAGATGTAAAATTATTTATGTATTTCTGCTGCAAGATTTCCATGATGAATTATAGCAGTTTAAATGAGACAACACTTTTTAAAAATATTTATTGACATATACTGTATTGGATCACCTACTAAAGTAATATATTTTAGAGAATCTAGGCAACTCTTATTTTTGCTGACCTTTTTTGTAAATAGCATTAAATACAAGAGACAATAAGAAGTAACTATCAAAACAGAGACAATATATTAATGTTTAATTTTGTGAAGGAAATAATACTCTGCTGTTATGGCCTTTAAAGATACAATTTGGAATGACTTAGTGAGTTGTTTGGGACATCATCCATTTTGTTAATTTAATATAGTGCTGTTGTAGGAGTGCAGGGTTCACAAATTCTCTTCATGGCAATGGGTATAAGGCAGGTGCCAACTTTGATCAGTCCATTACAGGATAAACACATACTCATAAGGAGGTGATGTAGAATCAGCAATCAAACTAGTCCTCTTGTTTTCAGATATTCAAAGAAAACTAAAGTAACTACAGAAAAAGCCATGCAGACAATGTGGAGCTGCCAGATGTAGGGCTACTCACTGTGCCACTTATTTTGGAAACTAATTTGTCGTTAAAGCAAAGGAGCAATACAAGTTAAAGTAATATAAATATAACTAATATAAGTTCATTAGTGTAGTGCTTCTTGTCTGTTTCAGAACTTGAGTTACAGCTGTCCTTTCCTAAAGTTGATAATAAATGCATACTTATCATTTAGTGCAAGCACAGTCCATTTATCAAACATTTCACAGTCAGGTCAGGTCAAGTTGGGGAGCATGCACCAGTACAGCGCATTACCGCAACCACCACACGACATAACAACTCTGGATTCTGGTTGGCAACCTCCTAGGCAGACATTCAGTCCAGTCCCACACTCCAGAAATGATCCTCTATCTGCCACAGCCAGGTGTTACGTAGGGATCCCCTTGGCCTGGTCCAGCCACTCGGGTCCTCAACAATGAGAATCCTGCAAGCCGGATCACCCTCGGGGAATCGGGCCACATGGTTGTAGTAACTACAGACTGGGATATTCTGCAGGGATCACATAGTGAGAACATTGAGGAGGTTGTTGACTGCACTACTGACTACATCAACTTCTGTATTGACATTGTAGTTTCAGTAAGAACAGTACGCTGCTATGCTAACAACAAGCCATGGATTACAAGTGACATCAAGGGCCTTTTGAACCAGAAAAAAAGGGCTTTGAAAGGTGGTGATCAGCATGAGCTCAAGCGTGTGCAGAAGGAACTCAGAGTCCAGCTCAGGGCAGCGAAAGAGCAGTACAGGAGAAAGCTGGAGCAGAAGTTGCAGAATAACAGCATGAAGGAAGTGTGGGATGGGATGAAGATCATCACTGGCTGCAGCTCGAAGTGGGGTGCCAACATTGAGAGAGACGTGATGAGAGCAAACCAAATGAACAACTTCTTTAACAGGTTTGACCACCCTAACCCACTCTCACCTCAGAGTACTACACCCTCCACACATCCTTCTGCTGATATCAGCATAGGAGAGACATCCCCACCCACAATTACAGCAGCGCAGGTGAGCAAAGAGCTGAGGAGACTTCGTGCCAGCAAAGCAGCGGGTCCAGATGGAGTATCGCCACGACTGCTGAAGGCCTGTGCGTTGGAGCTGGGGAGTCATCAACCTGAGCCTGGAACAGGGGAGAGACCCGAGGCTTTGTAAAACATCTTGTATCACCCCAGTCCCAAAGGTATCATGTCCTAGTGAGTTGAACAACTTCCGGCCTGTTGCTCTGACGTCACATGTGATGAAGACCATGGAGTGGCTGCTGCTTCACCACTTGAGGCCACAGGTACGCCATGCCCTCAACCCTCTGCAGTTCGCATACCAGGAGAAGGTGGGAGCGGAGGATGCCATCATCTATATACTACACCGATCACTCTCCCACTTGGACAGAGGCAGTGGTGCTGTAAGAATTATGTTTCTAGACTTCTCTAGCGCCTTCAACACCATCCAACCTCTGCTCTGGAGTAGATTCATACCTGGTGGCATGGATCGTGGACTATCTTACAAACAGACCTCAGTATGTGCGTCTCGGGAACTGCAGGTGTGACAATGTGGTCAGCAACACAGGAGCGCCGCAGGGGACTGTACTTTCTCCGGTCCTGTTCAGCCTATATACATCAGACTTCCAATATAACTCGGAGTCCTGCCACGTGCAAAAGTTCGCTGACGACACTGCTATCATGGGCTGCATCAGGAGTGGGCAGGAGGAGGAGTATAGGAACTTCATCAGGGACTTTGTTAAATGGTGCGACTCAAACCACCTACACCTGAACACCAGCAAAACCAAGGAGCTGGTGGTGGATTTTAGAAGGCCCAGGCCCCTCCTGGACCCCGTGATCATCAGAGGTGACTGTGTGCAGAGGGTACAGACCTATAAATACCTGGGAGTGCAGCTGGATGATAAATTGGACTGGACTGCCAATACTGATTCTCTGTGCAAGAGAGGACAGAGCCCACTATACTTCCTTAGAAGACTGGCGTCCTTCAACATCTGCAATAAGATGCTGCAGATGTTCTATCAGACGGTTGAGGCGAATGACCTCTTCTACGCAGTGGTGTGCTGGGGAGGCAGCATAAAGAAGAAGGACACCTCACGCCTGGATAAACTGGTGAGGAAGGCAGGCTCTATTGTAGGCATGGAGCTGGACAGTTTGACATCCGTGGCAGAGCGACGGGCACTCAGCAGGCTCCTATCAATTATGGAGAATCCACTAAACAGTGTCATCTCCAGACAGAGGAGCAGCTTCAGCGACAGACTGCTGTCACTGTCCTGCTCCACTGACAGACTGAGGAGATCGTTCCTCCCCCAAATTTATCTATCTATCTATCTATCTATCTATCTATCTATCTATCTATCTATCTATCTATCTATCTATCTATCTATCTATCTATCTATCTATCTATCTATCTATCTATCTATCTATCTATCTATCTATCTATCTATCTATCTATCGCCGTAACCGATGCTCCCTCACAATGCAGGTAAACTGCCTCATTCGGGACTCCATGAGCAACCGCTCATTTGACACGAAGTCAAACCAGCAGTACCCAAGGATTCTCCGAAGAGACATAGTACCAAATGAGTCCAGTCTTCATCTCAGGTCATTGGATAGCATCCATGTCTTGCAACCATATAGCAAGACAGGAAGCACTAGGACTCTAAAGACTTGGACCTTCGTCCTTTTCCATAGATATCGCGAGCGCCACATACACCTTTCCAGCGATGCCCCATGCTCTCCGAATCCATCTATTGACTTCATAGGAACAGTCACCAGAAACTGGAATGTCACTGCCAAGGTAAGTAAACCTCTTGAAAAGGCTGACACTCTCTCCGCAGACAGACACACTGCTGATGGCTGTGACTAAGAGGTCATTAAAGGCCTGGATCTTGGTTTTTATCCAGCCTTGATCAGAGCCTCCATTGACTCTGCAAAGACCACAGCATTGTCAGCAAAGTCAAGATCAGTGAATCTTTCTTTGCCAACAGATGCCCCACAGCCACTAGACCCCACAACCCAACACCCAGTCCATGCAAGCATTGAACAGAGTAGGAGCAAGAACACACCCCTGACGAATCCCAGAATCAACTACAAAAAACACACAGGTTCTGCCTCCACTGCACAGCATTCACCGTGGCAGTGTACAGGCCGGCCATGATATTCAACAATTTTGAGGGGATCCCGCGAAATCTCAGAATGTCCCACAGGATAGCTTGATCAACTGAGTCGAACGCTTTATGAAAAACGACAAAGGCTGCAAAGAAACTCTGCCAATATTCATGTTTGCGCTCCATGAGAACCCTCAGTGCCAGGATGTGGTCGATAGTAGACTTGTTAGGCGTAAAACCAGACTTCTTCAGTCACTGGTAGTTGAGCAAGTGATCACGAATCCTATTGAGGACGACCCTAGCAAGGATCTTACCCGGCACAGAGAGCAGTGTTATACCCCTGTAGTTTCTGCAATCCAGGCGATCATCCTTCCCTTTCCAGATAGGAATGACAAGTTCAGTTTTCCAGTGTGTTGGGATGGCACCATTCTCCTAAACAGAAGCAAAGATTGCTTGGAATGTCAGGAGGACAGCCTTACCACCAGCCTGGAGAAGTTTACCACAGATCCCTGCAGCCTTCCCTACCCTCAGCTGGTTCACAACCTGTGCAATCTCAGTGAGATTGGATGGTTCACAGCTAATTGGAGGATCAGCCTCAGAACCATGTGCCCAGAGATATCCAATGTCCTAGATGGAGGATCAGCTTTAAACAGCTGCTCAAAGTAGCCAGCCTAGCAGGTCGCAACTGCAGTGCCATCCATGAGGACCGTTCCATCACCTGCTTTGACTGCAACTCTATGAGGAACAGATTTGCATGTGTGTCCGATGTCACTCCTTTCAACGAGTGTATAATGAGACTCAGATTACGGCACTATCTGGGTGCCTTGTCTGTTATCTCAGTGTATGCTCTGACTGCTTGGTGGTTGATGGGTGCCCGCGAGGTGATTCTCCTCTGATCATGGGTAACTTCAATGCAACCACTGGCACTGACAGGGCTGGCTATGAGGATTGTCTTGGTCCCCATGGGTCTGGTGACCGAGGTGAAAGTGGCGCCATGTTCCTTGACTTTGCAAAAGGTCAGGGGCTGCGAATTGCTGGATCCTGGTTCCAGTGCCCTGAGCCGCATCGTTGGACTTGGTACTCCAATACTGGTGGTGCGGTGAAGGAAATCGATCACATTCTCGTGGGAAGATGCTGGAGGCTCTTACAAAACTTCAGGGTCTACTGAAGTGCCCAGTTTGTGAATTCTGACCACAGACTTGTTGTTGCTACTCTGAAGATCTAGCTTAGGTCCTGTAGGTTACCACCCACTGGCAAAATGAGGCTGGGCCTCCAAGTTAAGGCTGTTTCTGATGAGTTTGTATGCAGTTTGTGTGAGGAACCTACAGATTTGACCAATCTTAATGTGATATGGGAGACCTTTCATGACAAGACCCTGAAGGTTGCTGAGGGTTGTGTTGGTGTTACCATTGTTCCCAGAAGGAGGTGTTTCATCTCACAGGGCACTCTGGATATCATTGAGAGGAGTAGCAGTGCATGGCTTGATGGCAACTCCGGTCTGTATTGGGAACTGAGAAGGATGGCTGCGAGGGCTCTGAGGGCAGATAAGGAGGCGTTTGTTAGAGGTATCTGTGAGCAAGAGACACACCATCTACGGTCTAGTGACCTATGTCCTGCTCACAGAGGAATCAAAGCATTACGCACATTTGAATCTATTCCTCTGAGAGTTGCAGTCAGAGCAGTAAACATTTCACAAATACACTTAAATGACAATGTAAGTGCAAATTATTATTTTTTACCTGTGTAATGAATGATTGTGTGATATTCCACTAGATAACAAACAGGTATTTAATGCAACATTTTAGTAAATCTGGTCCAAATTTAAACAGCTTATCTGAACCTTCACAATCAAATCCTGATACATTTCTCTAGCAGATAATATGCCTACACCATCAAATTGTGCTAACTGATCAAAAGATATAGTAAATGTTATTTTTATGTGAATAAGCCCAAAAACACAAATCAAGACTGATATGAAAAATATCAAGGGATACAAAAAGTCAAAGCTGGGGAGAAGAACTCACTCTGCAGTATATAAATAATAGAGGGGTTTGTATTGTGTCATCCTCAGTATTACATTAAAAGCATGGTGCCAGGACATTGTAGGATTTACTCACACGCAATTTAAAGTCACCAATCAGCCCAACTTGCAGATCTTTGGTATGTGTAAGGAAAACTGGAGCACCCAGAGAATAAAAAAAGAAAAAAAACTTGCATAAAACCCATATAAAGAAGTGACAACAAAGATTTCAATAAAGAAAACCAGAGCAGAGAAACTTCAGCACTAAATATAATGCCACCAATTATTATTGTGCTGCAAAATTACTAAATATTTGTTATGTGTGGGTCTCTCCCTTAGTCTTATTTGGACTCAGTTAGAGGTGACACCCCAAACTCACTCTTTGTCTTCTTCTTCAGAAGTTGGCAGAACTGCGACCCAGAAGAGTTCCTCTGAGCCTACCACTGACCTATCAATATCATTGTATTCAGAGTATATTTCCCTAAAGAAGTAAGAGAGTGGCATCAGGATTGATAAACAAGAAAAGGAAGCACTGGTGTGATTAAAGCACAAGCTTTTCACTCCTTTTGCTTTTCTTTCATCCTTTACTTACAAGATTAAATGGTGACAACCATGGTGAACCTCAAAGTCTTTTTAATGTCCCATCATGCATTGTTTCTGAAAAAAGTCCAAAAGGTGTTTCCATTATTAGCATGACAATGTAATCAACCTTAATAAAATTGTAAGTGTCCGTGTGTCCATCTGGTTGCTACTGTATGTCTCTGTCATTCCAAAAGATGGCACATCACTAACATTTTTAGCAATTGCATTACATTTGTTATTCCAATAGATGATGCACCATAAACATTAACGCTGCTTTTATGATTCCCATACCAAATGGCAAATAACCGAGACATATGCAATGCATTGTGCACTGAAAACTTTAACAATGAGGTCTACGTTGATCTCAGATTTCAATCTGTCCTAGAATGTGTAGAACAACTAGTACAATTTAAATGTATAGTACATAAACTGAGGAGAATGTCTGAAAAATCTGAACCAACCACAATATAACTGGCACAGTTTCATCATTTTTACATCTACTTCTCAAAAAGATTACACATCACAAACACATGCGTGTATGTCAGCCTGACATGGTATGAGAGAACATGGATATACAAGTGGGTGTGCACTATGAAGGACTAGAGAATCTGTCCTATAGGTTTTGAATAGCCTTAATGTTAAAACTGGACTGTTTGGAAAATGGGTGCATTGGTGGGTTCAAAAAATGAATATTTTAGGAGTACTTTCATGATTTGTGTTTTCTGGTTTGCAGACTACCCAAATAATAAAACATTCTCCTTTTTAACTTCTGTAGTAATGTGACTTTCTGTTACCAAACAAAACAACTGAATACAGTATAGTCGAAAAACAAACTGGATTCTATCTTAAATCATTAGCTTAAAACTGAGTATTTTTGCATTGAGTTATTATCTGTACTGTTGTCCAGTTATTTTTATAACTGCAATATCTTTAAGTTAAAAGGAGTCTCCAGGTTTGAAAATCTCAGTTTAAGAATTGCTTTAGTGAGCAGTACACTAACTAATAAAGACAGCAGAATTGGATGAGGCAAAAGTAAGAAATTGGTATGAACAAAATAAGAAAAAAAAAAAAACTTAAAAAAAAATACATAGTTGCAGTGGCAGAAATACTGACTCATCATTCATGCCATTAATGAGCTGATAGTAGGGAAAATCAGGCAATGATGACTAATAATTTGCAAAGTTCTATAATATATGATAAGCTAGCTTCACTATTTGTGTTGTAAAAATACAAAGCCTCTCAAAAGAAAGCATAATGCATTGATTCTCCCATGATAATCTGCTTGAATCACAATTTTAAAAAAAAATAGCATATGCAAAAAAATCGACCATTAACTGGGTTTTGAGGAGCATCTTAGGTTTGAATTCTGTACACAGTTGATGTCATGTGGAGTTTGCATGTTGTTTCATGACCTTCATGAATTTTTCTCAGGGTGCTCTCTTCCATATCCCAAAGACATGTTAGGTGAATGGATAATAGTAAATTAGCCTGCTGAGTGGGGCCTCAGTGTGTTCTACTGTGAATTTTACCTGATGCTACCAGAACAAGTGCTGTCCCCTGCTAATGTGAATTTTAGCTTAGTAGGTTTAAAATTATACAGTATGCTGGAAGATGGTAAACCAAATCACCTTATGCTGTATAATTCATTAAAACTGTCTTGCTCTTCCTGCAACAAGTAACACTTCAGGCAAAGAAAGATTATTGAATTCAGTTAAAATTTGCTTCAGTTAGTTCTGGTCTGACTGGATGTGCCCTATACAGTAAGTGCCTGCTGCAAAATGGAAGTCTGCCTGAATTCCAATCCCTGGTGACTTCTGATATTAACATTACATGCACACAGACAGCACAAAGCTGTGAAATGAAAATACAACTCAAAACAGAACTGACACACATTATGTGGTATCCATTTAATGCAGTTGTTCTCAGTCTAAGTCTTGAGCACCCCCAGTGGCTGTCAGTTTTTGTTCCCACCAATGTTTTTAATTAAGCAGACATATTTCCCAGTTTCAGTGTTTTGGGGTCAATGCAGAAACTATAAAACTAAGCTTAGGAATTGTTATTAGTATTTATTTATGCTACATGGGGATAAATTAGTGGTTTTTAAGATTTTCACCATCGTCATGATTTTCATTTTGCTTTTCCAGATGTTCTAGTTATTTAACTCTTTATTTCTTAATGACTTCAGTATTGGTGCTCATGCTAACTTACAGCCTTTCATTATTCAGGGTCATCTGCCCATCTCTTTGCTCTGCTCCTTATTATTTGTCATGATCGGGATATAATTGAGAGAAACACAGCCAATTAATAGGAAAACAACAAAGGAGAGCTAAACATTCAAACTGAAAGCAAAAATACAAATATTTTAAAGGTCTAATAAACATAAAAATAACACTGTTGTGCTTTTCTAAATGTAAAATAACAGAAGAGAAACAAAGAGCTTCTAATTAAATGAGATCAATTAGAGATAAAATGATTCACTGATTGTGAAACTGGTTGAACACAAACCTGCAACCACAGGGATTCCCCAGGACTGATTTTGAGAACCACAGATTTAATCTTTAGAGTCTCTAATGAAATATTGCTGCTGTCCCAATGTGTCTGTTATGTAAAGCTAGGGTTAAGAATGGCAGGATGAAAGAAGGTACTATACCGTGTGGTGGGTTCCAGCAAAAGAAACTACCAACATGTCACAGAGAGATTTGCAATATTAGTTTTAATGGTCTCTAATTTTACTGATATTGCTCCTATTTTTTCCACTCTTGTAATACACGTGACCTTATTGATCCATTTATTAAGGTGTCTGGCATTGCCTGAGCTAGTATTACTAGCCCAGCAGACCACAGCATAGAACACATTAAATTAAGCACGGTGAACTTATATATTTTTCTGCATACACACACAAACATACAAAATATATGAAATAAAGAGGCATGCAGAAGCAGTCTAGCTGTTCAAACCAGCTGCTGCATAAAAGATAGACATTTTATTTGCATAAAATCCTTCACGCAATGTGAAGACAGCATCATATTGAAGCTTTTTGCAGAAACTGAAGGCATCATTTTTAACATTTAATTAGACAACAAATGCTGAAAAATGTTTACTGTCCTAGTATAAGCTTACTAGAAATTCTGTGTTTACTCTTATTAGCTGGATGATCATGATGATGATGATGATTATTATGGTTAATAGCATTGATAATAATAACAGTAATAATAATTTGTTGACACATATCAGCTTGTCTCAATTTTTCTAGCATACCAAACCCTGCAGTTGTTTTCTTGAATGTAGGAGCCAAGATCCAATGGCAAAGCTTATCTATCCCCCGTATTCCCCCTCCTCTCTTTAACTCTGCTAACTGCTACCGGTCTGAACTAGATAGCTCCAGCCTCAACAGCATCATCCGTTTTTCAGCTGCTTTTGTTCAGAAATCCAAGTGCTCACAAAGCTGCTACTCCCAGATGCTACCAGAACTGTACAGGCAGACATGCACAGAGACTAGAAATATTTATAGAGGTGAATACACACATACACAACATTCAGCCTGGGGGAATTCATTTCACCAGAATGTAGGTTGATGAATTACCCAAACTACGAGCTGCACCTACACCACTTCAACCTGGGATAACTTGTTTATTAAACAAAACAAAATGTAAAATAAGCACCTAGGAAATATAAGTAAAAAAAAAAAAAATGTATTTTATTACTCATTTTCCCACAGGCTCTTTATTTTTTGCAGTGGGAGAGACAGTCTATTTTGCATTCCAGATTGTATTTGAATTATACATGTCACAATATTTCAGACAGTTAGAAAATAAAAAGTGGAGCACATCTACTGTATGAATTTTAGTAGACATAATCTGCTGCAGAAACTTAACAGAGACAAGACTCCATATACAGTGAATTTAATAGACTTTACTGTATTTACTATAGAAACTAGAATAAGGATCTGTTTATTTTTAACAAATATTTGTTATTGAAACAAAGACAAGGTTCTGTGGATTTTAGAATTTTCTGTTATGAACAATATTAGCTATCAAGGAAGTTGTTATAACTGTATTTGAAAAAAAAAGTAAACCTATTACTGATATTGACCTGCATTTATCAAAAGCCCTCACAAATATCTTTAAAGAGTTTTCTTCTATTTACTTATTAAATTCGTATGGCAAAAGATGGTTTTCATGAGTTACAAGCACAATCTTTATTAAATTAGCCTGGAAGGACTAACATTATTTTCACTTGGCTCACAGTACAGAAAGCCAAAGATCACCAAGCTTGAGCTCTGTATCTTTGCTGTTTCTTTTTATCTCCATTGCTGTCATAAGTGACCTAATTAGACCTCGAGCCTTCATGCAAGGTCTTTGATTGTCTGAAGAAATAACCAAAGGTAATAATTTTGAGACAAAGCCACGAGAAAAACAAGCTTTTCGTGACTTGTTGCAGTTGCCTCTAAAATGCTGCACTTTTGACCTAACAATAAAATACAACTAACAATAAAAATGATTAAGAAACGTCAAATTATGTCCTATGTGAAACAATTAGAGCTACACAATATAAAACTATAGCATGTGTGACACTTGAAAAGGAAAAGAAACTTACTTTTTGATTAATATTTTTCTGAAGGTGTTAAAACCTGAGACCTTACAAATGTGTTTATTTATTGCACAATGCAATCTTTTGCTTTTAGCCATTGCAAAAAACAGTCAAGTGATTTTTTTAAAGGATGCAGGAATTCATTTTCTTTAAAAAAATGTCAAAATAAAACAATAGCAGCCAATCATACATTGCTTTGATGTACACATGGAAAATGTCATTTATGAAAACCTTTTTGTGAATAGTATGTGCTGGCATAAGGGGGCCTGGGTAATTATTGATTAGAATGGTAGACTTCGGGATTTTTACCTTCTTATTGGGAGTACAAACAAGAAAGCCAAAAGAGTTTGTGATTTGCATGTGCAGACAGTGACTCCTACTGGTTAAAAAGATTTTGTTATGCCAAAAAAAATATATAACCTGGAAAATCCCTACTGCAGACTATTTTCATTTTCACCTTCCGTGTAGCATGATTACTTGACCTAAGAAATTGAAAAAGAAAGTAAACATTTTTGTAAAGTAATCAGACAAGAAAGCTCAGCATTTAAAGTGGATTCTAAATACACTATGACATGAAGTGACTTCATTTAACTATTTTAATGTGTTATTTGTGTTTTTTAGATTTATGAAATATTGTATTTTATTTGAAAAGGGACAGTTGGATATGAGAATGAAATATATTTTATTAGGGTCTATATATATATGTATATATTTAATACAAATAAAACTTTGCCTAGCTAAGTTAATTACAAGTTAGAAAATCAGGCCAATATTTATGAGTGACAAGAGATTTTGTATTAAAGGAGAAAGAAATACAAATTAATAGCTTACATAAACCCAATACCCATAGCAAATGATTGCTATCAATTAGTAAAATTTTCTTAAACTTCCCATATTTTTTTTAATCTTGTGTTCAATTTTCTTGGGATAGGATTCCCACAACCCTAAACTAGTTAAATATGTTGATGGACAGCTGGTAAAATAAATATTAAAATTAATTTAATCCAGATTAAACACCTAGAAAGTGTATACTGTATTCATTTAATTACTATATGCTTAATAATGACATATTACATCTGTCAAAACAGTTGCATGAATGTAACCTAATATTTACTTTTGCCTCATTGTAATTTTTTACTCATTAGAATTTCATACAAATACAATGCTCTCTAATCAGAGGCACAAGACATCATCATACTACCTTTACAGTTAAAGAATAAAACAGCTACAAGTGCTGCTTTCCTCATTCTCTGAACAGCAGCGGCAGAGAGCATCCTTCCTGGGTGTAGGGTGTTTAAAGCATTCATAAGTTAAATGCCACCAAATATTTTTAGAAATATTAATTGCCAAAGTCTCTTAGTTTATGTTATATAGCTACTTCAATGATTAACAACTTCTTAATGTGATTTATAGAAGTTGAGCATTACATCATAAAGAGACACACAAATCTAAGACCACTGGCTTCTGTGAACTTCACAGAAAGTAAGGGATGAGTTTATATATGCAGTGTGCTTTCTCACACTGAAGTAGTTTTAGCATCCATTTGCTTTGAGGTCTGCTCCACTTATTGTTAGTTGTCACTATTAGGATACAAACTGATTGGAACAAATATCCACAGGAGCTCCCAGGACTGGGATTGTAAACCACCGGTGTAGAGAAAAGAGCCTGGAATTTTTGGGCAACAGACCTTCAAATGAATGCCCCATATAAAATAGTACTGCTGACCAGGGCCGGATTTTCCTATAGGCTAACTAGGCTTCAGCCTAGGGCCTCAAGATCAAGAGGGGCCTACATTCAAATTGTTAGCAAAATTTTATTATCTCTCATGTAATTTACAAACTTAAAAATGGCAGGTGAAAGGGCCTCATAAGTGGAATAGCCTAGGGCCTCTTTTCATATAAATCCGGCCCTGCTGCTGACTCTTGGAGACTTATATAATGGCCAACTCTGACAGTAGTATCATGTACTACAGTTTTCCTCTAATACCTGATTAATAAAAACTTTAACGTTGCCCTTAGATATTCAGGGGAGTAGGATTAACCTCTGTGCAACACTGATTTAGATGTAGTATGCTTGAGAATGTTGTGTGATTTTTTTTTTTTTATTTTGCTTCGATGACATATTTCCTCCTCAGTGCATCTGGGTTCTTGGTTCAGTTTTCTGGCTTTGGAGTCTTCTACACATTCTGATTGGTAATTTTGTATTTGTGCAGGTTTGACTCTACAGCCGACAGACAAGCTTCCAAATTAGATAGAGCTCTTGGCTGCCTAAAAAGTACATGTGTTTGTCAATGTGCCAGGTGGTTTCCCACCCATTCGTCTGTTTTTTTTTCCAGGTTAGTTTCTGCTCATGAGCCTGCTACGGCATGTTACTATTAAAAATTAATAATGAAAGCATGTAATGAAACCATCCAAACATATGTATAAATATAAAATAATTAAAACATGTCATAATCAAATCACTATGTGCCTTACTGTCCTAATTCCAGACAGATGAAATTAATGGCTGAGCAGTACAAAAAAAGGGAATTTTCACCAGGTAGCTAAAAAATATTTCTTACTGTATACTGAAACAAATAAGAAAATAACAACAAGAGGACCAAGGCAAGCTGAGGAAAATAAGAACACAGTTGTAGATTTACAATTACAGCTAAAGGGATTGAAGTAGGGTGGAACATATCAGTGTAGTGTTTTGAAAGAAAATTCTACAGCTAGATCATTACTTTAGTGGCTCTTTTAATACAGTTCTGCTCTGCATACCACATGTGTATCACCTATGCAGAAAACCTAAACACCTCACTCATTGTCATGTTTACATCAGACATTAACTTGAATTTCATATCATCTATGTAAAGTGATGTCAAGTGAGCCTTTTATGGGAAAGGATTTTAAGGACACACGGGGAAGAGATTTACAAGCTGCCCAATTAATTGCCCTTTGGCCTCCTTTTTGCACTACCTGGAAAAAGAACCCTGAGTTCAGCCCTTCTGAATTACAATCTTGAAAAAGTCAGTGAAGTAGAAGTTGTAGGTTATTGACCAGCACTCGAGGAAGACACATCTATGGGTTTAAAACCTTCTTTGAATTTTTAAAAAAAAGATCCAGCTTTATAATGGCTATTATAAAAGACATTCCAAAATTGGAAACCCAAAGCTTTCTACTTGTATCTGTGCTCTATTAACACTTAATTATTTGGATATAATTTAATCTAATAACATTAGCAGTTGTTAAAAAGGTATGTGTGATTGGGATTGTATTAAATGGTAGTAATGAAGCAAATCCAAAATATAGTTTATGCTTATCAGAGATAAAACCACCACACTGTGTATCATTCACCACAAATGGTAATGTGGTTCTCAGTGTGCTGGCAAAAAAAGAACCTATGAACTTACTTATTTATAATCACACTTTAAAAAGGTAATTGGTCACCTGTTCTCGGGGTCTTTATCTTGTTTAGGAGTCAATTAAATCATGCACTGTTTCTTTGTGGTTCATAAGCAGTTACTCTTCATTTAACAGAAAAGCTTACATAAGCATAGTAGCAGCTGGTGAAAAATATTTGGGCGGGGACGTAGTTTTGGGGGGGACATTCATATCCATTTATTATATAATGCCTTTCATATCTATCTATCTATCTGGTCATTCCAAATGCTCTCATGGTCCTCATCATTGTGTCAATGCACATCTTGGCCTGTCCAGTACCAGACCCATAGGACAAATCCAGGTTAAAATGTATTATACCCTTTCCACTATGCTGCCCAATCTGATGCCAGCTTTTCCATTTCTACTGTGCTCCAAAACTTCAGTCTGTGACATCCATAGTCTCCTTATTCTTCCCATAACTTGCCCTATAGAGGTGGAAAAGAACAGGTACACCTGCCACCCAAATTTTAAATTGCCCAGTCCTCTGCCAACTTGCACAGCTCCCCATTCTGCTACACCATAACGTCTGCACCCCTACCTCTGTAATCTTCCAATAATGTGCACTTTAGTTTGTCCTATAACACATCCATAGCAAAAGTCCAACCAAAATGTTATTCTGCCTCTGTTAGGAGAGTGTCCAGTCCTTGGCCATTTCCACTGTATTCCATAAATCCACATCATACAACCACTAGTCCTCTGATTTTTCTCAAGTCTTGCATCCCAGTTTATAATTTATAACACATAATTTAGCGATCATAATGCTGCTTTAATGCCAGCTTCTCCAGGTAGTTCTGTCCTCTTCAGACAGATCACAGGTTCAGACCCAGGTGTGCTACACTATCATTTTGGCCGTAGCACACTAGTTAAAAACATTGGTCTAGATAACTGCTGCTCATGCATGCTGTTTGCATTATTCAGAAAGATGCTTTAGGTCTCATACCCCCATCATTGTCCACAACGTTTCAATACCGACACTTCGAAACAGCAAACAGGGAAAGCATAAAAAAACATTACTTACACCACATCCAATTAGCCAATTCCTTTTGTCATAACAAGAGCGGAGAAAGTCCATCTGTAAGCTCATCCTCGATCACTTGCCTGCTTCTGAATTTTTAAGTTAGGTTGGTCCTGTCTAAGCTCCTTTATCTTCTTTATTTCTTCAAGTGAACAATTTATGAAGGGGTGTTTCATTAAATAAAGAACTACATTTTCTTTGATTTCTGAAGTCGCACTCACAAATCTATAGTTACATTAATGTTGGGTGTGAACTGTGAACCACTGACATGAACCTGAAATAGTGTGTCGACAATTGTCCAATCACATTAGATTAAAAAAACCTAGAACAATACTAATTTGCTGCCAATAAATGTGGGAGTGTCCAGGGCACAGAGAGCTGCGTCCCAGGAAAAATCTGAAAGTAACTGATTAAAGAGCAGCCTCAGGTCATCTTCTTGCCAAAAGATCAAGGACTTACATACACTTTCATCTGACCGGTGTCCTTCACTCAGGAAATATAGGTATTCACACAGAAATTAAACAATACAAGTTGGGACCAATTTTTATTGAATGTTGGCATGTACTTACGCCAGGCACATCGAGCAAATAAACAAACATTTAATTATTATTTCACATTAACTGATTAATTTAAATAGACTTTTTAAAATATTTGGAGGGGACCGGTGCCCCAAATTACAAACCGCCACTGCACAAGGCCAAGTGCTACCCAATTATGATTGCATCACCAAAAATGCCAGGTGTAAAAGGCATATGTGTGAAACACATGCAATAAAGTTTCTTGGTGGCAAGCTATAGGTTGACAGTCATGATGTTAAGCAATGTTAAAAGTCAAGGTAAACATGATTATAACAATTAAAGCTCAGAACTGAAACCTAACATGTGAAAACAGAGAATTCTTATTTTTTATCATCCATCTATTGTCAAACCAGTTGATCTAATTGAGGGTCAAAAGAGTCAGGAGCCATCCTTACAGCTTTGGCGCAAAGCAGGAGCTAATCCTACACCCTACAGGATGCCAGACCATTATTGGGCACACTTGGCTATACCCTCAAACTCATGGGGCCTGTTTATTGTTGCCAATGAAACAAACATAATTTTCTTTTTCACCCACAAACAAACTCTTAAAGTCATAGAGAGACCATGCAAATTCCCTGAAGACAGTGGCTATCCTATGATTCTAGAGTTATGAGTTGGTAAGACAAATCACTGTGCCACCCCACCTTTCAAAATATACCTTAAACTAAAAAAGGTTTTGTCTTCAGTTCTAAATAACTTTTACCTGAGCAGTGTTTGTTGTCACCAAGTCAATGAAAACTTTGAATCAGGAGGCGTATTACCAGTGAGATATGTAGTGGCAGTTAAAAATCAGGCACATTGATAGAAAATAAGCAGATGCGTTTATAAACTGGCAGCTGAAAAGACAGATTAAAGGCTGACAAGGTGGTAACCCCTCCAATCATTCTAAAAAATGTTGACAGACAGAGCAATTCCTTGCTGTTATGAGCACAAAGTCAGAACAAGGGCTGGAATGGATGATTAAAATAATTACAGGCTATGTTCTAGTGTAGCTCTATGATGAAATGGGGGTGGCAAGAGAAGTGGTCATGCTGACAATAGCACAGAATAGTGTGCAGAATTGCCTGGGGTAATTTGGATTGAATGTTTGTTTAGGTTAGATGGATGTTTTCTTAGACGTGAATAATAAATGTGCAAGTGGCAAGTCAGCTGTCATTTAAGCCAATTCAGTGCACCTTTAAGTGATCTGCCAGCTCTCAAGTTGGTCGTAAAGCAGCATAAATTCTATTTAGATTACTCTGCAAGAATTCTCTTTCCAGCTTTAGTCCACAATAAAAACTATACTGTTAACATACAGTAAGGCTGAGCTATTCTTCAAAGCTTTAAATAAGTTCTAAATTTTGTATACATTAATTTTCTGTATTGACTCAGCCTAGCATATAGGCAGAGAGAGGTTGGGAGCATGCACTGATACAGAGCATTGCTGTACTCACCACACAATGAACCACCTTGGGATCCCAAATTAGGACCAGAGTGCAGCCGTGCAACAGGTGACACCTCAGTACCACATTAGTTCAAATGGAGGGGAACAGTATGAGATTTTTTAATAATGGCTGGAGTGCCAATCCTGCCACTAACCCCCGAGTTTTTCCTACAAGTTGGAGGACCTGCTTGCAGGTTAAAGGCCTTGCTCAAGGACCCAACAGAGCAGAATCATTTCTGGCTTTTACAGGATTCAAACCAGCAATCTTTCAATTGTCAGTGCAGATCCCTAATCTCAGAGGCACCAATCTGCCCCATATAGGCAGGGTTGGGGGTTATATAAGGAGGCAAACACCAACCCTGAACAAAACACCAGTCCACTGATATTGAGACAATTTAAAAAATGACAATTATCTCAAAACACATTTCTGTGATGGGGGTGCCCTGTCCAAGGTTTGTTCCAGCCTTGTGCCCTATGCTACCTGAAATAGGCTCCAGCAGACCTTGCAACCCATTTCAGAGCTATGCTGGTCAGAAAATGACCAACTGACAGACTTTTAGGATGGGGAGGACACAGAATGGCCTATGAAAATTACTAATGAGGAAAGTGGCTGACGTTAGGTCCTTGGAACTGTGAATACTAGGAACTGGGCAAGCATGCAACTTTGCAATCTATTAAAAATATTTAATAGGCGGTGAAAAAGAACTTACTAGAAGTAAACATCTGAAAAGAAAATTTAATAGGTAGGTCTCGACTTTTTGCACTAATAAGAAATATTCAAAACCCAACATGGAAATTGTTTTTTCTGGCAAACAACATCACTGTTTTTGAATGGTAACGTCTATCAAGTCTCCTGGGTTTAGATTTAGAAATGAAACATAAGTGGGTGGATTTTGTTTTACATATATTTACCTGAACATCTATGGGAAAAGTTCAAAAAATAAAGTTCAGTTGATTGTTTGCTGACGTAACTTTCACTTTTTCTCCCGTTTTGCAAACAATACCTATTCCTGTTCTGACTTCTGTTTCCTATTTCAGACCACACAGTTTCCTTTTCGCCTGGATTATAAATGGAAACATCAAAAAAGAAAAAGCTCTGCTGATACAAGATTGTTGTTTCTAAAAGGCACGTCTGCGCAAGAGGAGATCCTATTAAAACAATTGAGATGTGAGCTGTTTCCCATTTTCACATTTGTATAGGCGTCATGGTTTACTGACAGCAAGGGGACTGTATTTACTGGGATGAGGTTTTAACAATAAAGTTGTTTTTGGTCTCCATTGAGTTAGTCTGTAGACTACAGATTGGACAGCATTAATGATGGAGGTTCAAAGCTCTCAGGTGGCTCCTATGGAAAGGGAAGGAAAAAATTTTGTTGTGAAGGAAAGTAGTTCTCTAAAAATGGTTGCATTTCCCTCCCAAGCATAAATCATTTGTTCTTTTATGTATTGGTCTGTTTTAAACTTGATTTTTCAGTTCCATTGAAGACTATTTGACCAGCAGGATAACTTGATTTTTTAGTTGTACTCTCATTTCATATTGATCCCCTTTTCCTAACTTTTACTCAAAGCTTATTTTATAATCAAACGTATTTTGTAAAATCTTTGAATGATTTGGATTTGATTAAATCAATCATAGATCTGCATTTCATGATAAGGATTGCACTGGCAGATGATGAGTTAGACAGATCAGGCTAACCTAACCTCAATAGCATGTCCAGTTCCTCCTGTAGAATTTGTTAATAACCTTAGGCCAATCAAGATATTTCACACCTTCAGCATGTCCTAGATCTGCCCCTTGGTCTTCTAAAGTAGGTCTACCACTCAGAAGCCATTCTAACTACAGTAAATGTCCAAACCATTCCAGCGATCTCCTTTAAATCTAGAAAAAGAGGTCCACCCTATCATTTTGGGTGCTTGTGACCATACATGACTGGTAAATCAAAAGGTCCACCCAGTGAGGAGTATTTTTCTGTATAGTACTAATTCTTCATTGTTTGAAGATATTTTTTCTAAATTATTACACATCAGTATTTAATCAGGTTAACATATGTAGCATGTACTGTATAACTTGCCATGAAAAAGCATTTTCCACCTTTTCATTTCCTCTCTTATTGCAGATGTTTGACAATGAATATTGCAAGTCTTCAAGCAAACCTAACATTAAAGGGCACTGGAGTGAACAAATTACTCATATTTTTAACTTATTTCACCTATCTAATGAATAAAATTATTCCAAACCAAGAGGTACCATGTGAAATAGTAAGTGCCCCCAGTTAAATTAACTCAACTGAAGGGATAGTCTAGATCAGCTGATTGTCCACAGCAAGCAATGCTCAGTATAAGCCTCACTAATTTTTGATCTTTATCATCAGAGACAAGTTTCCAGCATGCATATTCAACAAACACAATTAAAGGAAATTCCCAAATACGTCAGCAGAATGAGTGGCAATTATACAAAATGTCACACAAATCAGCACTCATTAACATTATATCTTTTTGTGAGCTGTCAATTAACCTACAGCAAACAGTGAGAAAAATACAAGGGATCTGGATGTAGTGAGACGTTAAGCAAAATGACACCTTTTACTGGCTAACTAAAAAGATTACAATATGCAAGCTTTCGAGGCAACTCAGGCCCCTTCTTCAGGCAGGATGTAACTGGAAATTGATTACATCTTGGATGAAGAAGCCTGCATATTGTCATCTTTCTAGCTAGCCAATAAAAGGTGTTATTTGGCTTAACTTCTCACTACATCCACAATGGCTAACATGGTACGACACCCTAGTACTACAGATATACAAGAGATCTGAAAAAAAGCAATTGGAGAACAAGGCATACTCTACACAAAAGTAACCAGACAATCAAATTCTTGTTCCTGGATCTTTGAGGCATTGGTGCTAAACATTGAGCTACCACTTTTCATTAATATTGTTATAACATAACATCTGCAAACTCAATTCAACTTATGGCCCCAGTGGACATATTAAAAGAACAGGGTGGTGTGGTGCACTCACACACAGAAATAATATTGTGTCTGAGTGCACCACAGCATTATTGCTGTTGATTAGCATGATGGCATATTAAACCTTATACATGATTACATTATTTATGTTTAGTAATTGTGCCTACTGTTTTTGTTTCATATCTGATGGCATCAAGTGCAAGAGGGCAACCATCCTTGGATATGCTGCTAGTTCTTAGGGCAGAGAAATGCATACATAATTGACCAATTTACAGTTACCATGCCTTTCACTTGAATATTAGAGGACATAGTAAGAACATGACAACTTCACATAGGCAGGGTCTGGAGCAGGATTTGAAAACCAAGAATTCTAAATTAATTTAGATACGCAGCTGTACTGAACGTTTAATGTTGTGTTGCTAAAGTATTAGCAGAACATTCATGATTTTACACAAAGGTAAAGGCATTCTTTACATAACTGTGCTATCTCATTAAAGTCTTTTAGAATCTTGTATCTCCTTTTACAAAAAACACACATGAAGGAACACAGACAGGATCTCTAGTTCAGTGGTATGATTAATTTATGCTAATATTATTTCAGTTCATCTGTGCTTTTCAAATGGGGTATTGAATAGAATTTGCAAAGCTAGGCAGACGGCTTCCCTTATATTTCAGGATTTAGGTCAGAGGAAAAAAGAAATGCATTTGTCATCAACCTGCCCCTGCTCCATTGTTCTCCTGGTCTTCCTGTGTCTGCTTTTATTGATGCAAGTCTACATCTTATTATTTTGCTATTAAAAGATAATATTTAATAAAATACAGTTTTCATTTCTTATTTGATCCTTGGTTGTCTGTTGGGGAGTACACACCAATGATTATTGCAAAAGGCAGTTAACAGGCAAAGAAATTTTTGTGCTCTCATTTGTCTTTAAATCTAAAGGTGTTTTCACACAAGCAAGGTCAAGTTAGCGTGCAAGCCATTTTGCATCTACCCAAAAAGTGGTGTGATGTGGGAACATGTAGCAATGATAATGCAGAAACACAAAGCTTGAACGTTTATTCACTTCATTTAAATTTAATGTGTATTTCAGATTTCAAAGAATCAAATAGGGCGGCACGGTGGCGCAGTGGGTGGCGCTGCTGCCTCGCAGTTGGGTGACCTGGGGACCCGGGTTCGCTTCCCGGGTCCTCCCTGCGTGGAGTTTGCATGTTCTCCCCGTGTCTGCGTGGGTTTCCTCCGGGCGCTCCGGTTTCCTCCCACAGTCCAAAGACATGCAGGTTAGGTGGATTGGCGATTCTAAATTGGCCCTAGTGTGTGCTTGGTGTGTTTGTGTGTGTCCTGCGGTGGGTTGGCACCCTGCCCAGGATTGTTTCCTGCCTTATGCCCTGTGTTGGCTGGGATTGGCTCCAGCAGACCCCCGTGACCCTGTGTTCGGATTCAGCGGGTTGGAAAATGGATGGATGAAGAATCAAATAAAAATTACTGGTAGCACACAGAATGTAAATTTTTGAAAAATGCCATAACAAGAACTGGTAAGTGTTCATTTTAAACTCCATTACCTGTTTATCTATGACTTGCATCTTTTAGGCATTCTCTCAGTTTACACAACTTTCAAATTCTGCACATTAATAGAAGCTTAATAATTTTAGAAAAATGAGTATCCTCACTTTGATATAATCTAGAATGTAATGAAGCATCAATGTGGGTTAGTACCTTCCTTAGGAAAAAAAAAGTTATATCCTGGGCTTGGGTGTAAATTTAAGCCCAGTTTGAAATATTAGTTTCCAGAATAATAGTTTAGAAAAGCCCTGGTGAGAAGATATCTTAAAATATTAAGTGCAAAAACAAACTGTTCTCTAGTGATTTGGCAGAATATCCTGGGATTTACTACAAATGGCATGATAGGCACCTTTAATGATTGACTTCCTAACCGACTTAAAATATTTACTTAAGGTGACTCAATTTAGATGTTCTAATTTGATCACTGAAATGTGCACGCTTTACCAGCATGACTTTCTTTTTTAATGTTAACCTCATTTTCAAATACTGCATATACAGTGGATTCAGAAAGTATTCACTTTCTGCATACTTTATTGTTTTGCAGATTTAATTTTAATGGATAGGTTTGCCCATCATTCTATACCCAATAACCCATAATGCTGAAGTGTTTTCAGAAAGGTTTGCAAATTTATCAAAAAACAAAACCTGAGTCTCCCTGTTATATAGGTACTCACACCCTTTGCTGTTGCACTCCAAATTGTGCTGAAGTGCATGGCTTTAGCTTTTATTATCCTTGAGAATAGTCTAGAACCTGACTAGATCCTATGTGGGCAAATTGAATTGATTGGACATAGACACACACCTGTGTATGTAAGGTCTCACATTTCACACTGCGTGTCAGAAGAAAATCCAAGCCATGATGTACAAGGAATTCTCTGTAGACATTGGTTGGGGTCAATTCAGGAGCAAACTCAACAATTCCATTTCAAATAAGAGTTACGGAATTGGAATTCAACAACGACTACAGAAAACTGAACTGGAATTGAATTGGAGTTTCACAAAATGGATTTCAGTTCAGTGAAATTCTGCTGAATTCCATTTATTGCTTTTTTGAGCATTTATTTGGGATTACATGTAGGTACATATGTATGAAGTTTATTTATGGTGCCTTCCAAATACAAATAAAAGCATGAAGAATAGTTGATGAAATGTATGTAAATAAAACTGAGAACTGTACATTAACAATTGCATAATGATGAGTGACATTGGCCATAAGTATCCAAATAGGCTGTTAATACCAGTACATGATATATGTCTCAAACTACAAAATAATGAGTCATATTCATTCATGTATTTCATTCACATATATTCACTTTTAATTGCATC
This sequence comes from Erpetoichthys calabaricus, assembly GCF_900747795.2. Classification (NCBI taxonomy): domain Eukaryota; kingdom Metazoa; phylum Chordata; class Cladistia; order Polypteriformes; family Polypteridae; genus Erpetoichthys; species Erpetoichthys calabaricus. The sequence goes on from NC_041400.2 coordinate 54,327,812, forward strand.
AAATGATTATCATTTCCTGAAATCTGGCATCAGTAAGATTGCATCTCTCAGGCCTAAATATCTTGCCAGCAATACTAAAAGCAAGTTCCACAGCAGGAGATGAGGAGGAATAACGAGATACTGACATGCAATTTGAGCCAAATAGGGGAACCGGTTCTGTTTGTTCTTCCAGTACAGGAAGATGATCAGCTTCCTTAGTATGGCATTGGTACCTCCTCTGATGCTGGTAGCTCTGAAAATGTGGATGGGAGTTGAGTGTCCATAAATGCAAAAAGTTTTGTTCTCTTTACTGGTGGTGAAGAGCAATCCTTTGTAGTTGCTACTTTTGGTGAAGAGAGTGAAAGGACCTTCTTTGTTAGAATGTCTTTGATGTTTTGTTTTTCTCCACTCATGCAATCCAGAGTTCATATGCAAATCCGATACTCAAAACAGTCCAAGATCATACACAAAAAGCAATCCAAATGCAATCAAAATCTTTCCAATCAAACTCATAGAAAGTCTCCAATCTCACACCAAGCATGGGCCCTAATTGGGTTTCAATTATACTCATGGGTTATGAACCTTCACCTTACACAAAATTCTGGGAAACATTGTTATACTCTAATTTTAGAAAATCTTGTTAGGGACATTGATGAGTGACACATGTAAATAAGACATTCAAATTTCATATTTTACTCTTTATTTATAACAATGATTTGTGAAATTAACATGCATAATGTATACAACATACTGTTGTATTTATTTTATATGTTTGTGATTTATGTGATTCATAATATTTAATGTACTGTAGACTATTTTGCAAATCAAGATAAATTATATTATCATGGAATTTATTTGAATTCTATTCTGTTTTGTGACATTGCAACTCAATTCCAAATCCATTTCCCTTGAAATGCATACAATTCTAATTCCAATTCCAGGAAGTGAATTTTAATGTACCATGCATTCTCAGTTCAATTGATTGGCCCCACCCCTGCTGTAGACATCTGCAATACAATTGTGATGAGGCACAGATCGGGGACAAAGTTATAAAAGTATTTCTAAAGCTTGAGAGTTCCCAGGAACATAGTGGCTCAATAATCATAAGATAGAAGAAGTTTGGAACCACTAGGACTCTTCCTAGAATTGGCCATCCAGACAAACTGAGTAACCAGGTGTAGAACAGACTGGTATTAACCATTTTGCTATGCTTGACAAACAAGGCTTTCCTTTTTTTAGCAAATTGACAGACACTTAATTCCAGCTACAGTGTCAGTTTACTCTCCATGGGGCCTCCTTGGGATGCAGCATCTGGGACTTGCAGGTTGAAATGGTCATTCACCAAGTGACACCACAGAGATGTCTTCTCATGGTACCAGTTAAAAATATTCGGCTCAAGCAAGGCTTTGCACCAATAGTCAGCCAATGTAAGAAGCAAATGGCAGGATATCTACTCGTTCCCTTTAAAACCAGTACACACACCAAATCTCTGCATTCTTTATTAAGCGGATTTGTCTTACTAAAAAGAGTTGACTGGTGACCAGATGTCCAGCAGATGTAAGCCTTGCTAGCAGAGAGGATACACTATGTTTGTAAAATCTTGAAGAGAAAACTGCAGTACTGCCCACAACTAGAAGGAGCAACCAAGGTGAAAAAGGAGGAGAACTTCTGAACAGAAAGAAAGCGTGCTGAAGATCTTTCCATATGACCCAGAGAAAGTCAAATAGGGAAGAAACAAAGCAGTGCCTACACCAAATCATAAGTACACCTACTTTGATTCTGAGAGATTTTAATTGTTACTTAATAGTTAGGATGAAGTCAGCTAATGTATTATGGTATTGGTATCTCTGTAACTGTAAAGAAATATGCTTTTCGAAGGATAATTCTTTAGGTGTTATAAGTTAGTATGATTGCTAAGCAGCATCTCACATGCACACACAGAAGCAGTGTATGTGGGGGAGGGGACGGGATTACTCAGTATTGACTACAATTAAGCAAATGAATGACAGAGTGCAGATGCTAGATGCTTATTACCTACCTATAAAACATCTTGACTATATGAGTTGAAAGAGCAGAATTCATAAGTTATGTGCCTTTATCTACAGGAGTGAGAAAGTTCAACTAAGATATTGTAATTTTATGTTTTGTGTTGTTTACTTTTACCCTTCATATCTATCTATCTATCTATCTATCTATCTATCTATCTATCTATCTATCTATCTATCTATCTATCTATCTATCTATCTATCTATCTATCTATCTATCTATCTATCTATCTATCTATCTAATATCCTTATGTAATGAAAAAATTGTATTATTTAGTTCATTGCAGCAAGTGTGTCTGCGTCATTTGTTTACAAATAGCCTGTCACCGTGTCCAGACCACAACAGATAAAGTGAAAGTTATTAATGTATGCTTTTGATGATTTATGAACCTCGTTCATAAATTATATAGATCTCTTTATATTTCTGGCATCCCTGAATAAAGTATATCTATACTAATAAAAGGCAAAGCCCTCACTGACTCACTGACTGACTGACTGACTGACTCACTTATCACTAATTCTCCAACTTCCCGTGTAGGTAGAAGTCTGAAATTTAGCAGGCTCATTCCTTACAGCTTACTTACAAAAGTTAGGCAGGTTTTATTTCGAAATTCTACGCGTAATGGTCATAACTGGAACCTGTTTGACTGACTCACTCATCACTAATTCTCCAACTTCCCGTGTAGGTAGAAG